>NW_027397073.1:43447145-43806489 GCF_003265705.2 Callorhinus ursinus
AAAAAAAATATCCAATTCTTGCTGGGTCACTGTAACTTTTCAATCAGACTGAATAAAAGCTATTTCCCAGCGTCGAGGAAAAGTGAACATTCAAAATACTCAAAGTTGTGTTCATCTTTCCTCACTAAGATCTTCTTTGCAGGGGACTCCAAACAGAATGAAGATAGATGGACGATTTGAGGCTTTGGCTCAGCCTATATAAAGAAGCCTTATTTTTCTCTTTGAAGGAGTTGGGTATACTACCAAATTTCATTTAAAGATAAATATTTTTAATAATACCAAATGCCTTTCAAAATAACATGTTTTGCCACTTCTAGGACAGGTACATTTTTGGTTGGAAGGACGATGAACAAAAGTTCAAGTCTAAGTTAATTCTAACAGCTTTTCCTCGCCAATGTCTCTGCCCACCTAGGAAAGCACCTCCTGCCTCTCCCCATCTGACCACATCAACTACTGAGAACCTAGAGTTTATTTGTGTGTATTAGATATATAGTACTTCACACACGCTCAGTGTTAACTCCTGGAACTTACAAAAGCTTCCAAAGCACTCAGTGCCTGAGTAGAGCAATTAGTTGCACGATAGAAAGTTTAACCACCTAAGTCAGCCACCACATAATTTTCAACCATTTCCTGTGTGCTTTATAAGCCTGCTCTGGAGTTTCTGGAGTCCAAGAAAAAAACCACACAGGCAATAAAAACATCTAGGAAAGGAATTCAAGGCTTGTAAAAAATAAGTAAAATAAAATGAAGTCCCTGGTGTCTCCGGTAGCAGGCTCTAACTTGGGAAGAGCGGCAGAGAGAGCTGGGCTGGGGGACATTTCCCAGCTGTTCCTGCATCACTCAAAGGAGCAGCTCTGACAGACGGGAGAGTGAATCGGCTGGCGCTTTATATATCCTTAAGGAGAGCGGCATAGAGTGGAGGCATTACACGGATCATTTCATGATTACAAGTAATTAATTAATAACATTTGATCTGACCTACCTATCATTTTTGGCTTCAAGAAACAATTGTGAGGATTTTTTTCCCCTGAATTATTAAGAGAAAATCCATGTAATTTTGGATCTGAGTCAGAACTTATAGATGTTTACCAATCCAACTATTATGGGTTGAATTGCATCCCCCAAATTTTACATGATGAAATCCTAACCCCCCATATCTCAGAATGTGACTTATTTGAAAATAGGGTTGTTACAGATGTAGTTAGTTAAGATGAGGTCATTAGGTTGGGTCTTAATTCCATATGACTGGTGTCCTTATAAAAAGAGGAAGTTTGGGGACACCTCGGTGGCTCAGTTGGTTAAGCATCTGCCTTTGGCTCAGGTCATGAACCCAGGGTCCTGGGATGGAGCCCCATGTTGGGCTCCCTGCTCAGTGCGGAGTCTGCTTCTCCTTCTCCCTCTTCCCTTCACCCCCTCCCATGCTCTCTCTCTCTTGCGTGCTCTCTCTCTCTCTCAAATAAATAAATGAAATTAAAAAAAAAAAAAGAAGTTTGGACACAGACACACATAGAGGGACATGATGTGAAGACACAGGGAGAGGACAGCCATCTACAAGCCAAGGGGAAAGGCCTGGAATAGTCTTCCTTCACAACCTTCAGAAGGAATCAGCCCTACTGACATCTTCACTTCAGACTTCTAGTTTCTAGAATGTGAGATGATACATTTATGCTAAGTTACCTAGTTTGTGGTACTTAGTTATAGCTACCTTAGCAAGTTAATATTTTTTTAGTAGTTAAAGAAGTTAATATGGAAGTAGAGGGAAAGTTGCTAAAAGTGGCCCTTATGGCTGCTGAGGAGAGCACGTAATAGTGTTGGTACCTAGAGCTTTAAGATCAGGCTCTTTGCATCTCACACTTCCTCACAAACCATCCCCTTCATTTGCTACTCAAGTCCTGTCCAAATTTGTTTCTTTTTTTTTTTAAGATTTTATTTATTTATTTGACAGAGAGAGACACAGCAAGAGAGGGAACACAAGCAGGGGGAGTGGGAGAGGGAGAAGCAGGCTTCCCGCCGAGCAGGGAGCCCGATGCAGGGCTCGATCCCAGGACCCTGGGATCATGACTTGAGCCGAAGGCAGACGCCCAACGACTGAGCCACCCAGGCGCCCCCCAAATTTGTTTCTTACAATATTCCTTAGCAGAAGATAGTAACAGAAATTGTCTACCCTGATGCACTGAATTTCTGAGGATTTGATGGGGGCAATTTATGTCACAGTTTGTATCTTTTTCTCTTGCTCCTTCCTGAAAACAGGTGCTCTTCATGGACCATTATATATTATTGACATTTTTCTAGGGCTTTGCAGAGATACTCCGGTCTCCAGTTGGAGCAGCAAAGAATTGTGTTCATCATGCCCTTAATATACAGCAAAGATTAAATTTGAATCTAGAGGAATTATCATCATTTGCACTTGTTATCTATTTGAAGGAACCCAACTGTACTCCACTCCTGTGGAGTTAAGAATGGCTAGTCCCTTTGCCTACGGGACGCAAACCTTCAGAACTAGAACCTAAGGTAGGAGCAGCAAGCGAAAGAACAGTGGCGGACGGGGGAACGGAAACTCGCTTCTATCCCTGACCCACTCAGAGATAGTGCCCGTCAATACATTTTGATGTTTTTAGAAAACCCAGCGCTGCTCATTTTAAAGCTCTTGATGAAAACCAGACTCACCGGGGGGTGCCTGGGTGGCTCAGTCGTTGGGCTCCCTGCTTAGTGGGGAGTCTGCTTCTCCTTCTCCCACCCGCCCCCCCGCTTCTGTCTCCTCTCTCGCTGTCTCTCTCTCTGTCAAATAAATAAATAAATAAATCTAAAAAAAAAAAGAAAGAAAGAAAGAAAGAAAGAAAGAAAGAAAGAAAGAAAGAAAGAAAGAAAGAAAGAAAGAAAGAACAGACTCACCAGAGTGGTAACATTGATGAGCACAAATGTCCTTTCAGTTGAAACTTTGCTGATCTAGATTAACCTTTGCTCATAGTAGAAATATCAAGAAAAACGGTTCACAGAAGGAGAGTATTGCATCGTTTGCATTCAGGAAAGTCTCAATGAACCCTGTAAGCCTTCTAATTACTCAATTAGGAATTACGGGGGGGGGGAGGGAGATATAATTTCTGTAATTGAAGCAACATGGCCTGTGTATTTGCTTTATAACAAAAATAATCACCGATCTGATAAATATTTGCTATCAGGATAAGATAAGCCCCGATGGATATTGAGTGGCAAGGGGCTGGTGCATTTGTTAAAGGAACAGGAAGTAATCAGGGGGAAGGGATGGGCATGCTTCGCTGAGCAAATTACATTTTCCAGCCAATGCCGGGGTCTATCAAATATCGCTGTGTGAAAGAACATGCACATCGTGCGCACTGGCCGTCCTGGCAGAGAGCAGAACGTTCCCTCCAGGATTTATTTATGGCTAAATCAATTGTACCTTAAAGGGATAGTTTTTCAAATACTTTTGCTATTGCGGGCAGCTCATGCAGGAGTAGCCATCCTGAAATCAGAGAAGCAAGGTGGCTTAAGATCTTCCTAATCCAGGTCATGGGTGATACTCTTCTCCTTTCTCCCATTTTCCAGTGCTGCGCAATTGATGTGGATTGGGGTTTCTGATCACTGAGGATCCAGGGTCAGGATTGGGATGAGGTAGTCCTCTGAGTCATGAAGATTATTCTTGCTTTAGGTGGCAAAGGTCACCTGTTCCCAATCTTTTATTATATGCGTTTGAGGGATTCATAAAATTACACACTGTTGTTTCCTTGGTTGGTGTTTTAAGGATTTTGTGTCAAGGGAGGTCCCTCGGAAGACAGAAATCCTGCATCCTACAAAGATGCTTGTAAAACAAAACTCTCATTTTTACCTGTGCCAGCTTAACGCCCCCCCCGCCCCGGCCCCCAGGCCCCTAGAGGGATAAGCAACAAGAAATATGCCAAAAGAGTTGTTGTGGCTCCTTGCAGCGCAGTGAATCGCCCCCTGGGCTGCAGTCGCAGGCAGGGCAGGGAGAGGAGCACTGGGAAGGCGTGGGGCTGCCCGGCTTGGAACAGAGTTGTGGGCAGCTGGGAAGCCGTGGAAGCTGCTGAACCAGCCTGGCAGGCTGCCATCAGGAAGGACGTGGCTTTCCAAGAGTGAAAGTTCTGGCTGCCCAGGAGTTCCTCAGTGTCGTGCTGAGCTCTGGAAAGAGCAGCTGCAGGGGCAGATCAAAGGGTTTTAGTGCGGACAGCGTAACATGCGGTGCTGGTCAGATGCCGAATTCTCGGCCATCTTGTCATTATCTTTTGTCAAGGAGCTTACACAAAGCCAAAGGAAAGATACGTGCTTTCTCGTTTGTTTGGTTTTGTGTGAAAGTGAAGCGGGCCCGTGGCAGCTGCTGGTACCGATTTGAGAATTACAAGTAGTTTCTTGGTCTGTAAGGATTAAAAAATTAGCATATCTTGAATATCTCTGTGCGCGGGGCACTTTTCCCGGAGCCTCACAGTGATACTAGCCGGACGCACACATGTGCTTGTATCCGTGCCTGCCCACACATACCCAGGACATTCTAGACCGCTAACAGCCTGGGCAGGACAGGCGTGGAGGGGCTGAGGAGGTGGAATGGGCTGACTTCCTGGTGAAGCGACCGTATTAGATGGGGAGTCTAACTGGATGACAGGAATTAGGCCTTGCAAGTAGAAGCCCAGGAAAGAAGTGACTTGAGACACCCCTGAATACGGTTAGGACTCAGCCTCCCTACCTGTCTAGGTCAGGATATGGCCATGATTGGAATGGCCACCTTTGTACAGTGTACACCCACAGCATCCTTACATGGTAGGCCCGACAGTGGTCATCATCCGACTCTTATCTGTGTTTGAGGATAGACATCTTAGACATTTTTTGGGAAGAAGTATCTTCAGATGAAGGTAGAAACAGGGAAAGAAATGAAAAATTCTTTCTTTCATGCTGCTGGTATGCCGTGGTTACCTCTCTTTTTTTGCTACAATGTTTGTATATGCCTATCTCTGTGCATATCCTGCAAAGTCTGTTATAACCCATAAGGTTATTTTCTTTCTTCTCCACTAGAGAGTAATATACTCTTGTACCCATTTATTCTTTTTGTCTCCCCAGACCCGGTGCCTGGAAAAATGCTGGCGCTTAAATCTATTGAATAAAAGAATCCCATGAGGGCAACTTAGTCATTTTGGATAAATACAAGATGCTCCTCCTGACGTCCCAGCTTCCAGGGTCAGGTCAATGATGTTTTGCCATATCTTCTGCCCTCTATGCCATAACCAGGAAAACACTTAGGGGCTTGGTCAAAGTCTTTCAAGAGAACCTTGAAGAGTTAGGAATCACAGACTTGTTTCTAAGAGGAAGGGCCCTCTTCTTAAGTGACCACTTTAGAGGATCCTCAAGTGGTTTCCAGTAATAGAAGGCAACATTCATAGTTAAATACAAGTCTCCAAAATTGACAGGTTGTCCCTGAGTATTTGTTTTCCTGGAAGCAGCTTTGTTGTAGTGGTTTGCATCTCTAATTGTTTAATGGAGAATGTATCGTTTAAGTCCAAAGAAAAAAAACCAAGAAATATCCATGTTGTGTTGTTGGGTTTAGTAAATGCATAATTAGGATTTAAATCAGCATTTTAGGTTTGATGAGAGCTTTTTTCTAGACGGGCATGATTAGAAGGCATGAGGAATTTGGAATGCTTCCTTTTGGGCCACACAATTATTTTTCTCTGGTGTGCCCTGCTGACCTGACCACATCCAAACCTCTAACTTCATATATTCAATAACCAATTATTGGTTTTGGTACCTGCTATATACGAAGTTTCATAGTAAGCCTTAGATGCTGTGTTGGTCTGCTTGAGAGACCATGTCTCTGAGTATCAATGTGCTTCATGTATTCCTAAGGGCACTTTTGTCTGCATTGGATTATGGCCTCTGTCCTTACTTTAGAAGCTAACCCCATCATAAAATTGTACTCCAAGAGAATTTTACCTTAGGACTATATTAAAATCCCAGAATGGAGATGTCTAGTAGACTACTGTACATTTGGGTTTGATTCTCAGAGGAGAGTTCGGGAATAAAATTATGGGTAGAGACCTATTATATTTGGCTTCTATTGTTCTATTTTTTTTCAACAAATATATGTTCGATGTTTGTTATGTGGATTAAGAGTTGAATAAAAATGGTCATGACCTTTGCCCTTACAGAGTTTACAATAGAGCAGGGAAGGCAGACATCACACAAATCGTGTCAAGTGTGAGGGGTGCTCCAACAAGGTAAGAAGAAGGTCCCCAAAGCAAGTTACAAGGGGACCTAATTTAGTGCTGTGAATAGAGTGTAACAGGAGGACTGACATATTTTGGGATACTAACAATTTAATGAAGACCTCAGTGAGCTTCCAGGGGGAAGAAGACACTTTCCCTGCTTGAAAATGTGCCTTTCTAAGTGAATCTCACTTTTTTGTTCAGGTAGTGGATGGAGATGATCTGAAATCAGGGAAGGGAAGGCTGTGCATGCTTAGTGTTAGTCACAATTATCCATGCTCACTGGGCCACATGCTCATTTTCCTGAAGCCCGGGACACAAGGTGGGAGTGTTCTGACTGAGAAGATAGAAAGGGGTACATGCTGGTGGGGCTGATCAAGAGGAGGAGAAAGTATTTACCTCTGCTTATCCTTCTTGCTTGCGACATTGGTGTGAGGTCTGGTGACCGGAGCTGTTCCAGCTATCTGGTGGCGGGAGGGGAAGACACAAACCTTGACATCACTGGCTTGCTGGATATTTTATGTCCAGGTTTTCTGCCAGGTGAGCTAATTAAATCTACTTATTGATTAAACCATTGTTCTTTTGGAGCTTTCTTACTTGCGTCTGAAAGATTCATAAACCAGGTAAAGGGAAGCTGGGGAAATTAAACAAGGACAGACTGTTCCAAGCAGACATGAGCAAAGGCCCAAAGGTGAAAGAGCATGTGGTCCAATGATAGAGATAAATTCTGTAAAATGTAGGGTTCCTGCAGAGTGTTGGGCAATATGGTAAAAATGGAAAATCCAGTCTGTTACAAAATAACTGAGGCTGGTTGAATAAATATACCCTCCTCCTTCTTTAAACCCTTCTTCCTCCCCCTTGCCTTTATTTCCCTCCTGCATTCTCTTTCTCCTCTCGTTTCCCCCCTGCTTGTTCCTGTTTCCCTTTACCTCTCACTTTTTCCTCTCCTCTTCCCCCCTCTCCCCTCGAGCTCAGGAGATATTAAGATAGATCTCTGGACAAAAACTGAAGGAGCTAAAGATCAGAATGACAAGCAAAGCTGCAGTTGCTCTTAGCATATTTATTTGCATGAGGAACCTGAAGCCATCGGCATCGCCAGCTGGTGAGGCCAAGCGACAAGGTTTTGGACCTTTGCGGCAGAGAGAGTTAGGAATGAGATATCGCAGAAAGCTAGGACCCTCATAGGGCCACATCCTCAGGGAGGGGGTGGTGAGAAAAAATTGCCTCCTGGCTAAGGCAAATGACAGCGATACTTGTCTGTCCCAAAGGATTTATAATCAGGCATGAGCTCCTCACACAAGTTTGGAGATTAAATAACCCTATTTTGGAGCTATGAAAAATCTTGAGACAAGAAAGTAATTTCAAGTGCAAGTGGACTTCAATTGTCATGTCCAAGGGCACTTAGAGGAACCCAGATTCATACTGAAAGAATAGTCTATCAGCCCAGTGTCCTCCAAATCCAGAGTCATATCAGTCAAATATAAATTCATAGTCCAAAGTCGTTGAACACACAAGTAAATGAGCCATCGTGGCCCCCCAAGGACTTTAGATGATATAATAATTATGAAACACATAGAATTTTAAAAATGTAAAAAAAGTTTAAAAGGGAGGGAAAGCAGAACTAAGGAGAGACTATAAATATGATCAAAAAAGTTGGAAAAAGACCAAAAGAAGTCTATAAATTAAACAATGCACTCATTACAATGATAATATTAATAAATGAGGTTAGCAGCACATTAGACACACGTGAAGAAAGGGACTGAGTGAATCAGAGCCATGCCTTTCAGCCTTCAATGTACAGGGCAATGACCTAGGGAGCTAGTTAAATTCAGGTCCTGATTCTCTAGGTCTGGAGTGGGACCCAAAAGACCGCATTTCTAGTAAGTTCTCAGGTGATGCCCACACTTGAGGAGCAAGGAACTAGAAGGTAGATTTGAAAAATGTGGCCCAGTGAGACAAAGAGATAGAAAATATCTCCCTGAGGGGTGCCTGGGTGGCTCAGTCGGTTGAGCATCCAACTCTTGATTTCAGCTCTGGTTATGATCTCAGGGTCATGGAGTTGAGCCCTGCATCAAGCCCCATGTTGGGGAGTCTGCTTGAGATTCTCTCCTTCTCCCTTTGCTCCTCCCCCCCTCAAATGAATAAATCTTAAAAAGAAAGAAAAAGAAAAAAAGAAAATATCTCCCTGAATAGCAAGAATAAGAACAGAAAGTAAAGGGGTGAAGCAATATTTGAAAAGATAATGGCAGAGAATGTTCCAACACCTAATGAAGGACATGAACTCACAGATTAGGGAAACCATACCCAAGGAAGGAAGGAAGGAAGAGAGGCACAGAGAGAAAAGAAATCTTGGAAAACCGCATATTATCAAAGAAAGGGAAGATCTTAAAATCAGCAAGAGAAGAAAAAGTTTACCTACAAAAGCAAAAAACAAAAAACAAAATCCAACAATGAAATTGATTTTAGAATCCTCAACCGTACCAATGGATATGGAATAATATTTTCCAATGTTAAGAGAGAAAGGAAAAAATCCAGTCAGCCATCTATCTGAACTGTCATGCATCCATTGAAACTACCCTTCAAGAGGAAAGGACAAATAAAGTCATTTTTCAGATAAGCAGAAACAGAGTTTATGACCAACTCTCACTCAGAGGTCTTCTAGTGATTCTCAAAGTATGGGCGCCAGCAGCATCAGCATCACCTGGGAATATGTGAGAAATGCAGCTGTTTGGGCCCCGCCCAAACCCGTGAGTTAGAAATGCCACAGTGCAGATCAGGCTCGCCTGGTGATCAGATGTGACTCGGATTGGAGAAGCCCCACTCTGGAGGCAGTACATAAAGTAGGAGAAAAAGCATTTCTGAGGGAGGGGCTGAGACATCAAATGAAATCTTGTTCAAATAATCTGATAAACTTTAGGTTAACCTAAACCCAATATTAACTAAGTAAAACAATAATAATATCAAATTTGGGGATAAAAATAAAAAGAACATTAAAATATTGAACAACAAGAAAAGTAAGATAGGATGGGATGATTGTAGTTAACCAGATACAAGTTTTCTGACTATTACGACAATAATAATTATTCAGTGATGTGATCTAGATGTTAGCCATATTAATGCTACCTATAATATTTGGCTTAGAAATATTATAAATTACACTTTTCGAATGCTCTCAAATGCATTACTTTATTTAATCTTCATAACAACCCTGTTAAATGAGCAGCCCAAATATATTCTCCTTAAAAAAATGAGAAAACTAAGGGACATTGTAACTTGACCAAAATTCCATATTTGGGGTGTGGCTGAGATAGAATCCAAGTATTTGGATTCCAGGCCTTTATTCTGGCTTTTCTCATTATCTCACTACTGCCTTCTTGTCACTAATAAAAATGTTATGCAAGCATGCTCTTCTGTAGAAAATATATTCTTTGAAAAAATTTCAAAAACAATTTTTATATCTTCTTTTATGTATCACAAACAGAAAAGAAGCTATTTAGAAAAAAACAAACCTTTTTTATTTTGATCGTAACAAAGCTCTATTCTCTCTGTACATATGCTTAAATGATTTATGGCCTTGTTCATCCCAGAGAAACAGACTCAGAAGGAGAAGATAGAATGACAGCATTATTTTTTTTTCAACGTGAAATCGAAGACGACTTGAAAAACTTCCTCATAATAATATTCTTTTAAAGGTAAGATTGGTTCCCATCAGTCAAATAGAGCAGATAATATAAATGACAGAGTTAATCATGTGCATCTGCTTTGGAGTCTCAGACTAAGTGTTTCTTGAAGTGTGTTTCATGGATTCTGTAGGAGAGCTGGTGATGATTATGCTGTAATGTAAGCACTGATCCCCTTTGCCTCCAAACCATTGCAAAGAATAAACAGGTGATCCTCCCTTCAGAGCGACTAGAGACAATATATGTCTGTGTTTAAGGTTGGCCATTACCAGAGCCCCTTAGCCTTATATGGTGCTGCAGAATTTTCTATAACCTTTATCTATAATTAGATTTACATTTTAAAGCTAAAAGATCTTTTGATTTTAAAATTTACACAGGGTCAAAACCTGGTGAGTCAGTTGTGGAATTTTTTCCTATAACAATTGAAGGAATTTTCCGATTGGAATGAATGCCAGGATGAATTTCTTGGCCTTTTGTAACACCTTTCGTGTAAAGGTCTTCATGTGCATTGCAGACACAAGCTCATTAGCTTCCTGACAGCCTTGGGAGCCGGGTAACTGCTATCAGATGTGGAAACTGAGGGTAAGGAGATAAACATGCAGTGGATGCTGGTCCATCTTAGATTTAAATCAGGAGCTCAGCATCTTTCCTTTGGAACACAGATTTTTATTTTTACAGGACGTAATAATTACATGTTTTAGATTGCTCAGTATAGTTTGAAGTGACTCAAATATGGAAACATTCATTACATCCTTTGGAAGATGATTTTGATCTTGTGGAGAGTTTTTTCTGTCTAACTTGTTATATATATTTTGATTCAGTAAATCTCATTCCATCTAAGAGAGTTATTTTCCTCCTGGGGGAGGGATTCGTTTTTCTTTTTAGTCTCTCTCCTTTAGTTTAATAATTTTTGAAGCATATTCATTTTTTTTCAATAAATATTATAGAATATCTACTACATGTTCACTTCTATGGTATATCTTGGTATACAAAGATGAGCAAGGCATAGTCCTGCCTGCCTTGGAAAGAGGCAGGAGGTTAAATCTATAGATGGGCTGGGAATTAAGGGATTAGAAAGAAGAATCTTGCTTGAAGTCGACCATAGAAGCTCTTTTTCCAGCAGAGAGGGACTGGCAGGGTGAATTTCTTTATGCCTTTGCCATAAGGGAAGGGGATAGTGTTATCATTGTTCTGGACCTTGGCAGATGTTTAGAGTAACAACAATAAAATGGCTCCAAGGCCATTGGCCGTACTCACAGAATGGAGTAAAGACTTGAACCCAAGCCTCCAAGTGACTTGGGTTCTCAGGGAGAGTTTCCACTTCTGGGTAAAGAAAGGAAAAACAAGAAGAGAAAAAAAAAACTTTAGGAGAGAAGAGGTAGATGAACATCCTTATGGTTCAATCTTGGCTGCTGGCATACTGTTTGTCTAAGGCTACAAGATGTGTGTATAGCAGAGTTAGTGGAGCCAAGCATTTGTTTATTCACTAAATGTTTATTGTGGACCAACTCTGTCTCGTGAAGCTTACATTTTCCTGAGGGGGTCTAGGAAACAAATAATAAGGAGGCAAGATACATTCAGATAGAGGTAATTGCTGCTATGTGCTGAATATTTGTGTCCCTTCAGAATTTATATGTTGAAGCCTAATGCCTGATGTCTTGGCATTAGGAGGTGGGGCCTTTGGGGGTGCTTCAGTCACGAGAGTAGAGCCCTCCTGAAGGGGATTAGTGCCTTATAAAAGAGACCTCAGAATGCTTGGTTGCCTCCTTCTGACACGTGAGGTTACAGTGACAATATAGCTGTCTGTGAGCAAGCAGGTCTCACGGCAACTGTGAGAAATAAATGTCTGTTGTTTACCAACCCCCCAGTTTCAGTATTTTGTTACAGTAGCCTGAGCTAAGACAACTGCTATGAAGAAGATAAAATAAGATGCTGTGATAGTGATTTGAGAGGTTTATTGTAGATAAGACAGTAGCTGTCTTTTTATCTTAAACTTAAATTATAAGGAGCTGGCTATACAAGGTCCCAGAGAAGCAGTATTCCAGAAAGGACAACAGTTTCTGGAAAGGCCCTAAAACGGGGGCACACTTAGTATTTTTAAGGAATAGAAAGAAGTGATGGAGGGATTAGTATGATGTAGTGGGGTCATACAATATAGGGGCTAGAGTAGTAAACTGCTTGGAAAATATTCTAAGTCTGGGGGAAAGCTGTTGAAGTATTTTAAGCAAGGGGGTGACATGAGTTTCAAGTGACCTGATTTGAAAAAGGAAAGATCATTGTAAATGTCATGTAGAGAAGAAATGATGGGCTCTGAATCCAATGAAAATTGACACTGTAAGAAGAGGAGAAGGCACAAAAATAGGAAAATCACGGAAAATGGAGCTGAAAGGCCAGGCGAAATGGAGGTGAGAGGCAGAGTTTGGGGTTATGCAGTCACAAGGTGAAGATGGTCAAGGATTGCCTGGAGCCACCAGAAGGTGGAAGAGGCCAAGAATTCTCCTCTGGAGGCTTCAGAAGAGGCACGGCTCTGCCATCACCTTGGCTTTGGACCTCTAGCCTCCAAACTGTGGGATAATACGGTTTCATCTGTTGCAAGTCACTATGTTTGTGGTAATTTGTTATTTCAGCCCCAGGAAATGAATAGAGGAAGTGAAGGGGGTGGGGAGATAATGAGGGTTTACTATGCAGAGGAGGGAGGTATAAATAAAAGTTGTTTGGGGACTGAATACAATGTTGTTTAGAAACAGCATAGTGACTGTGGCTAGAGCAGGAGAAGATGGAGCTAGAGCCGTAGACAGGAGCAGAGAATTCTCAACTTTGAAGGTTTGTTAAGACACGGTGGTCTTTCTTCTAAGAGCAGTGGGGAGCCAGTGAAATGTTTTAAGTAGGAAAGTTTTAAGTAGGAAATGACAAGATCATGCTTATCTTCTAGCACATCACTTTGGCTTTATCATGGAGAATGAGTTGGAGGGAGCCAAGAGTAGCTAGGAGACTGGATAGAAGGCTATTGATCGCTATAGTCCAAAGTCGGGGCATTAAAATCCAGGAGAAATCCAAGAGATATTTGGAAGAAGAAATCTATAGGACTTGGCTACACGTACGATATGATGGTAAAGGTAATGAGACTGAAGTATCAAGAATATTCTTTCTAGGGATGATAGGGACACCTGTGACAATAAAGCCCTGTATTTCTTGGGGAATGTGATGGATAATATTATGCGTCAACTTGACTGGGCTAAGGGAGGCCCAGATAGCTGGCAAAACAACTCTGGGTGCGTCTGTGAGGGTGTTTCTGGAAGAGAGTCACATTTCAATTTGTAGACTGAGTGATGATTGCTCTCATTATTGTTAATGGGCATCATCTAACCCACTGAAGGCCTGAATGGAACAACAACAATGACAACAAAACCTAGAGGCTGAGTAAATTTTCCCTCTCTGCTTGAGCTGGGGTATCCTTCTGATGTGGGACATCAGCACTCCTGGTTCTCAGGCCTTCTGGTTTGGACTGGAATTATACCACCAGTTTTCCTGGACCTCCAGCTCATAGAAAATAGACCATGGGACTTCTCAGCCTCCATAAATTGTATGAGCCAATCTTTCATAATAGATTTCTTTCTATATATCTGCATATATTCTGTTAGTTCTGGTTCTCTAGAAAGCCCTGACAAACTCAGAGAAGGTTGTAAATTCAAATGGGCACTGGAGGTTTGGGGTCTTTAAGATATCCAAGCAGAGAAAGGAGGTTGGCAACTGGATCTGTGAGACTGGACATCAGAGGAGAGATCTGAGCTCTCGGCATATATATTTAAACTTATTTGAATATAAGTGGTCATGGAAGTACATGTGGATGATACTTCTTGGGAAAGAATCAAGAAAAAAAGGCATTGAAGAACCATAATATTTACTGGCTGGTGGAACAATGGCATCCAGAGAGACATGAGAAGAGCAGAGATTGTTGAGTCATGAAAACTTAGAGAAAAGAAAATTTCAGGCAAAGGGCAGAATCATGGAAATGCTGAGAAGTCGGGTAAGATGACAACCCTTACAAACACGGAACTCTCTGGTAACCCCAACAAGAACTGTTTCAATGGGCTAATGGGAGTGGGAGGGGAGACAGGGTCCATTAGGACCTATCTATATCTGGGGTGTTAAGGGATTTGGTATGTTTTAGTTAAAATAATTTATTACTTACAATATGAAACCAATCCAATTGGCAACTTTAAGGAAATGATGCGTGAACATAGAGATTTCAAGGCCCCTCACTCCCTACCCTTTCGTTACCACCATTCCTTCCAAATATGCAACCACAAGGTTCTTATGACTGGAGTGGCTAATACAAAAATTCTGCTTGCAAGAATGTCATTCTTTGGATTCACACTGGGAACCAAATGCCAGGGTAGGGAAAAATTCAATTACATTCTTAGATTTGTTTCTGCTTTTAAATTTTCTGATTCTATGATTTAAGCAGGGGTCAAAAAATGCATAAAAACAGATTTGATAGCAGGCATTGGGAGAAAAGGGGAAAGTGATGAGTCTCTTGAGCAGGAATGTCAGGCATTAAAAGCAGAGTTGTGCAAAATGGGATGCTGTGGTTGCCTCTGGTTCCACTTGTCACTGGATCTAGTAAAGTCAGGAGAATTAAAATGTTAACTTCCTAGAATGTACAATCTCTGGATACTGCCAAAGAATTTCAAGAAGGAGGAGGGACAATCACTTAATGCTGGAGATCTATACATAGTTTCATTAGATTCTTCTCAGGATTGTTTGTTGTGGTTTTTTTTTTAAAGACTTTTATTATTTATTTATTTGTTTATTTGAGAGAGAGAGAGAAAGAGAGTGAGCAGGGGAGAGGGACAAGCAGACTCCATGCTGAACATGGAGCCCAACACAGGACTCAATCCCACGACCAGGAGATCATGGCCTGAGCAGAAACCAAGAGTTTCTTAACCAACTGAGCCAGGTGCCCCTCTCCTCTGGGTTTTATAATAGCAATATTAAAATTCCCATTTACAGATGAGCAAATTGGGAGTTTAAAAAAAAATCATATGCTGTCTACTCATTGTTAGTTTAGGTACTATGTTTCTTTTATTTTTTTTTAAAGATTTTATTTATTAGAGAGAGAGAGAGAGAGAGAGAGAGTGTGTGTGTGTGTGTGTGTGTGTGTGTGTGCAGGAGCATGGGGGAGGAGCAGAGGAGAGGGAGAAGCAGACTCCTCACTGAGCAGGGAGCCCGACATGGGGCTCGATCGCAGGACCCTGGGATCACGACCTGAGGTGAAGGTAGACACTTAACCGACTGAACCACCCAGGCGCCCCTGGGTACTGTGTTTCTTAAATTTCAGATTGTTATACCCACTGCTTAGTTATACCCACTGATGGACACTTGTTAGAATGACTTTGCTATGGGCACAATATGTGTTCAGTTCCTCTATAATGGGAAGAATGAAGTAGAAGCTTCCAGATTTGTCCAGGGGGGTAAATTAGGAATAAGTTCCTATCACTCCTGGCAGCAGGCTCAGCAAATCTCAGGGTAATCAGCACACCCAGCCAGTTCCTTTCTGTGAACCAGAAGTAAAGAATGTAATTGAATGTTTTGGGTTGTGTGGCTCTCTCATAGTTCTGCACCCCGGCCCTCCATCCTGGTTCATGTTTTATAGTGCAGTCTCTATGCTAAATGGCCAACGGCAGACAAATCAGAGTAGGGAGCAGATTTAAACAGTCAATGTCATAGTTCTTGGACTTTCAAAGTTTTACCTCCAATGAATCGATGTCATTGTTCCTTTTCCTTGAGGACACAAAAAGTGGGTTGCTTTTTCCACATCCCTCCTCCCCTTCTTTCTTTTTTTTTCCCCTCCTGCCCTTCTTGAGTTGTTTTTTTTTTTTCCTGTCCTAGTTTTAAATCAAACATGTAAACATAATATGGTTTTGTCAATAAAACATTTAGTCAGAGAAACCAGGATGCTGCGTCCCTTTCGTGGCTCCTTCCCTGACCCTGGAACAGAAAGAGAGACGATAATGTATCTCCTTTTACTAATTAGGATATTGAGAGAAGGAGAGATTCAGTGATGGAATCAGAGTGACAAAATTGTCAGTGACTTATCCATAGATTCGGGAAGATCTTTCTGTTTGTTTGGCTTTTGTTTTTTTGGGGGGCTCACAATTTTTTTTTTCAGATGCTGATTAAAAAAATAAAAAATTGAGCACCATGACCACAGAGGTGGAGTGGAGAATGAGTTTGAGCAATGGTGAGGAGAATGGTAATTAGCGCTTCCATTACCATGGCCACCCTTATTCTGCCCGTCATCTTTACAATTCCCTTTCATGGGAGAAATAACAGCTCCTAATGGGAGGATAAATCTCTAGAGGCAGACAGCTCTGGGTTGGTGTCTCACCTCCACCTGACTCACTGAGTGAAACGAACTTTTCTCAGCCCCTTCTTTTATCTGGAGACAATAGGAGCGACCCCACAAGTTTATTGTGGAGACATGAAAAATAATAGGCACATTTCCGACAATAACCATATATTTGGGTTGGATCTGAACTAGATTAGCTAACTTTGTATGCTGTCTCTAGAGCTTTTGAATCTGGTTTGTATTTAGTTTGGGCAAAGAATCTCTTATGTATATGGCTTATGTAGGTTGGATTCTAGTAGGTTTCTGTACTCCTGCTCTAGAAGAGATTACAGAGCTGAGACACAGGTCCTTGCTATATCCTTGGGAATAGCCTAGTGGCCCACGATTCTCCTATGCATATGTGACTCAGAAGCAAATGGGTGGCTGCACATAAGGGCTATCTTCTGGTATATGAAGACAACCAAGAAAGCCTTTCCATAAAGAGGTCCTTTGGAGAGTATCCAGGGTGTGTTAGAGAGTCCAGGCCCACATTTGCCATGTTTCCCTGCCCATGTGGTAGATTCAAGTCCTGCTCAAGTAGTAAACAAGAATTTCTGCTTTTTCAAAGCCATGCTGTGATCAACAGAGTGGAAAGGCCCAGATAAGAATAATGCATAACTGTCATTTGTGGATTTTAAGAGTTCTAAAAGGTAGCATTGCTTGCTTCATTTGTGTTTAGTTACTTTGTATTGACCCTGTCCTTCTGAGGATGCTTAGAGTTTTTCTTCTGCTTTGGCCTTTGAAACTGTTTCATCAGGTTTTTCCCAGGTGTAAGCCAGTCAGCACTGATTTGAAACTAGAGGCCTTTAAGCATCTCAGCACATGACAGAGGCATTGCACATTAGTACCAACCATCAGCCAGGCAGCTGCTCTTAGGCTTTTGAAACCTCATGATTTAGGGCGCCTGGGTGGCTCAGTTGGTTAAGCGACTGCCTTCGGCTCAGGTCGTGATCCTGGAGTCCCGGGATCGAGTCCCACATGGGGCTTCCTGCTCAGCAGGGAGTCTGCTTCTCCCTCTGACCCTCTTCCCTCTCGTGCTTTCTATCTTCATTCTCTCTCTCAAATAAATAAATAAAATCTTTAAAAAAAGAAAAAGAAACCTCATGATTTAGACAAGTGCTGTGTTGAGGTCACTGGAGAACTCATTCATTTTAGTGACAATGATCAGCTGTACTGATTGACTGAGGAACAGTCAAAATACAAGCCAACTAAATTTTCCAATTTATAGCTAGTTATGTCATCCTATAGACAAAGTCATGGGCTGTGGTGAGATTCTGTCCTGAGGTTCTTGCCATCCTATCAATGCCAACTAAATTATATAAGTATTAGGAGAATCATATCACCTTGGCTCACTCTGGCCTCCAGGGCATGGACACAGAGAGAAACCCCCAGATGAGCTGCTCATGTCTTTGGTGAAAAAGACATATCCGAGTGTTGTGTGCCGAGGGTTAGGAACCCTGCAGTCATATCAGTTTGAGAACAATCTCATTGGATCTCCTAAATACAGCAAGTGCAGAACAAGCCAGTTCCTGGAGAGTAGATGCAGAATCTCCTGGGGAGACTCAGTAAGTAGTGCCAGGAATCCAAATAGCACTCCTCCTTTTGCACCGATAATAAATCAGTACCCAGTAGGAGACAAGAGGTTGCCTTTTAATGGGGTCTTCTCTTTACCCAGCTTCATTCTACATGGTCCACAAAA
This sequence comes from Callorhinus ursinus, assembly GCF_003265705.2. Lineage (NCBI taxonomy): Eukaryota > Metazoa > Chordata > Mammalia > Carnivora > Otariidae > Callorhinus > Callorhinus ursinus. Next base: position 43,465,143 of record NW_027397073.1, read on the forward strand.
ATGACTTCTGCTCTTACCCATATTCTTGGATGGGTTGCTTATTCCTCCCCCAAATAAAATACACCTATTTTTCGCATCACTTGTCATGGAAATAAATTATTTAGTCATATTCTCCTCTTGCTTGTAACTACAAAGATGTGTCATGACTACTTTTTATTTCTCTAGGGAAATGGTAGAGTTTAAAGGTGAATGAAAGAATCTTCCTTAATATAGGTAATAAAAGCTATTGATCATTGGATTTAGAAATAGGCATAAAAATGCAAGTTTGCTCTCCTGGTTTATCTTTCTTTTCTTTTTTTTGCACACAGAGCTCATGCTGGGGCTATGTAAATCCCCATTCACCTGCCCTTTCTTCCAACTGTGAACATATTATGCTGGTTCAATCTAAGAAAGTTTCTGATGTTTTAATTTTTATTTTATTTTTCATGGTAAAAATACTTAACTATAACCCCTATACCTTTACTTGTGCTGATCTATTATTCGAACAGGGTTTCATCATGTCACTGCATATTTGATGTCACGTCTTCTTAGCTATGTATCATGTAACCAGGTTCTAATTTCAGCTCCTGCTTAGTTAAAACACTTTGTCAAACTTCCCTATCACATATTTTTTTTCCTCTCACACATCATTTCATCCTCACTCCTGAAAAATCTGTTAGTGGCAATTCCAATATTGGCAATGTAAGAGTGAAAAAGAAAATTAAAAAGGGAAAACTGAATTTGAATGTCATTGCAAGAAGGAAACGTTGATTGAACATTCTCAGTGAAAGGGCACATTACGTCCCAGATATGTGTGGGCTGTTTAGTAAGAATTATTACACAAAGGTTAAATAATGTGTCATTCACTAAAATAAAAGGAGTCACTTAAATATTTATTTAAATAGATATGCCTCCAACACTTTTAAGCTTGGTTTATGTATAATTAATGAATTGAGAGAACGATTCTGGAGCACAGAAACATAAAGTGTGAAGAACTACTGCCAATTGAGTTTCAATAAAAATGAAAAGAATGTAATCCTTGAAATGACAATGCTCTTCACTTGGAAAATACAATTTTATTTTTAGACAATTTTTTTTTGGAAACATATCTCCACTTACAAAGCACTGAGCGAGGTTATGCAGTTAAATAGCTTTAGACAATGTAGGATATTTCTAAGTATTGTACCCTCCCCTTATCCACGGGGGATACATTTCAAGACCCCCGCCAGTGGATGCCTGTAACCGTGGATAGTACCAAACCCTATGTATACTATGTATACTATGTATACTATGTTTTTTCTTAAACATACCTGCCTAGGATGAAGTTTAACTTACAAATTAGGCACAGTGAGAGATTAATAATAAATAATAATACAATAGAGCAATTATAAGTATATATGGTAACGAAGTTACGTGAATGTGGTTTCTCTCTCACACTCAAAATATGTTACTGTACTGTGCTCACCCTTTTTCTTGTGAGGATGTGAGGTGATAAAATGCCTATGTGACAAGATGAAGTGAGGTGAGTGACGTAGGCTTCGCCACCTAGTGTTAGACGACTATTGACCTGATGATGTGTCAGAAGGAGGGTCATCTGCTTCCGGACCTGTGTTTGACTGTGGGTAACTGAAACCAGGAAAGATTAGGGGGGACTCCTGTGGCCTCTTTGCACAAAAAGTACATCAGAGACTTAACCAAACCTAAGTGTCAGAAATGGCCTCCCTGAGGACAGCACCTCTGAGTAGACACCTGAATGATGAGAATGTGAAAAGGGCCAATTTCTGGGAAGAGAAAGCCTCATATGTAACGTCACAAAGGCCAATGAGATCGTGGTGCACTAGAGGAATTGGAAGGTGTCGTTGGAGGGGAAAATTCTTCCTCTACCCTTCCAAATCTTCCAGCTGGACTAAGAATCCAATTGACATAAAACAGACTAACAGGAATAAAAACCCCAAAGGTTTGGGGCACCTGGGTGGCTCAGTCATTAAGTGTCTGCCTTCAGCTCAGGTCATGATCGCAGGGTCGTGGGATCGAGACCCGCGTTGGGCTCCCTGCTCTGTGGGAAGCCTGTTTTTCCCTCTCCCACTCCCCCATTTGTGTTCCCTCTCCCACTGTGTCTCTCTCTGTCAAATAAATAAAAAATCTTTAAAAAACAAAAACAAAAAACCCAAAGTTTTATTATGTGTGCATGGAGGTCCAGTAATGAAATTGAGATCCAAAGAAATGACCGAGGCAGGAGGTTTTTATACATTTTAGACAAAGACAATACGTTTGTGAGGAATTCACAGGACAAAGAAAACAGGAGCTTTAATTAGTAAGGAATTCTAAGTGGGCTGAGGTAGTAGATGAGTAAGAAAGTAGCAAGGTTTATTTCTACAGTTTTCTTGACTTTAAAGTCCCTTATCTCTGGTGATATGGATGTCTTTTACTTCTTAGTATAGAGAGGGCATTTTTCATATGCGAGATTTGTCTCTTGCTTTCAAGGGGACGGGGGGGGTCTAAGGGTCCTTGCACTGGCTATCTACCAAATAGCTTTAATTCAAAATAATCAAAATGCCATGTGGTACATTTTGGGGAAGCCGGCTGTGAGCTCCTACAATGTCTAAAGGCTGAGTTTAGGGGTGCCTGTGTGGTTCAGTTGGTTAAGCGCCTGACTCTTGATTTCAGTTCAGGTCATGATCTCAGGATCCTGAGATTGAGCCCTGTGTCAGGCTCTTGGGATTCTCTCTCCCTCTGCCCCTCCCCCCCCCAACTTGTGCACACGCTCTCTCTCCAAATAAATAAATAAATAAATAAATAAATAAATAAATAAAAAAGATATTTTTTTAAAAAGGCTGGGTTTAAAAAGCAAGAAGGAAATTTGGGAGAAGTGGCCTAAGTGTAGGCAGGAGCCATCTAGGTATCATCCGGTAGAAAGAAATGAATGTAGCTAGGTGTAGGTCTTTTCCTAATTAATTTTGGGTGAAACTTATAATTTGGGAATTTCCCAAAAGAAATGTATTTAGAGCAATATTTTTTATACAGATAAGGTTTCTTATGTCCAATTATGCACTACGTTTTCATATTTTAACCTCGTTATTTGAGAACCATCGCTTTGGGTTACAGTTGCTCTTGATTTATTGATTCACGTACATATTATGACACACACGGCAGATACGAAGGAGAGTAAGACATATGTTGCCTTCAGGAGATGGTAGGGTAGCATGGTGGTGTAGGGTGGGCAGGAGGAGCTAAAGGATGAGCTATGAACCAACAGACTAAGGAGGGGGTGGTGAGAAAAAGAAGATGCTATTGGATCACCAGGATCATCGAAACGTGTGGCAAAATACGCACGACCCTACACACTGCTGCCCTGCATCTCTCTTCCCAGTGGGAAGCTTCTGTTTTGATAATGGTTTATTTTGGGGGTATCTCCTGGTTCTTTTGGGGCATAGGGGCTATGGGGGAATTGGGGAAGTGGCCAATGATAGCAACTCCCCATTAATAGGTCACTTTACACAACCCCAGGAGGACATTTCACCCTATATTCGATGTAAATAGGGTTGTGGTGACTCTCAGAGAATGTGGAAGAGTCCTGGGAATCCACAGGACTGACCCCCATGGCCCTCTTCCTCTCAGGACACTTCATCATCACCCACCATACCTGGGCCACATGAAATGGTGAAGAGTATTGTCCAGCCTTGTAAGTTAGGGAAACTAGCCTTAACATTGACTTCTTGGGTTTCAGAATTCCTGTTCAGTGCTCTAAGTCTGGTCTCTTCCCACTCCAAGTTGGTCGTTCTGAGGAAACAGAGTTTTTCTGTTTAGCTGGGGACACACAAATGCACACACGCACGCATAGTCTTTCCTATATTTGTTTTCTCACATCGAGCCTTGCCTCACTTTACAGAATAACATGTTCTCTTGGCTTACTGAGACTTTCTTCAGTTGGTACACTTTTTACTTCCCAAATATATACCATCTTCTACCCCCTGGTGGGCTTTTTTCCAATCTTTCTCTCCTAGATCACAAAAAAATATTCACAACTACATTTTTAAACATAAATTATGTGTAATATTAACAAATGGTCCTTGTTTACAGCCAAGAGAAGTGCACTATTCAACAGAAAGAAGAATATTTCTACTACTTCTCTGTTGGTGCCAGCTCACAGAAACAGAGCTTGACCTTACTTTACGAGATTGCCTACCAGTCAGAATTTATGAACTTCATTATGTTATTTTCAGCCATTGTGTTCTTAATTATTCATCTTGAGGCTTTTTGGAATTGGCGTCTTTTATTAAAATCTAGCCATATAACCAGGGACTCTTTGGAGTGAGGTTAGCTCTCCGAGGATGGGATACTGGAGCAGGGTTTTGGGGTAGGGGAAAGTTCAGGTGGCCCTACTGTCACAGGCTAGGCGGGTGCAGCAGGAACCGGAACCAAGGGGAAGGTGGTGAGGATGGAGGAAAGATAAGAAATAGAAAAAATATTGGAGAAGCAAAAATGGAAAGGAACTAGTGTCGATGTTTTGAACTCAGACAAATGAAAGGTGATCTGACATAGACAGGAACAAGATACCGAGTGAGAAGAATTTAAACGTGGGATGGAGAAGAAAGAGTGCCAATCTTCAAGATTTACTTGAGCTGCTAGTAGGAAACCACCCTTTGAAGGCGGAGAGGAGGCCAAAGCCCACCCAGGCTACCTTGTCTCTCGCTTTCCTCCCCATCGGCTCTCCTTTCCCAATCTCCCTCTTTCACTTTTTTCCTGCAGAGTCCAAAAAGGAAGTGAGGTTGTGGCTGCTTCAGCTTTTAATCCAGTTGGAGAAAAGAACCTTTGCGAGGCCCAGCGGCAAGCTGCATCTGTTTGGTTTTGCCAATGGGTCTGGCATGCACCGAAATGTTTAGGGTTAGAGCTCAAGAGAAAAGTCAGAACTCTCCACAGCTATTTGGAAGTCCTCTGCTTAGAGATGGGCATGGAAGGGATGAGGGCAAGTACACTTTCCTGGAAGACAGAGAGGGGAGATGGAGGCTAAATAGAGAACTCTGGGGCCGGGTCCAGGAAGGAGAGCAGAGGTGAGGTCAGGGAAGAAGTAAGTCTAGGAAAAAACAAACAGATGAACAGTGCCAGGGAGTAGAGATTTAGGAGGAAGGATGCTGATCAGCAGTGTGATGTTGCAGAAAGAGAATACAATCGACGTGGTGGTGGATTATGGAAGCAGCAGAAAAGCTGTGTGTGTGAGCAGGGTGGCTGGACGCAGACTGGACACTGTAAAGAATGGGTATGTGTTGCAGACAGTAAATGAAGAATTGAAGACAGAAACAATGGCTTGAGGAATTAATAAGAAAAGGGTTAAGTTTTAAATGTGTACGTACTTTACAGAATGCTTCCTGGCAAAGGGGAAATATCCAAAAGAAAGGAAGAGTTTGAATATATGGCAGAGAGTGAAAAGTGGACCACACACACACACACACACACACACACTCATATTCACACATAACCTCCAAGAGCCTATACAATGTCAAGACAAGTGTCTTCCCCAGTGGATGAAGGACGTGACCCTTTACTGGAGCGAGCAGCTTGTTGAATAGAAAACGGAGGGCTCCATGTTAGTCCCCACATGAACTCACAACGTGTACAAAGATACACAACAAAATTCAATCTAGACAGCCTGCTCTATGCACACTTAGAAAAAGCTATTCATGGGTCGCCTGGGTGGCTCAGTCGGTTAAGTGTCTGCCTTCGGCTCAGTTTATGATCCCGGGGTCCTGGGATCAAGCCCCACATCGGGCTCCCTGCCTAGCAGGGAGCCTGCTTTTCCCTCTGCCTCTTCTGCCCTCCATGCTTGTGTTCTCTTTGTCTCTCTCTCTCTGTCAAATAAATAAATCTTAGAAAGAAAGAAAGAAAGAGAGAGAGAAAGAGAGGGAAAGAAAGAAAGAAAGAAAGAAAGAAAGAAAGAAAGAAAGAAAGAAAGAAAGAAAGAAAAAGCTGTTCGTGTACACCCCACTCAGTTTGTCCTCTGTGCTCAGCCACAGTCATTACTCTCCTCAGGATACATGCTTTTTCTTACTTACAGCCAGAAAATCAGTTAGTCAATGTCCAAGGCCGAGCTCCCTCCAAATGCTGCCTCCCCAGAGTCCACAGAGGTGTCCATGTAGAAAAGTCCCTAGCTGAAGTGTGTGGCGGCCAGTAATCACATTATTAAGGACACTTTTCCTTCGTTGATGTACCCAGTCAGTTCCTTTCGTGCCACTGCTCCCTGGGACTTAGTTATAATTTTGTGGTGTCTGTTATGTTTTGAAAGCTAAATACATTTTTTTCCCCTCAATTTGAGTAGGTAGCTTCTAGTTAGAGACACACAGTTGAATCAGAGTATGCCAGGAACAGAAATAATTGGTACTTTTTCTTCTTTCCCACTTGGAAATGAATGAAAAAAAAAACGAGTAAAGTTAGTTATGGATATTATTTAATTTCCTTGGGAGGACACAAGCCATCAGAATTTTTGCATTTGTGCTTTCTTAACTTCGTGCAAAAATGTCGCAGGTGTATTTATAGTAATTTCTTCAGGGATTTTAAAGAAGAAATTTTCTATTTTAATATCTCTAGATGACAACGATCTGGATAAGAACCCAGAGGGGAACTTAGGAAAGAGTCTGTCAATGAACAAAGGAGGCAGGAGGGAGCCCTCTAGCTCCCTGACTCCAGATAAGAAGTCCACTTTCCTGTCCCCTCCTTTGTCTCTGTGTCATTGTTTGTAAGAGTAGAGAAGAGGCTCCTAGGTTGTAGTTCCACACTGCTTGGGTGACATTTCTCCCTTCCAGCCTTACAACAGCATTTGCTTTGAAAACATGGTCACCTCATTATGTCCCCCATCCCTGTTTACATCAGTTGCCACAAGAAGCTGAGAACCTCATGTCATGCCTCATTCCCCTAATCTGAATCCCTTTTGCTCCCAACCCCTGTGCAACCTGTCCTCTTCATCACTGCCAACTACCACATTGAACTTGTCTTTTTCCCCCCATTAGAGTGTAAGCAAAGACTTCGGTCTGTTTTGCTCGCTGCCATATCCCGGTGTTCTGGAACAGTGGTAGGCACACTGTAAGCACTGCATAAATACTGGTTGAGTGATGAATGGAAAAAAAAAATAGAGGAAAGGAAAATTTGAACTTGACACAGGCTTAGATATGGTCTCTGAGAGACCATGTATAGGCTCCTAGATGTCTCTATGGTCCCATTCAGTGGTTGGTATCAGGAGGGGCAGCCTTAAAGATAACAGACGCAAGGACTAGGAGGTCTCTCTAGGTAGAAATTAATTTCATATAATGAGATGCCATCTTATCAATTTGCTGCAGGCAGAATATTGTTTAAAAAATAAAAAAACCTTCAAAGCTCTTGAGTAGCAGTGACTATCTACATGATGGTTTTTCCAACATGAAGGCAGAATTTATGAATGCCTTTTTTAGGTCAACATGTGCCTTCATGGAAGCTGAAGTATTTTAAACAAAATGCAAAGGGCAGTAGAAACTCACAGCACATAATTGGTGCCCAACTACCGTTTGTAAGGGAGCAGAGGTAGTCATGCCTGGGCAAAATGGGAAAGTCTATTTTCTGCTTCAGTGTTGTGCGGTTGTGTGCTACCCATCCCATCGCATTCCATCCTGCTGTGTGCTACCCAACCCAAAAGGGTCTTTCATAGACAACTTAACTTCCCCTTTCCCTGTTCTCCCTCCAGATAGAATTACATGGCTTTTGGACTTTGTTCCTGCAGAATCATGCTTTCTTTTATGAGAGTTAGTGATACTGGTTTAATGGGACAAAAGAATTCTAACAAATTCCTTGCTTCACAGACCAAAGCACCCAAGAACTTAACAATGCCTAAAACAAGTTAAAATGACCAAGTTTTCTAAAGGTCCTTAAGGAATGATGCTGGTATCAGAAATGTCAGGCAGTGTGGCAAGACAGTGATGTAGGAATTTGAGAGTGACCGGACTTTTTGGGTTAAGAATTTAAAACCTAACAGAGAGGGCAGAAAGCTGTGTAGACTCAGAGGCCATTTTTTCCTAAGAGGAGGTTACATAATACTTTCATTTCTAGTAAGAGATTTGAATAGAACATTCAAACATCCTTATATGCACACATACAGTATAATTTTCACAGATTCTTTCTTAATAGGAGAAATTTCAGGTTTTAATGTCAGATTTCCTCATATTTCTACATGTCAGGAATAAATTGAGCATGTGTTAGACTTCCTAAGATAAATGTTTTGCGATTTTTCTGTTGCTAAAAGAATCAATGCATAGAAGACACCGTAAGACAGAAAGCCAAGTGGGAATGTCAGTTTAGATCTAATTTCCCGTTGTTTTTGTTTTGGAGATGGTAGAGTGAATATCAACTTTCAGGGACGCTTACGGGGATTCACGATCTGCCCCTGGAGCGTGAAGAAACCATGGCACAAAAATTATGTATTAGAACACTTCAGTTACACCCACTTCTGTGCAGATGGATAAAGAAGTACAAATACATTTAATTTCATGTTACTGCAGGGTAAATCAGTAAGATTTTTTTAAATCAAAATTGGTTTTACTAATGTATCATTTTATAGTATTTCTGAATGCCTACCACATTCTAAATATAAAGGGTCCCTCATGTAAAAAATTTACTAGGTAACAATTGTGGTTCATAAGCAGGAAATGTAAGGGGAAAAGCTGTGGGTCAAGTGGAGAGAGGGTGAACAAAAAATGAGAGAAGAAACCATTTTGAGTAACTTTTAAGTTCAGGTACCTTCTCATAAATTCTTTGAATCTTCATGATAGGATCATGAGGGAGGTTTAGTTATGACCCAGGATTTTGATTAGAAACTGGGATTTCCTACACCACGTTCTGCGAATAATGTCATCCCTTAAACTGCCAACCTCCCTGACTTTTCCTCTTCCTTCTTCTCAATTAGTCTATTACATGATGGTGTCTAAGAATATAGTAGGACTTGGGAGTCTAGAATTTCCTCTGTTCAAAGAAAAATACTTATTTTTTAAAGGTAATGGTTACTTTAAAAATAACCTAAATCTTCCAATTGTTCTAAAACCTTTTTTCATTTGTCTATAAAAAGAATAGCTTTATTTTTTTCCTCTCCCAACTTTTATTATTTTTTTAAATATAAATTTTAGGTAGTTAACATGCAGTGCAATATTGGAGTAGAATTCAGTGATTCATCAATTACATACAAAACCCAGTGCTCCTCATAACAAGTGCCCTCCTTAATACCCATCCCATCTAGCCCATCCCCAACCACCTCCCTCCATCAACCTTCATTTTGTTCTCTATCTTTAAGAGGCTCTTATGCCTTGTTTCCCTCTCTCCGTTTTTTCTTTTCCCCCTTGTATTTATATACCACCTCTTCTTTATTCATTCATCAGTTGATGGACATTTGGGCTCTCTCCATAGTTTGGTTATTGTGGATAATCCTGCTATAAACACCAGGGTGCACGTATTCCTTTAAATCTGTATTTTTGTATCCTTTGTGTAAATACCTAGTAGTGCAATTGCTGGATCATAGGGTAGTCCTATTTTTAACATTTTGAGGAACCTCCATACTGTTCTCCAGAGTGGCTGCACCAGTTTGCATTCTAACCAGCAGTGCAAGAGGGTTCCCCTTTCTCCACATCCTCACCAACACCGGTAGCTTCTTGTGTTGTTAATTTTAGCCATCCTGACAGATGTGAGATAATATCTCATCATGGTTTTGATTTGTAGTTCCCTGATGATGAGTGATGTTGAGAACCTTTTTATGTGTCTGTTAGCTGTCTAGGTGGGTTTTTTTGGGAAAAGTATCTATTCATGTCTTCTACCCATTTCTTAACTGGGTTATTTGATTTTTGGGTGTTGAGTTTGATAAAACTATAGAACACTTATGAAAGAAATTGCAGAGGACACAAAGAAAAACATTTTTAACAGAAAAGACATCTATTCATCCAGAAATCCTTAGGACAGCTATAAAAATTAAGACTTAAAGGTCATAAGTTCCTCAAACTCTGATCATTTTCATGAAAAACCTGCCACACTGGAGGAAAGGTAGCAAGTTACAGCTAAAAGTCCCTATTCATTATGTGCCTTTAACTTAATTTAAAAGTCTTTGCCATCCAAAAATCACGGAAGTATGAATGAAATAGGTGAGTGGGTACTCATGTATCATGTAGTTCATTATCTTGTAGTACAAACAGGGAGTGAAAACCTTTAACAGACATTTGACATAGTTTTAGCTAATATTCCCAGGGTTTTGTCTAAATGGGTGGCCAGCAAATATTTAAGATGAAAAGTGCCACTTTGTCGAATGATCCCCTCCTGTTATACTCAACATTGTAATGTGAAGCAAATGATATCAACATCCCTATTAAATTTAGGCTTATTATTTGAATAAAGGTATTTGTTTTCAACTTTGGGTCTAAATTAGTGATTCTTGGGTCACTTCTGGGAATAATTTATTACTTAAGAAAAGTCTTTCCAGGTGATTCTGATGTGAAGTCAAGTACAGAGGAAGACTGGCAAGATGGCATGCAGGAGGATGTATTAAGGGCTAAAATGAATTTAGGATTAAGGTGGCTCAAGAAAGGAGATCAGACTGTGTGAAACTGGGACACCTCTCAGAAGGGGCAAAAAAACAAGTAAAGAAGACAAATTGCCAGGAAGAAGAGCACCAGCAGCTATGGGAATGAATGGAAACTTAAAAGGACATGAGAAAGCTAATTTTTGAAAGCTCACTTTGCAAAGTGGAAGAAAATACTATAGGAAAGGGAAGATACATTGCACCATACCCAACACATAGTAGGTGCTCAAGAGATATTTGGTAATTGAATACGTAGGTGGACCAGATTATTGGAGGGACATAGAGACAAACAACATAATTTGTATTTCTTATTCACTATATCCTTCCAGTGGCTAGCATATATTAAAAACTCCATAAGTAATTGCTTCATTGTTGATTGACTACTGTGCCTTGCACATAGTATGTGCTGATTAAATGGTTGATATTATTCAAATTATGATTATCATTAGTTGAATACCTTTATTTTCAGATGGGAAAATTCAATGATTTATTTATATTATGAGACAGTTTCTATTTTAGTCTGATGGAATAGTTCAGAGAAACCATATTGCTTAAAGACATTTTATCATGTTCCAAGGAGACATTTTATAGGAACAGCATTACTTTGCCAGGTATAGAAGTAGAGCTCCTACAATAAAATCCTCCCATGAAATGTGAAAACAATGAAACTGTTCATGTAAGAATTCAATTAAGAATACCTACTACGGGGGGGCCTGGGTGGCTCAGTCGTTAAGTGTCCTGGGATTGAGTCCTGCATCAGGCTCCCTGCTCAGTGGGAAGCCTGCTTCTCCTTCTCCCACTCCCCCGCTTGTGTTCCCTCTCTTGCTGTCTCTCTCTGTCAAATAAATAAATAAAATCTTAAAAAAAAAAAAAAAGAATACCTACTATAGACCTTCTAAGGTCTATAGCATAAAGTATAAAAACATTTCTATCCTTATAGCCCTTACATTCTAACTGAAGGAGCAGAAAATAAGCAAAATATGTAGTAGCATAGAATATGGTAAATAGTAAAAAGAAGAAAAGAGCACAGAACGGGAGTTGGGGGTGGGGTGGGCAGAGAGAAATTCCAATGTCAAGAATCGTGGCCAAGAAAGATCCTACTGAGAAGGGGAACATTATGAGTTAAGACCTGAGAAGAGTGATGAAGCAAGCCATGGAGATGAGTCTATCTGGGAAAGAGTCTTTGAGGCTTATGAGCAGGTGTAAAGGTCCTGGGGAGGCCAGCATATCTCGAATGAATAAGAAAAGAATGGTAGGATATCAATGTAGGCCCTCCTAGGTTACAGGAAGGACTTTGGCTTTTACCTTGAGTGGTGTGGGAAGCCACCTGGGGTTTTGAATGGCGTTAAGGTCCTGATTTGTTCACCCTCCTGGCAGCCACATGCCTCTCCATGAAGCTGTCCACAGTTTTATTAACTAGAATTGATTGATCCCTCCTGGGTTTTCTTAGTGTTTCTTTTGGATTGGCACACTTCCCTTATTTTTGATAAAAATAGATACAATTTTCCTTCTCCTTTCCCTTGGTTACAAATAGCTTGAGGGTACCTTGTTCATATTTATGTGTCCAGAGATATCCAACGTAAACTCTGTATATAGAAGACATTTACCAAATATTTTATATAACTTTATAGTTTTATATAACTTTATATCTTTATATAGTTTTTATATAACTTTTCAACTTTGTTTATGGTGAATCTGATCACAGAATATCACACAAGTGCAGAACAAGTGATATTGTTATGATTCTTTGACATGACTGAATAAAACTTGTGCATCATTTATATGAAAAAATTCGCCTGTATTAATGGGGTTTTTTTGAAGCAATACATCCATGTGCCATTCCATCAATGGCCAAAAACACTTAACCATGTTGTAGTCTGAGTTTCATCTCTAGTCATTTGAAACAACCTTACAATTCCTTTGGCATTCATTCTGTGAACAATGGTGCGGCAATTAGTCTTATGGGTGTGATTTGAGGGTACTGAAATGCCCCTGCTTGCCCTAAAATATTTCCACTCTAAAGACTGCCTCCTCCCTACCTTTACCCAGATCCTTTATCCTTCAGTTTGCACCTCTGGAGCAATTTTATTCTCATTTAGCAAAGGAAAGGGCATCGCTCTTAGAAAGCTTTTATAGAATGCATGCTGATGCTAAGCAGCTGGAATCACTCTGAGCACAGCCTGGTGAAGACCTTGTTAAAAATTATGCTGTGCTTGCACCTCTCTTAACCAGCCCAAGACAACCATTGTTTTATCTATCTATCTGTCTTTCTATCTACCTATCTATCTATCTATCCATCCATCTATCAGAGGGCCTCTAATTCTGTAGTCTACTAATGACTTAGTGAGCAGCCCTGTGCTACACGATCACCTATTGGATAAAACAATCAGCTTTGATAATTTGGAATAACAAGACTCTGTCAAGGGGCAGGCTCTTCTGATTTGAAAGTAAATGTCTTAACCTCCCTTGCCATGACATTTATTTTCCATAAATGGTGCTGGCTTTGCGTTGGCATTCTTTTAGCAGCAGGAGACCATTATCCTATGAGAATGTTCTCTCCCCTTTCACATTATCTCTTAATTATTGCCCTCTTTTCAACAGACAATGCCTTTAGGAATTTTCATGTAATTTTCCCCTTCCATTCCTCCTCTGACTTGTACTGGCATGGGAGACGATTTGGGTATTAACCCCAGAAAGTCCAGAATAATGAATCTCACAGACAGTTGGCTCAGTATCCAAGGAATCCTTTGAGAGGGGCCGAGGTGCCGTGAGCAACATGCAAGGCAAATGCTTGGGAACTAAAACATTTGCATAGAAGCCTTCGAGGGCAAAGAAGGAATGACAATGCAAATCTCCAGGCTGGCAGAGACTGGATGGAAGATTTAGTTTTTCCCACATGTGAGCCTCATAAGACCATCCCTTTTATTAATTTATTTTGAAGAAAAGATTTCGTCCCTCCCACTAACAAAAATAGCCTTCACTAATGTGAGTCCCATTTCTGCCGTTTTGGTGAGTCTGTAGTCAGGCAGATTAAAACAATAGCTGCTAACCGCCCCCCCCCAGCCCTGCCAAATCCCCTGATGCATCTTAATGGCTGTTTGTTAACTTCAAAACTGACCATTTAAATGCTAACCCTATTAAGTAATTCAAAACATAAGCACCCAGCTTGAATCATTAGCATTTAATTGTCTAACAATTTCTATTGTTAGTTTACAATGCAAGGTAAATTCTTGATATAAATATAAATAAATGTATATATGTGTATACATGTATACACAAACACACACACACACACACACACACACACGTTTTTAAAAAAGCCCTTTAGGACCCAAGTTTATGTCCTGGAATAAATACTTCTCTTGCATTATTTATGAATCCATGGGAGCCTAGGTTAAGGTTACCATCTTGTGCAGAGGCAGAAGCACACACAAAACTTATTAAGAAAAGCCCCCACCCCTTCTCCTGCATTTGGATGTTAGCTGAAGGGATCCAAGGAATTCTGTTGAAGTTGTCATCAATATTTATTGATTACAATTGTGATGTCATACAACAGGGAACCCTAGTTCCGCACACATTTCTGGCAGTGAAAGAGTGGAGCTGAAGGTTTTTTTTCCCATTTCTTTGAAAATACAGGGACCAAAAAAAAAAAAAATTCCTGGTGCTTTTTCAACATAATATAAAGGTCACTGACAATAGCCCACCTATAGATGGTGATGTGTGACATTTAAACTGAATACAAGGAAAGCATGATAAGCATTAAAAAGAACTAGTTGCTTTCAAGATAATGCTGTTTACCAAATCATTTCTCTTTGGAAAAAAAAATAATGTACCATTTCATTTTATTTCTCAGATATTTCTTGAAAAAATACATATATAGTGTTCTTTGAGAATGAATAAAGAATAGCATGTCCATGGCTGTTCTTTAATCCACCGATTCATAAATAATATTTTAAAAATGGGGCCTGGGTTGTTCAAACTGGCCTCCGAGGAAATATTTTTGGGTTATATTTTCAGTTGTTATGTTTTGGTGAAAAAAAAATTGAGGTGTTTGTGGAGTTATATGTGCATGTTGCCAAAACTGACAGTTTTAAGAAAAGAAGTCATTTAGAAAATGGTTCTATTTTTGCACATATACCGGACGCAACCAGCTGAACTGATATCTTGCTTTCTCTCTGTGAAATCGAATTGTTTAACTGAGTTTATGAGACCAACCTGTTTTAGCTTTGCTCCAGCGTGGAGTCAAGTTTAGGAGAGGGGGTTAGTTAAGGGTATGGTAAGCAGAAAGAACTCAGTAGAACCCTCGCCCCCATTAACGCTCATAAGAAACTGCTGAGACGCCGCAGGTTCCTCGAGTCTGCGGGGTGAGCGAAAGAAAAAGAGGAGCAGAAGAAGGAGCAGGAACCCTTCTCTGAACGAGGAGTTACTCGGTAGGTCCAGAGGTGGAGTTCGGAGCAGGCTGTCGGCCGCCTGAAGCCATGGATTTCAATGCTCGCGGTACACCACAATAGCATTCTAACCATGACTACACTACCCAGGGCCACACCTGAGACCAACTTATCACTCGCTTGTTGCTCGGGCTTCGCTTGCTTGCTGCTCAGGCCTGGCTTATTGGGCCCCCGGGGTCTTCTGAGTCAGAACCACGAGAGCGGTGCTTTATAAGGTAAGGGTAAGGCAAAAGCAAGCTTGCTGTCCTTCCTCTCCCTAAGCGCCCGGCGTGGGGGAAGAAAGCGCAGACTCCTTGGCTGGCGGGAGGCGCGAATTGCCCTTTTCATCCCTGCAGGGAAGGTGAGGGCTGACCTCACGGAAGCAACGCAGAGACTGGGGTGGAGGGGGGAAAGTGGGGGGTAGGGGTGACGGCCTGTGTCACCAGGTCAGCCTAGGAGCGGGATTTCCATGCGGGGGTGTCGCACGCGGCAGGTGTAGGAGCCGCGCCTTAGGTCCTCGGGGGTGCACGTCGGGGTCGGTCTCACGGCCCTGCACGCTGAGAATTGTTGCTTAAGCGCGAGTAACACGCTGATCCTTTTGAAGTACTGAGGTAAAAGCCAGTCACACTTTTATGTTTCTCCCAGGGCATTGTGACCTAAACTGATGTATCATAACCGGCTTGCGCTTTTGCCTGTAGGTTTCAGGTAATTAGGCCCCAGCCTACTGAGGGAAGTGAAAGCATCATGACAAAGTCATGGGGCGAGGGGGCCCCAGCCAGCAAGCCAAACACACATCACTGTTAATTGAATGAGAGGAAGGAAAGCTAGCTTTTGAGTGCCCACTACTAGCAGAGTATAATACTCAGTATTTTTAACATATCTTCACCTAATCCTTACAATACTGTAAGACTACCCGTTTTGTAGATAATGTAATTTTTAAGCTCAAAGATTTTAAGTGACTGGTCAGCTGGGTAAGTTTAAGGTCTATAAGACATTAAAACAGTTGGTTTATAGGTTAACTGGAAGGTTACTGAGAGTAAACCATTGGATTTCAGTTTTGCTTTCAGTATTCTTCAACCCAGAGTTGCAAATGGTTTTTAATATTTTGGAAGACTGCTGATAGAAAACAGACCCAAGTTAGCTGCAATGAGGGTTCAGGACTAAGAACATGAAATTAATCACAACTAAATATATTTGCCTGCACATATGTTAAAGAAAAGCACCCATTTCAAAAATAGCATTGAGAAAACTGAAGATAGCAACTCCTATTTTAAAAAATCCTAAAAACTAATGATATTGCTTGCGTTCTTTGTTCAACATATGGCTGTCAAAGAAAATGATGGCATTTTAGGCATTTTGATATGTAGTACATATTAGAATTGGTTAATACACACAAAGCACTTTGCGCAGTGACCAGCTCCAAAGTAAATGCTAAATTATCAGCTGCTACTGAGTTGGATCTCAACTAGGGAAAGTCCCCGTTGTGAATGGGAGACACCTGTCTCATACTTCCATG
Organism: Callorhinus ursinus; assembly: GCF_003265705.2. Lineage (NCBI taxonomy): Eukaryota > Metazoa > Chordata > Mammalia > Carnivora > Otariidae > Callorhinus > Callorhinus ursinus. The sequence goes on from NW_027397073.1 coordinate 43,481,641, forward strand.
TGTCAGACATTTACTACATGCTTTACAAGAATCCCCTCTTATCCTAATGATAACCTGGTGGTGAAGGGCTATTATTCCCATTCTACAGATGAGAAAATGGAGCCACAGAAATGTTAGGGAACTTGCACCAGGTTATTCAGCTAATGCGTTGTGGAGCTGGGTTCCAAACCTGGGCATTCAGACTCCAGGAGTGGGTCCTTAAAGACCCCAGTCATTTTGAATGTTCCGATTCCAGAATTTTGTTGCCTTATCCAAATATAGGGCTTCTCCTTTATATACAAGCTGACTTATGCTTTTAATTAGTATGTAATTAAAACCTGTTAATGTTCTAATTTTAGAGTGGGACCGTAGTGGACTAAAAAGACTTAGCTTCCAAATATTAACAAAAATAAGTTGTTCTCCAGTAATACTTTACTTGGTATTCACATTATTTTTCACATTTCAGAGTGGGGGATTCCCCTGCCCCTTTTTTTTTTTTTTTTTTTCCCTATTCAGAATTTTTTTTTTAAAGACTTTTGATAGCGAGAGAGGGAACACACCAGGGGGAGAGGGAGAAGCAGGCTTCCTGCCAAGCAGGGAGCCCAACATGGGGCTCGATCCCAGGACCCTGGGATCATGACCTGAGCCGAAGGCAGACGCTTAATGACTGAGCCACCCAGGTGCCCCCAGAAATACTCTTGTGCACTCACATACCCATGACCTTTTTATGAGGACTGCTTGTACTGGATATATTGCCAATTTGTTCTTGCCACGTCTGTCAGTTTCAAAAAGATCTGGTTTTTAATTTTTAACTTCCTAATGAAGAGGTTGTTGGGAACTCTGTCCTTATTCTATCGAATCATCTCTCCTGTAGATTCCTGTTGACTCCTTTGTCTCAGGCACTTTTGTAGGCATGGAGTGTACAGCATTGAACACAAGGCACCAAGCCTGCCCTTGGACGTCTCAAGTTCTCTTCCTTCCTGCACCACTTTAGACTTCTGTTCTCAGACCACATTTAGTGGTGTGAAACTTTGTTCTTGGTTATAATTTTTCTACTAGTGTATACACCTGTGTAATGTCTTGCCTATTAGATCTTGGTCTCTTCTTGTTTAATACTCTTTAAACGTGGTCTCTTATGGAAATATCCCATCTTTGGAAGATCTGGATTACCCTTTTTATTCCACTGGAATACTTCTAGCTTCCCAAATAGCTACTTGAATTCAATTTGCTTTAGAGGCAACTGAAACTAAGACACCAGGTATAAGAACAGTGAATTACCAGGAACAAGAATTTCTAGATTGAAGGAGATTATAGATTCAGCCTAAGTGGAATTAAAATTCCCATCGTGATACTGTTTTCTTTGAACTTTATGTCCTCTCGTTGCCATACCTTCCTGATAGTAGTGTCCTCTCTGTAACCTGTAGTTGTACAAAAATCCATGCTAATCGTACAGGCTTCATGTTTCGAATTATTAGAAGAATGGCATTCCACAACCACCTCGACAGATATGAGTCACTGGTGTAACAAAATGTCTTATGCTGATAAAATTTAAATTTCTAAATCTAATAACAAGATAGTGGAAACTTTAATATTTTACTGTATAATAAAATGAATATATTTCTAATTCTTTTCAAGCCCTTATGCAAACCTTCTATGTGACTTAAGTCTGATTTGAGAGCAGCCCTTTACAGCTGACACCTGTTAGAAAAGGCAGGAGCAGCTGCAGATCAAAATTTAATTAATCTAGTAGGGATAAAGGATAATGTATTTTGAAATCAGTGTTGCATTTTTCTTCCTTTGGATTTCTCCCCATGTAATGTTCAGCTTTAAGATCCAACAGTGAGAGGGTAGTGGGCAACGGGTGCTCAGCTGTGCTGGGAATTTGAGAGACACATGCTGGAATTGTTCCATTTAGGGGTGAGGAGGCCAGACCATCACTGTGGTCCCTTGGTTGAGTATGGCCCCAGGAGCATGAACTGTTGCCTGCCCTCCTCACTCCCTTGGCCTCCAGGGATGAGGGAAGCTATTATTATGTATCGGAGCACTTTGTAGATAACATCATCGTAGTAGATGAGAGCATATGGGCAGGGCACCAATCAGTCAAATCAGTTATTCAGTAATGAATACCGATTAGTACCTGATGTACGGGTGGGTACCATAATAGTTTGCCAGGGCTGCCATAACCAAACATTACAGACTGGGTGAATTAAAAACTTCCTCACAGCTTTAGAGGCTGGAAGTCCAATATCAAGGTATTGGCAGGGTTGGTTTTTCCTGACGCTTTTCCCTTTGGCCTGCAGATGGCCATGTTCTCTGTGTGTCCTCAGGTGGCTTTTCATTTGTGCAGGAGAATCCCTAATGTTTCTCCTTTGTTAAAAACAGATTGGATTCAGGCTCACCCTAAACACCTCCTCTTACCTTAATTCTTTAAAGGCCCTCTCTCCAGATACTGTTCAGTTCTGAGTCCTGGAGGTTAGGACTTCAACATAGGAATTTTGGGAGAAGACCATTCAGTACATAACAGGTGCTATTAGATGTGCTAAGGAAATCAAAGATTTTTCCAAATCCCAAAGTAGCTTGTGTAACGTGGGTCAGTACAGAATATTGGTCACACTTCTGTGCAATGGGCAATTTTCTTGATGGTTTTTGTCTTGAACAGTTGGAGATTAAGTATAAATTTACATACTGAATGGCAGCTTTTCTAGCTCCATCTAATTTTGGGGGGGGCGTGCATCTTAGTTGAAGTAGAGTTGACACACACGGTTACATTAGTTTTAGGTATTCCCTTCATCTGTTTTTTTTTTTTTTGGAACCTGTACACCTGGGCAGAAAATTGGAAGATTTTAAAATTTTTTCCCACCTAAGAAACGCCATAGGAAACAGCCGTTGATGCTTGGATTGTCTACAAAGAATTCTCCAGCTGTCATTCTGATGGTCTTACAAGTAAAATCCAAAGTCTCAAAAATTGGCCAAAGCCCACCAAAATAGCATCATATTACTGCCTCATTCTAAATTATATAAGGCTATCAAAGGACCATGAGCTATTTGAAGAAAGCCTCCAACATGAAAACCAACCAAAACAAACACAGGAGAAAATTGGAGGTAGGAGCAATGCTGAGAACATTTTTTTAAAAAAACCTGAAAGACAAATTTGTGATCTGATTAATTTTAAAGAGGAGGGGGAAATGTTGAGATAGCAACAAAAACCAGAGGAGAGAGAATTCCCAAATGCTAGAAAACTTCCCAAAAGGGAAGAGTCTTCAGAGTGCTTGTTACAGTGAATAAAAGACTCCTATGAAAACCTATTGCTCAGTAGTAACACTAAAGACGAAAACTTACAGAAAACTAAGGGCAAGTATAGTGAACTGGGGGGAAAACCTAGAATTCTACCCTAGAAGGTAGTAAGTGCAAGAGATACCTTCTAATTCTGATGAAAAATGATTTTTAATCTGGGATTCTAGTCACAATCAAGTGGACCCTCAAGTGTGAAAAATCTTTAAATGTGCAAGAACTCCAAACCTTTACCTCTGCTGTCCACTTTCTCAGGAAGCTGTTGGAAGACCTATAGCATCAAGTGAAGACAACGAGCTGAGGGTCAGGAAAGAGTCCCTCCAACACACGGTAAGAACTGGGGGGAATCTCAGCAATCGATTCAAACTCCAGGAGGGTGTTCTCTAGGGAAAAATGGAACAGATAGTTTATCTGCTGTATTTGCATAGGAAGTATTTTCCCAAGCTGTTGAATCAGTTGAACTGTGGAATGTTGAGCAATTATAGCCTCCAAAGGAAGTATAGAACAAACATTGTCATGGTAAATTTTTTTTTAAATAACTACATTTACAGAGTCCTGGTATGAAGAATATTAGCTATATAAGGAGACAAGACTAAGAAGGTGAAGCAATAGGAACTGGAGATGATACTATAGAAAATGAAATCCTCATCCTCATGATAGGATTGTCTGAAATTAAATCCCGTGTGTCTAATATGAAAATAAGTTAGCTAAAACATAGCTAAGTGGTGAGGAGCTGCTATTTTATAAGGTTTTTCTGTTTTTGACTGTATGAATAAAACTAAAAAGCTAGAAAATCAAAATAACAGATGTATATATTAAATCTATAATGCATTTAATGTATTTACACACCTTCTTTAGGGTTGTATATAGATCTAAATACAAAGCTTCATGTGAAGATGTGCTAACATCTATTCTGTTTGTATGTGTTGGCACCGTACTTACATGTCCATGTCAGACACTGCGCTAAGTATTTTATATATAGTTTAATTTTTGCAATAACCCTTCAAGAGATCTTACTACCCCATTTTAAAGATGGACAGTCTGAGGCTAAGTGTCTTACCCAAAGCCACATTGCTAATACATAGGCAGTGGTTCTCACTTTTAGGGAACATCTGAAGGACTTGAAAGACTTGTTAAATACAGCTGGGTCTTACCCTCGGATTTTTTGATGGGGCCCTAAAAAAAAAAAAAAAAAAATCCAGGTGTTGCTGATGCTGCTGGTCCAGGGACCAAATTTGAGCTGAATTTGAGTTAGAAGAGTAGAACCGGGGAGTGAAATTGTGGGGATCTGACCCCAATCACAGAGTAGTGCTTCTCTAAAGCCACACATAATAGGGAATACTGGCTGTGTGGATGCAGAGAAGGGAGAAATTTTGTCCCCAAAGTCCTCAAATGAGCAGAAAGCAGGCTTTTAGGCCAAATGTGCCAAATTCAGAGAGCCTCTGAACACCACAAAGATGATTTGAGATCATGCCTACATAGGGGTTAAGTATTTTAGTAAACACTGCTAACGGGGTTAATGCTCACTGGAGCTAATCATGATTATACCATACCGGGTGCCAATGACTAGTTTAGAAAAAGGCATGGGACACAATTCTAGCCAATAGGATCTGAGAGGAGTTCTCCCGGTGGACTTCTGGGAAACACTTTCTGGCTCTTAAAAAGATGCACTTGGGAAGAGCGGTCACCATGTCTAGATCTGAGGTCTGTATTCGTGGCAACTGGTGCCTGGGAGCTATTCTGAGGACCAAGCCGATGTCTTAAACAGTTGTGTGGAAAGATAAATTCCTGGTGATATTTTAGAGCTGCTGAACTAAGCAAACCTGGAACTCCACATCTGGATTTCTTGGTATATGAGAAAATACGTTTTCGTGCTATCAATAGCCAATTTAGGTGCTTACATCTGTAGGCCTCCTAAGTGATAAAAGTATAGAAAGATACGTGTGAAAGAACTGGAGCCTTAGTGAAAGCCGGACAGGAGGAACTTGGAGAAAAATTGTGAGAGAGGATGAAGTTTAGCAAGGTGGGATGGACTGAGCAGCAAGCCCTGGCTGCTGGAAGGAACCGTGTGTTCTAATTCAGCGTGCATCTAGGTGTAATGACTTCCTTGCCACTTTATCCCCACCACTGACCTGGCTTCCCCAGGAATATCTGTGCACTCTGAAAAAGGATCTATAATAATTCAACATAATAGCCTAGTAAGATACTACAGTATTAGAACACTTTTAATAATACAGTAAGATCTATCCTAGAAGGCTCAAATATGTCCACTATGTAGTTAACTAATCTATAGCTACCTGTGATATGGACAACTTCTCATGGGTAGCATATTCTGTTAATTACCGTGTAACAAACTACCTCCAAATTTAATGGCTTAAAGTAACCAAGTATGTGACCTATACTCTGTGGGTCCGCACTTGAGGCTGGCCCCAGCTGGGCAGCTGCCTCTGCGTCTGTGGGGAGCTGCAGGCCAGTTACGCATCTCTGCCTCTGAGAGTTGGCTTTCTGTCACCTGGGCTGAAAACAGTGGCTCATGTGGTCTGGCACTCCAGAGCAGAGTCTAAGGCCATAGTAGGCAAGGCACACTTTACCTCCACTATATTCTGTTTGTTAAAGCAAATGTTGAGTCCGGCCCAGATTTGAAGCATGTGGGCAGGGATGTCTGTGCCTGGGAGCCGAGCATTCCTATAGGAGAGCAGGCGGCTAAGGCTGTGGCAGGGCATTTGCTGAAATTGGGAGCAGTGGAAGAACAGGAGTGAACTTTGGGTACCTGTGCAACACTCTTGTTTGTTTTCTGTTGGGTTATGGTTTTTTGGTGTTTTTTTTCTAGATCTAACAGACCCTATCCGAAGGAGGGGGTGGTGTTGACGCTGGGTTGGGGTGGCTGGGAGATGGGGTAATTTCAGTATCTGTGTGTCACATTTAGACCTGCCACTTGTCTTAGAGACCTAGTAATGAGAAAATACATAGCAGGATTCTATTATGAACTTCTGCCTGTCTTCAAATGAGTTGATTGGCCACTTGTAGTCCAGGACCTGCCTGGATTCTCCTGGTTTGTTGTCCTGGTTCCAGCTTGTTACCCTTTTCAGGAATCTGGTCTCCACCCATGACGATTGCATGGAAACTGCGATTTCTTGGCATCAGATTAATGCCAATTGTATAGATTTCTCAGCCTCCTTAGTCTGAAGATTCTGCAATTCCTACCTTAAGTTCACTGTAAAATCATGGACTCCTTAATATTTTGTCAAACATTATTTCCCTTTGCCCTTCTTCCCTAGTAGCTTGTTTATCTGTTAGCCAGTTGGGGATTTCATGTATAATTTAGCTGGGGTAACATACATGAACAAAATAATTACATACTAAATCTTGTGTTGATGGAAAACCTGTAGAGGGAATACCACCAGGGCTTGTCTTTGTAGAAAACTAATACATGAACAGTGTATGGAAAAATTGAAGATGTCAGAGGACAGCAGGGAGAGTATCATGGACAAATCCTCAACTAAAAAATGAAGAATATTAAATTTAGTGTGTGCATGTATTAAATACAGAATGTAAGTTAAAACCACAGATCTGTTTCTAGAGGAAAGTTGAATTGTAACACAAAGAACAGCTAGCTCCTAAATTACCAGGTATAAAGGATTAATAGCTTCTAAAATTTTCTCACCATATTGAAAGGTTTGGTGTATAAGCTTTTCAAATAAATACTTAAGCATTCAATAAATATTCCTCAGTGTTAAAAAGGATCTGGGCTTTCCTATTTTTAATAGGATGTTTTGAGAGTGATGGCATTTAGGCAGAACTTTGAATCCGCAAGGGCCCTTTCTCCTCCCTTTGCATTTGCAAATCAAACCCTGTTTCAGGAGTTCTAGTAATACTATTGGAGTGTGGTTGGTTAGGTGTGAAAATTTTACAGTGGGAATGTATTTGTTAGAATATATGTTTGGATAATGGATGGGTAGATGATCTATAGACACAAGATACACAAGCTCATTTTTACAAATCCCTAGGAGGGTAGTAGAAGAGTGTCCGTAAAATTTGACCCCAGGTCTCCAGTTTGTCCTCCAGTTTGTCCTGACTGACTTCTCTAGTCAGTCAGAAATCGCAGTTTCCATGCAATCGTCATGGGTGGAGACCAGATTCCTGAAAAGGGTAACAAGCTGGAACCAGGACAACAAACCAGGAGAATCCAGGCAGGTCCTGGACTACAAGTGGCCAATTAACTCTCCTCTTTTCTGGTAAATTTGTGGAATGAGAAGGGAAGAAATAAGGGGATAATCATAAATATCATTTTTAAAAAGCCAGAAATCTCTGCCTTCCTCTTGATCCTTTCCTTCACTCACACACACACACACACACACACACACACACACACACACACACACCCATTTCCTAAGAAGAAAGTTAAGGAACTTTAATTGGTATTTTGAAATTTAAATCAAAGTCCTCAATATTCAAACTATTACATAAATTATGAAAAAATTGTGATATACAAGGTACAACAGAACTCTTTGTAGTGGAACTAATTCTTTGTAGTAAAACTTCCTCTTGTGTTACTGCTTGTCTAGACTTATTCATATTTTAACTTAGTCTCTAATTTTTAATCCCCAGTGTAGAGTACACTTCATTGAAGTGTACATTTCTCACACCTTGACAAAGCCCTTTTCATCTTGCTATTAATAAGTTGGCATTTAGTTTCTCTGAATGTGTTGCTTTGAAGCATTTCACTTAGACTGAAAAATACTTGTTTTATATAGAGGCTTATATTTAACGTGAAGTATTGCTATAGGAAAAGTTACCTGTTTTAAACTTCAGAAAGGTTAATTTATATTTTTCATGTTTTCAGTTTTGTTTGCTGTTTATTTGATTATTGGGGTTCTTGATTATGAAGTCTTTCAACACGGATCATGGAGTGCTAGCCATTATTTTGAGAATGTTACATTTTCTGACTATTAGTCAAAGAAATGACTCCTATTGGATTACATTCTAGGATATTAAATTATAAATGGTTTCTAAGGCTTCACACTTCCTCTTTTTCTGATTATCTTTGACATGAGTCCCCTGTAACTGGATAAATGTAGTTTGAGATGGTAATAGAAATTGTAGGCAATCCCTTAATTGCCTACCAAAATCCAAGTGCTGAAAACTGACAGATCTCTCATCATTCATTTGGTAGCATCCTGACCTGTCCTGGGCTCATTCATTAGTAAAACCAAACCTGAAATTATCTTTTTATAATCTTTATATAATTTTTATTTAACCTTTATAATCTTTCATCCCATGGAGTAGAAATGTTTCACTGAAGAAACATTAAAATGTTTGCTTATGAGGTACTGTCCCATATGCTGCTGTGAGTTGTATATTTTATATTATAGAAGTAGATATTTCTGCACTTTCTAAAATCTGATTTCTGAATTCCAAAACTTACCTGATCCCAAGTATCACAGCAGGATTTTCAAAAGTGTAAAAAACAAACCAAAAAACCCCCCCCAAAAACCAAAACATTCTCTTTTTTTTTTTTTTTTTTTTTTTGCAAATGTAAAATGAGCACATGTCAAAGATTCTATTCAACTCCTTAATGAGGAAACCAATAACCTAGCAAGGCTGGTTCAAAGGAGAATTTGAAAAATGGACTTCTCTAGTCCCAGGAATGCTGAAATTTGTGTGAATAGATTGTGTAAGCCATTAGCTAGCTTTTTAGATAACTTACTGAACAGAAATCTACACATTATCAAGTAATTTCAAAATATCCATACTCTGACTAAATATTAAATAACTCATATAGGTACATTCTCCTAGATATTTATAGGATCTTTAGTTAATGGATATCCTTTCAGTGTCATTGTTTATCAAGATTTTATTTCTAGATTTTGAATTTTTCTCCACTTCTTCCCCATCCCCTCATAAATAATCCCTAAAGTTTATTAATAAGTTAGCCTTATATGTGTTTACATCTCTTACTGCATGCAGTCTTTTGTAAACTAATGAAAAAATTAACTCTTGAATTTTCTAAAGGAATCTTGGCTTGGACCTTTAAAAGTCTCTTTTCTGTTTTGAGTCTTGGAAACCAAGGTCAAGAATCTCCCTTCGTGATATTTCACCCGCAATGCCTACAGTGCCTATAGGTTGTGGTGAAATGCTATCTCCTAGATAGTCCCAACATTTTATAAGCTGCTGACCACTGAAAAGTGGCCTTATCACTGTGACCTAAGCAATAGACCAGGTTCCATGCCAGTTTTTCTATAAGGGATTGCTAGCCATTGGCTTCATATATCAAGTATGATTTTTATTGATAAGCTTGTTAATACCATATCAAATAAGAATCCTTTAGTCCTAAGATCAATTCTAATATGATACTCTAGATATGGTCTTAGCTGCACAATTAATTTGTAGTTATACCCTAGTAAGGACAGACTCAATAAATTATCTTCCTTAAAAGGAGAAACAACCGTATTTTCATTAAAAGGAGATTCTGTAAAAGTATCGGAGTTCTGAGGTTAACGAGAGGTTTTTTTTTTTTCCTAAGATTTTTGTTTCAGAGAGAGCACAAGCGGGGGAGCAGGAGAGGGAGACGCCAACTCCCCGCTGAGCAGGGAGCTTGATGCGGGGCTCTATCCCAGGACCCTGAGCTGAAGGCAGATGCTTAACCCACTGAGCCACCCAGGTGCCCTGGTTAACAAGAGATTTACCAAATGGTCACTTTCAATCCACAGAAGCATGGTCTACTAATTTGAGAGACTTTTTATTTTTATTTTTAAAGATTTTATTTATTTGACAGAAACAGCGAGAGCGGGAGAAGCAGGCTGCTCTCTGAGCAGAGAGCCAGATGCGGGGCTGGATCCCAGGACCCTGAGATCATGACCTGAGCCGAAGGCGGATGCTTAACAACTGAGCCACCCAGGCGCCCTGAGAGACTTTAATCATACACGGATTAGAAAATAAAATAATAGCTACAGTGAAATTTCTCACTGGTTCATTTAGTCTGCTAGAAACTTCTTCACGAGCTTGTCTGCTTCTAGAATAGTTTTGCAAATCCTGATGGTTTTCAGGAATTGTCCAAGTGATGTCCTCTGTAAGCTCCAAAGCCGGATCTGTGAGTTTTTTTTGTTTGTTTGCCTGGATCTCTGGCATCGACCTTTCCATGAGTTGATGAGACCATATTTCTGTGTTGAAAATATGAATTCATGCCTGTAGCTTAGAGTTTTCAGTCAGGTATCAGGGTAGGACAGAAACCTGTTTGATAATGGGGCTAACTGCTGGGATTAACTTATTAAAGTAACCAATAACCTAAAAAACATAGTGTGAAGTTCTTTATTGCAATTAAATATATTCTTAGGGTAGGAATTTATAATGGGCATTGATGGCCTTTCAGTGAGTTCTATAAAACAATAGTTTTCAAACCGTATCAGATTGTTGGACTCCACCCCTAAGAATTTCTCATTTGATAGGTCTGAGGTGGGGCTCTAGAATCTGCATTTCCAGCAAGGTCCCCAGTAATGCTGATGCTGCTTGTCTGGGGACCACACTTTAAGAAACACAAAGAAGATGTAATGTTAAACAACTTTATGAATACTTAATCTGTACACTTCTCATTTAGCAACTTAAAATAATGTTCTTATAACTGTGTTGAGCTGAGAAAGAGTATACCAAACATGCCCTACCTTTTATGGTATTTCTCTTTTGATAAGGCAAAAATATCCAGAGGTTGAATGGGAAATCTCCACTTTTGGTGACCAAATACCTTGAAATTTGTGTTTTTCTAAATAGGGGTTCTGCCCTTGAAGGCAAAATCAAGAGTTCTAAGAGTTTTTTTACCTTGAGAGGCTCCATGGTTTCCTGAGATCTAAAGTACTTGGCTACCTATTGAATACAATCTGGTGTTTCAAAATGAGCATAGTAGAGGGAACATGACTGCAGGGAATCATGGTGGACACAAGGAGGCGCTGCCCAGGTTGCCCTTCAGGGAGGGAGCTGTTGCCCACGTGTCCTCATGTAGCCTTGAGCTCTTTGCTGCCTTGTCTAAGCACATTCTTTCCCCGGGTGGGATATCCAGTGATCCCAGGTAGAGAGCCTGGCCAGTTGGGCTTAACACTGGATGTTCTGATGAGCCATATTCCTAGAGCTTTTTGTGGGGTTGGTCGATGTGTCGTGGGGCCTACATCCCCAATTCCTGCTAGTGTCGTCCTCTGCTGCTGCTCTGCCCTCTTCACAGGTATTGATCCCCATATGCAAACAGTCTCCACATCTGTCCATGTGCACCTCCATCTCTGACCTTGGCACTTTGAGTGAGCAGATGTTATCTTTAAAAAAAAATAAAAATAAAGACTTGATAAAGTAGCATGAAGCACAGAAAATTTTCCTGGTGAGTAGAATCCTATTTGGACAGATTATCCAGAGGTAAAGAAGAGCCATTTTACTACCTATTAAGACTAAATATTTCCAGATTACTTGCCATTTTTAATAGTGAGAAAGGCCAAGTTCTAGTTTGTATCAATACAGTAGTTGGCAGTAAAGGGTTCTCAAGCTCTTTTCCAAAGTAAGGTGAATATAACCCCATTAAAACTAAGCAAACTGTCAAAATTAACATTTCATTACTCTTAAGACTTGGGTACTGTAAACCAAGGTAAAGTTCAGTTCCCTCAAAACATCTACACCTTGATATAAAAACTCAAATTTTGTTCTCGATTATGCTTCATATTCTGGAGGACCTTTTCTAATTTTCCTGGAACAACAATCCCATCTCGTTACCTTGCACACATGGTTATATTTCTCTGATGTTCATGCTCCTGGTATAATTTCAATTTCCCATAGAACTTTTACAAAAGTAAGTTCCATTTTTGCAGAGAGGCAGGTAACTGATAATTGCTTATCACAGTTTAGGATACTAGCAGAGCTCAGTCCAAATAGTCATAAATATCCAGTTTTATACATTTTTATAGTGGCAAGAATAAGCATTTCTAGTAACATTCAAAATTATAACCACTCAAACGTCTTAAGCAAAGGTAGGTATATTAAGTTTGTGCTTGGGTTTCAGTGTTTTGCTTAGAAGTTATCCCGGTGTCTGAAGATTACCCAATAAACTGCCTAAAATCCACCTGAGATTTAGTTAATGAGGGATCTAGTAAATTGTGTTTAAGCTGAAACTCTATAGAACTTGAGCTTCTAAAAATTTTTACTCTCCCCATGTTTTAGGTCTGTGTCATACTTTACATCCTTTTTGTGAATCCCTTGACTGATTTTTTAGATATAACTGATTTTACTGCTTTTGTGTTTTAACTTCTGTGCTGGTTTTATAAGTGATTGGTCTACTTCTAGTATGTTTGTACCTGTGAAATTCTTTCCTAATTTTCTTACTCCTGATTGTGGCCTTTCCTTTCCATTCAAAGAATTTCCTTTAGCCTTCCTTGCAAGGCTGGTTTAGTGGTGAATTCCTTTAACTCTTGTTTGTCTGGAAAACTTCTATTCCCAATGATAGCTCTTTCTGGATAGAGTATCCTTTTTTTTTTTTTTTTTCCTCTAAGATTTTATTTGCGAGAGAGAGAATGAGAGACAGCATGAGAGGGAGGAGGGTCAGAGGGAGAAGCAGACTCCCTGCTGAGCAGGGAGCCCGATGCGGGACTCGATCCCGGGACTCCAGGATCACGACCTGAGCCGAAGGCAGTCGCTCAACCAACTGAGCCACCCAGGCGCCCTGGATAAAGTATTCTTGACTGTAGAATTTCCCCGTTCAGCACTTTGTAGCCAGAAGGGAGTGGCATGATCTATTCAGTTTCTGCTGAAAAGTTAGCATAGTCTTATGGGGTTTCTCTTTCATGTAACTGTTGCTTGCAAAATTCTATTACTACTTTTTGCCATTTTAATTCTGTGTGTGTTGGTGCAGACCTCCTTGGGTTGATTTTGTTGGGGGCTTTCTGTGCCTCCTGGATCTGAATGATTGTTTCCTTCCCCAGATCAGGGAAGTTTTCAGCTATTTCTTCAAATTTTCTTCCCCATTTACTTCTGGGGCACCTATAATGTGAATGTTATTATGTTCAATGGTGTTGCTCAGTTCCCTTAACCTATTCTCCTTTCTTTACTCTCTTCAGCTTGGTTGCTCTCCATTAGTCTGTCTCCCAGGTTGCTGGTCTGTTCTGCTTCCTCTGTTCCTCTGCTTTTGTTATTGATGCCCTCTAGTGTATCTTAAATTTCAGTTTCAAAGTTTTTCAAGTCTGATTGGTTCTTTTTTTATACTTTCTTTGTTGAAGGTCTCACAAGATCCTCCACTCTTCTCAGGTCCAGTGAGCACCTTTATGACCATTACTTGGACTTCTGGATCAGGCATATTGCTTATCTTTCATCTAGCTCTTTTGCTGTGATTTTTGTCCGTTTTCATTTGGGACGTAGTCCTGTTTTCTCATTTTGCAGAGTCTAAGTCTCCTGATCTTGAAAGTAGTGGCCTTATGAAGAAGAGGTCCTGTAGCGCCCTGCAGTGCAGTGTCCCCTGTTGCCAGAACCAGGAATTCAGGGGGATCTCCTAGGTGTTGCTGAGCCACATCTGCCGTCAGTACGGTTGTCTGCAGTGACTCTTTGCCTGTTGGGGACAGGGTTTGGTTCCTTTGCTATTAAGGGACCAGGCTAGGGCTGCCTTAAATTTTTCATAATCTTAATACAGGAGTATTAGCTTACTAGATCAATAAACCAGTATAAGAAGTTTTTGGAAATTCATAAAAACAGAATCCAATCCTTAAAAAATGTATTCTTTTATAATACTGAGCTATGCTACAGTCACGAAAAAATACATTGCTGTTTTTGTAACCCAGACTGTCAAACTAGTCTTACTTCTCCAGTGGTTCATCTTGATTACATGAACTTGCATTCTTATAGAACCATGCTTCTGGGCAAGCAGATTACTTGTTTTGTCTTAAGGCTATCATTTAAAATTCAGTTTATTTTCTGGGGAAATCTTAGGAATGTTCCACTTATGTAACAGTTAATCTCTATAAACAAACAGAAAACAGGCACTTTGAGATTTTTGTCTAATTTATACCCTTCAGAGGTAGGGCAGTACTTCAAATATATACAGTGAGAGGTTAAAGGTTTTTCTCAATAGTAGACACGCACAGATACATACTTCACTTAACCTATCTGAGCCACAGATCAAGGTAAACAGTCACCAGTTCTTCTAAGCTGTTCTCCTATTTAATGTGTGCAAAATATTAATTGACAAGAGAACCCCAAAGGGCAAAGTTATCTCCCGACAGAGCAGATATCTATCCTCTTGATAGAGATAACCACACTGTCAAACCATAAAACCAGATCCCTACTGCCGTTACCAATGGGAAATAATATATTGGCTGTGCACAGACTAGTGGGAACCCAATGTAGCCAAGAACCAGAAAAAAAACAAACACAGGCAGGAGACTAAAAAGAGAAACAGTAAGAGTCTCCTGCTGCTTGAAATTCACCCTGGGCACCAAGAAAAGATGTGTCTGGGCTGAAGCAGCACAAGAAATTGTATTTCTGGACCAACAGGGTTTAATTGGCTTTGGCAGGTAAGTGCATTGGTGCATCTCAGTAGAACCTCTAAAGCTGTGGAAGCGCAACTCGAAATAAAAACCTGACTTGCCTACAGATGAATACACGTCAATATTTTGATTCAGCCCATTGCTTAATGAAGGAACTAGTCAGCTGGTGAGATGGGCTCGAGAGAATTCGAGAAGCGGAGATTGATATGTAATCGGTCAGATAAAAGAATATTGGAATAAATTTGCTCAGAGATGCAAACGTGGTTAAGACCTTATAGGGCGATAGGACTCTAACTTTTGAGGTTCTCTTTCCTATGGATAGAAATTTAGAAGTTTAAGGGGGAACTTCACAATGTCTCGATGCTAATTCAACATTGAATAGCAGATGCTTTCCCTTATATAATTATTCTTTAGATGTACCTGTTAATAGGGTTGAAATGACCATCTTCTAAAATTTGGCAACTTTAACAAAATTCTTTGACTATGGATTTGAATTTACTTTGGCAACTTGGTTATATTATTCAGTATTTGTGAATTTGTGAAGGTTCACTCCCCCCACCTCACCCCCACCACGGATACCTTGGTCATCAAAATAAAGTGGGCTCAAATTGCCAGGAAGCACTCTTTGACCCATTCAGTACTTAAAACATTCAAGATTCTAGTACAGTTTCTCAAAGGCTGTTCCATGAAACAACTATGTTGGAATCACCCAGGATACTTAAAAAAAAAAAAAAAAAAAAAAAAAACAAAAAAAAAACCTGGTTATATCTCAGGCCTACTGAATCCATCTCTAGGGGGCATGGCCTGGGAATGGGCATTCTAAAAATTATCCTAAGTGATTCTTATGCCCACTAAAGGTTATAATCACATAGGAAGGAAAAGGGACCTGCCTTAAAATAAGTTAATACCAAGAAAGGCTGGAGAGAATAGACCTAAATCATTTTATGCCTCCAGAGATCAAGTCACTGAGCACAAAGGGTTATTGTTGACAGACTATTCCAGGGTTAAAATCATGTATGTACTTAAGGGACCTAGCATCTCACTAAGGTATTGGTGTTACTGAACGCTATTTACGTAATCTTAAGTGTGATATTGAAAACTCTTGTTGGTTTACAATCTTTAATTTAACCTTCATGTAAAGTTGATAGTGATCTTTGCTGTGTAACAAAACCCCAGCCTCAAAGGAGAGAGGGTCGTTTTGTCACAAGATGTGTATGTGCTGTGGGACAAAGCGAGCGGAATTCTCCTTAAGAAAGATACTAGATTTCTTCTTTAGTCTTTGCCTACATAAAATCCAACCATCAAATTTTGTGTTTGAATAGAAAATGTACAGGAGCAGTAGTAGAGTTAAGTTGGGCATTTTCATAAAGACAAGTCAACTGTAACTAGGCATTTATTAATTTTAAAAGTACAATCTTTTATTCTATGGTCCGTATCAGAAATAAGAATTTGCTAAATTAATACTTCATCACGTTTAAAAATGGAGCTCTTACACCTCTCATCAGCTGTTGGTTTATTGGTGTGGGTGTGCTCTATAGTGAGGGGAATGCAAAGGGGGTGGGCAGAGAGGGAAAGAAATACATATTAAAGGTTAAACAAATAGAATTATGGAGTGAAAAAAAGTGGCAAATCTTATTCCTTATCCCAAGTCATTTTAAAAACAATTTCTTCCTGGCCAGAACCTTTAGGCAATAATATCAAGATGATTGCAAATAGTATTTTGAGATCTATTTTACGCCAAAAAATTCATTTTCTTTGAAACAGACCTCAAATTCCTTTTGACTTTAAAAATCCCTTTATCAACAAGCAGAGAAAAACAGGCTAGGGAGTGTGTCTTCAGCAGGAATCGAGGTTTCGGGCAAGAAGAAAAAATACAAGAGATCTAAAATCTTTCCATTGAACTGTCAAAGTAGTCTTGAATTAATAGTTGAATTTTATTGGCTTTGACCTGATTTTTTTTTTTTTTTTCCTGCTGGAGCTAATCAGTAGAAGGCTGGTAGCAGGAGTTCTGGAGGCTTAGCAGTTTCCCTTAGCCACTTATTAGTTATGCATCTGCTTATTGTCATCTGGGATCCCCAAAGCCCACACACTTCACAGCAGAGCTTTAAGGGTTCTAGCAGCTTCAGAGCACCAGGCCCCAAAGATATGTAGATTAAGATTGAAAAAAACAGAAGAGATGCTGTTGTCAGAGAAGCTGCTTTAGACTTGGGTAAGAGAACGCCCCCCCCCCCTTTTTTTTTTTTTAAGAAGCCTATGCTTTTAGAAGGCCTTTGCTGGAGCCTTCCCCAGGCTGTGCCCCTCCCTATGGGAGGGGAGGCTGTAGGCCAAAGGGATGGGTACACTGGGCCCCTCCTCTCCTAGACAGAAAGACAAAGCTTTTTCTGTCCACCTATGTGTAAGAACTACCACCCCTGCCTTTTTAAAAAGCTTTTTCTATCCACCTATGTGTAAGAATTACCACCCCTGCCTTTTTAAGAAATTTCCTATTGATGAATGACCAATATTTCTGTAAAACACAAAATCCTATACTTGGATGTTACAGCAATGCTGGTTGTTGTGAAAGGCTCTAAATGCTTGCTTTCAGTCTAGTGACTTGGTGCAGACTGTAATAGTTCAAGAACCAGCAGGGTTTCAAAGATTGGACTTTAAATAGTATGTTCTAGACCATGCACGGTTCCCCAGAATCCTCTTCCCAAAGGGACCTGAGCTTGCTTCAGGATCTGTGTAGAACTTTTCCCTAAATCTAGACTCTGGAGGCAGACCATACCACTAAATAGCCAAGGGACAGCTCTTGGGGCGGGGGGGGCGGGGAGTGGGAAGGGTCATTGTGAACAGTGTTTGAACATGTCAGGTAGGTGACCACATATGTGAATGCCGGGCCCCTTGCAGTGTGGGGTAGAGCCAGGACTTGAAAGAGTACGTGGAGGGAGAGGTGAGAGGAGAGATAGGGTGCCACGTTATGAACTGAGGTCTTCAAATTTGAACCTGGCCTTCCAGGCCTTCTAAAGTATGTTCATCAAGGCAGACACGTAGAGCATATTTAATAGCTTGTTAGATTGATTTATTCCTTTTAATATTTACACATAAGGCGTATGGACTTTGATTGGTGTTCTTGTCCAGGGCACTACCAGTGTGAAAGGGCAGGTCTGGGTATGGTCCAGAATCTTACTTGGCAGATAAAGTCCCCTTTAATAAAGCCAGATACTATCACAGGTCTTTATTCAGACGTCCTCGGGAGCTCAGTTTTTCTCTAGAGGTTCTACATTTTAGGGCTTTAGGCGAGACCACGTAGATCAGGATCTGAGCTCCTCTTACGTTGCATGTGTTATAACCTGAAAGATTTATGCAAGTTACTGAATCCCCATGATTCTCATTCATCTGTAAAATGGGCATGATGACTTCCTATATATCCTAGGGTTGTGTTAAGATTAAATGCTTAATGTTTTTAAAGTGCCTGGTACGTGGTAAATGGTAGCTGCCGTTTTTATGAACTTTTCACTGTTGAAGCCATCTTGCAGCTCTGGTTATAATAGGTTTCCAGGTGTCATTTTAGAGTTAGGATAGGCTGGTGACCTATGTGCCAAAAAGTGGCACTTAGACTAATAAACCTCACTAAGACTGAAAATCTAGTCCTGTGTTGAAAATGGCAAAACCAGGCACAAGAGCTGAGTCTGTCAATGTAAGCATTTACCTATCTGGGAAATGGTAATCTTAATTTTGAGTTTGAGAGAGTTTTGATTAATTTGAATAATATGCTGCTGATGAAAATCCTTTGCCTATTCTGGTCTTGGTCCCCTCTGCTTAGCTTTTAAGTTGGGATTAAATTTTAACAAACCCCCAATTGTGTGCTTATGTTATCCCAGAATGTTACATCAGGCATTATAAATAATTCATAGGCAATATTTAGAATGGCTGCAAGCCATTTTTTAGAATTGGATGAGAATTATTTTTTATAATACCCTACTCACACACTTTGCCTGTTATATGTTCACTATGTGTTTTCCTTAAAATCCTCTAAAGCAGAGAGGGTACCACTGCTACCCAGGGCTTTATTCCTGTGTCAAATCAAGGATGGTGGTAAACATCTCCCCCCCGCCGCCGCATCCCGCTCCCAATCCCCCAAAGCCTGAATGAACTTGAAGTTCCATGAACTCACCATTGTCTAGTTTGCGTCCAGGTATGGCTCACACAATTTATCTAGAGCCCCTTGTCCCTTGTTCCCTTCTTGTCCACACTGCCCATCTCTTTGCTAATCCTTATCAATCCAGAGAGCTTTCTCTTTCCTTGAAGTTCAGTTTAGGCACCGCCTCCTACAAGTATCTGTGCTTATCTCTGTTCTTATTGGTCTGTCTCTACCATTGCACTCAGAGCTTATCAAAGACAGAAATGCTCTTAAGTATTTCTGTACACAGAACAAGTGATAGTAACTATTAACAAGACTGGCCGGCTGATCAAATATGGCCCTAGGGGTCCCTTGCTGTGTCAGGGTGAAGGAGAAACTAAGACTGCTGAATGGACCAAAAGATTAGTAGGTGTCTTCAGTGAAACAGCATATGTTGTATAGAGCACGTTCTTCGAGGCTAGCTGATTCTGTGGAGTTTGAATCTTTCATTATCTTTGAGCTGTCCTGAAACTCTAGAGTGACACTGCAGAAAACTTAGAGTAAAGCAAATACTGTAGACGTGCAAAATATACCGTCTGGATGCTCAATTGCCTTCTCTGCCTCCACTGGAGAAGCCAGTGTTGTACCTCTTAAGCGAATAAATTTTAACATAGATCATGAGCTTATATTTGATCTTTGAATTCTCCTTTGAACTGGTTATAACACCTTTTCTGATTCCCTCATTTGTTAATTATCTTTGACAAGCATGTCTTATGTCTGTAGGAGTCACTTTACCTTTTTTTTTTTTTTAATTTTATTTATTCATTTGCAAGAGAGAACAAGTAGAGGGAGAGGGAGAAGCAGACTCCCTGCTGAGCAAGGAGTCCAATGCGGGACTCGATGGGATCATGACCTGAGCCGAAGGCAGACGCTTAACCATCTGAGCCACCCAGGCGCCCTACCTTTTTTCTTTTAAAAAATTATCCTTAAATAGCTGTGGAGATCTTCCAGTGGGATTATTTAAGGAAAAAACGCCTAATGAAAAACAAAGCTTCCCCTCTCGTGAAGGAGCTAAGGTTCTTTCTAGTTGTGGTGTCCTTATGTTTACTTTTAAATGCTTTATTGTTACTTTGATTAAATAGGAAACAAGTACTTTCAGGTATCTGTATAAGGTCCTATATTAATCAGATGTCCAAATTTCCTATTTTTGCCTTAAAAAAAGTCACATTCTTAATATAGAAAAAAGACCTTTCAGGGTCTCTTTTATACCTGAAGCTATATTTGAGATTTCCCAGAAGATCTCTAGAAAATTGCAATGA
Organism: Callorhinus ursinus; assembly: GCF_003265705.2. Lineage (NCBI taxonomy): Eukaryota > Metazoa > Chordata > Mammalia > Carnivora > Otariidae > Callorhinus > Callorhinus ursinus. The sequence goes on from NW_027397073.1 coordinate 43,501,833, forward strand.
TTTATTTCTATAAAGTAATGCTAGAAATAATTAGGTTTGTATAATGAGTTGCCAAATCAGAAGACATTCCAGATTTCCCTAGGTTATATTTGAATACGTAACATGTATTAACATAAATATTTCAAAAATTGTGTATTTTCATGGGAAATTCCTAGAGATTGTCCAGTGCCCTTATGGTCCATAATAGATTCCTATTGATCAGAATTCTGGTGGTAGTTCGCCAGATAATTTTAGGCAAAAACAGTGTTGCCAGTCAACTTCAGTTATTTAAATGCTTGCTTGGAATAAACTTGCTTCCCCCGCCGCCCCAGGTTTATGGAGACCTAATTGACCTATACATTGTGAATTTAGGTATACAATGTGATGATTTGATACTTCTGTATTATACAATGATTGCAGTGAAATTAACATACCCATCCCTCACATCACTTTTTTATAGTAAGAACATTTAAGATTTACAATCCTAGCAACTTTGAAGTATATAATATAGTATTGACTGTAGTCCTCCTGCTGTACCTTAGAGCCCTGGAACCTTACAACTGGAAGTTTGTACCCTTTACCCATGCCTCCCTATCTTCCCTACCTCCTCATACCCTAGGCAACCACCATTCTATGCTGAGTTCAGATGTTTTTAAGATTCCACATGTAAATGGGATCATACGTTATTTGTCCTTCTCTAGCTTATTCACTTAGTGTAATGCTCTCAAGGTCCTTCCATGTAGTCACAGATTGAAGGATTTCCTTTTTTTATGGATGAACATTTGTGCATTCATCCATTCATGAACACATCTGTTTCTATGCCTTGGCTGTTGTGAATAATACTGGAATGAACACAAGAGTGCAGATTTCTGAGATCATGATTTCATTTCCTTTGGATATATACCCAGAAGTGGAATTGCTAGGATTATATGGTCCTCCTACTTTTAATTTTTTGAGGAACCTCCATATTTTCCATAGTGGTCACACCAGGTGGCATTCCCACCAACCGTGCACAAGGATTCCCTTATCTCCACTTCTCCAATGCTTATTCTCTTTTGTCTATTTGATAATCTGCTTTAGTTTGAATCTAGCATCTTCTAGGCCAGTGATTCTAAATCGGAGATGCACATCAGACTTACCCATAATTCTATAAAAATACAGATGTCTAAGCCCTACTCCAGAGTTACTGCATTTCTTTACTTGACATTCTTCGTATAATCTCAGGATCACTGTACATTATAACAAGATTTCCTCTATAAAAATTCATGTATTTATAAATCAGGTGTAACATTTGAAATAGACTCATTACCCTCAGACATTTTGCCTAAACATTGTTTGAAAGGGCTTTGTTTCTGTGGCACACAATCCCATTTCCTTGTCAGTCACTTTATTCTGAGCTCTCCTCAGATCTTTTGATAATTAAGATAACCTCACCTGTGTTACCTCTTCTACGGATTTTGGTTGACTGATTCTCACAAAGCTGTCTTCGTATTCCAGGTACTTCAAACTATTGAGTCTTCTGAGAGTAGAGTCTTGTGTGCAGATGGTGTTGCTTGCCAGTGGTCTGAGTCAGGATTTTCAAGCTTGCTTTAGTCAAGAAGCAGACAGCTTCCTGAGTCTGCTAACTCAAGATTTAGCAGAACATGACTTAATTACATAGGAATGAATGAACTGATGAGGGCATTTTTATTATAGATATTTGTTTGGAAGATTGATGTTTTTTTAATGTTAGATATGTAAGCAAGTTTTTTATTCTTAGGCTCTCTGTAACCAATAACTTAGACCCTGCCATGGTGAACACATACGGCACTTTCAAATGATGTCTGATTCTCACTAAGCCCTCCCTTTTCACCTCTACTGGAAATGAGAAACTTACTAAATTTCTTTACTGTTGGATAGTATAATTCAAATATATTTAGTAAGAACATGTACTTAGTACTAGGAGATGATTGGAAAAATTGGTATAGAGCCAAAGTCTAGCCTGGAATGTCTTAATTGAGAATTGTTCTCATTTAATCAGGAATGATGTCACTTTTAAGGAATATAAAGTGGACTTATTTTATTTAGGGCTTTCTTATGAGAAGATGCCTATGAAAGCTCAGGGAAGATTGGCCTGGAAGCTAGCATAAGTGGGCCCAGTCTTTACAGGTGGTGAGGAAGACCAACCACCTCCTGGGAAGCCAGGGGCCTTGAGACAGGGAATTACCCACATAGGTACTGCAGGCTAAACTTGATGAGTTTTTTGGACTTGAATTCTAGCCTTGGCTTAGTAAATACTTGAAATGTTAAGTCCAATCTGAAATTCCTTACGAAAACTTCCCACCAAGGGCATGCCTGGGTGGCTCGGTTGAGCATCGTACTCTTGATTTTGGCTCAGGTCACGATCTTGGGGTCCTGGGATCGAGCCCCACATTTTGCTCCCTGCTCGGCAGAGTCTGCTTGAGAATTCTCTCCCCCTCTGCCTCTCCCCCTACTGGTGTTTGTGTAGGTGCTCTAAAACCTTAAAAACAACTTTCCGCCAGCTTGTTTTGACTGTTCAGTACTATAGAGCTCTAGATTTCCAAAGCAAACTTGAGAAAACCTTCTGCACCTATGCAAATGAGGCCAAATGAAATGAGACCAGTCTTACAAGGATGATTTTTTTCTTCAGGATTATTCTTGATCAAGGGAGGAAGACTGTACCAAAAAAATCGTGAAAACTTAATTGGGCCTAGAAGATTACCAGGGATTTTCAGTGGAAAACTATGCATTATTTAGAATGTTCACAATTATGATTCTATGGGGATTGTTCTTTTATTGGTTTTGAGTTATTTACTAAATATGGCAGTTACTAAATATAGTTAAGTCCATAGAAGTTAACTTGTTCTAGTGCAATTAATTCTTGTCTATGGACATGGAGGTAGTTTTATGTCTGGGAGATTCAGCTGATTCCCTCCATCACAGAAGAAGCCAGTTTTGCATCCCTTAAGCAGATGTTTCAACATCCCTGATGGGCTTGCAGATCTGTCCTTATTGGTATGTTGAGTCTGCTTTAAGGGGTTTGGGACCACTTCTTCAGGTCCCTCATTCATGAGTTAAATCTTTGATGTTGTTAGTATTTTAGCTGTATGAAAGTGAGGATTGTACCTTGCTTTGAAAAATCCCTTAACTACGGGCAAAACTTTCTGCTGGATAATGAGCCATTCTTGGGGGCTCAAGGAAAAGGGGGTCACTAGGGAGCTGAAGTTCTTATGAATCAGTTGGTAAAATCCCCTCAACATCTTAACCAGTATGTCTGTATCTGGGCATGCTGCCTGGACAGGAGCCCTGGTTAAATCTCAGCATTTACAATAGTGCCTGCTTGGAGCAGGCACTCAAACTGCACCCCCACTCCCCCGTATTCAATCACAGATAGAAAAAAGATGCATGTAGGTGGTCAGATGGCTTGATGTTTACGTTCAAATTTGTTAATTCCACAATTGTACATAACTCCTAAAATAACCAATCACAATTTTTATTTTTTGTTCCCTGGAGACTGTTGGTAACATAGGTAAGGCAGTTCTAGGGAAGTTCTTCCAGTTACTTCTGATTAAAATGACAACATTTAATAAGCATGTACTGTGTGCCTGGAACTATCATAAGCATGTTACTCCAGTTACCTAACTTAATCCTAAACAGACCTAAAAACAAGTCCCTCTTCTCGGATCCATTTTTAGGTGAGAAAAGCGAAGCCTGGGGCTGTTAAATTGTTCAGGTTATACAGCCAGTTGCAGTTGAAAATCCTCACCCTTCTCTCTTTAATATTCAATATATTCAATTAGTCTTCTGGTCAAAATTTTATTTTCATGAAATTCTTACAACAGTCCTATAAGCGAGGGGTTATTACCCCCATTTTGTAGGCGAGAAAATGGAGATTAACTGGTCATTAAGCCTGAAATTTATCACATCAGTTTGTAATTGGCTGTACGTGGTTTTCTCCTTGTGTGCACATGTGATTTCCTACTTTAAATCTGTACAGCTGCTTGAACCTGCTTTTCCTATGTAATGGGCATGTGGCTTCAGGTGCTTGGCATGTCTGCTTAATGTTTGGAGTGTTTGGCTTCATCCCTGTTGCAGTTGGCATATTTTCATTGAAGAGATGCCGAAACACACTCTTAAGGGCACTTGGGAAACTGCTGTTGTAGGAGGTTATCGTCCATATTTATGGAAGATCTACAGAATCTAGCTGACCAATTAAAACTATCACAAAGATGAGCCCGGAGACCAATGCCTTCTAGAGGAGGGGTGATTCCCTCTTTGTGTGTTGCCTTGTTATTCAATCTAATTAGCCTAAATGTACTTGTCACTGCGTCCCCCCGCCCTTACCAGTTTCCAGCACACTCCATCCATGCCCTTCTCTGGCTTTCTGGCAAAATCAGAATTGCAGCTCTCCTGCTCCAGAGCTAATCTTGGTCTTGCTCCCTAATGACTTCCTTGGTGTGCTCTTGGCTGCCTCTAGCTTGATTTCAGCTGGTTTTTGTTCACTCAGTGGCAGATTGTTAAATAACATGTGTTTCTTATGCACCAAGTTCCTCAGCCATGTGGCATCTGACATTTTCATTACTGCTTGTCACAAACTTCAGTGTCTGCGATTGTAGTTCTTAGCTATTAGTTCAGTATTTACTTAATGCTGGGTCTTCACTCTAGCTCATGGAGACCTTGCCAGGTCTTGGGGAGTCAGATCTGTCCTCTTCTGGCCAGTGTGTGTGAAAGCTGAAGCTCCGTTCCTCTTTTTGGCACAGGTAACAACCGCGCCCCCTCTCCCCCGCCCCCTCAAGCCTTGCTGCGGTAAGGGGATGGATGGGGAGGAGGAGGCGCCCTCCCTTTCTTGGGCTCCAGCCTCTTTAGTTTGTGATTAGTGAATGTACTGCAGGCACTCTTGTTCCAGCATGTTCAAGATCAAGTGTCTTCTCTTCCTCCCTTTTTCTGTTAATGGCCATCTCCCCATGCATTTTTTTCTCAAAACCTGTAACTCCCCTTTTTTTTTTAATGCTTTTTATCTAGTTGATTGTAAGCCCTGCCAATTTACGCTAGCATCTCTTTTCCACCCTCATCCTGATATTCTCACCAAATTTTCCATTTGGTTTCTCAGTAATCATAGTTGTTTGTCCAAGGATTACATACAGGCAGCACCTCAGCCCTATGCTTTCATGCGGTGACCCATCACCATATTATGTTCTAGAAACATTTGCTCAAGTGGAGGCGGGTATCCAGACAAGGTGTCTTTCTTAATACTACTCTGGCTTTGAATTTCACAGCACTGGCAGCTCTGTTCCACTGAAGGGAGCTGGGCCTTATTTGAGTTTGAGACCATTTTTCTCTCATCCTCCCATGGCCTAGAGAATATATAGCTTAAGTCACCTAGTTCAGCTTTTCCTTACTTGAATCTATTTTGCTTTTCAGGGGGACGTTTGCCTCCCAAGCAGGAGGAACTCTAGTAATTCTCCCAAGTGATTCTGACTGCTCTACTAATCAGAGGAATTAAAGTAGGAGTCAAATTATTAAATTCTCTATGCCTCCCATCTGCTCATCATCCCTACTGAGGCAACCCCATTCATTTTCCTTCTGGATTCCATTTTTGTCCTTGGAATCTCTCCATAGAGAGATTGGGGGTGCAGCAAAGGACTAGGTGACTCAAACTGGCTTCAGCCTTCCTGCCTCGAGCTCTTCCCTAGCAGTGCTTCCTTTGGGTCTTCGCTATAGCCCACTGTCAGACTTGGCTTCTTAAAATGTCAAGTCACTACACTACCTTCAGTAGCTGTGGAAGCAGCTCATTACATTCAGAATGATGGCATTTCCCAGTCTCTCCTCTGAGCCTCTGTCTGCCCCATCTCCTACCAGTTACCTTGACTTACCCGTGCCCAGCTGGATGGCAGAAGCACTGCTCCTCATTACTGGAGATTGGCCGTTGCATTATTCAGTAGCTCTGTTCTGGATCTATACCTTTGTGTTCAGTGAAGTGGTTCTGTACTCTGGGGGGTGCAAACACGAAAAGGTTTTATTTTTATTCAATCATTGCTTTAAACTGTGTTCTGTTCACTGGGTCTTTTGTCCTTTGGTATCTGGGAATGGCAGTCTATTATGAAAATCCGGACCAATCTAATTTGAAACCCATTCCCCAACCCCCAACCCCGTGTTCAGGGTTGATCCGTAGCCCCAGGGATTCCCACCCACAGCAGCAAGCAGAGTGGTCTGCTCAGTCACTCCCTGTTTTTGCCCTCTGGGGAGGCTGCAGGCATGGTTCCCTACAGCTGATGGGGCTGGGCCTTTCCTGGCTGTTGCTGTTCTCTGCCCAGTATGAGGCATTCCTCTATGCCCTGCTCTCTAGGGGCCTCTACCTTGTTTAATTCCCTCCTCAGGGGGGCAGGTGAGATCCACCTCCAGGTGGTCCATGGTGTGTGAAGGATTCCCCTCTTGTGTGGACTCCTGAGCCTCTACAAAGACCTAGAAACCAAGTCCCAAAGCCAGTCATTGACAACATCACTGGCAGGCAGAAATCCAAGTATGTTCTTGGAATTGGCTGTTCTTGGGTCATCTATCAACTCAGGATAACAACAGAGGAAAGAATTCTTAAAAATCCCAGGAGACGTATTTTGGGGTGTGCAGCTGGTGGTATATTTGATGGCTTAGCTTTCTTCTTTGGCTAAGTTAGCAGAGAGGACCAGGGAAGGGAGTGACTTGGCACAGAGTCCCTCTTCCTTTGTGCAGGAGGAGGAGTGTGCTTCCTTCTGCTGTAAAGCAGTCGAGTAGGGAAAGCCAAGGCCTGGGCTCCTGATGACTGCCTCCTTAGGTTGCAGGAGCATTTGCTCACATCCCTGGAATTTTCTTCACCTCCATTCTCTCTTCCCACAAAGCTAGTCTTGCCTTTTTCTTACATAGAGACCACCTTTTTCCCTCTCCTCCTCTTACAGATGGCTGAAGCTAAGATCCCAGAGTACAGTCAATCAGCCTTTGTGCCTTCTAGGGTCCCTTCAAGTCCTGGTGGTGCTTTAAGTTTTTTAAAAATTTTAGTTTTAAAAATGAACACAGTGAAGTTGTCCTTTCTGATGTGCAGTTCTATGAATTTTCATACATGTATATATTCATATAACCACCACTTAGTTCTACCACTTAAAAATGAAACCACCCCAACCCCCCCCAAAAAAACCCAAAGTCCTCCCTGTGCCATCCCTTTGTAACTACAACCCCCCTTAACCCTTTGTATCCCCTGATCTCTCATCAGTCACCGTAGTTTTCTTTCCAAGACTGTGATCCAAGTGCAATCATATGGTATGTGACATTTTGAGACTAGCATTTTTCAATTGGCATAATGCCTTGAAGAATCCTCCAAGTGGTAGATATTTTTTTGAGATATAATGGACATAAAATATTAGTTTCAGGTATACAGCATAATGACTTGATATACGTATATATCGATATGATCACCACAGTATGTCTACTAACATCTGTCACCACAATTATACATGTTATTTTTTTCTTATGAGAATTGAAGATTTGCTTTCAGCAAATTTCAGCTGTACCATACAGCATTATTATAGTCATATTGTATGTTTTATCCCCAGGACTCCTTTTATAACTGAAAGCTTGTACCTTTTGACCACCCTCCCCTCTCCCTGCCTCTGGCAACCACCAGTCTTTCATCTATGATCTTTTGTTGTGATGGTGTTTCCAGAATCCACATGGAAGTGAGCTCATAAGGTGTTTCTTTCCCTGTCTGATTTACTTAGCATAATTCCCTCCGGGTCCATCCATGTTGTCACAAATGACAGGATTTCCTCTTTCATGGCTGAGTGATATTCTGTTGTACACACACACACACACACACACACACACACACACACACACCATATTTTCTTGATCCATTCATCAGTGAACACCTAGGTTGTTTCCATGTCTTGGCGATTGTAAATAATGTGGTGATAACATGGGGGTACACAAGCTATCTTTTTATATTAGTGTTTGTTTCTTTGGGTAAATACCCAGAAGTGCTGGGTCATATTGTAGTTCTATTTACTTTTTTGAGGATGTCCATATTGTCCATAGCGGCTGCATGTATTATTAGCTAATTCCTATTTGTTGCTGAGCAGTATTCCATGGATGTGAGAGTTTCCTGGTGGTGCTTTTGGGACTGTGACTCCTCTCTCTAGGGCTGGATCCTAGTTTTCCTCTGAACTCAGTATTGATCTTGCTCAGCAATAATTACTGGCTAATGCCAGTCCCCAGCTTTCTCTTCATTGAAGCAGCAAGTAGAGCCAATGAGTTTTGTCCTTTATCTCTGTAGCTTTCTTTCTAGTAAGATGTAACTTTTTGGTTTCCTTTTTTTATTTAAATTCAATTAACATAGAGTGTGTTAGTTTCAGAGGTAGAGTTCAGTGATTCATCAGTTGCATATAACACCCAGGGCTCATTACATCAAGTGCCCCCCCCTTAATGCCCATCACCCAGTTAACCCATCCCCACACCCCCATCCCCTCCAGCAACCCTCAGTTTGTTTCCTATGCTTAAGAGTCTCTTATGGTTTGTCTCCCTCTGATTTCATATTTTATTTTTCCCAAGTTTGTTTCTTTTAATAACCAGAATCCCGCTCTATGTATTCTTTGTGCTTGTTGGAGATGTTCTCAGTCTAGCACACTCCTTTTAACCATTATATATTGCACAGAATTAGTCTTGCTGTTTGGGTTGCTTCTTTCTGTTATAATTATGCCCACTTTTGTGCACAAATTTGGGCACAGGAGCTGGAATTTGAGGAGAAGAATGTCAGTTTGAGCCCTTGTCAGTCTGAGGTGAAGGCGTGTTGACTTGGCATTAAGAGGTGGCAGGCCGTGCATGCTCACTTGGGCAGGAGGGCAGCTGGACTGTGAATTTGGAACCCACAGGTCGATGGCATTGGTGACAGGGATGTGGCTGGTTTTACTTTTAACTTTCTTTTTTTCTGGGGAAGCTCTATCTCTCCTCCTATTCTAAATGAAAGCCTTGCTGGATAGAGTATTCTTGGCTGTAGATTTTTTTCCTTTTAGCCCTTGGAATTTATCATGCTGCTCTCTTCTGGCCTGCAAAGTTTCTGCTGAAAAACTCACTGATAGCTGTATGGTGTCTCCCTTGCATGTAACTGCTTTCCTTTCTCTTGCTGCTTTTTTTTTTTTTTTTTTAAATATATTTTTTAAAGATTTTATTTATTTATTTGAGAGAGAGAATGAGAGAGAGAGAGAAAGGTCAGAGGGAGAAGCAGACTCCCTGCTGAGCAGGGAGCCCGATGTGGGACTCGATCCCGGGACTCCAGGATCATGACCTGAGCCGAAGGCAGTCGCTTAACCAACTGAGCCACCCAGGCACCCTCTCTTGCTGCTTTTAAGATTCTCTTTATCACTACTTTTGGCCATCTTATTTACTTTGTCTTGGTGCAGACCTCTTTGGGTTGGTTTTGTTGGGGGCTTTCTGTGCCTCCTGGATCTGGATTTCTTTCCTTTCCCCAGATTCAGGAAATTCTCAGCTATTATTTCTTCAGACAAATCTTCTGTCCCCTTTTCTTGCTCTTCTCCTGGGATCCCTATCCTGTGACTTATGCTTGACTGTGTTGCTAAGTTCCCTGGGTCTGTTCTCATTTTGCATATCTTTCCCCCCTGCCCCCCATCCTCTCAGCTTGATTATTTTCCATTACTCTCTTCCAGGTGGCTGATCTGTTCTTCTACTTCCTCTTGTTTGCTATTTATTCCAGGTGGTCAATTTTATTTCCATTTAGTGAGCCTAAGATCTCTAATTGGTTCTTTTTTACATCTCCTATCTCTTGGTGGAGGGTCTGATGGAGGTCCTGCACTCCTTTCTCAATTCTCAAGATCTAGTGAGTATCTTTGTGATCATTACTTCAAACTTACGATCAGACATATTACTTATCTTCATTTTGCTTAAGTCTCTTGCTCTGATTTTGTTCTCTGTATTTCGGGACATATTCCTGTCTCCTCATTTGGTCTATTGTTGTGTCTGTTTCTATGTGTCAGGAAGGTCAGCTACATCTCCATCTCCTGCACTTGAAAGTAGTGGCTTTATGAAGAAGAGGTCCTGTAGTACCCCACAGTGCAAGGTCTCCTTTTCACCAGAAGATTGTGCTTCAGGGGTATCTCCTATGTGTGTTGCTATAAGGTTGTCCTACCATTGTGGTGGAGCTGTTTGCCTTCAGGCCAGCCTGCAATGGCTCTCTGCCTGTTGTGGCCAATCTGGTGCCTGTGGTGTTAGTGGGCTGGTCCAGGGCTGCCTTGGGCTTGCGTTGAGTCAGAGCAGGTGTTTGCCAGAGATGAAATAGCACCAAACTGCAGGCACTTTCTGTGTTGTCCCCTGAGAAGCTTTTGTTGGTGGGTGGGGCCTGCAGTCAGACCAGCTGCCTGCCCCCAGCCCACTGCTGGGGTCACAGTCAGACTGGTGTGTGGTTATCTTCTCTCCCTGGAGCAGGGCTCACTTTGGAGTGGTGCTGACCCTTGTCTGGGCTGAGCGCACACTGTCAGGCTTGTGGCACCGCTTTGATGGGATCTTGCCAAGAGCGACCTGAGGAGGTGGATCTGCTTCGCTGTTGCCTCTTGTCTATGTCGGGCTGTGGAGTCTGTCAGTTTTTGGGTTGCTTTCTGGGTTATTTATGTGTTCTCTAGGTGGCCACGTGGCAAGAGGTGAGCCCAGGGTGGTCCTAATCTATCTCCATAAGATGTGATTTTTTGCTCACTCCAGTTTAATGCTTCCCTTGTTCAGAGACTCAGGGCAAGTTCTCATTTAATCTTTATTACAACTTTATATGGAGGAGGGAGAGACTGGAGTTGACACTTAATCAGTGCCTACTATGTGCTAGGCACTTCAGACAGATCATAACATTTAATCTTAGGAACTTCTGGGAAGAAGATTCTCATTTTCAACAGGAGTAACCTGGAGCTCAGGTTAAATGAATCGCCTAAAGACAGCTAGGAAATAGTGCATTAGGATTCAAACTCAGGTTGATCAAACTCTTTCCACCATGCCCTCTGCATAAAACAAAGGAATCTGGGAAGGGAGAGGTATACGATTTATATGGTGCTTGTATTCTTTTTCTAGGGCTCCCGTAGTAAAATACCACAAGTTGGGTGGCTTCAAAACAAACTGTTTCACAGTTCTGGAAGCTACAAGTCCAAAATCAAGGTATTGGCAGGGAATCTTTTCATCCCTCTTCCTGGCTTCTGATGGTTTGCTGCCGATCTTTGGCATTCCTTGACTGGCAGCTGCAGAACTCCAATCTGTCTTGTCACATGGCATTTTCCTTATGTCTGTCTGCATATGTCCAGCTCATGCGGACACCACTCAGACTGGATTAGGGACCCACTCTATTCTAGTATGACTGCATCTTAACCATTTACATCATCAATGACCCTATTTTCAAATAGGGTCACATTCTGAGATGTGAGGGCGGGGAGGGAGTTGGAACTTAAACATGTCTTTAGGGGGATGCGATTCACACATAATGCCTATTGGTGTATTGGGGTCCATACTGGACATTTAGACAATCACATGGTAGAAGTATCCTTACCCTCCAAATTTTTTTTTTTTTTTTTACTGTGTCAAATTTGGCTGGCTCACTCTCTAAAGCATTTTAAAGTAATAACTTGAAAATGCTTTTCCATAAGAGTCCCAGTAAGAATTACAATGTTCATATTCTAGTACAAACTTTATAATTGAGAAAATGGTTGAATTGAAAAGTCCATGCCCTCTGAATAGACCCTGTGTGGCAGTGTAAAGTTAGGTTAAACTTTGTAGTTTTCGGATCTCATTGTTTAGATGTCTACACTTTGTCTAATCTTTTCTGATTTTCAGAAGAACCCCCTTTTTTTTATTAAAGATTTTATTTATTAGACAGGGAGAGAGGGAACACAAACAGGGGGAGTGGGAGAGGGAGAAGCAGGCTTCCCGCTGAGCAGGGAGCCCGATGCGGGGCTCAATCCCAGGACCCCGGGATCATGACCTGAGCCGAAGGCAGACGCTGAACGACTGAACCACCCAGGTGCCCCAAGATGAACCACTTTTTGAGCACATGCTTTGTGACTCTTGATCTGTCAGGCTCAAAATGGCAATAAGCTGTGGCTGCTATTCCATTACTTTTAAAACATACTCAAGGAACATTTTCTAAACTTTCTGTGAATGAGAAGAGTGGAGAAGACTCACATGGGGCCTTTCGATCACATAGCTCAATGATTATCATTGAGATTTTCTTAAAATCCATTTTCTTCAATGACAATGCTATTCTAAAAACCATTTTTATAAATTGTTACGGACATTCTCTCTATGACGAAGTGAATTGGTTATTGCCTTTTTAAATTCAGCTTGCCCCTAAAAACACATCTTGTGAACTATCCCATGTGACTTACTGCCGTGTTGAATTTGAAATCCCAACTCCCTAGACAAGGATCATGCCTAACACACCTGTCTTACATGTTCATCTCAATAAATACAATGATACATTTTACACCTACAGTGCCTAAGTACCAATTCCCATTTTTGTAAGAATTAGCCATTAGTCTTTTCTAGAGCTATTGGTAAAGAATATGCTCAAGTGCATTAAAAGCCCATCTGATAATTTCAACAGAAAATTTAAGGTTTGAATATGAAAGAAAAGTACATGAAATCTTTAAAGCGTTTTTTTTTTTTTTTTGGAACAACTTTAAAATAGCTAATTATCTAGTTCTTATTACATGTGTATTCCTGTCCTTACAGCGGAATCATCAGAAGCAGATGTAGAGTATTTTACATCAAGCTGATCTTCTGACCATTTTCTCCTCTCGTTGATTTTGACCAAACTTCTATATGGTAATGGAATATCCTAATGCATTACAATCTTTAGGAGTTTCTTGGAGATAAAAGAATTTCAGAAATGGCGATATCTTTAGGTGACTCGAAGCAAGACAGCGATGTTTTTAAAGATAAAAATCAAGAGAATGACCTAGCAATAAGAATTTTAGCATCTTAAGATTTTATTTTTACTTGCAGAACATTTGGAAATGCAAAGTTTAACTATTGCTGCTCTATTTGTATTTGGCTATTTATACTATCCAACACTAGACCAGAATCCCAAAATACTGGGCCTCAGTGTTTTATTCATCCAGAAACTCTTGGAGCTGATAGGACAGGGCGGGTGGTTGGGAGCACAGACTCCGAAGCCATACTGCCAGCAACTAATCCCGGGACTTTGGGCCCCTGTCTATCCTCCTGAGGATTAAATGAATCCGTCAAGTTCTCAGAGCAATGCTTGGTACACAGGAAATGCTACTTGAGTCTTACTATTCTTCCAGGCTGGCTTTGTTCCTATACCAGCTATGTGATCTAGTGTAAAATGTAAATAACAAAACCTAAGTCACAAGCTTTTCATGAGGATTTAGATATTTTATGTAGAAATCCCATGAGCCACATAGCTTACTACTTCTAACTATGCTGGACTGTCTATATACTCTAAGGGTTTTATTCAAGACCTTCTGGTGACCAGAATGATTAACATGTCTTCAAAGGCTCTTTAAAACCCATTGTTCCCTGGGAGTTGTTTAGAAACTGGACAATCTAAATCATTACTGCTAGTTTAACATGTTGGTTATTACTAGGATATATTACATACATATATATGAATTGAAGTGTATCCAACCACTTCTTATAATTCAAACCATAATCATAGAGCAGTTCATCAAACCATAAAGTATCAAAATCTCTTGAGTAAAGATGAAGTGTAGGAGACAACATTGTCACTTTCAATATCCTCATTCTAAGACTCATGTCTTAAGGAAACCACTTGCTGTTAATAAAATAACAATCTGGTTATATAAATCCCAGCCATGATTTTCACAACATTAGAGCTTTTAACTTAAAAATATTGTCACATAGTGGTTCAGTTGGTTAAGCTGCTGACTCTTGATTTAGGCTCAGGTCATGATCTCAGGGTTGTGAGATCAAGTCCTCTGTTGGGCTCCACGCTGGGTGTGGAACATGCTTAAGATTCTCTCTTCTCCCTCTGCCCCTCTGTACACATGCATGAGCTCTCAAAAAAACCCACAACTATTTAAAAATATTGTCACCTAAAACTAATAGGATATTGTATGTCAATTATACAATTTTTTAAAATGTATCTTTGCTTTCCACTGTGGGTGGAAAAGTAATAGTAAAAATATAGCCTGATGTTTTATTGAAAAGGGTTAAAATATTCTGTAGTTTTCTCTGAAACTTGAGAACTGCCTACGTTCTTAGCAACACATTGGGGACATAAGACTTACTGAGCTGAGGTGATAATATAAAGTTTGGAAGGTAGTATTCTTTATCATTTGTGAGTGTAGTATTTTCAAAGGAGTGCTATAACCTTGTTTTGTGTTTCTAAGCAGCCTGACTCATTCGGTTTTTGGGTTTCCTGGTTCATTATGTGATCATCATTCCATATGGTGGTGTTATCTTCCAGCTCATGTTTTCATCCACCAGCACTAGCTTGTTGCCCATTTAATGATGCAGAAATTCAAATTCATGGATGGCAGTTTCAGATGTGAAAACACCATTGCAAATCGACCTAAGGAAAAATGAGGAAAAGAACATTTCTGCATTCAGGGCAAAATGAGTCTTTATGCTAAGGAAAAATTCTTGACCCTCCTCGGTTCCCATACCATATAAAAAAACACCCAATTATAGAATGCCTAAAATAAGAATGTTAGGGTTTGTAGCCTACTGTGAATTAAGGGAGGAATGTACTTTAACTCTAGCCATGTGTGTTAGGTTTACCGAATTGCCATAAACCTCTCATTTGTCAAAATGATTCAAAGAGAACAAACATGTTTCCGCAGGTATCTGAGCTTCCCCCCCAAGATTTTTTTTAAACCTCAAAAATCAACTTCTCTTAAATCCATGATTTCCATGCTTTAAACATCTGATACATGCTAGATTTCCTTAAATTGAAGATGGCAGAATCTAACACGAGTTTAGCTATTTTGGTGGGTTAATGACAACACAGAACCATACCAAGCTGTGCCCTCCATCACTGAGCAGAATTCTAAACCTTTGGTATGAAGTCCATGAATCTCAAAATCTGCAGCCTGGATGTGGACCTACAGCCATGTGCCCAACATTCACGGTCTTTGAAGCCATTACCAAGCTATGCTTCAGTTAGGATCCTTCAGATACAGGAAGGTTGCCCAGTCCTTTTTTTGGTAGGCTGGAGAGCTACACCCATGACTGCTCAGTGGGTGCCTTTTCAGAAAGAGGCGAATGGGGTTTTTTGTAAATTAGATTCCTAGCTTCCCTTTCTCATTACTTCTGTCTGGGAATTAGTCTTTTTTCACACAGTAGGTTGTATTACATGTTTTAAACTTTGCCGTGGGTTCCTTTGTGGGATTGAAAATGGACTCTTAACTATTTCACTGATTCTCGGATCCAGCTCTGTCATAGCCAGGCAATATCTAAATTGCTAGAAAAAGGTGTTAGTAGGTGATGAAGTATAGCCACTGAGTGAATGGATATTTTTTTAAGTGGATGGTCACCTTTGTTTACCTAAATAATTAGGTCCCAGATGTCATACAAATGGCTGTTTTCAAAAGTTAGTGGCAAGAAAAGTTCATTCATCCTGATTTGAAGATGCTATTGGGGTCATCCTTGATTCTTGTGTTATATTCTAGGACTGCTAACAGAAAGCTCAGATCCTGTAATACTTCATAGTTCTTCATGATCCAAAGCCATGCTTCTAGGTATTTCCAGATGCTTAAATGTGTTTGAAACACACAAAATATTTGTCAAATTTGTCAGATACTTAAAAATCTATATTGTCACCTGGAGCATATATACATGGGGAGGAAATTATCCCTGATCCTCATTGGTCAGCTGCTATGTCATCTGAAGGCTAAAATCGAGTGGCTGGAAGAAAGAACTTGATAGAACAGTTTTTAATTTCTGCCTCTAGCACTGACTTCACAAATCTTCTGTGCCTCCTTTATCTCTGGATGGCAAGCACATATCCCTTTCTCTGAAGTTCACCTGCAGATTTAATTAAGCCTGAGGCAGTAGCTGGATACTTGCTGTGAAGTCACCAGGCAAGTGAGAACTTTGGTTTACCCACCAAATGTACCAACCAGAAAGCCAAAGGGCATTACTTTGCCCTTTCTCCTTGCCTCATTCTTTTCCTATCCAGATCTCAAAAACTTTTATTGAAATGAAACGTTTCCTTAATGAAATCAAGAATATGTGTGTATATGGGCATAACTTCTCAGGTCATGGCTCATCTTGGAGTAGATATCTAAGGAATGAGAGGAGCCAACATAGATAATATATTTTAGCGTATGAGCAAATGATTCAGGTAGGTTGGGGGGCAGTTATTGGCTGGGAGCTCTGAGTGTGGGTTTTTCACAGCTGTGAGTCGAATGTCCAGTGACAATCACAGAGCAGTCCATCGTGCTATTCTCTTTGTGCACTGGTCAAGAACATTTGATGTATCATTTATAAAGCCTGCTATGTCAGTGTCCTTCCCAAACACAGATTAAGCATAAAGAAATGCGAGGAGACATGTTCACTTTCTTGTGGACTGCTGATACCCTGGGTCACATGGTATTTGGATGGAATGATTCAGGGGCCCCTTCACAGCCGAGGAGAAGAGGAGTCCGTTGAGTTTTGAATGTTCTATTGTGCGGTTGATGCATTTCACAGTTCTAACTCAAGCCACCCTCGGAAGAGTTTCCCCTTCCACGCTTTTGGAAGAAAAGACAAGAGTTTTTAATGTTTCTAAAAATGTGCATGGGCAGATACCATTTCGTTGTCCTCTTTCCTAGTTAAATGCATGAACCTGAGTCAGACATGAGTCTGTCATTTCAGAGTTTTCATCTGAAGTCCTTTCCATTGAATCTTTCGTGAAGGTAGGCTTACTTCAGGTCTACAGATCATTGCATAGGTTTTCTCCAAATGCCAGACTTGAGACTAACCTTATTCTAGCCCTATCCCTGTGAAAGAATCCTGCTTCTTTGCCTGCTTTCAAGATTCAAAACAATCCAGTTGTTAAAAATCCTTTTCTTTGATCTTGGAACATTTTCTTTCCAGATCACCTCCTGTGCTCTGTAACACTCTGAATTACCTTCTAACCTGTAGGTTTCTTAATTATCCTTAGAGTCAGTGGCTGTTATTCATATCCAGAAATCCTCTTTATATTCTGCCCTAGCTGAGCAGCTAAAACATATAGTCAGTACAGAATGATGTAACTTCAAAAGGGAGTAACAGTGTGGTCCGATGAGGGCTACCTGGCTCTCTACCCAAGGTGCCATTATGTTGTGTTATTACTATAGCCCATGATCTACCTCCCTATTACGTTCAGCACTTCATAGACTTGATAAGGCTGATTCATGCTCATCAAAATTGTATGACACTGAAGTATATAAAACATAAGGAATATTTAGAATGGGGATATGCTTTTCTCATGATGGAGAGGAGTACATTTACCAGCTTCCCTGAGAAGTGGACCTAACTAGAGGTGCCTAGTGAGTGGAGTGAAAAGGCAGCCTTGAGGCATATTTCAACAAAGCTGTTCTAAACCTGTTGAACCATCCATCATTACAGATTACTATGAGAACCAAAAAGTAGGTCTTTTATGGGATTGGATAAAGTCACGTTTAGGCTCTTCACCCTCCTGCCCTGTTCTTGAGGCTGACTGTCCTCCTTTTGTTCATCTTTTTTTCTCCAAATGGGGTACAGTTGTGTTCCTGCCTTAAAAATCATAAGCCTCTTCCAAATCTGCTTCCCTTCTATTGTATTCAGGTCTCTCTAGTTTCTTGAGATACAAATTTTTTTTAAATGTTTTTTAAATATTTTATTTCTTTATTTGACAGAGAGATAGAGCAGGAACACAAGCAGGGGGAGTGGGAGAGGGAGAAGCAGGCTCCCTGTCGAGCAGGGAACCCGATGTGGGGCTCGATCCCAGGACCCTGGGATCATGACCTGAGCCGAAGGCAGACACTTAACGACTGAGCCACCCAGGCGCCCCTTGAGATACAAATTTAAAGAACCTCCTGGAATACTACTACAAGGCTGATCTTGTTTGTTGTTTATAGACTTAATCTGTTCCTGGGTGGGTGGGCTGATCTTGATGTCTCCATGGTCCACCAACAAAAAATTAAATACTAAAATTATTTGACAAAACACATATGCTTTCTAACCAACTTTGGTGTTTTGTAAAATAGAAGAATGAAGGTATGTGATGCAAATACTCTATAGTAGTGTAACTGGAAGGTATAGAAGCTCAGCTATAATTCTGTAGATCATTAGTCATTAACCAAATAAACTTGTTTTGTGGAAATTCCTCCACTGTATCCCAATTGCTAATTGTGCAACAGAAATCTGACAAGGAATTCACTGTTTTATGAAATAATCTAATGTATTTTGAGACTCTAAATTGTTAGAAAAATCATCTCTTATCGAGGTTATTGGTTAAAAGCTTTAGATTGACTTATGAGGGTAGTTTTCCGTAACTCTTGTAGGAGAGAAAGAATTTCTTCTGCCCTTCAAGATCCTTCTAGCTGGATTAAATCATAGTGGTGTAAGACAGATTAACAGTAGAAAATCAAAATTTCGTATGTAGACTCCACACAGACATGGACATTCCAAAGACAAAATGAGGCATGTCACTTTAAGGAGAATAGGGTTTTCTACCGTCTTGGGTCTCTGAGCCTTTCACAGAACTTCGAATAGTGCTATGTTGGGACAGAGCATTCAGAGGTTTACAAACTCTGTGTTCCATAGGAGCCACTGTGAGGAGGTCCTAGGGAAGAATTTGCCATTTTCAGTGGAAAATGAGTGGCAGTTAATAATTATGACTGTGTACTTTGGATCTGGATTTGCTATACCCTTCTATAGTAAGACACCAACTGCTTAAGAAATAAGGATGTTTAATTCATTAAACAGATGTGAAAAGGAGCATTTTAAGAGGGTTGGTCTCTTTGGAAAATGGATCAAACTCTTGAATTCATACTAGATAGGTTTGTAAATGCATGAATCCTTAATATCTTTTCTGAAACATGGAATGTAGTTGTTTACTTTTTATTTGGGAACTATTCCAGTATTTGGTCAAAATGTGTGTGATTTAGCTTGTTTCTTGGTTTTATGTTTTGAGATTTTTATTTAATTTTTGATTATTAGGTCAGGACCTTGTTGGTAATTTGTTATTAAAAAAAAAAAAATGCAAACGGGAGTACCTGGGTGACTCAGTTGAGTGTCTAACTCTTGATTTCAGCTCAGGTCATGATCTCATGGTGGTGGGATCAAGCCCTGCAAAGGGCTCTGTGCTAGGTGTGGAATCTGCTTGAGATTCTCTCTCCCTCTGCGTCTCCCCAACTATGCACGCTCTCAAATCTTTTTTAATAAAAACAAACAAACAAAAAACAAAAAAAAAACTTGGAAAATGAGAATGGGGGTATAAGGGTTTGGTACTTGAAAGGGAAAGAATGCAATTTATAGGAAGATGAAAAAGTAAATTTTTGGTATGTATTTGCTAGGCCTTTCAGAAACAGGACAAAGAGGATTCTGATTACAGTGGCCTTGCTAGGTTTCTCCCTGTCTACCATATGCAATTCACATCATAGTGTAGTTCTCTATGCTGAAAGCTCTTTTCTTGGAGCAGGTTCTCTGTCTAAATTCTTTCAGGCAGCTGTGGGGGAGGTAAAGATCTTTTCTTGCATCTGGTGTATTTTGATTGCTTTTAAGTCAAAAATAATCTTCATGCCAAAGTGGCCCATCTTAAGGCAGCCTGCCCTTGGCCTCTACGCTCATAATCACTTTTCTCTTTCAACCACATAGTGTTTTTCCAGTTTTCTTAAATGTTAATGCCTAGAATCGAGCAAGTATATAATTTGGTCTGCAAGTAAGCTCTTTTGATTTCAAGGCTCCAGGGTTTTTTGTTTTGTTTTTTAATATATCACACTGTTGGTGCATAACAAAACTGTGGTGAACTGAAACTCAGGGTATTTCTCACAAATCCTGTTGACAAACCAAGTTGCCCTTTCCTATGCTGGCAAAATTCCTTTGATTCTAGGTGCAAAACTTTCCATGTATCCTTGTTAGGTCCTTTTGTTGTGTGGGTTTGGCCTTACTCCCTCGGGGCCTTTTAAAATTCTTATTTCACCGTGTAGTGTATTTACCTGGTATAATGTAACGAGGAAAAACAAAAGACCCAGGCCTTCTATACCTCAAAATAAGACACTGATAAAAATACTATATCCTAAAAGGCCAGATAGAGGATATGGTGTCAAAATATAGGGTTGTACTTCATTAGTTTGTTTATTCAGTGTTCATGGAAGCCTAGTACATGTGAGGCATTGTGCTAAGCCTTGTGGAGTATTGGTGAATAAATGAACAAGGTCTTAGCTTTTATGAAGCTGAAATTTCATGGGGGAGATGGAAAACAGTGTGCTAGGAAACAGGGAGAGGGTAGAACATGACAGTTGGGTAGGTGGCCATCTAATTTAGAGATAGTTTCTGAATAGGTGGCGTTTAAACTAATGCCTTCAGTTTGACAAGGAGTCAACTATTCAAAGAGCTGCAAGAACCTTCCGGGCAGAAGGGAATAGAAGATTCAAACAGGAAGGAATGAGCTTGACTAAGAATAGAAAGTGACTAGCATGACTGAAGCTTAGTGAACCAGGAGAAAAGTAGGTGGGGCAGACCATGTAGGACATTGTAGATCACAATATGGAGTGTAAGTTGTTTTTTTCCTTTCTGGATTGCCAATAGCTTCTGAATAAGTGTTCAACTAGTAAATAATACTACTACTATCCAAGCCACGTTTCTCCATGGCATTCACAAGAATATCATGAGAGAGTATCAGATATATGGCAGAATTCTGGTGTACTCTAGAGTTTTTCCTGATGCATAATTCAAAACAAGATCCCTTTAATATTTTTAGTGAATTGTTAGTTTGCTCAGTTCTTTAAAACAACTCGATGAATCCATTATAGAATTTTATCAGGGATTAGAGTCAAATAGTCTATAATTTCTAGAAGTTATGTTTTTGAAACTTGAGCCAAGAATTTTTGCAGCTTCAGTTTATTCAAATTTCGTTCTCCCCTGATTGCACAAAGATGACCACAAATAGTTCTTGATTGAACTTACAAGATGGTTCAATACTTGGCAAGATATTTCACTCTATTTAAAGTAACTAGATTTTGTCTCACTACAAATATATCAGAATTCTGATGTTCTGGTTCATTTAAGTCTGGAGGCACTTCCCTTAATAAAGAAGTGGGTGGCAGAATTATTAACTGGCTCTGTCCCCTCTCTCATCTGGCAACTTCATGTGTCCCAATAGTTCATGACTACCAGGCCAATGTTCCCTCACCTTGAGTTAAGCATTGCTAACATACCAAACAAAAGTCCTCTTAGAGCAGTTAGCAATTTTTTCTTGACAAATATTTTGTTGGAATAAACTAGACTCCTGAATTCCCTAATTATCTGTCTTCAGAAAAACAGATAAAGCGTGTTTCATTTTCTTTGCCTGCTTCTGCGGGCAGTGGCAGGCTGTGATGTGGAGAAAGAGTAATGGCATTGCAGTTCCTTTTCCAAACTGGTAGCAAAGGGCAGGTGGTGACGTGTGCTGAGCTCCTCTCCTGTCTAACCATGGGAGCTGGAAGTAGTTGGTTCTAACCTTTGTGGTTGACATCTGAGTGAAACAAATCCGTAATACAAAGCTTAGGTTAGACATTTAAGTCTTCTGTCTCTAAAAAGCTAAAAACAAAGAGGGCTACAAGTTATCTGGCCCCTAGTTTTTGCACCTGTAAAATTAAGAGGTTGGAAAAGTAATCTGAGACTCCTTCCAGCTATAATACTCCGTAAGAATATGGTTTTAAATCCTGAATAGAAAGTTTGATTTTTTTTCTTTGCAGAAATTGAGGCAGAGCTGTGATACTTTTTTTTATTCTTCAGCAATTTTATGTATAACTTAAGGCACTAGAAAATTGAATCAATTTTCTTTGGAATTTTCAAGTAACTTAAAATACATCTCATTTATCAGTTAATATCATCTCTGCCATATAAGGTAATATTATGCTGGATGTTAAAAATGACCAAAACTCACGCAATCATTTGTAAACCATTTTCCCCACTGAAAGATTTCTGTGATCCCACTTTTAGTTTTCTTGCAACCAAATACTGGAAGAAGGTGTTCACTAAATCTTCAGTCTTCTGTATTGCCCAGTTTGAATAAACAATGCATTTTATTGCAATAACATTTTTCACCAAATGATAGACAAATGATTCTTACGCTGTATAAAACTTTGGGAACATCTTTGCAAAGAGTGCCAACCCCCTTTTTTAGATGTTGGTTTCTTAAGCTGAAATACTCATTTTATCTAGAGGGAAAATAAATTGCTACCAAAATCAATTCCAGTTGAACTTGATATGCTTTTAATCCAGAGACTTAGAAACAAGTAGTCCTAGAATGTATATCAGATAAGCTAGATGTTAAAGGTAAAAGTATTAATCTTTAGTCTTCCCAATTTTTATGGGCTATTTGGTTAAACATCATCACTCAGGCTATTCCTGATCTGAAATAATGATTAGGATAATATTTCCCAAAGAAAATATTCAGTCTTTATAATTTGTACCAAGGCTTGAAGAAGTTTGAGAGGTAGCTAAAGGTTGTGTTAGACAATATTCTGACTTGAGGGGCTCAGTAAGGGGGGGGTGGAAGGAAGAAAAAAGAGCCCATGAAAACACTTTTCTGTTCATCAAATACTATCTTCAGAGTGCCTGGGTGGCTCAGTCGTTAAGCGTCTGCCTTCAGCTCAGGTCATGATCCCAGGGTCCTGGGATCGAGTCCCACATCGGGCTCCCTTCTCAGGGGGAAGCCTGCTTCTCCCTCTCCCACTCCCCCTGCTTGTGTTCCTGCCCTCGCTGTCTCTCTCTCTGTCGAATAAATAAATAAAATCTTTAAAAAAAAAAATACTATCTTCCTCTCACTTTTATGGATGCTTTCTTTGGAGTCTCAACTAATCTAGTGTAATGTCTTTGAATACTGAAAAGTAATTTGCAGATGTTTCATAAATTGACTATAGAACCGATTTTTTTTGGTAGGCAATACTGAAGCAGGATATAAAGGTTATTTCAATACACTTAATAAATTGATGTATTAACTTCATTAATTGTTATAGGATGAATGCCTGGAAGTCTGGATCTAGATAAATTCAGATTCCGATCTTTGTTCCCACCCCAAGGGCAGGAATAAGAGATCATTGTCTGTTTTTCTTAAATTTTTTGTAATCTTTAAGAAGCAGTACTGTGAACACACAAGTTTGGTGTTAATGTAAAATAAAGTAACATGCACTGCCCGTCTCCAGCTGTGTTTGTGCATGCGCATTATTGCCACCACCGTGACTCAAAAACTTGTATGACTGCACTTCCTCCAAGGCAAATAGGAATGCTAAACACTGAGAAAACTTTGGGTCCTAACATTAGGCCCACAGCATTTGCTATCACAACACAGACACGTTGAACTTTCTCTTTAGCAGGCTAGGAATGCAACATGTTGGTTCGTGTTATTCTCAGTTCTCCAAGAAGTAAGAGACGTGCTTGGCCAGTTTAATAGGGAAACAATCCATGGTGGTTGAAGAACAGTAGTTAGTGTTTCTTACATGTCATCAGTCCCTGTGTTCTGCCAAAAGTTAACCTCCTTGGAACCCTCTCTCAGTGGACTGGGTTTTCAGAGCTCTCAATGAAGGGTGGCCCACAGTCGTTCTGTGGCTACAGACTGTAGTTCTAATAGGGAAGCATTTCTTTGTGACAAATGCAACTATTTTGTTCTTTTGGTCAATGTGACCTACCACTGCTGCTTTACCATCTCACATTTAATTGTTGGGAAAACTTATCTCAAGGATTTTTCCATATCTAATTTTCACATTTTTCTCCCAGAAAGTACGTGGTTCAGGCAGGTGCTCCTGAACATGTTACTTTATTTTTTTGCTCTTTCCATGCAGGAACAGTTGGTGTTATGTTTATTGGGAGTGTCAGTGTTACTTTTTTTTTTTTTTTGCGGTTCAAGTGCGGTACATTGCCAAAGTGAGAAACTTTCAGGGTCCAGTATTCCAGCTGTGCCATGCTTCCTGGTATTTGTTCTGGTGCCTATGAAGTTCTAAAGGGAGTTGGAAGAACACAGGCAGCATTAAGAGTAGTGTGGCTAAAAGGGGTTCCCTGAAAAGGCTTCTGAGCATGGCATATTCCTGTGATTTCCTACAATTACAAAAAGCCCAATTCTGATCAAATAATGTATTCCAAGAAGAGTAATTGTAAAGGGCATAAAAATATAGCACAATGCTTGCCTTATTATATAGCATAGAAAGAAACATGGAATCTGAAGCATCTATTCTTTAGTAGGTAAGGGGTGTCAATAATATGTAGGGCTAAATGGAAACATTTTTGGATGGGGAAACAAGGATCACCATGCTTGTGGAAAGAAGGGCTAGTGCTTCTGGAGATGCTGGATTAGAAATACGCCAGACCTTGGTAGTGAATTGATGCCAGAGTAAGTAAAGAAGGGCTGACCGAGGCAGGATGTTACTTTGCTCAGATAATAACCCCAAATAATCAGCATAAGGAAGCAAGGGACCGTGGTGCATGCCTCCCCATGTGTGCGCACACACACCCCCTCAGCCTGGAATTTCTAGTTGGCCTTGGCTAAAGAAATCCTATGCATTAATAAAATGATAGCTATTACCTGCTCTAAGAGTAAGGGATGTAACAGATGGGGACTCGCTGGCAAACATGGGGTCATTGTCCTAAAAAAGAATAGTAGTTCCTAAATCTTCCTCCATATCAAAATCATCCAAAAAGGAAGGTTTTAAAAAAAACAGAGGCCTTAAACCTCACTTAGAGCTGCTTATTCAGTATGTCTGAAAATACTTAGAAAAATGTGTGCATAAAAGTTCTTCAGGGTCCCAAAGGGAAGAAAGGTTAAAGAAAAGCTCTCCTATGGCATTTGGGATGCCAGAGGGGAAGGTACTCATCCCAGAGAGCCCACAGTTTTCTTCTCGGTCACTTGGTAGAAGATCCCTTCACCGATCTTTCATCAGCCATTAACCAAAAACAGATTCTGAAATGATTCTGTGAAATCCCAGACTTCCTCTCTGCGTGTACACGTGCCAAGAAAATATTTCAAGCCAAAACCAAGGCAATGTCAAGTGAAAACCAAAAGCCTAGACTTGTCTACTTGGAGACATAGTGGCTTAACCTGGCTTGAATTATGTAAATGCCTTTCCACTTCACACGCATACAGGTAAACAGACTGAAGAGCAAAGATATTACAAATATTGCACACTACAAATATGCAAGCCGATGTACATGGATTCGCCAGTTGTAAAGTGCAAGTGCTTTGAGTGTGATTGGTAGTGAATTGTTAGTACCAAGTCTCGGTAGGCAATGGCTGACACTATTGTATCTTTCTGTTCAGG
The DNA here is from genome assembly GCF_003265705.2 of Callorhinus ursinus. Lineage (NCBI taxonomy): Eukaryota > Metazoa > Chordata > Mammalia > Carnivora > Otariidae > Callorhinus > Callorhinus ursinus. The sequence continues at coordinate 43,527,266 of NW_027397073.1, forward strand.
GTGTAAAGGGTGCAAACAGAACAAGGCCTCTTTTCCTTTAGGACGAAGGAATAAAAGGAGGTGGCGGCATTGGGTATTTTCTCCCTTGCAAGTGCATCTTGCCCTTCCCTACAGCCTACGGAGACAAATCTCAAACACTTTGCCTCCTCCTACTTTCTTGTACATATTTAGGTTTTGAAAAAGTGGCTCCCTTATTAAAAACTAAAAAACAAAACAAAAAAACCAGGATATGTTGTAATGGGAGAGGAAGAGGTATGGAAAAGGGACACAGACAATGTCCTTTGGTGGGGGTGGGGGGAAGGGAATTGCTCTTCAGCGGCAAAATGGGATGAAAACTACCAGCAGCCAAAGTGATCCCTTATTATTTTGTCTCCTGCTAATACTAAACATTGTATGAAAATAGGAGTGGTATCACATATATACCAAGGACGAATCATTCACAACTGTAAGTTTCAACTTACTCCTACTTAAAAATTTTGAAGTATTTTGGATTGTACATCCTTTCTTAGATAAAAGGGAAACTCTGTTGCCTAAGGGGAAGTCCATTACTCTGTTGAATTTGAATATTTAGAGGATTCTAAGTTTGGGGGCTTTGAATTACTGTTCTAAAGTTGAAAACTGTAGGAGTTGGTTTGAGCCAGGTAGCAACTGGTTATAACTGCTGGATTTTGCCTGAATTTATTTTGAATCCATGATAAAGGGCAATTTCATGTTAACAATAGGAAGACACAGGTCTTTATTTTTAGTGTTGGGGAAAAATTCCATCTCATCATTGGAATGTAAATACAGAAAAATGTTTCACTTACAAAATTGTGGTATCTAGGAATAGACTTTTGCACAATTCCTTGTGTCCTGTATGTGCTACCATTTTGTACTCTTAATTCATGCCTCCGCTAAGAATAAATGGTACTGGACCAAATGAATTCAGGCCTTTAGGGGGCTTGGGTGTACTTGAGAAATGTAAAGACTAGGAACTCAGAGAACAGGGAGTAGCTCCACCAGCTGCTGAGAAGCTTGGGGGGTAGAGGCAGCTATCCAGACCTGAACTCCAGAACCAGAAGCCCTGGGGGATGACAGACTTCTGAGAAGTGTTCTGTGCAGCAGACAGGACTATCTGCTTAAAAGGGCAGGCTCCCTTTTCCTGTTTGAATTGAGAGTAGGCGAACTCTAGTTATCCAGAATGCCTGCCCACCTCTCCCAGGCTTTCCATCCTCAGCTGCACTTGGGGTGGTAACCATCACTGCTGGAGGGTGTTCCTGCTGGCTGGTTTTGCACTCCAAGCCCAGAGCCACAGCTGCTTGCACAGCGGAAGCCCTGAGAATCCTAAGACCTTCCTCTCTTCACGGCCAGAAGGGAGGGAGGTGGGGATGGGAGAGCGGGGAGAAGTGATCCCAAATTAGGAGCTAGAAATGGACAAAAGGGAAGCACTGGGGCACCTGGGTGGCTCAGTGAGTTAAACGTCTGACTCTTGATCTCAGCTCAGGTCTTGATCCTCAGGGTCCTGAGTTCAAGCCCTGCATTGCAATGGCTCCACACTGGGTGGGGAGCCTACTTAACAAAAACCCCCCAAAACCCACTGACTCAAGAGTCAGCAACCCCAGAATTCCAGGCTCTGTTAGGCACTGGGAAATGCAGTGTGAACCTGGCAGGGACAGTCCTGCCCTCTTGGAACTTACGGACTGATCTTGTACAACAAAGTCAAGTCTCTACCCCCAGTGACCTCATTTGTTTTAAAAAAAAAAACAAAAAAACAAAAAAACAAAAAAACCCTACTGACAATGCCACATGGTGATGTGAAAGTGTATACAAAGCACCTACTTCAGTGTCTGGCTCATAACAGATAACGAGTAAATGCTTTTTCTTTTTCCTCCTCTTCTCCCCAGCCTGAAACTTAATTGTCTAGGTAGAAACTTTGGAAAAAAACAATGGACAGATGGTCAGCTGCAGATTCCTTGTACATATAATCAGCACTCCAGCACTGTCTTTATCATCTAGCACTCCCTCTTTATTCTACTGCATGTTTCCTTTTGGTGATTTCATTTTTCCTCCAAGGTTGTCCTTGATGTTCTTTTTAACCTAATTCCACCCACATAGCATATGCCAGAGGGGGGTGGTATAGTGAGGAGGCGCTGAGGTTTGCTCTGCATCCTGCACCTGCCCGGGGCTGGACCTGCCTATATATAGATAAAAATGAGCAGCAGGAATCTTTGAAATGTCAAGCCAAGGGAACAGGAGGTCCCTTTGCTCTGTTTGGGGAGTGCCCAGAGTGGTATCAATAGATTGGAATGGCAGTGCCCTCAAAATGCTGCACACACGTACAGTGACTCCAGTTCTCTTCCCATCTAGCCTGATTCTTAGATTTGGGGCTATGTTCAAAGCCAGGATACTGGGGTCCTACAGCTGCTTTTATGAGTGTTTAGGCTCCAGAGTCTGACAGACTCAGTTCAAAGCCACCTCCACCATAATACAAGCTGTGTTACCTTTGGCAAGCTTATAATCAATGGGAACCTGTATTTCCTAATCTTTACAAAAGAATGCAAATAATAACTCCATCCCTTATAATGCCCAGTTCAATAAATAGGAACTTCATTGTTTCTGTTTAGAACAAAAGCCCCGGAGTCCTCCTTAATAATTCTTTCTCTCCTCCAATCTAGCTATCGGTATATCCTGTTGGCCATATTTTCAATATAAATCAAGAATCTAAATCCAATCAAGTCCCTCACTTATGTTCCTAGGGCAGCTTTTCTGAGAGCCCTGTCCTGACCACTCTGTAACCTATCCATTTGTCTTTTCCCTTCTCCCAGTGTATTTTGTCTATGGGACTTTTTCCCATTTCATGTGCTATGTAGGTCTATTCTGTCTCCCACTAGATAAATTCAGTGATAGGTATTTTGTATGGTGTGTTCACTGCTGTATCCTCATCAATTAGTGCATAGTCTGGCACAAAATCATTCTTGAGAGGATCCATGTCAAAGAAAGCATTTAGCCCTTAGATTACACTAGAAAATATGTAAATCACCTAGCAGAGTACCCCTGTGTTTCTGTGTCATGCATTTTGAATCATAGGGAGATTTTCTTTGATGCTGTGCAGCAACACAAACTTCAAATTCTAGGACATTGCTTCATGAGAGTCTCCCAAAGGACAAATTGCTAAATCCCTTTTAGAAGGGGAGAAAAAAAAAAAATCAAGCTCACTATGGCAAAGGCAGTGTACAAAGTTTGCTTATAAAGCCATGATGTCAACACTTGGATAGGACATCTTAATAGCAGTGTCCCTGAACACCTGATTGTCACTCACCAGCATCAGAATCACCTGGGGGGGGGGTTAAAATACAGATTCCTGGGATCCAAGCCCGATTTCTTGTTTGAGACCTGCTTTGTATGTTGCTCTTCTTAGAACCATTACATCAACAGAAGCAACCCGTGGAGTGGCCCAAGTGACCAGGTGCTGAACCAAGGAAAAAAAATGACCCCAGTCATCTAAAATACATAGAATAAGAATACCAGTACTGGATAGATTCGAATAAAAATACTAAACTTACACCTTAATGTGAAGTTAGGTATTTTTATACTTGGAGCAAATTAAGAGGGTTGGGTGAATGAACATGGTTTGTGGTGTAAAGAAAGACAGTGGGACAGTACGCCTCTAGGTGTCAGAACTGTATACTCTGGGGGGGGGGTGGTGGGGGAACTTCCCAACAAGACCCAAGTAGGACTTCTAGTCAAAACCACTGTTGATTCTATGTTGATTCTATCATCTGGTGATGATACAAGATAAAATGACTCTTGAAAGCAAGTTACTTTCCTAAGAATTAAAAAAAGACTTATTTGAACAATTTTGAATGAAAGCTTATTAGAAATGAGATTGAATTCTACATTTCTGATATACTAAGCCAGGGTAACTTTTTCATAGCTCTCTCCATTCACCTACATAAAAGTCATTGTGCTTGTCTTGTGGCTTCAGACTGGATTCTTGACCATGTACTTAAAACATTCTTACTATTTTAAATTCATAAAATATAGCCCATCACTTATTTACATCATGGACTCACTCAGCTGCATATGATAGTGATAAATCTTGTCACAGTGCTTGGGGGTCTGCACCTGATTCTATAAGGTATTCGGGAACCCTAAACGTGAATTCCAAAAACTTGTTCTGACTGGGACGGGCTTCTGTACGGAGGTTTGGCAGCCCATCAAAAGAAGGAATTACAGACTCGTGTGGATCTCTTTTCTTCCAAGGTGATAAACAGATTACAACCTCGAGGAGGGATAATACTTGAAAAGAGAATTGTGGTAAAGCTACATTTGAATAACCACCATAGTAGCCCTTTGAGCAACCTGGGGGTTAAGTGTACTCAACACCCACCAGTTGAAAATGGATGTGTTATTTTTTTTAAAGATTTATTTTAGAGTGAGCAAGCAGGGGGAGGGTAAGGGGGAGAGGGAGAGAGAGAATCCCAAGCAGACACTCTGCTGAGTGCAGAGCCTGACTTGGGGGCTCGATCCCACAACCCTGAGATCATGACCTGGGCCAAAATCAGTTGGCCGCTTAACTGACTGAGCCACCCCGATGCCCCTAAAAACCAGTGTATAATTTTTGATGCCACAACAACTTTACTAATCACCTGTTGACCAGAAGCCTTACCCATAACAAACAGTTGATTAAAACATATTTTGTATGTTTTATGTATTATGCACTGTATTATCGCAGTAAGTAAGCTAGAAAATGTTAAAATCACAAGAGAATTTACAGCACTATAGTATATTATCAAAAAAACCCCAAAAAACAAAAACCCTGCATACCTATGGGCTCCCACAGTTCAAACCCATGTTCAAGGATCAACTGTACATGGTTTTTACTTAGGATATATGTTACTAGACAAAAGAGTAAAGCTTTTAAAAGAGGTTTTCTCAATTTTATATAAGATGTGAATAAACATATCAACTGTCAATCCATATCAACGAATTCAATTGTCGAGTGTTGGGGGGGTGACATATGGAGATTATTAGGGGCTATAGCCTTGTAAGTCACAATTTATTGCTGTCAGTAGTCTTGAATCATCCTGAAACAAATCAAAACAGAACCATTTATACTAAGTAAGCATTAACTGATATGCTGATGGTTGGTGTTCTCTAGTAGAATCAGGTTCTGTTGGTGGGGAGAAAACGCAGGGGCAGGGCGAGTGTGTCTGGAAGGGGGATCAGAGCATGGGCTGTACTGTTGGCTGGAGAATTGTAAGCAAAAGCATGGCCGTGCTTGGATTTCCTTCTTAATGTGGCACACGGATCTTGTTTCTAGGTTTTCTGTAACCTCATTTCATCAGTATTAATAAGTGTCCTGCCACCCTGAAAATTAATGACAAGGCGGTTTTGGGATGCTCAGAAGAGCAATTATTTGACCTATTTCCTTGATGATAACATTTCTGGTGCAATAGTCTGATAAAAACATTTAAGTTGGGCAATTAAGTTGTTTCATGGGGAAGACTAACAAGGGTTTCTAGTTCATGGGGGATTTACTCACTTTTGAACAGCTCTGATTGAGACCAAATTACAGCTGAGTCGCAAAGCTCTCTGAATACCTCTTCCTTTTCAAACATGGTCCATTAGTGAGAAATTGTGAGAATATGTGCTGTGAGAGCCCATCTTTTACAGCATACTGTGATTGAATCTGATTACAACCTGTTCTCTTGGCCAACGATGTTGACTGAGAAGACAAACCAGTTTTCATTTCTCTTGCTGTGGCGGTATAGACCTTGGGAATGGACCACACATGTGTGCCTATGCCTGGAAAGAGGAAGCTGTTAAATATTGGGATATAAGGAAGTAACTAAACTATTAAACTTGAAGCAGTCTATATGTGTCAGTGTCAAGATCCAAATTGGTACTTTTTAGGATTTAACCTCCTATAAGTTAGCTTGAAAAATCCAGTGTGATGCCGTGATTTCCGTTAATGTCTTTGTTAGAATTGTGCAGAAAAAAATGAAGTAAACTCTAGCCCAAGTTTTTTTTTTTAATTTTATTATGTTAGTGACCATACATTACATCATTAGTTTTTGATGTAGTGTTCCATGATTCATTGTTTGCGTATAACACCCAGTGCTCCATGTAATATGTGCCCTCCTTAATACCCATCACCGGCCTAACCCATCCCCCCACCCCCTCCCCTCTAAAACCCTGTTTGTTTCTGAGTCCATAGTCTCATGCTTCATCCTCCCCTCTGATTCCACCCCCCTTCATTTTTCCCTTCCTATTTTTAAGCATATAATGTAGTTTGTTTCAGAGGTACAGGTCTATGATTCATCATTCTTAACACAATTCACAGCACTCACCATAGCAACATACCCTCCCCAATGTCCATCATCCAGCCACCCCCTCCCTCCTCCCCCCACCACTCCAGCAATCCTCATTTTGTTTCTTGAGATTAAGAGTCTCTTATGGTTTGTCTCCCTCTCTGGTTTCATCTTTTTTCATTTTTTCCTCCCTTCCCCTATGGTCCCCTGTTTTGTTTCTTAAATTCCTCGTATCCGTGAGATCATATGATACTTGTCTTTCTCCGACTTATTTTGCTTAGCATAATATCCTCTAGTTCCATCCACATCATTGTAAATGGAAAGATTTCATTTTTTGATGGCTGCATAACATTCCTGTGTGTGTGTGTTTGTACCACATCTTCTTTATTCATCTGTTGATGGACATCTTGGCTCTTTCCATAGTTTGGTTATTGTGGACATTGCTGCTATAAACATTGGGGTACACATACACCTTCGGATCACTACTTTGTATCTTTGGGGTAAATACCCAGTAGTGCAATTGCTGGGTCACAGGGTAGCTCTATTTTCAACTTTTTGAGGAACCTCCATACTGTTTTCCATAGTGGCTGCACCAGCTTGCATGTCCCACCAACAGTATAGGAGGGTTCCCCTTTCTCTGCATCCTCGCCAACATCTGTCGTTTCCTGACTTGTTAATTTTAGCCATTCTGACTGGTGTGAGGTGGTATCTCATTGAGGTTTTGATTTGGATTTCCCTGATGCCAAGTGATGTTGAACATTTTTTCATGTGTCTTTTGGCCATTTGGATGTCTTCTTTGCAGAAATGTCTGTTCATGTCTCCTGCCCATTTCTTGATTGGATTATTTGTTCTTTGGGTGTTGAGTTTAATAAGTTCCTTATAGATCTTGGATACTAGCCCTTTATCTGATATGTCATTTGCAAATATCTTCTCCCATTCTGTCACTTCTCTTTTGGTTGTGTTGACTATTTCTTTTGCTGTGCAAAAGTTTTTTATCTTGAAGTCCCAGTAGTTCATTTTTGCCCGGGCTTCCCGTGCCTTTGGCGATGTTTCTAGGAAGAAGTTGCTGCAGCTGAGGTTGAAGAGGTTGCTGCCTGTGTTCTCCTCTAGGATTTTGATGGACTCCTGTCTCACATTTCGGTCTTTCAACCATTTGGAGTCTATTTTTGTGTGTGGTGTAAGGAAATGGTCCAGTTTCATTCTTCAGCATGTGGCTGTCCAATTTTCCCAACACCATTTGTTGAAGAGACTTTTTGCCATTGGACATTCTTTCCTGCTTTGTCGAAGATGAGTTCACCATAGAGTTGAGGGTCCATTTCTGGGCTCTCTATTCTGTTCCATTGGTCTGTGTGTCTGTTTTTGTGCCAGTACCATACTGTCTTGATGATGACAGCTTTGTAAAAGAGCTGGAAGTCTGGAATTGTGATGCTGCCAGCTTTGCTTTTTTTTTTCAACATTCTTCTGGCTATTTGGGGTCTCTTCTGGTTCCATACAAATTTTAGGATTATTTCATTTCTTTGAAAGAAGTGGATGGTATTTTGATGGGGATTGCATTGAATGTGTAGATTGTTCTAGGTAGCATAAACATTTTCACAATGTTTGTTCTTCCAATATATGAACATGGAAAGTTTTTCCATTTCTTTGTGTCTTCCTCAATTTCTTTCATGAGTATTCTATAGTTTTATAAGTACATATTCTTTGCCTCTTTGGTTAGATTTATTCCTAGGTATCTTATGGTTTGGGGTGCAATTGTAAATGGGATCGACTCCTTAATTTCTCTTTCTTTCTTGGTGGTGGTGTATAGGAATGCCACGGATTTCTGTGCCTTGATTTTATATCCTGCCACTTGACTGAATTCCTGTATGAGTTCTAGCAGTTTTGGGGTGGAGTCTTCGGGGTTTTCCACATAAAGTATCCTGTCATCTGCAAAGAAGGAGAGTTGACTTCTTTGCTGATTCAGATGCCTTTTATTTCTTTCTGTCGTCTGTTGAGGCTAGGACGTCTAGTACTATGTTGAATAGCAGTGGTGATAGTGGACATCCCTGCTGTGTTCCTGATCTTAGGGGAAAAGCTCTGTTTTTCCCCATTGAGAATGATACTGGCTGTTGGTTTTTCGAAGATGGCTTTTATGATATTGAGGTATGTATCCTCTAGCCCTACACTCTGAAGAGTTTTAATCAAGAAAGGATGCTGTACTTTGTCAAATGCTTTTTCTGCATCTATTGAGAGGATCATATGGTTCTTGTTCTTTTATTAATGTATTATATCACATTGATTTTGCGGATGTTGAACCAACCTTGCAGCCCAGGAATAAATCCCTTTTGGCTGTGGTGAATAATCCTTTTAATGTACTGTTGGATCCTATTGGCTAGTATTTTGGTGAGAGTTTTTGCATCCATGTTCATCAGGGATATCGGTCTCTATCTTTTTTTTGATGGTGTCTTTGTCTGGTTATGGGATCAGGTAATGCTGGCCTCATAAAATGAGTTTGGAAGTTTTCCTTCCATTTCTGTTTTTTGGAACAGTTTCAGAAGAATAGGTAATAATTTGTCTTTAAATGTTTGGTAGAATTCTGGGAAGCCATCTGGCCCTGGGCTCTTCTTTGTTGGGAGATTTTTGATGACTGCTTCAGTTTCCTTACTGGTTATGGGTCTGTTCAGGTTTTCTGTTTCTTCCTGGTTTAGTTTTGGTAGTTTCTACATCTCTAGGAATAGGAATGCATCCATTTCTTCCAGATTGTCTAATTTGCTGGCATATAGTTGCTCATATTATGTTCTTATAATTGTTTTTCTTTGGTGTTGGTTGTGATCTCTCCTCTTTCATTCATGATTTTATTTATTTGGGTCATTTTTCTTTTTGATAAGTCTGACCAGGGGTTTATCAATCTTACTCTTTCAAAGAACCATCTCCTAGTTTCATTGATCTGTTCTACTCTTCTTTTGGTTTCTATTTCATTGATTTCTGCTTTGATCTTTATTCTCTTCTCCTGCTGTTCTTTCTCCGGCTTCTTTAGGTGTAGGTTTAGGTTGTGTATTGTGAGACCTTTCTTGTTTCTTGAGAAAGGCTTGTATTGCCAAATGCTTTCCTCTTAGGACCACCTTTGCTCCATCCCAAAGATTTTGAACAGTTTGTGTTTTCATTTTCATTTGTTTCCATGAATTTTTTTTACTTCTTTAATTTCCTGGTTGACCCATTCTTTAGTAGGATGCTCTTTAGCCTCTATGTATTTGACTTCTTTCCGACTTTCCTCTTGTAATTGAGTTCTAGTTTCAAAGCATTGTGGTCCAAAAATATGCAGGGAATGATCCCAATTTTTGGTACCAGTTGAGACCTGATTTGTGACCTAGGATGTGATCTATTCTGGAGAATGTTCCATGGGCACTAGAGAAGAATGTGTATTCTGTTGCTTTGGGATGAAATGTTCTGAATATATCTGTGAAGTCCATTTGGTCCAGTGTGTCATTTGAAGCCTTTATTTCCTTGTTGATCTTTTGTTTAGATGATCTGTCCATTTCTGTGAGGGGGGTATTAAAGTCCCCTACTATTATTGTTGTCGATGTGTTTCTTTGATTTTTGTTATTAATTTCTTTGGCCCAGATTCTGTTTGGCCTTTGTGGGACTGGTCTAATGAGTCCATAGCTTTAGTACAGTCTCTGGTTGGAATGTTATAGGACAGTAAGTGCCAGCATTGACAGTGAAGTAGTGGGTGAATTGCCTCAGACTCCCTGAACCAACATGTTTATGCCCCAAGCTTATTCCCAACTAATGTGGGGAACTTTTTGGATTCAAAGTTATTCTTATCCATCATATTTTGTGAGTGGTACAGTTTAGTGCAAATCTTTTCTTTTAGTGCTACTAACTTTGGTTTACTGAGTAAGAAGGCATTTATTAAATAAAGCACATTTTTTTTTGTTTCTCACAATATTGTGACCCTGTAATACTGTTTTTAGTATTGGAAAAATAAGATTTTTCTCTTCATCAAACTGTTGATCTGTGTCAACAAGAGTACTCCATGAACCATGAAGAAAGGTAAAAAATCACACCGTTGCCTAATTAAACACTTTCTCCAAATTCCCCAAAGCTCTACAGTGGTTGTAAATTGTTACTTAGTAATAGAATTACACATAGAAATTAACTCTTTAATAATTATGATAGGTAATTAACTGCCCCATAATACTTATTCATGAGAATATTATTTGGTGTCTCAAGTCCTCTTCCTCAGAATGACACTGTTACAGGGTAGAGGTTTACCCCGATATGAAGATGGTTGATAAAGGCATGAAGAAGGGACAGTTTCATTATTCTGTGTATGGTTTTTAAAGTAAACCATATTTTAAATGCCATAGGCTAGCTTATTTAGAAAAACCACAAATTAGTGAACTACTTCCTGTGTAATATGAGTAATATTTCTATTCTAAATTACCTGAGGGGGGTGTGTGTGTGTGTGTGTGCGCGCGCGCGCTTGTAACATTTTTCAAAGCCAGGCAGACCTGTAGACATGTATCTTAAAATATAGTATTTAGCGTAATAGGATAGAAAATACCCTTCAGTGTACCTGTACTGTTGCCAATACTGTCTAGGTCTTTAAAAAAAAATAGTAATTTCTTGGAGTTAATTATCCTTTACGTGAATAATCACAATACTGAAAAAAAGCTATTAGCTTTATATTAGGAAAACAAAAGACATTCAAAAGCTTGTAGATTTAGGACCAGAAATGTATTATGAGGACCCTAAAGCTAAAAGAACTCAGGAGAAAGGGCAAAGAGAGGCTTAAACTGCAGATTAATTAACCCTCAAATTACTCCATTTACACAAAGGGAATTTTATGGAGATCTTTAGGAGCATGGTTAGGTGGTTGCTTCCTAAGCTGTGAAGATACCCAAACCTGAAACTCTCCTCTATGACTTCTCCTGAAAACAATGTCTAGTATAGTAGAGAAAGGCAATGAGCTGACTATAATTATCTTTTAAATCAGAATAGTCTGCTTTTGTAAGCTTGTAATTGACCTTTTTAATGTTCTTTTACATGTAGGAGTCTTCATGAGTTTCTTGTTTTCCTTTGAAAACTTATCCTTTTTGTTATGCTGTTTAATTACTCTATATTTGTTATAGTTCCTGGAGTAAATATGTGCAATCACATAATTGGAATCAGTAATTATGTGTGATTGTGATATAAATTTTCTACAGAGCTTTGTCAAATGATATGTCCCAAGCATACACATCACATACAGACCTCAGCAAATGACTTTTCTAACTTATTTTTCAAAACTATTGATTATACTTGTGTTTTAAAAAAAAATTTGTGGTAATTGGAAGCTGAACTACGTGTTCTTACAAGCTCCGCCTGGAATACTACATAGTTAATGTTCAACTTTGGCCGTTTGTGAAACAGTCAAGAGAATGTGGTGGGTGGTATTGCTTGAGACAGCTTATTAGCTGCATGAGAGACCTCCTGGGACAATTGGGGGGCATGGACCAGGAGACTAGTGAAGGCAAGTTAAATGTACAAACACCTTCCAAGGCCAGGAGAGCTGCTCTATCCAGATCTTAGCATGATTATATAATCGGTGAGATTTGTCTTTTTCTAAACTCTCTCCCTTCCATTACTTCTTCCCCTCACATTGTTTGGTTATTGGAGTGGCTGTAGATACTTCTGGCATTTGGCCAAGGTGTAATCGAGTTGGAAATACACTGTGTTGTGTTTGGGACCTATTGGTGTGGTTTTCATTCAATTCTACATACAGTTGAGGGAGTCCTAACTGTGCTGGCATAGCCGTGGCTTTCTGGAGTACTCAGACTGAACCACCCAGGTGCCCCTATATTTGTAGTATTTGTCAGCCGTTCAAACTTTATTGGTTGTGATTTATTTTTCTCATTCTAAATACTTTCATCTCTAATTTTTACCTGTAGCTTTATTTTCTTGAACATCACCCTCTCAATTCACTTAAACTCCAGTTCCAACAAAACTGGATACACCAGTATATGACAAGCTACATTTTCGCTCTCAATGGGAACTTGAATGCAGTTCTCCTGCTACATTGTCTGACCTATTTATAAACATCACACATTTAGATTTAAATTAGTTTTCAGAGGGCAAACAAGCATCTAGGGTGAAATAAAGAAAAAAAATTCTGCTAAATGTTTTACCTTATTAGAACTTGACCCCCTGCTAAAACTTTCTCAAATATTGTTCGTAAACAGTAGAAACTGCTGGTTTGAGTCTTGAAATGGTACATTATTGCTCAGAGGGATTTTTTATGACTAAGTTTAAAATGGAAATGCCAACAGGTTTAATTATGGTACTGCTGCAGAGGGCACAGCACATTAACATTATTGCATGAAAAAATATCAATCTGCTCTATGAATATATTGAGCACCTTTAATATTTTCATTTGCATTTACAAAAACTCACATTTAAATTTTTCATGAAAGCAAAATAAGACTTTACAGAGAAATGCCCTCTCAAGATCTTTGAAATCCCTTATTCTAGAAAAGGTAATGAAAAATACAAAGAGTTTGGATTCTTGATATAAATTAAAATGGGCTTGTCATTCTCCATTGTGGCCCTTCTGAGTATCATACTTGACCCATTTTTCTGGGGGGCAGGTAGTATTATAACGGGCTAATTCAACTGTTAAGGAATTTAAGAGAAATGTAGTTATACATATGTATTTAAATTATTTAAGCCAGTGCTATAATAAAGCTAGATGGAGCCATTGACTAAGATATTTTTGGGCCAACATTTTTTTAAGAGTCTATATATATATTATATATATATATAATATATTATATATATATTATATATATATATGGCAGAACCAAAAACTTACATGAACAGACTTTGTACCTTCTAAAAATGTGGTTCTGTACGTCAGTAGACCATACTCTCACTGAGCTTTAGTCTCCTCCAAGACATCAGATGGTTGTGAATGTCCTGAACTGGTCCATTGCTACTGACCATCTGTCTCTGTCCAAACTCCAGCATAGCTTCTAGCAGCTTAAGCCTTTGTCACTACTTGTTACCAGTCCCCCCCTTAAAATGCCTACAACTATAAGTTTTTTCTCTTTGACCTGTAACTCTTCTACCATCTGAAATTGTCTCCTTAAGGACCTGGGAGCAATCTCTTTGAGATTAAAAAACAAAAACAAAACCAAAACAAAAAAACATTTGGTGGGGACAGTGCTCACTCCCTTGTTCTTTCCCAGTGTCTGAGGAAGAAGGACAGGGAACAAACTTTGGTGGCACCTTGCTCCAGCTTGCACCATTATACATGCTGGCATAAAGATAGAAGTCTATTCTCTGGGTAAGTTCCAATTAGCAAACCCAGATGGTCTAGTCCTAGGGATGAACCCCTTTCTCTGTTAGCACCTTTGATTACCTTTCCTTTAGTGCAACTCAGTGTTTAGAAAGTCCTGCCTTGTTACAGTGGACTTGAGTTCAGATTATACTGGTTTTCTCTATTACAGTAGTTACTACTGAGTAAAATTGGTCTTTCACTTTTAACTAGTAATCAGCTGTGTTTTTCTTTGATGCTATATTCACAATACACTAATGATGATTCCATGTAGTTCTTTGTTTAATCTTAGAGTCAGAAGGGACTTAAACCCAATTGATTTCAACTTGCTCTTTTTCAATGAAGACATTGACACTCAGATAAAGTAAGGGGGGGGGCGCCTGGGTGGCTCAGTCGTTAAGCATCTGCCTTCAGCTCAGGTCATGATCCTGGGGTCCTGGGATTGAGCCCTCCACTGGGCTCCCTGCTCCGCGGGAAGCCTGCTTCTCCCTCTCCCACTCCCCCTGCTTGTGCTCCTGCTCTCGCTGTCTCTCTCTGTCAAATAAATAAAAAATTAAAAAAAAAAAAATAAGGGAAGTATGGACCAGTAACTGGAGCTGAGGTCAGAAGCCAGGGTTCCTGACCTTCCCCTCTGCTCTTTTCACTGCTAGGTCCCTGGTTTTGGATCAGAGTTTCCCTCTCTATGAAATCCTTTTTATGGTAGAAGGGAAGGATGGTATTGGTGTTTTAGCAGCTTCTAAGCTTCAAAAAAAACACAAAACTTTAGATTTCAGTGCAAAGTTTTACAGACGTCATAAATCACAAAACATACTTATGCACAATGACAAAAAAGTGATTTCCTAAATTAAGTTGTGGAATCCAAGAACTTGGTCAACTAAATGTCCACTGAATTAGATATTTTCACATTGTGATTAGGACTGGAGGTTACAGCAAATGTTAGAGGGCACTGGAATGATTTGAATGCATAGCTCCAATTCAGAGGCTTAAGCACAATTGCTCTATACATTTTTCTTTTACATAATTTCTTATATGGGTTTCCTATCCCTTAAAGAGACTTAGTTGGACATATTTAGCATCAGCAGTGGGGCAGATCTAAAAATCCTTTGATTCTCTTACCTCTATTACAAATATGAGTAAGCAAACTAAATTACTATAAAAGACCTTGGGGGCCAAAAAGAATGAAAGGGAAAAAGAGCTTTAAAAATAGAGATGTCTGCACTTTTTTCCTTATACTATGCATGTGAAAATTGCAAGTAATAGTCTACTAGGCCATGGATGTCATTCACTGCATCTGGCTGGGCTTTAAACAACTCTGGGCTACACAGAGCCTATCTGCAAGCCTGAGGGTGATTAGGAGGAAAATGGTACAATTGCAGTGAAACCAGGCAAAACTCAGCTCTTCTAATGGTTGTGAATTGAGATCAATGATGACACAGTTCAATTATAGCATTAGTTCTTTATGTCAGAGAGGGGTTAAAAATGGATCATAACGACTCTTTAGCAGATAAATTTGGAGCAATTAGAGGTCTGCAAATGTCTCTTTATGTAACTAAAAAAAAATAATTACCCTTAAATTATCTGGGCTGCAGAACCTGTTCCTTTTGCATGTTAGAAGCGGTTTTAAAATTCTCTTGCTTCTCAGTATGGACTTAATCGACTGAGTTTCTAACCCCCAAATCTCAAGTGAGGGATCGGATTGGACTTTGAGTTAGTATGGACTACACGTATTTTAAAAGATTAGAAAATTCTTGCCATAATGTCTGCTTGTCTTAAAACCTAGTGCAGTGCCTTACAGAGATTAAATGTTTGTTGAATTAAACTATATGTTCCTTCTTTAGATGTGGCTGGAGAGTACAAACTAAATACAAGTCAGACCAAGCAATCTAGATCAACTCAACTGCCCTGTCCCCCCAAATATTAGCCTTTCATCTTTTGCTTGATGCATATAGAAGTTGAATAAACTGATCTAAGCCAACACAATTCTTTTATGTAGATTTGGTAGGCTGAGACTGTCATTTCCTCAGTTGTTTTGAGTTCCCAGGCTGGCCCTGAGAAGTCTGCGGGCCTGCTGAAGCCAGAAGCATCATCATTACCTTTGTTTTTCCCCTTGTTAGGATTATTGGACTGACATATTGATTGCTTCATCTCAGCCACAGATGTGTCTTAAGTAGGAAAATTTAAACTGATTTGCACAAATGGACAGAGGGACACTTTGGTTCATAGGCATTCCGTACAAATGAGCAAAGCTTTCATCTTGGCTACCATGAAACACCTGGTTATTTAGTGTTCTTGATTCTTTATCCCCTTGCTCCTTTTGGGTCTCTCGTTTTCTGTGCACTCTTGATTCTACCAGCGTGTTGCATTTAACTTAATGTCAGTAATGAGAGAGCATACAGGGAGAACACAGTTGTAAATTGTTTATTGATAGTCTGTTGTGTAAGATTCTCTGTATTTTAACAGGTATAGGAGTTTCTCTTGCTCTTAAATTTTGAAATTCTATAAATCACTATTTCACTGATGACCAATGAGTAAGCAGAACTTCTATCTAATGAGGACTTAAATGTTCCTGACATGTTGGTGATCTCTTTTAAGTCACATATCAATACTTAGAGGTAGTTAGTACTTCTTATTTATAGATGAGGAAACTGGTTCTGAAAATTTAAATACTTAATTTTGCACACTGGGTATTTTGTAGAGTTAGCGAGCTAGCTTAAAAAGATAAAGTTAGAAGTTTATCTATAGACCTTAAACATTAATAATATGCTAATGATATAGACTTGTAATGCTCTGTTAAAATATTTTCAAGGTCAATAGCTTATTTAGTTTGAATGGAATTCTACGAATTGTTGAAAGGTTTTAGAGAGGTCATGTGTTCTTTCACTGTATTCAGAACAAACACATGTATCTAGCCTAGCTTTCAAGACTTTATATTTTGATTTCTTGAGATGCTCTTGAGGCTGAATTTATATTGAGATGCTCTTGAGGCTGAATTTATATAAAGATGCGCCTAGATTCCTGAGGGCCTAGATCACTCATGATATGTAATATAATTATCTTGTGAATTTCAGAGCCCAGGTACATTGCAACTACACATTGTGGAATTAAATCCACTAATTCAAAATTCCTTTTTTTTTTTTTTGTTAAAGATTTTATTTATCTGAGACAGAATGAGAGAGAGAGAGAGCACATGAGAGGGGGTAGGGTCAGAGGAAGAAGCAGACTCTCTGCCGAGCAGGGAGCCCAATGCGGGACTCGATCCAGGGACTTCTGGAACATGACCTGAGCCGAAGGCAGTCGCTTAACCAACTGAGCCACCCAGGCGCCCCTCAAAATTCCTTTTTTAAGAAAATTTTCCAGGAGCACCTGGGTGGCTCAGTCAGTTAAGTGTCTGTCTCTTGCTTTTAACTTGGGTGGTGATCTCAGATTGCGGTGTGGGATTGAACCCTGCATCAGGCTCTGTGCTCAGCGGGGAGTCTGCTTGAGATTCTTTCTCTCCCTCTCCCCCATTCATGCTTGCTCTCTCTCTCTCTCAAATCTTAAAAAAAAAAAAAAAAAAAAAAATTCCGAAAGTTGTAGGTGTTCACTCTTAAATAAAAAAAAAAAACAAACTATAAAAATATCCTCTTCTGTACTCCTATACAACCCTTAAGGTTGCTAATTCAAGTGGTATAAATATCAGGCAACATAAAAATTAAAGTCTGATTATCATGTGGGGCTTAATCTTTTACTTCAGGGTTTAAAGCCACTTTCGAACAACTGAAATGGGTCCTTTTGGGTAATGGTAGTTCATGTACTGTTTATATGTGACAACTTCCCTTTCTTTATGATAGTATTTTGAATATTTACTTCTCAGTTACCACTGAAGGGGTAAATCTTCTAGATACGTCATCATAACCCTACGATTAGGTGCAAGCACCTGATACAGGAAATTCAGTAAACACTTAGAAGCTACTATGTTCCAGGTATTATGCTATGTGTTAGATCCATAGAAAAGGGGAAGACCTATTTGCTATTCTCAAAGATCTCACAAGGTAGTGGAAAACCAGACCTGTTAAAACCTATAAATAGCAAATGAACAGAACGAGAATTTAAGGGAGATGCTGATACCCGGTTGGACAGCATATGGCTCATTAGGCTTTCCAGAATTGTGCTCTAGGTATTCACTCATGCCTTCCTCACAAGCTGTGGATACTTGAGGGATATGGAGACTTGCAAGGGCCACATGAGAATGCTTCCTTGATCTCTTGGCTGCTTTGTTCCCTAAGGCCAGGATGATCACCCTTTATTTGGGAAATCTTCCCTCTTGACGCATGCAGCTTCACATAAAGATAGAAGAAAGAGGAATGGCCATGTTTCATTAAATCTATAGCGTGGTATTCTACAAATTCTTTTCATGCTGCAGGACATTTTCTTGACCCATGAGAATCCATGCACAGAGAGATTTGGATCTCTGCAGGGTTGTCATTCTCCTATCTGGCTCCATATTCTTTGAGAGTCCATGGTTTGAACTGGTCTGGTATACAGGGAGAGAAGGAGGGGTTGGATCGATGGGGTAGCTGGATTCCATGTACTAATGCACATGGGTCTGTCCACAGCTCTCACAGCAATTCCATTAAGGGCCTCTTTTGCTATGATCTGTTGTGATCTCTATAGCATCAATAGATACAGGAAGAAGATCCATAAAGGATCTCAGAGCAAGTTTTCAGGAGTAAGGAATGCAATAAATGGGACAATGGATGGAAGACACCAATGGAAGATCTTCAGCAACGTTCCAGGACTAATGAAGTAAATGAAGCAGTGGACAGAAAATACTCTATTGTCTGACTTTTGCTGCCCATCACTTTCCAGGTCTCTCTCTCCACACTGCCAACACCCTTGACAAATATAACATTTCTCTAAGTATGGAGCAGCTGCCTGTGAGGATATAACACCCTCACCTCCCACATTATGACACCAAAGATGCAGTTTCTATTCCCTAGGGAAGGCAAATTTGAAGGAAAAGAGTGTGCCACCCTCATGGTTTTCTATAAGACATGGGGACGTGCAGAAACCTAGAAGTGTGTCAGCTAAACAATCTGGCCACAGGTGCTGACTGAAAGGCTGCGTAGCCCAAATGTTTAGCTCCATAACTGAGCACAATTCAAAGTATGTGGACTGATGATTCAGAGGAGATGGGCTCAGTTATAACAGCTGTCTCCACAGCAGCAGCTTTTAGAAGTTTCAGGTAATACAGCCTCTGGAATCTACCAGAAATACTCCTTGGCTATCCTTATTTTCCCTCCTCTCAGGGCCTCTGCTAGTTTGAAGTCTCTCCTTTGATAGCAGAGGCTCTGGACATTCAATGGAACAATTGAACGCCATTTCTTCCTCTATTTCTTACCCTGTGAAACTATGGACAGTTCATCCAAGTTGATCACATATAATCTTGGTGTAAGGCCACTGGATTTCAGTAATTTAGTGGCTTATCTCTTTATAGAAATATTTTATATCAAAAATCTATATTTCCATATTTATGATTCAATAGGAATTGAGTAGACTCTGTAGGGGAGAGTTGTCTAGAAATTTTTTGAATTAGATATGATCCAGAAATCAATGTAGGAACATGGATTTATTCTGCTAGAACATCTCTGTGTGCTACAAATCCTTCAAGAGCCAAGACCCTGCCTTATGAGTCTTTGAACTCCCTGCACATTCTAGCACCCTCCTTTAAAGAGGGAAGATTATCAAATAATTTCTGGTAAAACAGGTACTTCTGAAGCAATATTTTCTTAGGTTGAATGAGTTATCTCAGGACATTTGAGAAGAGTGAAATATAATTTAAATTTCTTGGGGCACCGGTGTGGCTCAGTTGGTTCAGCCTCTGACCTGATTTTAGCTCAGGTCATTAGTCAAGCCTGCATTGGACTCTGTGCTCAGCATGAAGTCTGTTCCAGATTCTCTCTCCCTCCCTCCCCCTCCTCTCCTCCCCACCCCCACCCCTAGCGCACACAAATCGTTAAAAAAATTTTTTTTTCGTGCACCAAATGCTTCGAATTACTTTCCTCAGCATCTTTAAAAAAATATTTGTAAAGGAGCTATTAACAAATTTAGGCTTAAACTTCCCTGTGGAATTACTTTGATGTGTTTGGGGGAGATAAGGGGAGGATATCTTAAATTTGTAAAATGAAAAACTCGGGATTTAGCATTTGTCAACCATACACTCGTCATTATGTCCTAGAGTAAAATTATTAAAAAAACTGCTGTGCAAAGAAAGTCTATTAAAAGTTTGGCATGAGGATTCCCTCTCCCCTCCCCAAACCATTATTTCTGGAATTGATAGAATTCTAATACTTCTCCCTCTTGCTACCTACAGTTTCCTCTCCTTTGTGCCTTAGAATATTGTTACTGAGGGCGCCTGGGTGGCTCAGTCAGTTAAGTGCTCGACTCTTGATTTCAGCTCAGGTCATGATCTCAGGGTTGTGGGATCCAGCCCTGCGTGGGGTTCTGTGCCAGGTGTAAAGCCTGCTTGAGATTCTCTCTCTCCATCTTCCCCTCCTTCATGCCAGATGCCCTTGCATGTTCTCTCAAAAAATTTTTTAAAATATTGTTAGAATTCTATTTACAGTGCAAGTTGAGGTCTTCTTTATTTAAAACACATTTCTGTGATGCTGCAGTAGCAATGCTATCACACTCTCACGTTTTGTTTTTCTTAATTTTCTTTTACTGTAATCTGATTTGGTTTTTTTCCCCAGGTAGAAAGAAATTCAGGAATTTTGGATTAAAGCTGGTGCTCTAACCTAGACCACTCGCTAGGAGAAGGACCGATTGGAGCAGCCTTCTTTGGTCCTCCCTTATGGGAGGGTCTGATGTGCTCAGGAGCACGCGCATGCGTACACCCTGGTAACGGGGTCGGCCCAATTTTCTCCAGCCTAACACTAGTTTGGGATTACCTCTCTGATGGGCGCTTACACAATCTTTTATATACAGGGTGGTAATTTCGCATTAGATATTTCAGTTATTTATAAACGCCTCTGAGACCGCAACAGCAGGGCTATAGAAGCTGCTTTGAGGCGTGGCCAACAAAACCACATACCACTTTAAACAGTGTTATTAACATTTATGTGACTTGATCAGCTAGTTGAGATACAGGTCTTCCCTGGGCCATGTGGTAGAAGCCTTCCTATTTTCCTTTTCCTGTAATTATAGGCTGATTCTTTCCTTTGCCAAACTTCAGGGTAATAAAAGGTCAGGCTCCTAGGCTGAAGAGTGTGCCAAACCCATCCACACCATAATGCTTTCTCTACTTTTCTTTTCTTGGGAGTCCATTAAAACCTAGGTCTAAAGTAGGAAGTCTGTGAAGCTCACACTTCGAACCTTGGAGGAAGATTCTGGATTTAACTTTTGACAGAGTAACGTCGTATTTGTGAATGGCGGTAAGTAATCAGACGTGAGGGAAATCAACAAAGCAGGTTAAGAGTTGGGTTAATGAATTCAGACCTTTAAGAGAAACACAGATGTGAATTTGCCAGATAATTAGTGTACTTAAAGGGCACTACTGCAAACCCCAAGTCTTGCTTCCTGATATTCTTTTTTCAATGAGGATGCGTTGTATTACCATCTAAGGCAGGATCCCTAGTGTCTCCTGACTCCTTCCATGCGGGAATATGCAGTATTGGCTTCTGAAAACTCCCATTTTTCAAGTCCAACACAAACATAGAAAAGTGATAATTCTAGTGCTGATTTAAACAATGACAATTTTTTTTTTTTTTTAAGACGATGTGAGTTTGGTTTACAGCCTGTCTTCCCCATTGCACATCTGAGGACCACCCTCACAATGGTGGTTCAACAGCTCTCCATTCGGCAACTTTAAACCTGTAAGGTGACAACCATTAGAGGGCAGCACTGCTACATTTTTTTTTTTTTTTTTTTTTTTAGGCAGGAAACAAGTGGCCTCAAGGATTCAAACTTTCCTTGCAGGGGTCTTCATGATCAAGGCAGTGCTGTCTCCCATGTGGCCATTTGTTTGCCTCCCCATTCAAATGGACTGATGGTAGACCTTCAGAGGAACAAATGAAGTGTATCTGGGAAATGGCAGTACAGGACCACACTCCAGCTTTTGTGTTGTAATTCCTTCCATCTAAAAACACTCCCTTTAGTACTCTTTTTGGTCTTAAACAGCTCACCTTTGTGCTTTGGTTTTTTCGTTATCTGTCCCTTTGAGATTTGTCTTGCATATGTGTAGTTGGGGAAACCATAAGTAAACACGGATGATTTCCCTTGTAATAAAGTCTGAATTCCCAAGTCTTCCAAGACCCAGCATTTATAGCAAAGACAGCTATTGTGGAAAAGGTGGGTTTCAAGACCCACAGAACTACTGATCTGCAATGACACATTCACCTGTAAAGTACCTCATTTGTTATCAGTGGACATCTGAGCTGCAAGCTGCCAGGGAGATGAGATCTGGATAAATAATCTAATTTACGGTGGAGTAGATGAAGATTGGTGAAGGGAAGTTTTTATCCCTTGGGATCAAATAACTTTTCCTTTTGCCTTTACTGAGGAATTAGTTGTTAGACAAAGAGGATATCATGCTATTCACTTGAAAATACTCCCTACCTGTGTAGATGAAAGAAAGTCTCAGGAGTAATAATGAGCTCAGCAGCTGAAGGGGTGGAGCATGGAGCCCAGCCAGTGCCCCAGAACTGAGAGTGACCCAAGAGCGTTCTCCTTCCACAGGCCAGTGGGCCGGAAACTGGGGTAATGAGATAATCGGCTCAGTCTTTTAAACCACCAAAGCCAACATCTTCCTCCATTCCTTGCTCTTTTCTCTGATCTCCCAAGAATCTGCTTTCTGCTTAGGCAAGGCTTGATAGCAACAATTCAGGGATGCTGAATTTGAAAATAGAAGCAAAATTTAAATGTAGAAGGACAAAAAAGAATCAAGTTAAATGAGGGTGGTTGCAACTAATTAGCATGTAGGCAGCTTCCTCACGCTGAACATGGTGAGATACTTTAATTTTTACAGAGAGCAAGAGGTAAATGGTGGAAGGGGTTCCACTGGGTGCCAGAGGCTTGATCTGTAGTTCCCTTGGTGGTACATAAGGTCAAGGAAATATTGGTACACGTTCCTGAAATCGAATGGAAGCTTGGAACACTGAATTAGCTTTTGCTCAACCAACCTAACAGTCAAGACCAATGTTGTTCTGTGTACTTGGACATTATTTTTTACTCTTTCAAGTACTAACAGCTTTGGCTGAACTGAGCTTTAGGGAGCTTGACAACGAGTGGAAAATAGGCACAGCTACATCACTTACAATTTGACTCCTGTAGTTCTCAATGTTCCTCTCAATCAGCACCATTTATAACCATTAAGTGGCACAGACTGAATCTAGAGGAGATTTGCATTTCTCTACATTGATACTGCTGTGATCTATGCTACTAGAGCTTTTTGCCAAGCAAGCTACAGATTGGTGCCCACTGGGGAATAGTTCTAGGCATCTCACCCCACTGCATCATTTAGAACCCTGAGTGTACTTATTCCTCTCGCCATCACACTAAAATCTCTTTGTAGTCAGAGGTAGTATATTGGTTCACAACATATCCCAAACTGAGTGGTTTAAACCTAGAGATTGTTGCAGTGCCCATTTGGGAGGCTAGATGCTGGAGATTAAGGTGTCGGTGGTAGCTCTTTGGCAATCTTTGGGGGTTGTAGAAGCATCATCCTGATCTCTGCCTCAACTTCACACGGCATTCTCCGTTTGTGCACGTTGTCTTCTGTACTTGTCTGTTGCCATATTCCCCCTTTTTAAAGGACACCAGCCATGTCGAATAAGGGGCCCACCCTACTCCAGTCTGACCTCATCCTAACTTTAGTAATACCAGCAGTGGCCCTATTTCCAAATAAGATCACATTCTGAGGTACTGGAAGTTTAGGGCTTCAATAGAGAAATTTGGGGTGGGGGACACAATTCAATTCCTAACTGGCAGGAACTTGATTAGTAATGTGAGTTATATTTACTTAAATGTAGCCTTGAAATTGGCCCTTTATACTTTATTCATGATAAACCATAATATTTACAGAGGTATAATGGAAATACTTCTCTGATGGCTTCTATATTTCTTCACTTCTTAAATGGAAATAGCCTATTGTTTTCTAAACAGTGGGGCTCTTTCTTGGAATTAATACAACCAAGTGAGACAATCAGAGAACATTATTTTGCTTCCATTCCTTCAGCAGAAGAGCTCTTCGGTCAAACCAAACCTCCCTGGCATTCCTAACAAGCCCATTATAATGCTTAATAACCCTCTAGACTAAGTTCTCTTTGCCGCTAAATCCCCCAGGCTTCAGGTTAAGTTGCTTTCTATTGCTCCTGCCTTCATGAACACAAAGAGTAGTTGGCCAGCTACTTTGTAGAGCTCCTTGCCTGACTAGTGTTATTAGGTTTCCTCTTTACATTCCATCCAATAAGCACAATAATCTAACTTTTACTTGGTTTGTATTCTAACACTGAATCATCCCTGTGGCTCTTACAAAACCTCTTCAGGATCTCCCAATACTCCCGAGTTATTTTAGAACTAGAGATGTTCTTCAGGGTAGAGAAGAACAGACCACTGTGGATTCAGGTGCACCTGTTTTCTTGCAGAGCCGCCCTCAGGGGAAGTGGCGAGCCTTGCCCTGAATTTCACACATTTCTTCTCCCTTGAGCAGTGCCCCATCTATATTTCATTTTTTGAAATATATTTAATGCTTTTTGTGAGCTTGATACCGGGGCTGTGAGGCTGGTGACAAAGAGATTATAGTCCAGAGAAGTAGACTTAGATTATTATAGATCTGCTCAGGATTTGACCCTTTACAGTCTCAAATTGAAGGCCCCACCTAATTTTTCTTTATGTTGCTTATATCGATATTTTTCATATTAGAAAGTAAAACAAATTTTAAAATATTTAAAACACTAATAATTCATCACATGTTTACATAAAGAACATCTTAATGCAAATAGTTTTTGACAAAAAATTAACTTAGTGAAAGGAATGACATTGTTTAGCGTTTTTGCATATGTTTTTAATGCCTGGTTTTATAATAGAAGATAGTTTAATTCTCTTATCTGTTTTTGCATTCAGTCTGTGATGTTATTTTGGTTCAAATATAAGAAGATAAGTAACTGAAAAAGATGAGTATTTTAATTGCTTTTCAGATGGTTGTAGAGCTTTAATGCTACACCAAAATGCAACAAATGCTAGTTCTCTAAATGTTCGCTGCAGTGTGGATTTTGAAACCATATAGATGAACATTTCATACTCTATTAAACTCCATTGGTTTATTTTATACTTCCAGTGAATATTTTACCTATGCATTGGTCAATTGGAAAATATTGGCTTATTTAGTTATGCAGATTTTCCAGATGTTAATACATTTCATTACACCTTAAAACTCCTATTAATATCCGCACTGATCTTATCGGAAAAATCTTTAAGATTTTATTTACTTGGCAGGAGGGTGGGAGGAGAGCACAAGCAGGGGGAGCAGCAGAGAGCAAGAGCAAGAGCGAAGCAGGCTCCTTGCTGAGGGCTGGGGAGGGGCTGGGTCCCAGGACCCTGGGATCATGACTTGAGCTGAAGGCAGATGCTTAACCGACTGAGCCACCCAGGTGCCCCAGAAAAAAATCTTTATTGGGAAGTTCTCAAGCTCATGGTGATGTATATAGGTTTTCCAAATTCTAATTTGAACTTGAAAGTAAATTTTATCAATAATATTTTTAATTTTTTCCCCTTGATCTGACAGCTCACTTTACTCATTTTCCATAAACTCTCTGCCACATACTCAAGTCTGTGTAGTTTTTCAGGTTTTTTTTTTTCAAGTGAGAGAACACTATGAAAAAAACCTAGTTTCACTGATAAACTGTTGTACAAGCGCTTTTCCTTGACAGCGATCATCTTTTGGCACTTCTTTTGATACTTGCTTTGTGCTTCTCACTTCATCACAGGGACTATGAAAAAGGTGTATACTCCAGGGCTGAGATTTAATTGAAATAATTTGCTGCTTGATCAGGGAATTCTTCTTTTAAACACTTTTTTTGAAAGATTTTATTTGACCGAGAAACAGGGGGAGTGGGAGAGGGAGAAGCAGGCTTCCCGCTGAGCAGGGAGCCTGATGCAGGGCTTGGTCCTAGGACCCTTGGGATCATGACCTGAGCCGAAAGCAGATGCTTAAAGACTGAGCCACCCAGGCACCCCTTGATCAGGGAATTCTTAAACCATCCTGTATGTGGCAGTGGAGAATATATGGCTACTGGTAAAGTTTGGTTTGAGCTGAGATGCCAGCACTTTTTATCCATCAGTGCAAATGTCAGCATAGTGAGAAAGGCAAACAAAAGCTGAATATTTCTGTGGAAATAGTTTTGATTTTTGTGGACACCGTGGAAGGATCCACGGGTACGCGGATCACACTTTGAGAACCACTGGTCTAGTTTGGTCAGTAAACAGGCAAGGGCAATCCAGAGTTTAGGTAATAAGCTGGGGTAGGCTTAGTAAAACTAATTTAGGGGCATGGGGAAAAGCTGTGCTGAGGTGGTGATACTGAAACCAAACTCTGGAACATAAATAGAAACTAGAGAGTGTGAGGAAAATGGAGAAAGTTAAGTGAGAGGCAAAAACCTGTACAATCAGTGACTTGAAGGTGAGAAAGCACAGTACTTCCATAGTTCTGCAAGAGGGTTCAAGGGATCTGAAGAATAGAACAGGAGGATATGAAGTGAAGTGAAGGAGATAAGCAGTAGCTTACATAAGGCCACACATGCTGTGGAATGACAGAGTTTGAAGACCTTTTAGCTGTTGGAGTATTCTAAGGAAGAAAGCATAGTGGCTTAAATTAGGGTAATGGTATTGGGGATGGAGAGCATATATGGATTCGAGAAACCTTGAAGAGCTAAGAATGGGAAGTCAAAGTGGCTAATTGGATGTCAAGGATAAGGGAGAAAGGAGCCAAATATGACAGCCCCGTTATTAGTTTGATACTGATATGGGGCACTGGAGGTGAGGTGAATTTGGAAGGGAGGGGTAAGCTAATGAGTTTATTTTAATATGTTGCTTTTCCCTGGGCCAGCCATCAATATTGACTTTCAAGAAAGGTTCAGAGACTCTTTCTGACAATGATGGAATACCATCCTTACAAATAAAGTTGGAACAAAACTTGTATTTTTCAGAGCATCTTGGAACTGCATTTATTAGCCTTTATTGCAAAGACCGTGTTTCAGAAAGAAAGCCTCAGTACTTTTTCCTTAAAGTCTGAGATACCTGGGGTGGTAATATTGACTGCAACCCATTGTTACTAGCAACATCTCCCATTCAATGGGTGCTGTGGAGCTCACAAAGTGACTTCACATTAAATCATAAAGTACCTGTGAGGTGGGTACTACTTGGACGCAGTTGCGTTCAACTCGTGTTTAATCAAGACTTGCTGCTACCCAGTACCATACTAGCTCTTTGCAAAGTTCCCCTACCATGAGTCTTCTAGGAGTTTCCAGAGGTTTCCCATATATGATCATAAATAAGTGTGGTCAGGGGACATGCATCAGCCATGCTCCTTGTCTCTCCTTGCTTTGGCTGCCTGGCCAGATGTTGCCAAACTCATGTTTGTCAGATACTATAGGTGAGTCTTCTGAAAGCAGTCTCATCTGCTGAGCTTTGGATGTTTCCTTCTGACTTCCCATTCCATGGGTTAGTTGGGGACCTTCACTGATACAATGGAGCCCTTATATCGGCAAATATTGGCAAAGCTGCCTTGATGTCTGCTGGGAGTGGTTAGAACCTCTCTTTCCCATTTGCACACCATTAGAAGCATTACTTGCATTCCAGACATCTTAGTGAAACATTTCTTGCAGGTTCTACGATGTCTAGGCCCCGCGACTCTGCATTCAAGTAAAATTTCAACCTCCTTTTCTACAACCCCAGGGCATCGTAAGTGGCAGTATCCCTAACGTATTTTTCTCTCGACCTTTCTAAGAAGTTCTCACTGATTTTGGTGCTTCCTCACTGTTGACCAAGATGACTGAAGTGCTGGCTTCTCCCAGTCTGTGTTTCCAGAGTTGCTAATTGCCTCAGTGTCTATCAATAGGAAAGAGCAGTGGTGGATGTAGAAACATTAGCCGTGCTTCCTTCTGTTTTTCTTCTTCGTGTGCTTTCTCACGATTCCTCATTTATTCAGCTACCTTTATTTTATATTATTTTATTTTTTGTTTGCTTTGAGTGCTGATATTCTTCCCTGCTAGGGTTCTCTAGAGAGCCCTGACAGAGGTTGTAGGATCCTTCTATTCCCAGTCAGACTTTCTTGGGGGGCCGGGGGGGGAAGTGAGCTGGCCAATGTATTTAGATCTCTGATGCCAAGAATGGCTGGTTGTGATGGATTCTGCTCCTACTGGTTTCATTTCCTGTTTTTCTTTGATCACATAGATGTAAGAAAAAGGGTTAAAGTGGGTAGAGCAGCAGAAGCAAGATGAAATCAGAACTTAGAGATGGTGGGGTAATTACTTGTATTTGAGACTTTTGTACCCAGGTTCTCACTGAGTGTTAGCCCAAACAGAACAAATAAAATCTTAAAGTGACCGTGTGGGACGGACTGCTCAAATTATCAATCAACTGTTAACCTGATAGTGTTAATGTTTATGACCATTGTGTGTTACTTCATTATAAGTTTCAGAACAGTAAGTCTGTAATTCTTTGTGCATTTTCAAGAGCTTTTCCTCACCAACTACTCTAAATACAGTTGGCACAGAAAGAGAAGTATTTCATTTTTCTTCATCAGTTTTTGGAGTAAGTCGGTGCTCTAGCAACTTCCTAGGATGACCAGTGTGTTTTTAAAATTTCAGTATCCTTGTAATTTCATGGATTTTTAATACTGCTCTAAATACATGTTTTAAGAATGTATTTGATGTGCTTCAACACATCCATTTTTCCTTTGCTCAAATTGTCTCAGCATTTGGCCAGTGAAGCGTCTTCCATGTGAGTTTATGTGATCCACTTTGTCTTTGATAGTTTCCTTACTTTCTGGCCTATTAAGATATCTCAGGCTTATTTTGTATATTTCCTTTCCCAGACCTAGAATAAGGAACTTTTCCAAGGGGGCACTGGTCCTTTGTAGTGGCAGATGGACTTTGGAGGCCTGGGTGATATCTGCATTTATTGCTACTGGGATATCATTGCTTCTTGGCTTTTCTAGTGGAAAAAAAAAAAAAACAAGGAAATACATTATATTTTCCTTTAAAAATGTATTTATACTAATACTTCTAATTTTTAAAACTTGTTTTAGCCTGGGAATTGGTTGCACATGTATTGTCTAAAGCAAGGTGCCGAGTTTACCTGGAGAATAACATCCATGAAACGGATGAGATAGAGGCTTAAGAATTCAGGATTTTAGAAAAGGGGCCCCAAGCATTTGGAACTTAGACCCCTGAGGAAGAGATACTGCTGGTACCTCTAAAGGAGCATGACAAAGCCAACTGCAGCCCTGAGATGACACTAGTCCTTATGTCAAAATTCACTTTGGTCATCTAAAGCTCAGGGTCTAGGAGATTACTCAGGGCTCAGGGGAACGATATTCCCAAAGTTCTTATAGGTTGACAAGTGTGTCTTTTGTCACTTGAAATACAAGTTGGCTGCATATAAATTCCTGAAATCATACTGTTTTTCCTTCAATATCCTAAATTTATTACTCCATTATATTCTGGCATAAAATGTTACTAAGAAATTAATAGCAACAATACTTTCTGCCTATCTTTTCCCCTAATAAGCAACTTGGTTTTGTTGCCTGCAGGTTCCAAGGTTTTTTTAATCTTTGTCTTTAAAGTCCACTAACCTTATTAGGTAATATTTCATAGTGTGTTCTGGGATGTTTTTCCAAGATACCCAGCATGCCCTTTAAATAGGTAGTAGTAAGTCTTTTTTGGGGGAGGGGGGGGTGTTAAATTTTAGTATTCTGTTCCACTCTTTGGATTTCCTCTCTAGCAACCCCTTCACATATGTGTTGCTCTTATACTCTATCAACTGTATTTGCCACTCTTTCAAATACTTTATATCCTTTTGTTTTCTTTTTTCTTTTTTATTATGTTAATCAGCATACATTACATCATTAGTTTTTGATGTAGTGTTCCATGATTCATTGTTTCTGCATAACACCCAGTGCTCCACGCAGAATGTGCCCTCTTTAATAGCCATCACCAGGCTAACCCATCACCCCAACCGCCTCCCCTCTAGAACCCTCAGTTTGTTTTTCAGAGTCCATCGTCTCTCATAGTTCGTCTCCCCCTCTGACTTACTCCCCTTCATTCTTCCCCTCCTGCTATCTTCTTCTTTTTCTTTTTTCTTAACATATGTTGCATTATTTGTTTCAGAAGTACAGATCTGTGATTCAACAGTCTTGCACAATTCACAGCGCTCACCATAGCACATACCCTGCCCAATGTCTATCACCCAGCCACCCCATCCCTCCCACCCACCACTCCAGCAACACTCACTTTGTTTCCTGAGATTAAGAATTCCTCATATCAGTGAGTCATATGATACATGTCTTTCTCTGATTGACTTATTTCACTCAGCATAACACCCTCCAGTTCTATCCACGTTGTTGTAAATGGCAAGATCTCATTCCTTTTGATGGCTGCATAATACTCCAAGGTGTATATATACCACATCTTCTTTATCCGTTCATCTGTCGATGGACATCTTGGCTCTTTCCACAGTTTGGCTATTGTGGACATTGCTGCTATAAACTTCGGGGTGCACGTACCCCTTCGGATCCCTACATTTGTATCTTTGTGGTAAATACCCAGTAGTGCAATTGCTGGATCGTATGGTAGCTCTATTTTCAACTGTTTGAGGAACCTCCATACTGTTTTCCAGAGGGGTTGCACCAGCTTGCATTCCCACCGACAGTGTAGGAGGGTTCCCCTTTCTCCACATTCTCGCCAACATCTGTCATTTCCTGACTTGTTAATTTTAACCATCCTGACTGGTGTGAGGTGGTATCTCACTGAGGTTTTGATTTGGATTTCCCTGATGCTGAGCGATGCTGAGCACTTTTTCATGTGTCTGTTGGCCATTTGGATGTCATCTTTGGAAAAATGTCTGTTCATGTCTTCTGCCCATTTCTGGATTGGATTATTTGTTCTTTGGGTGTTGAGTTTGATAAGTTCTTTATAGATTTTGGATACTAGCCCTTTATCTGATATGTCATTTGCAAATATTTTCTCCCATTCTGTTGGTTGTCTTTTGGTTTTGTGGACTGTTTCTTTTGCTGTGCAAAAGCTTTTTATCTTGATGAAATCCCGAGTTCATTTTTCCCTTGCTTCCCTTGCCTTTGGCGATGTTTCTAGGAAGAAGTTGCTGTGGCAGAGGTCGAAGAGATTGCTGCCTGTGTTCTCCTTTAGGATTTTGATGGACTCCTGTCTCACATTTAGGTCTTTCAACCACTAGGGGTCTATTTTTGTGTGTGGTGTAAGGAAATGGTCCAGTTTCATTCTTCTGCACCTGGCTGTCCAATTTTCCCAACACCATTTGTTGAAGAGCCTGTCTTTTTGCCATTGGACATTCTTTCCTGCTTTGTCAAAGATGAGTTGACCATAGAGTTGAGGGTCCATTTCTGGGCTCTCGATTCTGTTCCACTGATCGATGTGTCTGTTTTTGTGCCAGTACCATACTGTCTTGATGATGACAGCCTTGTAATAGAGCTGGAAGTCCGGAATTGTGATGCCGCCAGCTTTGCTTTTCTTTTTCAGTATTCCTCTGGCTATTCAGGGTCTCTTCTGGTTCCATACAAATTTTAGGATTATTTGTTCTATTTCTTTGAAAAAAGTGGATGGTATTTTGGTGGGGATTGCTTTGAATGTGTAGATTGCTCTAGGTGGCATTGACATCTTCACAATGTTTGTTCTTCCAATCCGTGAGCATGGAACGTTTTTCCATTTCTTTGTGTCGTCTTCAATTTCTTTCATGAGTATTTTATAGTTTTCTGAGTACAGATCCTTTGCCTCTTTGGTTAGATTTATTCCTAGGTATCTTATGGTTTTGGGTGCAATTGTAAATGGGATCGACTCCTTGATTTGTCTCTCTTCTGTCTTGTTGTTGATGTATAGGAATGCCACTGATTTCTGTGCATTGATTTTATATCTTGCTACTTTACTGAATTCCTGTATGAGTTCTAGCAGTTTTGGGGTGGAGGTATCATCTGCAAAGAGTGAGAGTTTGACTTCCTCTTTGCCGATTTGGATGCCTTTGATTTCTTTTTGTTGTCTGATTGCTGTGGCTAGGACTTCTAATGCTATGTTGAATAGCAGTGTTAATAGTGGACATCCCTGCCGCGTTCCTGACCTTAGGGGGAAAGCTCTCAGCTTTTCCCCATTGAGAATGATATTCGCTGTAGGTTTTTCATAGATGGCTTTTATGATATTGAGGTATTTACTCTCTATCCCTATACTCTGAAGAGTTTTGATCAAGAAAGGATGCTGTACTTTGTCAAATGCTTTTTCTGCATCTATTCAGAGGATCGTATGATTCTTGTTCTTTTGTTAATGTATTGTATCACGTTGACTGATTTGTGGACGTTGAACCAACCTTGCAGCCCAGGGATAAATCCCACTTGTCATGGTGAATAAACCTTTTAATGTACCGTTGGATCCCATTGGTTGGTATTTTGGTGAGAATTATTGCATCCATGTTCACCAAGGATATTGGTCTGTAATTCTCCTTTTTGATGGGGTCTTTGTCTGGTTTTGGGATCAAGGTAATGGTGGCCTCATAAAATGAGTTTGGAAGTTTTCCTTCCATTTCTATTTTTTGGAACAATTTCAGGAGAATAGGTATTAATTCTTCTTTAAATGTCTGATAGAATTCCCCTGGGAAGCCATCTGGCCCTGGGCTTCTGTTTGTTGGGAGATTTTTGATGACTGGTTCAATTTCCTTAGTGGTAATAGGTCTGTTCAGGTTTTCTATGTCTTACTGGTTCAGTTTTGGTAGTTGATACATCTCTAGGAATGCACCCATTTCTTCCACGTTATCTAATTTGCTGGCATAGAGTTGCTCATAATATGTTCTTATAATTGTTTGTATTTCTTTGGTGTTGGTTGTGATCTCTCCTCTATCAGTCATGATTTTGTTGATTTGGGTCCTTTTTTCTTTTTGATAAGTCTGGCCAGGGGTTTATCGATCTTGTTAATTCTTTCAGAGAACCAGCTCCTAGTTTCGTTGATCTGTCCTACTGTTCTTTTGGTTTCTATTTCATTGATTTCTGCTCTGATCTTTATTATTTCTCTTCTCCTGCTGGGTTTAGGCTTTATTTGCTGTTCTGTCTCCAGCTCCTTTAGGTGTAGGGTTCGGTTGTGTATTTGAAACCTGTCTTGTTTCTTCAGAAAGGCTTGTATTGCTATATACTTTCCTCTCAGGACTGCCTTTGCTGTATCCCAAAGATTTTGAACAGTTGTGTTTTCATTTTCATTGGTTTCCATGAATTTTTTTTAATTCTTCTTTAATTTCCTCGTTGACCCATTCATTCTTTAGTAGGATGCTCTTTAGCCTCCATGTATTTGAGTTCTTTCCGACTTTCCTCTTGTGATTGAGTTCTAGTTACAAAGCATTGTGGTCTGAAAATATGCAGGGCATAATCCCAAACGTTTGGTACCGTTGAGAACTGATTTGTGACCTAGGATGTGATCAGTTCTGGAGAATGTTCCATGGGCACTAGAGAATAATGTGTATTCCGTTGCTTTGGGATGGAATGTTCTGAATATGTCTGTGAAGTCCATTTGGTCCAGTGTGTCATTTAAAGTCTTTATTTCCTTGTTGATCTTTTGCTTAGATGATCTGTCCATTTCAGTTAGGGGGGTGTTAAAGTCCCCCACTATTATTGTATTGTTGTCAATGTGTTTCTTTGCTTTTGTTATTAATTGCCTTATATAATTGGCTGCTCCCATGTTAGGGGCATAGATATTTACAATTGTTAGATCTTCTTGTTGGATCGACCCTTCAAGTAGGATATAGTGTCCTTCCTCATCTCTTATTACAGTCTTTGGTTTAAAATCTAATTTGTCTGACATAAGGATTGCCACCCCAGCTTTCTTTTGGTGTCCATTAGCATGGTAAATGGTTTTCCACCCCCTCACTTTCAATGTGGGGGGTGTCTTTGGGTCTAAAATGAGTCTCTTGCAGACAGCATATCGATGGATTAAAAAACAAGACCCAGTCTGATAGCCCGTGTCTTCTGATTGGGGCATTGAGCCCATTTACATTCAGGGTAACTATTGAAAGGTATGAATATAGTGCCATTGTATTGCCTGTAAGGTGACTGTTACTGTATATTGTTTGTGTTCCTTTCTGATCTATGCTGCTTTTAGGCTCTCTCTTTGCTTAGAGGGCTCCTTTCAATATTTCTGTAGGGCTGGTTTCGTGTTTGCAAATTCCTTTAGTTTTTGTTTGTCCTGGAAGCTTTTCATCTCTCCTTCTATTTTCAGTGACAACCTAGCTGGATATAGTATTCTTGGCTGCATATTTTTCTCGTTTAGTGCTCTGAAGATATCATGCCAGTCCTTTCTGGCCTGCCAGGTCTCTGTGGATAGATCTGTTGCCAATCTAATGTTTCTACCATTGTAGGTAACATATCTCTTCTCCCGAGCTGCTTTCAGGATTTTCTCTTTGTCTCTGAGACTCGTAAGTTTTACTATTAGATGTCGGGGTGTTGACCTATTTTTATTGATTTTGAGAGGGGTTCTCTGTGCCTCCTGGATTTTGATGCCTATTTCCTTCCTCACATTAGGGAAGTTCTCTGCTATTATTTGCTCCAATATACCTTCTGCCCCTCTCTCTCTTTCTTCTTCTTCTGGGATCCCAATTATTCTAATGTTGTTTCATCTTATCGTATCGCATCTCTCTCGAATTCTGCCCTCGTGATCCTGTAATTGTTTATCTCTCTTTTTCTCAGCCTCTTTATTTTCCATCATTTGTTCTTCTATATCACTGATTCTTTCTTCCTCATTTATCCTAGCAGTTAGTGCCCCCATTTTTGATTGCACCTCATTAATAGCCTTTTTGATTTCGACTTAGTTAGATTTTAGTTCTTTTATTTCTCCAGAAAGGGTTTCTCTAATAACTTCCATGGTTTTTTCAAGCCCAGCTAGTATCTTTAAAGTCATGATTCTGACCTCTAGGTCCGACATCATACTAAAGTCCGTGTTGAGTAGGTCCCTGGCAGACGGTACTACCTCTTGTTCTTTTTGCTGAGGTGATTTTTTTCGTCTTGTCATTTTGTCCAGAGGAGAATAGATGACTGAGAGAACAAAATGCTAACAGGTTAACAACGTCCCCAGCAAATATACTCTATAGAAATCAGAAAAGACCTGAAACCAGGGGAAAAGAAAGGGAAAGAATGAAAAAAGAAAGAGAAAAACAAAAACAGAACAATACAAAAAAACCCAATATGATCAAATATGATCAGGCTAGTGCATAGGTCAGTGCCACACACTAGATTTTGGGCATATTTTGGTCTGTTAGAAAAAAGTACCTCCTAAAATTTTAAAGGAAGAAAGACTTATATATGTACAAAATAAGGGTTGATACAATGAAGGGATGGAAGATGAGTGTAAAGATGAAAATTATAAAAGATTTTATAAAAGGTATTGATAAGTTTGAAAAAAGAAAGATTTAAAAAATGTGATCAGGCAGGAGACTAGAACAAAGCCATACACTAGTGATTTAGGGTATATTTTGATCTCTTAGAAGAAACTTATGTCAAAATTTTAAAGAGAGAACAACTTATATATATATATATATGCCAAAAATAAGGGTAACTACTATGAAGGGATAAAATATGACTCTAAAAATGAAAAGTAAAAAATGTTTTTTTTTAAAAGGATAAGATGTTGGTTGAAAAAGGGAAAAAGCAAAATTAAAAAGTTAAAAAAATTAACTTTGAAAAACTAATGAATCATGGTAAAAAAGCCATGAATTCTATGTGCAGTGTTCCCCTAGCGCTGGACTTCTCCCGTTCTCCTTGGTCGGTAAACTTGGTCTTGGCTTGCTGGCTGTCCGTGCTGATCTTCTGGGGGAGGGGCCTGTTGCCGTTGTTCCCAAATGTCTTTGCCGGAGGCGGAATTGCCCCTCCCTTGTCCGTCCCGGCTAAGCAAGCTGCTTGGGTTTGCTCTCAGGAACTTTTGTTCCCTGCAAGCTCTCGGCACAGCTTTGGAGGACCAGGGTGAAAATGGTGGCCTCCCAATCTCCACCCAGAGGAGCTGAGAACTCGGGGCCCCGCTCCTCAGTGCGCCCCCAGAGAAAAGCAGTCACTCCCGTGTCCCCGGTCTCCGGCCGCACTCCGTGCTCACCCGGCCTGTGACCGAGCGTTTGTATCTCCGGCAACTGACCCCGTGTGGAGTCTCCAAAGCCAGCAGATCCCTGCGGTGTGCTCCCGCGCCGCTCCTCCCCGGGGAGGAAGGGGAGTCTCCCCAGCTCTGCCGCTTGTTGGGTCCCTGCTGGAGGAGCAGTGGCCCGACTGGGCCGCGGATCACAGTTTATGGCCACCCCGAGCTGAGAGCCCGCGCCTCGGCTCCGTCTCTGCAGCCGGCTTCTCCGCTCCGATACCTGGGAGCTCTGCCGCACTCAGGCACCCCCGGTCTTTCTGTGACCCCGAGGGTCCTGAGACCACACTGTCCCGCGAAGGTTCCACTCCCCGCTTAGCCACTGGAGCGACGTCCCTCAGCGGAGCCGACTTCTAAAAGTTCGGATTCTGTGCTCCGTGGCTCTATCACTTGCCGGTAGTGGCTGACGGAGGCCCCCTTCCCTGCCGTCTATCCCCCGGAATATCGCCTCGGATTCACTTCTCCGCACGTCCTACCTTCCAGTAAGTGGTCGCTTCTCTGTTCAGAGAGTTGTTGCTACTCTCTTCTTCGATCTCCTGTTGAGTTTGTAGGTGTTCAGAATGGTTTGATCCCTGTTCAGCTGAATTCCTGAGACCAGCCGAAATCCAGGTCTCCTACTCCTCCGCCATCTTGCTCCGCCCCCCCTTTGTTTTCTTTTGATTGTACATTTTGTTTTTCCCTTTTACTTCATCTGTTTGCTCTTGCGTGCATTCTAGTTCAGGTTTTATTTCTGAAATCATTTTATTTCTAATTCTTCTCACCCCATATCTGAATTCCTAAATCCTAAGTTATTTTTTAAATTAAAGAATTTCGTTTAGCTTGTTGGAAATAGTTGGTTACAGTTTTCATCTGTTCTTATTTGAATACTTTCAAAATCTGTAAGGAAAATGTTCTCCTTGGTCTGTGATTTTGTTTCATCCTGTGGAATTTGATACAATTCTCTTAATTGCTCATAGTTGTGTGATACTGGATTTACTGAACTCTTAGGAGGTCAGGGTCGGTCAGGTTGGTTTTTCTAACTTCACATTTCTAAACCTTTTTTTAAAAAAAAATCTTTTTCAGATGTTTACAAATTCAGAATTCAACAAATATGGCCCTCTCCTTTCTGAGACACTCTACCTCTTCTATTTGTATTTTCCTTTATCGTTTACTTCTGTGAATTCTGACTTTAAAAAATTTAGAGCCTCTCCCCCTCCCCCACCACCCCCAGTCTCAGGATGAGGATTTTGCTGAAAGGGGGCTTTACCTGTTCAGTTCAGTAAGCTCCTATTCCCAGAGCTCCAGCTCCTTCTGATGCATACCTTATAATTACCTGTGAGTGTTGAAAACATTCCCAATTTTATTTTGACTTGTCACACTTTCCAGTAGTATCCATTGATCGTTTAGGGCTTCTTCCATTTTCAGGTCCAGTAGATACCATATTGCTTTCCTCATCTGTCTCCTACACAGATGCTGATATCCTGTTTTGTCCACAGGCCCTTCTATTTTCAGGA
Organism: Callorhinus ursinus; assembly: GCF_003265705.2. Lineage (NCBI taxonomy): Eukaryota > Metazoa > Chordata > Mammalia > Carnivora > Otariidae > Callorhinus > Callorhinus ursinus. The sequence goes on from NW_027397073.1 coordinate 43,564,716, forward strand.
TTGTGGGGATACTTTGTCATTTAATTTTGCTGTAAACATTGCCTGTGCAGTTTTGGTTTTGCATTTCTAGCTGCTCTGTCCATTTTTCTGAGAGCATTCTGGAAGATGAAAAAATACCATCATTGCTGCCTCTGTGATCTCAGAAATTCCGCTCAATCCACATTTATTCTTTTGTTTTCACTTCAATTTTATAGATTACTAGTGCTTTCCTTTTATGATGGTGAAATTTTGGCTTATGACATTAACATAATTCTGTCTTGCCATATATTTATAATAGTTTCAAAATCAAATTACTGCACTTACACTTACTATTTACCTTAAAAACCAACGTGATCAAGATGCCTTGGTTTGCCTAGGACTTTCTCAGTTTTTGCACTGAAAATCTTGTGTCCTAGGAAACCCCTCAGTCCTGGGTCAAACCTGGATGATTGGCTACCTTACATAAGCTACCTGAGATACTAATTTCCACCTCTCCTTTTCATGTTCTTGTAATTTGTCTAGGTGGCCATTTTTATTTGGTTTATCCTTCTGTTTCTTTCTGAGAAAATATATTTCCACTTTCTCCTAAGTTGTTTCACTCAGTGTTTTCTATTTGATATTGTCTGTTAAAAATATATCCTGAAGATAATTTCATATCTGTATTAGATTTTCTTCATCCGCCTTTTCCATGTGTTCTGTGGTATGGTTGAACCATGGTTTATCCAACCAGTTCTTCATTGCTGGACATGAGGTTGCGTTTTGCCTCTTGCAGTTATAAATGATTGCACAACTACTAGCTTTCTTCAATTACCATTTCTTTTTGTCAGTTTTAGTTGATTGCTCGATCAGATGGGATGTGTGTATGTAGTATTACCAGACGTTAAGAGTTGTGCCATTTTGAATTCCCACTAGCAAGGTATGAAAGTACCTATTTCATGACACTTTGGCAAAAGAATAAGTTGTTGTACTTTTGAATACTTGACAGTATACATGAAAAATGGTACCGCAGTCTAATTTTAACTAATAATTCTCTGAATGAATTTTCCTTTGACTAAGGGTCACTCACATTTTATTCATAACCTTTGCCCATTTCTTTTCCTATTGGCTTGCTAGTGTTTTTCATAATGTTTAGAAGCTCTTTATAACCTTATGAAGATATATTGCGAAACATTTTTTGTCAGTATTTCATTTTAGCTTGTTTGTTGATTTCTCTTAGCCATGCAAAGATTTAATTTATAACTTCTTTGTAATCAAATTTCTAGTTTTGAGTCCTAGCTAGCTAATTGATTTTTGAGTCATAGTCCAGGAAGCTCTCCTTACTTAGTTTTTATATGAGGAATTCATCAATTTTTTTTTCCCTAGTACTTGTGGAGTTTTATATTTACATTTGGATATCTGATCCGTTTAGAATTTTATGTTCATATTTTAATTTTTTATGAAACTATTTTTGCACTCCACTTGAGAGAGGCATGTTAAAATCTTATTATTTCCTAGTGTTGATTTCTGCTTTACTTATTTTGTGGTTAGGCACATACAGATCAAGAGTGTTAAAACTGCTTGTTTAAAAGTTTTTTTATGGCATGATCCTCTTTGTTACATTAAAGCTTGTGTACAGCAAAACCAGATTCTAGTATATTAATAAATGAAAAGTTTCATAAAGTATCCTATAGTCTTTATTAAGTCAACCAGTTGTGAAAACAAAACCAAGCAACAATAAAAATCACAATCCAACAGCAAACAAAGACATGGATTGTCTCTGACTAGTTCCCAAAAAAGAGTGGGGTGGGGGGATGTGAGCAGTAGACCACCTAAACTCGTTTCTATCACCTAATGTATGAGGCAGTTGAGACCCCTGGGAAATTAAATGCAGTCCAAGTCCAGATGCCTGGGTGATAGCAATTCAAGGTAGTGAAGAGCATGGCTTGCAGGACTCGCAACATTTTGATCTGTAAGTGCTGTGGCTAGATAATCAGGACCCTTCATCAGGACCTTGGAGTTAATTCACTGAGACCATGAGCCCCTCACTGATCCCACACCCCTCCTCTTAGCAGAAGGAACCCAGTGGGAGAAGGGCAGTGAGGCTCAGGGAGGATGTAAGAGGAACTCCACCTGCACTCACTACAAGGAAAAACTAGAATTTCATCAAGCAGGAGTGTTCTGACCTGGGCATTTAGTGGCACTCTTCTCCATGGAGAAGAGGGTGACTTTGCCTCCAGTCTTCCTGCTTTGTGTCACCCCACCCTCTCCCTCTTCTCCCTTTGCCCCGCCCCACCCCGGCCATATTTATGTACCACCTTGGCTTTGGCAGGGTCATGACATCACACTGTCCATGTCCATAATGTTCACCTGCCAGGAGAATGAAGACACTGAGCACAGAATCCGCACAGGGACTTTGCTGAACTCAGTAAGCTCCTTCACCTTCCCTGGACCTCCCCACTGCTCCCAGGACAGCCCTCCTGACCTTTGAGTCAGGCTCTTGTCATCACTCAAGAAAGATGCCCAGCCTCCTGCACACACCCCAGGCTGTGTTCGTGCTCCCTGTCTGCAGCCTCTATGGCTGATACATTTGTCAGTAAGGGCCATGGTGTCTGTGCCTTCCTCCATTTGGGTTTCCACGTGAGGTGTAATTACCACCTTAGTCTGCCCTTTCTGCTGGTTACTGTTTTCCCCTGCCTCTTTGGGCTCCTGTCTTTCCATAAAAGAATTATCACAACGGTCTCCCACACTCATATTTTTGGGTTATCGGTTTTGTCTCTAAATTAGATTCTGAAAAGATAGATCCTATTAGAAAGTTGCACTTACTGTAACTTTAAGTCCAGATCTTTCGGGTCCATAGAATGAAGAAATTTTAAGCTTAAACATCATTTTACCATCCATGGTCACCTCTGCACTTTTGACTGCTGGATATTTTGAAGCTAGTTTCTTATTAGAGATAGTGTAGACTATGAACCCGCAGTTTGCATCGTATTTTCTTAAATTTTATGTTTGCTGCAGTATGCTATGAAATGGGCTTAAAGAGAAGGAAAAAGTAACTTTTATGACATTAGTTTAATAAACTAGTATTTATATAACATCTAAGTAAAATTATGGGATTAATAGTATTCATACCTTGCATTGGCCACACTCCCACCTCCCCCCCCACCCCCCTCCTTCCAGGCTCCTTTCTGGAAGAGAGGAACAAGCAGGAGATAACCAGAACAATCAAACACCACCAACTGCATTCAGGCTTCTCTTATTCATAGCACAATATCTATATTTATTTTTGCACAGTGACAGGTTTCAATGGGCTGCTGTGAACGGGAAAATCGCTGTATAACTCGGGATTTTTACTCTTCACAGAGCTCAATTTGTAAGTCTGCAGGAAGCTCCATTTACCTAGGTGGGTAAACGCCTCCTGAAATTCTTAGGAGTTTGTAGGAGGAAGAGCTTGGGGAATTGGATGGCTGGGTAAGGATACCCAGGTGATCCGATTAAAACGAGCTTCCCTGTGATACGGTTGTCTCTTAGTTGCCAAGATTTCCTTGGGAAATACTCACGGAAGCCCTCATTCTAGGAGACTGCTGCTTTTCCAAACAGCCCATGTTTTACTCTCTGGGTCAGTGGACAGAGATGGAAGGCTCTCTAGGCTGGATGCCTCCTATCATGAGTAACCTGAGGCTTGAGTAAATGAGAGGAACTGATGGATTCTAAAACCCTTACCAGTGTAAAAGAACATTTTGAGCCTAATTAAACTGCTTTCTAAATTATGCAGTGTTTCTTTACAAGAATGCTTCTTCTGAATGAAACCTTGACCTGTCTGTGGACACTCCTAATATTTGCAGGCTTATGCCATGGTTGGGGGCGCGGGGGGAATTGGCCAAGATGAATACTCAGAACAACCTCCCAGCTATCGTTATCTGAGGTGGAACACTAGGAGCGGTTGACCGTTACAGCCACATAACTTGTCATCTTTGCTCTGCTGTTGTTCACTGCAGACTAAAATGCAAGGCACAGTTCTTGGAATGACGGAGCTGAGAAAAGATGGGTGGAATTGCACATTTCCATATTTAGATTTCACCATATTTCTAGGTCTAAATTGATGTCAGCAAGAGTTTTCCCACTGAATGAGGTGGTGATTCTTGTAAGGCTTACACTTTCTCTTACCCCATGGTATCCAGATGGAGTGTTCCAGAAAGGACTTGCTGCCAACATTACTTTGCAGGGGTTTGTTCATTACAGATCCGGTTCTGAGATTCAAGGCAAGATATTTGCAAATTACTACCCATAATGCACAACTAACGCCCAAGTAGCTAAGTTTTTTTCCCTGCCCTCTATTTTATGATACAGGATTATGTTGATGTCATGAAAATTTAAAAATGAAAATTCTTGCCTGCGGAGTAACAATGCTCAATGAAAACCCAGGAAAAAGGAGACTTCCTAATTAGACATTCAGATGAGCAATCCGAGCACAGCAGAAGAAAGTTGAAAAGGAAAAAAGTTTCTAAACAGTATTTGATTATAATCCTCTTAAGATAAAGTTGCTACTTTTTCTTTTCTGTTAGAGCTTATTAACATCATTAGACTTGTAAACGGAATGACACTTTTTCATGGGTCAAAAGAAGTGTCCCCCCTGAGGTGAGGCGCTTCATTCAGTTGAAGTGCTCAATCAGAGGGTGAATAACCTCAGATGTTCTCGAGAGGTCAAATAAATGACCTCTAAGGTTCCCCAAACCTCAAATTGTATAGATCTACAACTCTTATTAACACTTTAAGAGGAACTTAAAAAGGGAATGCATGCTTTGGGACACCTACCAAGTGGCAGTTGCCTTCCAAACAGTATAAAGCACATAGTTATCTACAGTTAGTGTTTGTGATTTTAATCTTGTTTAAAAAGAATAAAAGAAAATGCCTTAAATTTACATATGTAAAGTTTTTACCTGCCCTGGGTTGTTTGATTTTTCTTACAAGCTTCTGAGGTGGAGAGGGCAGAAGTATCTATTACCATTTTGTAGATGAGAGTGACACCAGAGGCTGTGGAACTGACAACACCACCCCCTCACCCCCACCCCGGGGCACACAGCTGGGTCAGTGAAAGTTTACATGGGGTTGAGCAAGGTAAACAAGGTAACCAGTAACCATAATCTCCACTAGGTTATGGGCAGCTGCATTAGCTCCAGAAATAAATTGGGGGGGTCAATTCTTAATCTTACCTGTAAAATGGGAAGAAATAGAACCACTTGATCTACAAAGGTTTATTGAAAATAGCTTGAAGGTAAGGGGTGATTTAAATGCAGTTCTTCTTGTGGTTATGATACGTGGGTGTAAGATACGACTGTGTACCGTAGCAGGAGCAATCGGTAGTTTCTAATGGAGTTGGATATGCCAGTGCCATTTCATTTACAATTTTTAAATTTCTGTGTTGAATTTATTTATTTACCTCTGGTTAAAATATCCCCCAAATATAGAAAAATAGGAAGAATAACTTTTAAAAAGCCACAGTTCCACAATTGATTGATAATGTGGTAGCTTTTCTGTCTCTAGTTTTTTAAAAGTTCATATTTAAAAATCTGATGGTTTTAAATGTTAAGTATAACATTACGGAGTTTTACATAACAATTTCTAACGACCATATATAATTCCATCAAAGGGGATTACCATTTTATTATAGGCAGTTAGGTTAAGAAAAAAAAAATCATAGCTAACATTTATCAGGTACCTTCTGTGTCCCAGACACTAGGTATTTTCCTTTTTTAAAAATAAGTAAAAAGACCTGGGCAAGGCAAAGCCAGAATTCGAAGCATCTCTTTACAAGACCTGTTATTCTAGCCCATATCTACCATGAGGACACAACTTGTTATATGGAGCACTTGTCTAAGACTAGTTGCACATACTGTTGTGTTTTGAGGCCCAAAGGAAATTGACTTTTTTCTGTGACAGCTTTCTATAAAATTTTTATTTAACATTAGATCCAAAAATTAAGGTCCCCAGAAAATAAGAGATTGCTTCGATAACCCAAATATGTCTAAACTCTAAGGATACCATAGGGGTGGATCTGTCCTCAAGCAGTTGACATATCGTGTTCAATAGAGTTGGCTTCCAAATGGAGTATGGAATCCTATGGACATCTAGGACCTACCTTCACTAACTTGAATTTCTCTTGAACTAGAAGGTAGCTTTAGGTGCTTCCTATCATGCAAAATGAACCAAAGGACTATATTCCCTGAAGGCTAATAAATGTCCCTTTTTAAAAACAGAAAATTTAGTTAATTTAAATGATCACATCTGTGATTCAAAGTACATCTGGCCTTCCAGAAAACAGCTGGGTCCAGAAACCAAGCTGGTGAAGGCTGAATACAGTGTAGCAGGGAGATAATTGGTCTCAGAAGTAAAGATTTCCAAAAGCACAGCTATTCATTATTTCAAGGAGTGTCTCTGGAGGAAGATTGATCTTGACATGCCCTTCTTCTTTCTGTGGTGTCCTCTGACCATGCATGAAGACAATGACAGTCAGCAGGGGAGCTGGAGAGAAAAGCTCCCAGAGCGTTTGCTGGAGATTCATTCCTCTGGCAGACAAAGTCGATCAAGATGTGGACTCTTTGTTCAGTCCACTGTCTTTCAAGCAAGCCCCAACTCTGAGCAGAGGAGTAAGGCCATTTGAAGAGGCATCACATGGTTTAGAGAAAGGGTGCACATTTAGCTAGTCCTTCATGCCAACGTTTCCCAGTTCATGGGCTTGGAAGCCCTGGGAAAATGAGTAACAACTGTCAGTACTGAGTTTTGGGTTGTTTTTTTTTTTTTTTTCTTTCTTAGGTCTAGGGAGTTTTGTGTACAAAGATTCTTCAGAGGTGACTTGGGTTTTACATGTAATATTCAGTTTCATAAAGTTGGTCATTCAAAAACCTAAGTTTTTCAAACTTCTAAATCTTAATATTCTGTATAGAACACTGGTAAATTTTTCAGACTATTAATGTTTGGGACCATTTACAAACTCAGATCATTAACCTTTAAATAGTTTAAGCTGCATTTATAAATTTAATATTTCCCTTTTAAAGTAATCTGATTTAACTAAGTTCTTAAGTTCCAAAGTTCATAAGGCATTTTTATGTTTAATTCACCTTATAGAGTGAATCTTAAGAAGCTGTAAATCAGTGTTCCTCGAGGTGTGATCCCTTGGCCAGCATCATCATCCCCTGAGAATGTGAATTGGAAATGTAAATTCTCAGACTCCACTCTAGAGCTACTGAAGAAAAGAAACTAGGGCTTGGCCCCCAAGCTGTGTTTTAGCAAGCTCTCCAGGTGATTCTGATGCATGGCAAGGTTTGAGAAACGCTTCTTTAAACATTTTAGTATTCTATGCAAATTTACAAGATTTCAGGTTAAATTACAAGTCTAAATAAATCCCTTAGATTTTCTATCAAAATCCTAAGACTTCTGCGTTAGAATACACTACTATGTCAGATCCTCTTATATATTATCAACACCCCAAATACCTCCTGTATATAGGTTATTTCTAAATCTAACATGAAAAATGAATGCCTGGAGGTACGATTTACTTAATTTCTTTGTAAAGAATTTATCCTCTAAGGAAACCAGAGGATTTTTGTGGTTTTGCCTGCCAAGTTTTAAATTCCCTCTTTAGCTGCAGAAGGTTGCTAATTGACCGAAGATTTTGGTGCCACTTGTGACCTGGAGCTGGTGACATGGTCCTTTCGTAATCATTACGCCATAGAACCCACAGCTTACTGAAGGGACTGATCACCTCAGCCCACCACCTTAGGTATGAGGATAGCTCATTCCTTGATTTTTCAAGAAAAACTCCACTGCCTCCACCCTTGTAAACCACGGTGGCTAGCTTTTGTTAATCAATTTGTGACTTCTAAATTCTTTTCTTACCTGCCTCCTGTGACAGTTGATCTTCATATTCGAGTGACTTCTGACTGAATTTGGTATATCACAAAGCTGTCTGGGATTTCACTTTCTACAGAGGCTATTACCATGACAATGACAAAGGGCCTCTGAAACCCTATGCACCCTACATGTGGTCAGTGAATTATAAGTATTTGATTTTGTGCATACACCTGCAATTACTTTTCAGTTGAGTGGAGCTGCTGTTGTACTTATAAAATATGGCATTTTCAAGCATTACTGATTTTATAGTAGCTTTTTGTCGTCATGTATTTTCATCGGTGGGTGCTAAAAATACAGCTGAATATAAGTATTCACAAAGTCGTTTTCTGTTACAAGGGTCCTCATTTGGAAAATGCACCATAAGCAAGTAAAAGGATAGGTGCTCTGTGAAATGTGTTTAGTTATTTGTCTTATTACTATCTAAGAGTAACACATTTTCGGCCAAAATGAAGCCGTTGGGGCGTAGACTGCAAATAAGTGAATTGTGGTATAATATGTAGGTCTGAAGATGATACTGCTAACCTAGCATCACAAGATGATCTATTTGTAAAAGATCTTTCAGTGGAGTGTTGCAGCTACAATTCTGGCTAGCTTGAGTAATCTCCTCTTTATGCAAACAAGCTACTTATCAACACCTCTGCTACCCCCACTTCAGGCCATCTCTCATCTGGAATATTGCACTGGGGCCTGAACTGGCCTCCCCGCCTCTACCTTCACCAACTGCGTCCCCACGTATCCCTCTCCACCCACTTCTATGTGGCTTCCATGGGGATCCTGTCATTCTTCCGTGCTAAATCCTCCAGTGCCTTCGCAGTCCAGAAGGAAGAGCTGTTCTTTAAAATGGCCTTCAGGACTGCCTGTGATGTGACCTTCATTCTTACCTCACTGCTCCTTCTCTCTTCCAACCACACAAAACGGTTTGCTAAATACACCAAGCATATTTTGCCTCAGGGCCTTTGAATCCTCAATTTCCTCTGCCAGGTAGATCTTCCATTGGTGTTCACATGACTTCCTAGCTCACTTTCTTGACGTATCTGCTGAAGTATTAGCTCTTCAAGGAATCTCTTCCCATCTACCTAACTAAAATGGCAAGGAGCCTCTGTATTGTCTCTTCCCCTTCCTGTTCTTTCTAATACCATGTTTTAATTATACAGTTGTCTCCCTTTCCCCCCATAGAGTGTGTACGATACGAGGGCAGGGATTTGTTCTCTCCCATATTCCCTGTGCTTGAAGTAGTGCCCGCATACATGGGCAGCACCCCATAAATAACGGCTGAATGAAACAAATGGAACCCAAAGAGAGGTCTGTTTGTTCATCCTCACCATCTTCCACTAATGGCCGCAGAATATAATCCTACAAATTTTGGCTCTGATCCTTTGGAGGAATACATCTTCCAGTGGATGTGCTGTGGGTAGCTATTGTAAAGAGCAAGTAGAGACACTTTCCAGATTCAGGGTGAGTCAGAAATAGGGTGGGATGTCAGAACTTCATATGCATGAAAGGAATATAGCTTCCACCTGTAACTGTCAGCTATAACCAGGGCTCAGAACTTTTCAAAATTTCTCCTTTAGCGCGGTCTCTCCCTGCGCTCCTATTCCCAAGCCGGTGACATTAGAAGTGGGGAGGATGGGGCCTAGCTCTGTCATTCATTTCTGCCCTGGAACATTCAGGGTCATGGCAATCTAATTTCATGGGTTTAACTTTATTTAAAGAGCAAGTTGAATAGCTTAGAATATTCTTCTAGTTTGGATTTATGATCCAGGCTAGGCCCAAACCTATTTACTGTGCTGGGCAGTATCAGTGGTTCTGTTCCGTCAGCTCCATACTTGCTCTCTTCCCCCTAGGGGTTGGAAGACTGCAGACTCCATCTCCTAAGCTGCCTTTGCCAGATGTCTTCCTGGTGTGCCTTTCCAGCGGAAGGCCCTGGTGGGCGATTGGCAAGTGGCAAGAGAAAAACCCATGTTGGAATGCCTCTGGTGGGGACAGCCGTGGTCAAGGTGGTTACCAGTGGGCGCAGGCTCTAGTGTTGTTGCTGGCAATTTAGTACCAAAATAGCACAGCTCTCTTTTTTCTGCTTAGGAGTAGTGTGGTTCCATCAAAGTATCAGTCTGTGTGGACTCTTAGGATCCAGTCCAGGAAGGTGGTACCTTCCTGATCCTAGATTAACAAACGGTCTCTTTGGCTCTTCTACCACCCTTCCCGTCCAACTCAATTTCAACTTTTCCATACCAAGGTCTTGTCTTAAGATTCCTCTGTTATAAATACATGCAGTGGTTTCTCTTTTCCTGACTGGATGTAGATTCATTGTTTGGATCCTAAACATAGGATTTTGTCTCTCTTCCAAACATATAAATCATAACAATATGGCTATTCTCTAAAATCAAGGAATCACAGAGGGAAGTTTTGTGTTGACAGGCTAACTAGAAGTGGGTATCCTATGTGACTGGTTAGGGGTGGTCAGGTATTCATCAAGTCCTGGCCATTTGGGGATGATGGTTACAAAAGTAACCTGGATTATTACTAGAAATAGCAGTCTGACTTCCTACAAGTCTGATCCATCGTAGACAGATTTCCTGGGCTGATGATTATAAAGGGTATTTCCTGGCTAGATGGCTGGTCATGGGTCAGAGTTCTATTTTTGTATTTTTTTAATTGAGGTATGGTTGACGTACAGTGTTAGTTTTAGGCGTATGACATAATAAATCGACAATTTTATGTATTAGGCAACGCTCATGATAAATGCAGTTACTGTCCTCCTACATTATTACAATATTGACTCTATTCCCTGTACTGTACTTCTTGTCCCCCTGACATTTTATGACTGGAAATTACTGCCCTCCCCTCCACCCCCCCCCATCTTTTAACCACCACTTCTCTGTATTAGATTCTGTTTGGGTTTTTTTGTTTTATTTTGATTTCACATAAAAGTGAAATCCTATGGTATTTGTCTTTCTCTGATTCTGTCATTTAGGATGATACCCTCCAGGTCCAACCATGTTTTCAAGAATAGCAAGATTTTGTTTTTTGTAGCTAATATTCTGTTGTACACCCACACACCCACACACACATACCCAGCACACACCCCACACACATCTTCTTTATCCATTCCTCAATAGGCCCTTAGGTTGCTTCCGTATCTTCGCTGTTGTAGATAATGCTGTAATAAACATAGAGTGCATATATCTTTTTGAACCCATGTTTTCATTTTCTTTGGGAGAATACAAAGTGGAATACTAGATGGCATGATATTTCTAATGATTTGAGGAAATTCCATATTGTTTGCCCCAGTGACTGCACCAACAGTGTAAGAAGGCTCTCTTTTCTCTATATCCTTCCCAACAACTTAATTTTTTTTGTCTTTTAGGTACCAGCCATCCCTATAGGTATGAGGAGGATACCTCCTTGTGGTTTTGATTTGCATTTCCCTGATGATCAGTGATGTTGAACATCTGCTCATGTGTCTATTGGCCGCCTGTAGATCCTTGAAAAGTCTATTTGGGTCATCTGCCCATTTTTTAATTGGATTTTTTCTTTGCTGTTGTAGGAGTTCTGTATATATTTTGGATATTAACCCTTTATTGGATATATCATTGGCAAATGTCTTTCTCCATTCCATAGGTTGCCTTTTAGTTTTGTTGATGTTTTCCTTGACTGTGCACAAGTTTTTAAGTTTGTTATAGTCCCGGTAGTTTATTTTTGCTTTTGTTTTCCTTGCTTTAAGGAGCTATAGCCACAAAAATGTTGCTAAGGCCTGTGTCTGAGAGATTACTGCCTATGTTTTCTTTTAGGAGTTTTATGGTTTCAGGTCTTACAGTTAGGTCTGCAATCCATTTGGAATTTATTTTTGTATGGTATAAGAAAGTGGTCCAGTTTCTTTTGCATGTAGCTGTCCAGTTTTCCCAGCACCATTTATGAAGAGACTGTCTTTTCCCCATGTATAGTCTTGCCTTTGTCAAAGATTGTGTAAACATGATTTATTTCCAGGTCCTTTATTCTGGTCCATCGAACTGTTTTGTTTTTTTTGCCAGTACCATATTGTTTTGATTATTGTAGATTTGTAGTATATCTTGAAATGAGGGGTTTGATACCTGCAGCTTTGTTGTTCTCCAAAAGAAACTTGGGCGCCTGGATGGCTCAGTCGGTGGTTAAGCGTCTGCCTTCAGCTCAGGTCATGATCCCAGGGTCCTGGGATGGAGCCCAGCATTGGGAGTCTGCTTCTCCCTTTCCCTCTACCCCTCCCCCTCCCTGCTTGTGCTCTCTCTTTCTTGTGCTCTCTCTCAAATAAAATCTAAAAAAAAAAAAAAAAAAAAAACAATAGTTTTGGCTATTTAGGGAAAGTTCTGTTTTTATATATGGTCTGGCCATTGTCCATTTGTATATTTGCTCGTTGAGAATTACTGGTCTTATGGAACACTCTTTCCTGCTAACCTTGGGCAAGAATGTTGGACCTAAACCAGAGCTACAAGCTTAAATAAAAGAGAAGACAGCTATCTTGGATTTTTTAAGCATTTCAAGTCAGGTCATAAGCAACATAGAGTGAGAGTTGATATCAAAAGACAGATTTGGTATTGCATCTTCTGCCAAAAACTTAGAATTGCCTGGTCAGTCAACCTACTTAAGATCTAAAGTTCTAATTAAAATCTAGCAAAATGTGGGAAAACAAATTTTAATAGCTACATAAATTGACAGTTTTGTTTTTTTAGAATTCCATTTTAAGGAGTTTTCAGAGATTTCCAGTAACGCTTGAGCAGTGCTGCACACATTTGATCTCTTTGTTGGTTTTGGTTTCCAAACAACAACAACTTTGCAGGAAATTTCCCAAAGGAGTTAACAACTACAGTTATATTGCATGGCATGGTGGGTGTTCCAGTCTGTCTGGAATGGGGCCCCAACAATGCTCTTTGCATGACATAATTATAAATCAAAATACATTTGTGATGAATGCAAGCATTTGAGCCCATACAACTGATCCTGCATTATGTGACTTTCAGCTGAGAAGTTATGGCTTGTTAAAAATACAATGTTTTCTGCTAACAAATTCATTGCTTCTATAACTAATTTTCTATTTTGTCAAAGCGGCTCTGGGTTTCTTCATGAATTCACTTAGTACCAGTGGACATAGGATGGGATAAAGAAAACATGACAGAGTTATTACAAAAACCCATTGCTGTGCCAACAGATCAGAAGGAAATGTAAACACAGAGACTTGCTGTCTCCGGATTAATGCTGCAAAGCTATCAAGTAGCATTTGCCTTTTTATTCCTCTTACTTTGCATCCTAAAATGATCTAGATCATACTCACTTTGTGGAAAGCAACCACCTCTGAATCTAGATGCCTTCTCTACTGGAAGGTGGTACTGAGTTCTTTAAAATTCTTTTTGCTGGACTGACTGCTATTCTCAGCTACTGCCTTTTGTGATGGTGACATAGCACCGGCTCAAGTGTTTAAGCAGTCCTCCCTTTTTTTTTTTTTTTTTAAACTACTTCTGGAGACAAGTGTTCCTGTCATTTGATATCCTTGAAGCAGAAGCAGGAGCTTCAAAGGACACCCTGGAGAGTCACGAGAACAGGTTCCCCAGCTGCTTCCTGAATGATGCATTTCATTTAAACTCATTCCAAAACCATTGGCATCCCCAGCAAAAGGCCCCATGAAATCTATCTGGAGGTGGCATGCCTTAAAGGAGATTTTTTTTTTTTCTTTTTTAGCCTGTGTTTGCTGGGAGTGTGTGTTTTAGGCCGCTCCTACAGCTATGCAAATACACGTAGGCACGCTGAATGCCCAGACACAGGCATGTACCTTTATATGTGGGCATTCAGCATTATTGGTCCCATGTAGTAATCAATTTGTGATATGAAGATTCTTCAGCATGCCTCTGTAGTTGATCAACTAACTATACGTTTGCTAAGTTGAAGTATAAAGGTAGACATTTGAGGGGTTTTATTGAGGAAAGAGCCATTTTACTGCAAATCCTACCCCCCACACACACACCCTAAATGTGTTTTCCACAAGAACCGCAGGGTGAGATGCCTTTATTTCCGTGAGGATGATTCACGCATTGCTCACTGAAGCCCCCTCTAGTTTAAATGGGTAGAGAGGGCTTTCCTTTTGACTCTTTAAGCCATGAGCAAGATGCAACAGCTGGGGGGTGGTTTTTTTAATTTAATTTGGTTGATCTTTGGGAAAGCATGAAGCAGTAATTTGGATCTTGGCTTTCACCGTGACCTCCTTGGTGACCCCTGCCCCTTCCCCTTCTAGTCCTCTTTCCAACTCTACCTCAAAAAGGGAGGGTACAGGGTGGACACCCAGGGGGTTCGACCTTGCTTTGGAGAATGTGGCAGAATACCCAAGCTGCCAAATTCCTGATGATCAGAGAGGTCTTGCAGAGGACCAATTTAAACTGGAAAGCACATAAGCTTCATTGGACTATTTCAAAGTTCATGCAGCTTTAGCGCTAATCCTCTTAACATATTAAGCCAAGTGACTCACATACCATGATGGCAGTGGTGTAAAGGCCTCTTGAATTGTATTTACATTTCTCTGCATGGTAGAATGCAAGTCAATGCAATCTCTTCTGAGATGCCTTCGTCACCCTCATGCCCTGCCGCAAGGTGGTAGAAATCATTTGAAGGCCAAAGTGCTTATACTAACATATTTGAAGATTTTACATAACACTGCTTTCCCAAACTCCTGCAACACTTGCAGTACATTGGCTTAGGGATTCTTCCCCCCCCCCCCCTTCTGCAAAGGATAACATCTTGGCTATAGACAAGGTAAGCATTTCCAGTATGAATGTTTTAATGAAGATGAAGTCCGCATGCAGCATGGTGTTTATTTTACTTTCTGATAAACCCATGCTCAGCGATAGTCTTATGACTGCTGCGACTTCTTGGAACAGTTTTTTAGCTGCCGCTTTGCCCAAAAGAAATTTCTTTCAACATTACCGTTCTTATGATAAACTAATTATGTAACGTGTGAAGAATCCAAGGTTGTGAAGGACTGAGCTAAAAATAAACCCCTAAGAAATTTTAACCTCTAAGTACCATGTGCAAGTTCATATATGACCATGCAAGTAAGCGACCTCTGAGGTTATCAGAATCTATTTCTGATTCCAAATGGGTCTATAGATGTTGTGGACACTACCAAAAAAACTCATCATTGATGGAATAAAAATACTTGTGAGTAAAGAGTCAGGAACTGGAAAAAGACAGACTTGAAATGCTAGAAGCAGCAGGAAAGAATGGGAGATGCCAAAGGGAATGGAGCATAGGCAGATTTAAAAGATTATGTCCCAGGGGTGCCTGGGTGGTTCTGTCGGTGAAGAGTTTGACTCTTGATTTTTGGGTCAGGTCATGATTTCAGGGTCATGAGATCGAGCCCCATGTGGGGCTCCACCCTGGACATGGAGCCTGCTTGAGATTCTCTCCCTCCCATCCCCCATCCCCCCTCCCCCTCCCCCCTCCTCCCACCCCTTGCTTGCACATGCTTTTGCTCTCTCTTAAAAACAAGTACATAAATAAAAATGATGCTTGTTTGTTAAAAAAAAAAAAAAATTCCAGGCTTGGCTCAGTTGCTAGCTGGCTGGACATTTTATAAGAGGAGGGCAATATAACTTGTCTAAGGTCATACAGCCATGGTCGTGTTGGCCATTCATTGAGGACTTATATGTTAGCCGACTATGTTAGGCACATTACGTGTATATATACACGTATATCCATGTTGTTGCAAATGGCAAGTTGTTTTTTTTATGGCTGAGTAGCAGTCCTTTCTATACACACCACGTCTTTATTGATTCATCCATCAATGAACACAGGTTGTTTCCACATCTTGGCTGTTGTAAATGTGGTAGTGAACATGAGGGTGTAGATATCTTTTCAAATTAGTGTTTTCATTTTCCTTGGGTAAGTACCCAGAAGTGGAATTGCTGGATCATATGGTAGCTTTATTTTCATTTCTGTTTTCCACAGTGGCTGCATCAATTTACATTCTCACCAGTAGTATACGAGGGTTCCCTTTTCCCCACATCCTTGCCAACACTTGTTTGTTCTTTTTGATTCTAAACGTTCTAACAGGTGTAAGATGGTATCTTATGGTTTTGATTTGCATTTCCCTGATGATGAGTGATGCTGAGCATCTTTTTATGTGTCTGTTGGCCATCTGGATGTCATCTTTGGAAAAATGTCTTTTAGAACCTCTGCCCATTTTTTAATTGGGGTTTTTTTTTCTGTTGTATAAAACGTTTATGTATTTTGGATAGTAGCCCCTTATTAGGTATATGATTTGTGAATATCTTCTATTTGGCAAGTTGCCTTTCCGTTTGGTTAAGGATTCCTTTCACTGTGCAGAACTCTTCAGTATGACGTAGTTCCCTTTTACTTTTTGCTCTCGCTGCCTTTTTTAGAGTCCGATCCAAAAAACTCTTACCAAGACGGATGTCAAGGAGCTTTTCACCTACGTGTGTTTTGTTTTTGTTTTTGGTGGCTTAAAATGACAAAATTTTTCCCAGTTCTAGAAGCCAAGCCTGAAATCCGTATCCCTGAGCTGAAATCAAGTTGTTACCAGGGCTATGTTCCCTACAGTGCTACAGGAGAGTGTGCCGCCTTGTCTCTTCCAGCTTCTGTGGCTGCCAGCATTCCATGGCCTGGGGCCACATCACTCTGATCTCTGCCTACGTGCTCACATGGCCATTTCCTCTTTGTGGGTCAACTATCACTCTGCCTCTCCTTTTATAAAGACATTTGTGATTACATTTGGGGCCCACCCAGGTGAGAATAAATCTCCTCATCTCAAGATCTTTACATGACTTACAAAATTCTCAAGCTAATCACATAGACTAAGCACACCCCCCCCCCATATGAGATAATGTTCACAGGTTCCAGGGATTATGATGTGAATATATTTGGGGGGGGCATTATTCAGCCTACTACACAAGTCATGAAATCCTAAGAGCTTTCAAGAGATTTTCTCACAAGGGTATTAGTACTAATTCTATTTATTTTTAAGTGATAAGGATTTTCAAAAAAAGACTGTTCTAATAGCAGTTGTATCATTTAGAAATTGTATTGTTACTTGCGACAGAGTGACCTAGAGTGACTACCCCTTTCAAAAAAAGTAACTTAAATAAGATAGAAATTTTTCTTCTGTGTAGGAGCATTTAGAAGTAGGCAGCCCAGGGCTAACTCGTATGTGCCTCTAAGAAATCAAGGACCTGGTATTTTTCCATCTTTATGCTGTGTCACTTGGATCCCATCCTCAGGGTTACTTCATATTTTAAGGTGGCGGCTGAACCTCCAGGCATTCCATCCAGATACCACGCATCAGAAAGGCATAACACCAGTTTACAGCCTAATGTCTGGAACATACTAGATGCACTGAGATGCAAAGTTGGAACATTTAGTTTTCTACCTGGGCAACATTAGCCAACTTATATTTTTAAGAAGGGGAGATCGATGTTGGACATCAATTAGCAGTCTTTACACAGTAGTAAACATTCTTAAAACTTTTTTGATCCATTTAAAAATTTCTGAAGAATAATTGATCTTCAACATTTTTTCAGGTGTACTATGTAGTGATTCAGTATATTATGAAATGGTCAATCTAGTTACCATCTGTCACCAGAGTTGTTAAATGATTATATTCCATATGCTCTACATCATATTCTCATGTTTTATTTTATAACTGGAAGATTATATCTCTTAACTGCCTTCCCCTATTTCATCCATCCCCCCACCTCCTCTGGTGACCATTGGAGTCTGTTTTGTTCACATATTTTTTAGATTTTGCATATAAGCAAAGTCCTGTGTTGTCCTTCTGACTTTTCTAACTTAGTCTAATACTCTCTAGGTCCATCCATGTTTTTGCACATGGCAAGATTTCATTCTAATGGCTAACATTCCACTATGTGTGTATATGTTTGAGTGTGTTTACACACACACACACACCTTTATCCATTCATTGATCAGTGGCTATTTAGATTGCTTCCGTATCTTGGCTATTTTAAGTAATGTTTTGATGAACATAGGGATACATGTCTCTTTGAATCAGCATGTTCATTTCCTTCAGATAAGTATCTAGAAGTGGAATAGCTGGATCACATGGTAGTTCTATTTTAATTTTTTGAGGAAACTCCATACTGTTTTCCATAGTAGCTGTACCAATTTATATTCCCATTAACAATGCACAGGGGTTCCCTTTTCTGCCACATCTTCACCAACTCTTTGTTATTTCTTGGCTTTCTGATAATAGCCATTCTGACAGGTGTAAGGTGTTACTGTGTAACTGGGAAGCTGCTGGCTTTAGCAGGGCAGCTGGACAGTACAGGAACTGTGTGTTCTGCCAGTGCTAGCAAGGTAGAGTAGGAACACAGAAGTGACACCACTACCTCTATCTAGAGAATCCCAATGGATTCCTGATCCTCTGGCAGATACTTTAAGATGAACAAATGGATCTCCTTCACCAATAGTGTAGGCACTTTTCAAACTGCTGCTTTTGTGCTGGGCCTTAAGTCAGCTTGCGGGTGCCTTAAAAGTAGGATCTCCATTGCCTACAGCCCTTTGGATCTCTTGGACATAGTCTTGTTCTTCAAAGCTATATGTTTTAGGGGTCTTGTGTCTCTAGCACAGGTCCCAAGGGTTATGTTGCCAACTATAGAACACCAGTCCCTCACTTCTGAGGGAGCTCTTGCTATGTGAGATCCTTCTTGATTGTGGCTCACCGTACTGGGGGTGAGGTTTTTGATAACACCGTATCTCTGCCTCTCCTACCCATCTCTGTGTGGCCCTTTCATTATTTCAAAGGAGCTGTTCAGCTAGTTTTCAGGTCTTTTTCAGAGGAAATTTTTCCATCTGTAGATTCAGTGTGTCCATGGGAGGAAGTGAGTAGAGATCTGTTGTGCCACCCTCTTGGACTGCCCTCCAAGCTCCATACATTTTTTAGAATCTTTAAAATCACCCAAAAATGTAAGGATGATTACATTATTTTTAAAGTTGTAAAAACCAGGCTTGGAGAATTATCTGCCCATTGTCACTCACACAGATTATAAATGGCAGATCTGAGATTCACAATCAGGTTTGTCTAATTTCAAAATCCCATTTTAATTATGCTGTGTTGCCCTCACACAGCTAGCAAAAACTCTGGTGGGTTTTGATAAACATGGAGAAACAGTTTCAACCATCTATTTTCCCTCTTCCCTTCAGGTATAATAAAAACTCTGTATGTCAGCCTAGAATAATGCTGGAGAAATAGAGAACGTGAGTCTTTATTCAGATTTGGAAGACAGCTATTGGTAGAAAGGAAGGAGCCCAGAAAATGAGGGGTGAAGTACTGGAGTATGTGCCATTATATTTTAAAAACCCACTTATTTTTTTTTTTTTACCCCAAATGACTTTTATTTTTTTAATTTTTTTTAACATTTTTTAAAATTTTGTTATGTTAATCGCCATACATTACATCATTAGTTTTTGATGTAGTGTTCCATGATTCATTAAAAACCCACTTATTTTTAGACCAGTTGGAAAGTAGAAACAAGTATAAATGAAAAGTCAATTATTATAAAATTTAATATCTTAAAGGAATGAAAGATTCCATGTGTAAATTGGAAACTCTCCCAACCTCAAATAGGCATCAAAAAGTGGTCGTCAAGGTACTTTGTGTTGGAAAATGAAAAGTAAAAATTATAAGGTTTAGAATGCAATTCCTTCTATGTGTGGTCATTGATGGCTTTTACTCATATTTTATAAGTTAGACTGAAGAGATTAATTGGTACATTATTAGCTAGAGCTAGGAGCACTGATCTAAATAGTCCATGAGATGGGAGGATCATCTTACCCACTTTAGAGATGATGCAATGAGAAGACCATTGGCCTTGAAATTAGATGACTTTCTGTCACAGTTCCACAATGTGACAGTGGGAGGGTACTTAGCCTCCCTGTGTCTTAGTTTTCATTTCCAAAATGAGGCTCATAATACCTGCCTCAAAGTTTAACATGAAGTGTGATAACATATGTAGAAGTATTCAGCAGTTAGGTCATGTTTCTGAGTTTCTACCCTATGCCACTTTCTTTACCATCCCATTAGGTCTCACATCCCTTGTTTCACAGTTGAATTCATTTTATCCTACAGAAGAGGTCAGTGGAAGCAGATGAGCCATTCACCATCTTTGTCATGATTTTTCAAATGTCTGTGGATGTACAGTGTCTACTTGAGCCCCAGACATGTCCTCCCCACTCCAAACCATCATATAGATTCTGATATGTCTTATTTTTACTTTTGAGTATTTTTGTCCTGAATTCTAACATATCACTGGTTTGGGGATATAAGCACTAAGAATATATTAAGAGATTTGACTATATAGTTGTAGATTCAAATCCCATATTCAGCATTTAAAATTTCTATGATTGGGAGAAACATATTTGTCCTTCTATGACTGTTTTTCTCATTTGTAAAATTAGGGTAACAATAGTGCCTAACTCATTTTTGTGAGTTAATAAAGTCCTTGGAAATAATATCCAGGAAGTATTAAGTATTAATTAGTGCTAGCTCTCATAATATCGTATTTAAGAATGAGAGCTTATCCGAAATAAGTCAATCAGAGAAAGACATGTATCATATGATCTCACTGATACGAGGAATTCTTAATCTCAGGAAACAAACAGGGTTGCTGGAGTGGTCGGGGGATGGGAGGGATGGGGTGGCTGGGTGATAGACATTGGGGAGGGTGTGGGCTATGGTGAGCGCTATGAATTGTGTAAGACTGTTGAATCACAGACCTGTACCTCTGAAACAAATAATACGTTATATGTTAAAAAAAAAAAAAAAAAAACAGGGAAAAATGAAGGGGGGGGAATTGGAGGGGGAGACGAATCATGAGAGACTATGGACTCTGAGAAACAAACCGAGGGTTCAAGAGGGGAGGGGCGTGGGGGATGGGTCAGCCTGGTGATGGGTATTAAAAAGGGCATGTATTGAATGGAGCACTGGGTGTTATACGCAAACAATGAATCATGGAACACTACATTAAAAACTGATGTAACTTATGGTGATTAACAAAATAAAATTTAAAAAAATGAGAGCTTATCACTTAGGATTGTCATAACTCTGAATATTCTGTGCATTTAACATGTTCTTTCAACTCTTCTCTATGCCTTTATTTGTATATGGATGTCTGTGGACCACATGTAGTTATTTTCATAGAAATAGGATGATCTAGTTGGAAATATGTGGTCTCAATTTTATTCAATGCTGCCAGATTGAACATCTCTTTGCTCTTTTGCTATCCCAGGTTAAACTGATGAAAAGCTTTTGGTCATACAGTTTGCCGGTTTTTCCATTTGGGATGTCTGCCTCTTGCTGGATTATAGGAATTCCTAACATATTCTAAGTCTGAATCCTTTGTCAGTTACAAACATTGAGAAGCAGCGTTGCATTGCCATTACTAGTACAATGTTATGTTAGACTGCCTTGGTTCAAACGTTGGCTCCCTGTTCACTAGCTTTGTGACCTTGCTCCAGTCCCTTCACCCCTCTGGGGTTCAGTTTCCTCATAAAATGGGATGATAACAGTTGCCTCCTTCATGGAGAACAATGAGGACTAAATGGCTCAATGCCTGCAAACCACTTAGAATGGAACCTGGCACAGTGTTGTCTTTTGGAAACCTTTGATATGCCTAATACAGTGATTTTCAGTTTTGTTTTTTTGACTGTTCTGAATTTTTTCCCTACTGTTATACTCAACTTCATTCTCCTTTATGAAATTTTGTATTCTTTGGGTTAGGAAACATGTCTTGGTAATTTTTCATTTCCAAGTTCTTAACAGCCTGGCCTATAGAGGGATTCATTAAATGTTTACAGAATGAATGCATGAATGGATGCTTTTGGTGTCCTACCAACTCTGTTGGTACTAAAGTCCCTTTTCATTTTCTTAAGATATAGTTATGTGACCCCTGAGGGGCAGGCTACTTTATTTTACTATGCCTGTGATGAAATCTGTAGGAGGGACTCCTTTTGGGGATTTATAATAACTTGGCTTCTGAGACATAGTATCTTATACACTTAAAGTTTCAACAGGACTAAATGCTTTCCACATATTACAACTGTCTGCAAAGGTAAAACACTTACTCCAGTCCCATCATGCGGGTCAGTTCTTGAAGCTTATATGTCCCTGTGGTATGTGAATGGAAGGATACCACTGATCTCTTGATAAAAATTCTATAAGTGGGCCCCAGGAGAACTGCCCAGGGCCCAGAATGAATTGTGGATGGACTTAGGATGAACCATCCCATCCCAACTTACAGGTGAGTTGTCTGGGTTACTTTTTTTGTAGCTTAAAAATCCTAGAAATATTCAGATTATCTCAAAAAGTGACCTTGAGTTTCAAGATCCTCTGAACTCATACAAGAAAGACGTTTCCAACCTTGGCAATTTCCCTTAACTTGCATTGAGCTTCAGTGTTGATAAAAATTAATAGAGTATCTCACAGAACAAAAAATAAATGATGAAAAGTATGTATTTACGTAATTTAGAAGGCCTGAGAAAACGCAAGGAGGAATGAAAACGAGTAGACACTGAGAAGTGACTTTGATAATTGTTTTTACAATACATTAAAATCTAGTAGGCCCTTTTTTCATAATTCATATACTAATTATTTGGCTAAAACTGTGAGGATAAATGGAAAATTAGGAACATAGGAACATAAATATTACCAAAGCAATAGAAAAGGTATATGGTAAAATACTTGCTGTTACTGTTAATGTGTAAATGAAATTGTGTGGCCACTAAATTAGTTCTCATATAGGATTATCACTAGTGAATTTTTATTCTACCTGACCTAGTAAGCAGAAGACTTTCAGTGGAGCTGAGCCATAGAGAACATGGATATAATACAAACTCAATATTTCCACTTTATCTAATCTATCAGTGTCTTTTGCTTTTTTGACTCTGTCTTCAACCAAGTTGCCTTAATGAGTTTTGCAATTTTTAGCGAATGGATGGGAATTAATACTTAGCAACTAAAAAAAAAAAAAAAAAGTACCTATATTGTTCCCCTCCTTCCCTGATTTCTTCTGGCTCTCCTAGGTAGATCACATTAATGTAGCCTGGATATTATACTTGGATTGAACAACAAAGTTGTGGGTTTCATTGTTTATTTCCAGCCGAGTCTTTCCTCTCCTGCTCTAAGCAGAATTGTGCACAGACTCAGAGCTTCTCTCATCCCTCAATTGTACAGGCCTTTTAAGGTTTGTTAGTAATAAAGACCAGACTGGCGATGCATGGACTTCCTCGGTCTTCTCCTTTCTCATTCATTCATTTATTCATTCATTCAGCAAACAGCAAGTAAGTGTCAAATATAGGACACTTATTCAGTGCTGGAAATGCAGAGATGAATAAAATGTGGTCTTGTCCTTAGCTAACTGAGGTCAATAAAACTGTTCGTCTGTTGTGAGTTAAAGTGTTTCAGGCGTGATGGGAGAAGGTCTGAGAGGCAACCTCACCTGTCCTTAGAGGGGAAGGAGGGGTAGAAAATTCTTACTGCCAGAGAAGGGAGTAAACTGAGCTTCCAAGAATGAATAGGGATTAGTCTTTGGAGAAGTGAACTAAGAGCATTCCAGGCCTTGGGGAGCTATGTGAACAATGACTCAGGTATTAAAACCCCGTGTCTGAAAACAAATCTCTCCGTACTTACAGGAGGAGGAGAGTAGAGATAAAGGAGACCAGGGGAGTTGGGAAAGGACCAGGATAGAGGGGACATTATCATGCTCAGTTGTCTGGGCTTAATTGTGAAGATAACAGGGAACCATCCAGGGTCGACACGTAAGAATGACCTAGGAGGTGTAGGGTTCCCTCAATTTAAAGAGAAAGGGACTGATGGCAAAACTGAAATGGGGATAAGGATAAAAGGAGGAGCTACTGATATTTGCAGGTTGGACTTGAGTGTCCAGGGTGGTATCTGATATATTGAGAGGGAGAAGATATTTGGGAGGAAAGATGAATTCCATTAGGGATGTTTTGAATTTCAGATACAAGTGCTACCTGTCTGTCATCTAGGTGACCTCCACATGTAGATACCATAAACCCAAATGTATCTGGACAATCAGATTGTACTGTGCTGGTTGTGGTTGTAGCTTCAGAGTAATAATGCTAGAACTCACATGTTCAGTTAGGAAGTGAAATTTATCTCAAAGCATCTCCTTTCACTCCCTTGATGCCTAGTAATCACTGTGTTCTTAATCACTGGTGTCCAGGTTTAACTTAAGTATGGGTAGATGGGAGGGTAAGTCTCTTAACTACACCTGGTTCAATAAGATAAGAACCATAACCGAGGTGGATGCCTTTAGCTTGAGGAAACCAACAGCCAATAGGACTGCCTTGAGATGCATTGCTTAGGATGGACCTGTCAACTCCCTAGCAGGGAACTAGTGACACATGACAAAAGGTGGGGGTGGGGCTTTCCATTTGTTACTGCCTCACAGGAGGACTACTTTTTAGTGTTAGTCAGGAAAACCCCTGACAGAAGTTGGGCCACTCTCCTGTAGTAATTTACAGCTCTTTATTACATCCTCCTAATTCCTACAAAGAGCACTGTCTGGTTGGGGTGGGGTGGGGGTATTGTCTGTTGAAATAGGTCTTTCTCCAGTGAAGATGCTCTGGGATGGTGAGGACACATGGCCTAGAGTGGGAAAGTGTGTATCCATGGGTTGAGTTTTAGGTCTAATCTACTCCCAAGTCCCCTCTTTTCAATGACCCACGGGTGTTAGAGCAACTCCCTGCCCCCACGGTATAGATTCCCTGAGGGGTGAGGGACCTCCTCCAGTAGATGCTCAGTCAACAGTAGTTCATGACAGGCCAGAGCCGTTAAGGTGATATCATGTCCTTGAGGGTGCATTCTGACCCTTCTTCCCTCCTCTCCCCTCTCTCCCTGCCTACAATGCCGGGTTGGTACAAGTTCTGGGAACCAGAACATCATCTACATTATCTTCCCTGATAACTCTGGGCAGAAGCCAGTTCATCGCTTATCTGTTCTTCTACCCTGTTATAGACTGTTGGTGTCTCCCCACCACCCCAAATTCATATAGTGAAATCCTTACCCCCACTATGATGGTATTTGGAGATGGTGCCTTGGGGAGGCAATTTGGGTTAGAGTAGGTCATGAGAGTGGTGCCCTCATGATATGATTAATGCCCTTATAAGAAGAAGAGACATGGGAACAACTTCTCTCTGCCATGTGCAGATATAAGGAGAAGGTGGCCATCTGCAAACTAGGAAGTTTAACCAACAGCCATTGGGTCTGATAGCACCCTAATCTTGGATTTCCAGCCTTCAGAACTATGAGAAATTAAGCATATGTTCTCAAGCTGTTCAGTCTGTGATATTAGAGAAGGCTGAACTAATACAACAATGGAAATGTTATTTCAGGAGAATTGTTTCTTTCTCTTTACAGAGACCCTTGGCCTGGGCCACCCCAGCACACTTGCCCATTTGCAGTGTTGCAGGGAATGTGTCAGAGGCCTTAGTCTTCTTCCTGCTAGAAAACCCCTGTGCTCCTTTTGCAAATGGACCAACCCATCCTTTGAGCATGTACATTAAAGTGGGCAGGAGTTTGTTAAACTGCACAAATAGAGCTAAAACTCTCCCAAAAGGGAGGCCCTGTTGCCTTCCCCAGGGCTAGCAGTGCTGCTTGTCCTTCATTTATATAACTAAGTGAAGCACTCCTGCAGTAGGGAAAATGTCTCTTCAGTGACTTCTCTTCCTCCTAGCATATGAACGGTTGATCTCACAAGGCATCTACTTAAGTCTGGGGCTTAGGAAGAAGTGGACAGAACATAGAGGTCTCGAGTAAGTACTGCCAGGGTAGGATTTTTACAGGGTTAGAAGTTCTGAAGTGACTAATATTTAGGGAACACCAACAGAAGGGGAAGGGGGAACAAGAGAAGAACGGGATGTGGAAAAGGATTGGCCAGAGGGAGGAAAAGTTGTGCAAAGAGCCAACATGGGAGAAGGTTTCAAGGAAGGAGTGGTCTAGGTAGAGCGTCAGACGTTCAGGAATTTAAGTGAGGCAAAGGCTGAAAAGTGTTTCCTTTTATATCTAGACTCAGAAGGCAAAATGGAGCCTTGGCAGTTGTGTTCATAGGAGGGCTCTGAATGCAGTGGGCTGAACTAAAGTTGTATGTGACAGCATGCCGTGTGTGTGTGTGTGTGTGTGTGTGAGTGAGAGAAACGTTTTGTGAGAGAATCCAGGCAAAAGAGCTTCTGAGATGCAGAGTAAAATGGAATCATGGTAGAGGTTAAAGCAGTGTAGTAGGAATTTGCGAATTACAGGGACCAAAATTACCCTTAGTTTAGGGAAGGTGAGGGGGAGTAGTTGCGGGGCCTGCCGCCTCCTTCCCTCAGTTCTGCCTTTGCCACAGCTAATCCTAATGTAGCTCAGTACAGGCCAGGAGGTGAGAAGTGCCTGGGGAGGGAGTAAAGGCATGATTTTAGGAAAGTTGCCTAAAGGAGGGGAAAGAAGACGTGATCCCAAATAATCTAGAAGGGACAGATGGGGGTTGCTGGAGAAGGATTAAAACAAGTTATAATGTAATTAATCAACACTTCAACACCTTAACTGACTGGATGTTTAAAAAAAGTTGGACGGACTAAGTTTACTTAGGCACCTCATAAGACATATTAAACAACCACGGTTTTGTTTTGTTTTGTTTTTTTATTATTTTTGGGAAAAGGAAAATGAGCCCATCTATATTTTATTTTTCTAAGCCATTTTTAAGTCTTTATGTTGCCAAAACAAGCAGTTAATTTAGTCAACCAGCCAGTCATTTCAGGAGGAAAACAAGGCCTTCAGAAGATTGTTTCAACATGCATGCCCCAAGCCCCAGCTGTTTGGCTGGACTTTGCACTTTTTTTGTAATATTGGCATTGAAAGACCTAGATCTTGTGGCCTGGAATGGAAATGAAAGAAAGGCTGTTAAAATGTGAATAGTAGTTGAGGATTATAGCAAAAAACTTAATCCTACAATATCTCCTCCTGATAGAGTGTTCCTATAAAGCTTTATATTTCATTGTATGATTTCCCATAAAATCATAGGGACAGACGAGAGGCAGGCATGAGCATTATTTACATTTCAGAAGTAGAAATGAGAGCCTCAAGAAATTAACATGTTTGGAGCAATTTCAGACAACACATCATGGACAGGACCATAAACAAAGCTTGTGCTTTTCAAAACCCCACTCTGGGCGCTATCTGTTATACCATGTGATTTCCATGTTGTAATGAAACAGTCTTCCTCTAGTGGCATGCACCCTGTGGGCTCTCAGTGCTTATTTGTTGAAGATGATGATAATCGCGATAATGATCATCATCTGGAATGAACAAATGGTAAGTAGCCAAAGGGAGCCACATGAGAGAGAAGTGTTTATGGAATTTTACTGTTAGTCATAATGGTGCAAATGTAAAAACACTGGAACACTGAAAGGAGGGAAATGTTGGAGAGCGGGCCTATCTTCATTTCAGTTTAGTTAAACTTTGATTTTTATGACACTGAAATAAATGGAGTGTTTTAAAATTAGTTCTTAACAAAATTAGTTCTTACCAAAAGAAGGACGTGATGACATTTTTGATAGAAAGCAACTGATAAAATTCCAAGTGGGGAATACCCATTAAAACCGAGCATCTAGTATAGCAACCAGCAGATGTGAAAACTCTTCACCCTGAGGTCACAAGGAAATGAATTAATGAACTCACAGGCAATTCTTTATCAGTCACATAAGGAAACTTCAGGCAGTACCAGAATGCCCATGGCAAGCAATTCACTTGGCATCTGACTAATGCGAGTGTCACCCCCTCAGATGTTGTAATGTTGGCCCGAAGACTTCAGCAGTGTTCTTTGCTACTACATCCACAAGATGATACACAGAAGGGCAGCTTTGGTTATGGGCTTTTTTGTCTATTACACATCATCTTTGTTTTCTACCATAGTTGACCTTTCTTCTTGCCCACTTTGGAACTAAAACCACTTGGGGCTGGAATTGGCTTTCTACTTTAAGGGTACCATAATCTGATCCAAATATAGCCCATTGCTGGCTAGAGCTTTCTATTAAATTCTACTTCCCCATAAAATGTTTAATTGGTTGTACAACTTTGGGCAAGTGACAAAGGTGCTGGGTCTAGCTTTCCTAGTTTATGAGTTAGGTTCTTTCCAGGTTTAAAATTACATGATTTCTTACCTGTTTCATCTAAGTAGTGAATTACTACATAAATTACTTTCATATAAAAGGTTACAATTGTACCAAAAAAATCAAGAGAGAAATGAACATAGTGACATTGTTGAGATCAAGGGTATTATAAGGGCATTTGCTGTGGGGCCTCAGCAAGGCAGGCAGAGGAAGGAGAAATAGAATGAGATGAAGGGTACTCCCAGAGCCGCTTGGTTGAGAGTATTACCGGGGGGAAGTCACCTGCATCCTTCCCATCTGGGAGTGGGCCCACCAGGCAGATTCTTGTTTTGGGTTGATATTTCTGAAAATATGTTCCACAGAACATGAATTGCAGGAATCTTTCATAGAAATTACATGGAAGGACTCTGTGATAGTATAAATTTAGGAGCATGCTGGGCTCCATAAAAACAGTCCTTCACTGGAAGGGTTTTCAGAGTTCTTGCTAGACTAATATGTGGTATCCAGACTAATTCCCAGCATCCAGTAGTTCTCAAAATCATCTGAATGTGAAACACTTTTTCTTTAAATGGAGATTCTCAAGGGTTCAATTTTCTTTTTTTTTTAAGATTTTATTTATTTGACAGACACAGCAATAGAGGGAACACAAACAGGGGGAGTGGGAGAGGGAGAAGCAGGCTTCCCGCTGAGCAGAGAGCCCGACGTGGGGCTTG
This sequence comes from Callorhinus ursinus, assembly GCF_003265705.2. NCBI lineage: Eukaryota > Metazoa > Chordata > Mammalia > Carnivora > Otariidae > Callorhinus > Callorhinus ursinus. The sequence goes on from NW_027397073.1 coordinate 43,593,455, forward strand.
ATCCCAGGACCCTGGGATCATGACCTGAGCCGAAGACAGACGTTTAACAACTGAGCCACCCAGGCACCCCTCAAGGGTTCAATTTTCTGATGAACATGTTGTTAGGAACATTCTTGGTAGTGATCCTTGGCAAGTTCAAGTTCGCCCAAGAGTGGGGCCCAAGGGAATCACTCTGAGGTGAGACCTGTCCTTAACAAGTCCTAAACTTACAGGTAACTCTTGGGGCAAAACCAGCTTCCAGAATCTGTGTTAACTTTCAACTTGTTTTTGTTTGGATGGTTTTTCTTGTTTGCTTGATCTTCAGATCCTGAGCAAGGGTTAGTTCAGTTTTGAATGCAAGAATATTTTAAAGATGTGTCACCTATTTGTGTATATCCTCCTGAGGTCTTACTAATACATACTCCTTTTTATTCATAAAGAATTTCGGAAAATATTTTCAGTCTCTCCATAAACTTGATGAACCTGACAACTCATTTGCTGAATAGCATCAGAAATCTCCATCAATTTATCTGCTTGATTTTCATGTATTCAATCACATTAAAAACCCTTCCTTCCTTATGTAATTCATAATGTGTAAAGTTTCAAATTTCTGAACTCTATTTCTAGAATAGGATCAAAATTTAAGAATTGACCAAAATATGCATAATGCATCTTTAGAATTTTGAAAACTTCTTGAATGAGACAAAATTCATTTTGGAGATACACGAACCAAATGAAAACTTGATCACCTGGTATGTCTCTGTCTTAAATATTAAAAAATATGGTAATATTTGGGAAAAACACATTTAAATAAAGCAGAATCCCTATCGGAGGATGAACCTACTACTACAGTCTGCTGCCACTGGACAGAAAAGAGTCACCTATGTCTAAGAGGAATTTAATGTTTTCTTCACCTGCAAATAACCAAGAAAAACTACAGTAGATGGAAAAAATGACAGTGATTTTATCAAGGAACTGTACGTATGCATTTGACAAACACCTCTTGGTGTTTTTTAAATGTATTCAGTTTGATGGGTCTCTTTGATTGGAAATATGCTGAGCAAAACCGTACTGTTCGAAAGCTTTCATATAGGCCCTGAAAATGCTGGCTGAGGTTTATTTAATTTTAGCTTATCAGAATATTGTTAGGGGTGAGCTATGTGGAACTCGAGCATTTCGCCACTCTGCTTAGAAATAACTTTATTGACCTCAAACACTAGGGTGGAGGACAAAAGTGCAAGAGCAATTCATATTTTTTGGTATCCCAACATATCACATAGTACTAATACCATATTGATCCCATCAGATGCAGAAGCACCTATACAAAATGCTTTATCCCAATAAAAGAAGAGTTGGGAAAAGAGAAATGAGGTATCGTTAAACATTTGAGACCACCCTGTAAGACTTTTAACTGATTAGTTAGAAAGTAAACACTTTCTAATAGTCAATTTGAAAGTTGCTAAAAGTAGATCTTAAAAGTTCTCATCACAAGGAAAAAAAGTTATGTAGCTATGTGTGGTGATGGATGTTAACTAGACTTACTGTGATCATTTTGCAGTATACACATAAATCATGTTATACACCTGGAACTAATAGAGCATATTTCGAAGAAAGTTATATTAAAAAGGTGAACACTTGATTTCTGTATCACTTCTTTCCCATCCTAGTATGGCAAACACATTTCTTGGATTTGAAAGATCTTTATTAACTCAGCAACCCCTGTACGTTTTGGTCTCAGGTGCCTTTGCATTTTCAAATATTTTCAGGACCCTAAAAAGGTTTTATTTATATGGGTTCTACAGTGTTAAAATTGCAAGAGCCATTTTTAAAATGCTAGCATACATAAATACACATTTCATTAATCATCAGCAATGACATGATAGATCATGTAGTTTCTGGAATACTCTGCTGAACACCTATATGAGAATAAGAATAACACAGGCCAAAAAAAAAAAAATGGTTCTAGTATTAAGTTTTACCTTATGTACCCCCAGAAAGGGACTCGGGGACCCCAAATGGGACCCTGGACCATACTTTGAAACTGCTGCATTAATTCATTAATATAATAAGTGTCTACTGTGGACTGGGTGCTGAAAGAGCTACTATAGGTATGTGGTTAAAGGACTTGACCTTTTTTGGTACTTTTATAGCTTAAAGACAGTGCAGTCTAAGCTTCAAATTAAGCTTCTCTAAGGCAAAGATTGTTTTAGTCCTAGTATAGCCTCAAGGTTCTATAGACATATATTGTAAATGCTTAATATTTACATAATAAATGGGCAGTCCTTTATCCTCTATCTCTGAACCTGTGATGCACACTATATCTGAAAACATGCAAAGGTACACCATTTTAAACATGGACAGATGACCCTCTCTCATTCATAAAACCAAACAGAGTGAGAAAACCATAACAGGAGAAACCAGATCAAATGTCAGGACCAAGAAGACAGAAAAGTAAATTGTTATTCAGTTGTGCAGCATCATTCTCTGAAGAATTTTGAATGCTAACAATTCACAGTAAATGAAACAGGTAAACCTCTTGAACTCAGCCAGACCTGGGTCCACACTGCAGCTAGGCCAGAGTCCAAGCTGTGGAACCATGGAAAAAAGTTTTCTCTGAGCTTATTTCTTCCTCTTTAAATAAAAAAAGGGGTGGTGGGAGGAAAGAGGTTATTATGAATGTCAGCTTAAATGGATGTGAATAAAGTTTAGCACCTTTAAAAGATGATGCGAATATGTTTTTTTTAAAATTCTCACGGTAATGTCAAATTATTTGCATTTACAGAGAAAATACAATAGAAAATAACTCCAAGATATGGGGAATACGGCAATGTGATGGGTCCCCAATTCCTTGATGAATTTAAGAAGGGGGGGGTGAGATTGTAGACCTATAATCAGAAGGGACTCTGGTGACAATGACAAGAAGCAGAGGGGTGACATAGACATGAAACATGTGCCTCAGGGAGGAAGGTCCCCCCACCCCAAGGAAGGCAGAGGTGAAATGATTTTGAAAAAGCAATGCGGAGGCCAGAGAAATTCTAAGACCGTTTTATGCTCTATGGCTCATGATCCATCAGGAGAATGAAGCCTGCTTTTAAGTGTCATGGTTTCTTGGTAATTCCTGTTGTTCTAGAAATTTTGGGGGTAATTAGATATTTATAACTGCTTCAGAAACTAGAAAAAAAAATGAACGGAATGACTAGTTTCCTGCTTTTAAGTGAAAGATAAAAACACAGCCAGTATATTTGAATTAGAAATATTCCCATTTTTTTAGTCATGAAATTTTTTCCTTCTAGGGTATATTACACATTCAAATGCCAAAACATTTGTTTTCTAACAGCTTCATTGAGCTATAATTCATATCAAGATATATTAATTTGATGGAAAAATAAGGCTACCATACATGACTTCAATTTTAAAGAGCCATTTCCATATATGCCTATATAAAAACTGGTTTTAAGAATGCTTTTATATTTTTTCCCTTCATTTTCAAGTAAGCTATATCTCTGAAAAAGATCTCTAATTGTTATCCCAAACAATCAACTTAAAACTAACTTTGGCATTGATGAAGACAGTGTTAAAATGAGGAGAAAGGGTGCTGAGAAATAATTTAAGTCCAATGTAAAATAAAAACCAAACTGTCTAGATCACCTTTTACATTTATAGTTACTGCAGAAAAATGAGTTATTGAATGTAACTATTTTCATCCTGGTTAAAGATTTTAGGTATGCATATGAGTACAATTGCTTTTCCCCAAGAGCTGAACACTTGGATACTTATCAAAACTCAAAATTGCTTGTGAATTGATTTTGTCTCCTTAAATTCAGTTCTAGTAATACCAAATAAAAATCTTTCACCAATTCAACAGCTTAATCTCCAGACATTAGATTCTGAATTCACTGTGTAGTATTGAAACTCAGAGCTCTTGTTATGCTGGGAAGAGTATAATACTTCAAGAATAGAGTCCTATTGCACCAAAATGTCTCAAAGGATAAATAATGACAAATTAGGTGAACAAGCTGTGTTCATATGTGCCTACAATATCTGATGTTGACTTATTCATTCTTGTTTGTTCTGATGATGGTATCCCCATATTGCTTCATTATTTTGTTGGTGATATGGGAAGGCAGCAGGCATACTTATTTAAGGCAGAAACATTTGTTGGATTTGGGTCATTAATCTGTACTAGGTTACCAAATCTAAGATCTTAGCCTCTGCTGTCATATTTTTGTCAGGTAAAAATCATGATTTGGCAAGAATGCTATGATAAATATGAACATTTGACCCATGAATTTGAAAATTTAGGTGAATTAGAAAAATTCATTGAAAATTACAACTCCACAAAACCAAAACAAAAAGAAATAGAAAATCTTAGTAGTCCTGTATCTTTAAAGAAAAAAAAAAAAAATAGGATCCATGACTTAAAACTTTCCCATAATGAAAATCTCCAGGTCCCAAGGATATAAGCAGTTACTCTTTCCAAGTAATTAAATAAAAATACTTACATAAATCATCCAGAGAATAGAGGATACACTCCCCACTTTGTGAAGTTAGCATACCTGATACCAATAAAAATTACATGGCGGTTTTTCTTATGAACATAGACATAAAAACCTTAAAACAGCTGAATCTAATGATATATAAAAATCACTAAGTTGGGTTAATGCCAGGAACACAAGTTGGGCTTAATTTTGAAAAATCAATCACTGTAATTCACCATTACTGAATAAAGAAAAATCATATGGATAATTAGATACAGAACAGAGGTTTAATAAAATCTAGTATTTATGGCTGAAACTTAGAAAATCATCAGTAAAGGAATGGAAGAGAACTTCTCTAATGTGGTAAAAACCTATAGCTACCCTCAAACTTAAAGAATGAATAATTGAAAGTCTGCTCCTTGAGTTGAACAAAGCAAAGATTGTCAATCACTTCAATTCAGCATTGACTGGGACTTCTTTTCTAGTGCATTCAGGCAAGAAAGTAAAAGATAATTGAAAAAAAAAAAGACTTAAACCCCATAATTGTTGTAGAAAATGCAAAATATCATATAGACTATTAGAATTAATAAGTTAATTTAGCAAAACCCTTAGACACAAGGCCAATATCTCCATACAAGGCAACAAAAAAATTAAAAATAGAAAAACACTTGTAATAGCACCAAAAATATTAAGTACCTAGGAAAATGAGCCAAACTACAGAATTTTGCAGAAATCTGTAATACTTAAAAAAAAAAAAAAAAAAAAAAAATTTTTTAATGTGTCAGAGCGTGAGCGCACAAGCAGGGGGAGCTGCAGGCAAAGGGAGAAGCAGGTGCCCCCTGAGCAAGGAGCCTGATGGGAGGCTCAGTCCCAGGACCCCGGGATCAGGACCTGAGTGTAAGGCAGAGGCTTAATGGACTGAGCCACCCAGGCGCTCCCAGAAATCTATAAAATTTTAGAGAAATTAAGACCTTAATAAACATATTGAAAGACTCAATATATTAAGGATAACAATTTCTCACAATTTGTCATTAAGTGTAATCTCAAGATTCCAGAGGCTTTTTGGGGGGGGGGGGGAATGGACGATCTCATTTTAAATCTATATAAAATGTAAAAGGTCCCAAAAGAGTTAAGGACAGTCTCGAATACAGTTGGAAGACTTACACTATTAAATCTCAAGCCTTACAATAGGATTGCCACAGAAGAGTAAAATTGGTTCAAGGATAAACAAGTAGACCAATAGAACATAAAGTCCAGAAATAGACTCACACCTATGTGTGATTTTCAGGCAGGGTGACACTACAATATCGTGGAGTAGAGATTTTTTTTAATGTTTCTGGACTGATATATGTTTGGTTTCTAATATTGAATTCTAGCTTATACTATGTAGAAAAGTTGGTTCCAGATGAAGTGTAGATGTAAATATGAAAGTTAAAGTTTCAACCTCATTAGTCATCAAGGAAATGCCAATTAAAACCATTAGGGCAATACTGAGTGCTGGGGAGAAATCAGCCTTCTTGCGCACTACTAGAGGAGGGAGGGGACTATAAATTTGTGCCACCTCTTCGGAAAAATGTTAACATTGACTACACATAAACCTTATTTGTCATGTTTTGTAGGAAGCTTTTTAAATAGTCACTAAGTAAGTTGCCATTTTTTCTTAAGTTAATTCCTAGATGTTTTATGGTTTTATTGCCCTCAGATTGTTTTTTCCCCTTTCTGATTGCATTTTCTAATTGGTTATTACTGCACTTTAGGTAAGCTTTATTTTCTCTGTTGGTCACATGTGATTTTCAATTATATGTTTAGGTAGAAACTCTTAGAATCTCAATTAGTATTAGTTTTATCTCTTCATTTCCCACACTTATTTCTATCATTGTTTTGGTAAGGATCTCGACTAACATGAATATTAGTGAGAACAACTAAAATATCTTGTGCCTGACAATTTAATAAGATTTCTAATATTTTATTAAAAATTATGAATTTTGGTTTTGGTAACTATTTCAGGTTAGGGAAGTTTTCTTCTATTCCTAATTTTCTAAGAAATTTTATTAAGAATGAGTAGTGAACTTGATCAAATTCTTTGCATGTCTTTGGGTGATTAACATATTTTATTACACATAATTTGTATATGTAACTTGTTTTTATATATTTACATGCCTTAATGTTGAAAATATTTTCCCTTTTATGTTATTCTTTATATTTCTGTACTCTATTTGGAAGTATTCACCTGTGTTTTTGTATCTGTGTTTATATAGCCTTCGGGTGCTTCTGACTTGTTTTAGGATCAAGATAATGTTAGGTTTTAAAATGAGTTGAGAAGTTTCCCCTCTTTTTCTGTTCTCCATATCAGAACTATCTTTTTCTCATTGGTTTTGAAGAGCTTACCCACAAAATCATTTGGACTCATTCTTTCTTAAGGGAATGCATCTTGGCTGGGGCACCTGGCTAGCTTAGTTGGTGAAGCATGGGACTCGATCTTGGGGTTGTAAATTGGAACCTCATGTTGGGTGTAGAGATTACTTAAAAATACAATCCTTTAAGAAAATTTTAAGAATATCTAATAGAATAAATTTTTTTTTAAAAAGTACATCTTATCTGCCTTTGATTATCATTTTTTCTAAAGATTTTATTTGACAGAGAGAGAGACAGCTAGAGAGGGAACACAAGCAGGGGGAGTGGGAGAGGGAGAAGCAGGCTCCCTGCTGAGCAGGGAGCCCAATGCGGGGCTCAATCCCAGGACCCGGGCATCATGACCCAAGCCAAACGCAGATGCCTAACAACTGAGCCACCCAGGCGCCCCTGACTATCATTTTTAAAAGATTATTTTTAGGCTTATGTACTTTTCTTGGGTCAATTATGGCAGTGCACATCGGGAAGCAGTGACATTTTTTCCTAGGATTTCAAATTGACATATGCATATTTCACATTAATAGTTTGCCTTTTTTTATATGCAGTTAGATTCCTATCTATATTACTTACGATACTATTGATATATTTATTTGATCAGATTTACGAAAGTTTATCTTCTTCTAAACAGTTTTGTTTTTTCAGTGATCTGGAATTTTGTCTTAATGATCTAGTCTGAGGTTGGTTTTTTTTTTTTTTTTAATTACACAACACATATTCTTTGTACTTTCTAAAATGTGTGATCCTCATCTGTACACGTCCACTTGGAGCAGTAACTGGTTACCAGTGAGAGATCTTCTATTTCCTAAATTTACCTTAAAGCAGACTTTATGTTTAAAAGTCTATAAAAGCCCAGGGGCCCCTGGGTGGCTCAGTTGGTTAAGCATCTGCCTTCGGCTCGGGTCATGATCCCGGAGTCCTGGGATCGAGCCCCCCATCAGGCTTCCTGCTCAGTAGAGAGTCTGCTTCTCCCTCTGCCCTTCCATCCCACTTGTGCTCTCTCTCTCTCTCTCTCTCTCAAATAAAATCTTAAAAAAAAAAAAAATCTAGAAAAGCCCAAATGCAACTATGGCTTGAGGTCCTCTTCAACTAATGCAAGCATGAGATCCCTGGCCAGACCTAGTCCAATGATAACAGGTCAGAATTTTTATTACTGGTAGATCTCTATTTGCTGCTTCTCTCCATCCTTTATTAAACAGAATTACCCAAATCCAATATTCTGTTGTCCACTGAGGTTGTCCCATCTTGGTTAGCATTACAATTACTTTGCTTCCATGTATTGTTTGACTTTTTAAATATCAGAGACCTTGGGGTGCCTGGATGGCTCTGTCGGTTAAGTATCTTCCTTCAGCTCAGGCTATGATCCCAGGGTCCTGGGATGGAGCCCCCTGTCAGACTCCCTGCTGAGCAGGGAGCCCGCTTCTCCCTCTGCCCCTGCCCCCACTCATTCTCATTCTCATTCTCTCTCTCTCTCTCTCTCTCTCTCTCTCTCTCTCGATCTTTAAAAAAAAAAATCGGACCTCAGAAGATTCGGGACTACAAGTAATTTCTGTATGTCTATAACAATAAAGCAAACATTTCAAGTGCTATTTGCTTGCCGTCTTGACCCAGTTCATCAAATTTGAATGGCTTTGTATAAATGAACCCTACAATATAAAATATTTTACTTAAATAATCCTCTCAACATGTTTTCTCATTCAACCCTCACTATTAGGAAAATGAAAGTTGAAATACTTTTTGAAAAACAATGTTTCAAAAAGATTCACTCAGACATGAAGTTAAAGCATGCCTGGATATCAGCCCCCACCCCGCTCTCCCCGCCACTGGTGGCTTAAAGTACCACAAGCCACTGACTAACAAAAGAAATGGAAAAAAAAATCCATTCTAATTAGCAGATATTTTACTTTCTTCGGAAATAAAGGCAATGTCCCTATAACTGGCAGGAGCACTACTCAAATTGAGATGCATGCACACTTTTACTTCAGCTAGAAATGAAGTTGCCATTTCCTTGATGGTTTCAAGTCTCGGAACAAGTGTTGGTCGAAAGCCTGCAGTCATTCTGTTGCTCCTTTCCGGATTTACAGCTTTGGGGGACAGAGGGATTATCCTGTAACAAAGATGCTTAAAGTTATGCGGTATTGGTAATTTTGCTTCTAGAGAGCATGTACAAAAATACTGTGCAAAAAGTTGTATACATGGGTGTCTTACCTTTCTTGCTATCTCTCTGCTTTATATTCCTTCCCACCTCAGGTCAATTTTGCAGAAATAGATTAGGCAGATTGGGCTGCTCATCTTCTCCAGCTCTAAACAGAAACAGTAAAAACAAGCTACATATTCCTCTCTTGTTCTCTTTGGATCTCTGCGATTGCTGAAGTTGAGCTGATTTTAGTGAAATAGGGGGGAAGAAGTCATCCCCTGCTCTGCTTTGCAAACTGCCATTCATTTCAGGAAATAACTCCCTGCCTGTTGGCTGGAGATCCAGCTGCTTGTCATGTTAGACCATGTGGCATCTACTGCTGAGTCCAGCTGTACAGCCAAGATCAGTGCCCTAAGGACTGAGCACAGAAATGCTGTGATCCCTGGCGGTGACAGGGTCTCTGCTAACAAGCCTCTAGACATTCAAGATGAAATGTCATCACCCCAGCACAGCTATCACAGAAAGATGAAACAAAGCATCTAAAGACCTTTAATAGCATCCGAGTCGGGGAAATAAGTGAGGCATCCCAGGTGTAGTTCCTCATTCTCTGGAGTTGATGTCAATTCTTTGAGCAATTGTGACCCCTTCTTTATCACCTCTATTCTCAATACTCAGAGATGAAAAGATAACTTGTAATAACACGTTTTCCCATGATGGAGCTTAAAACATTTTTAGAGCTCACTGCTAGTTGTCCTCCATTAATAATTATTAAGTGTCTATTCTGTATAAGTCCCCCAGCTAGAAGTTGAAATAGACAAATTAATAGAGTCCCTACCTAAATGGTGTAGCAGGTAAGGATCAGTCGATTTTTATTTTAGCTGAGTCTATGCTGGCCTTAAACCAATGACAGGTGTTTTTATAAGAGGGAAATCTGAACACAGATGCGGGGGAAAGAAAGCCATGTGCACGTGGAGGCAGGGATTGGAATGAGGTATCTTTAAGCCAGAGAGTGCCAAGGATTTCCAACAACACAAGAAAGTGGGAAAGAGGCATAGGGACAGACTCTTCCTCTGCCTCTGGTAAGAGCAAACCCTCCTGACACCTTGATTTCAGACCTCCAGAACTTTAAGACGAGAAGTTCCTGTTTTTAGCCACCCAGTGTCTGGTAATTTGTTACTGAAGCTGAAAGGAATGAATTCATCTTCTCTACAGTTCTTGGGCTAGGTTATAAAGGAGAAGCTTTTAGATTGAGTATAGTCCAAAGGAGTTGGGTAAGATGCAGAATGCAGTACACGGTCACTATGTAGCACTCAACTGTGATTTATTCCTTTAAAGCTCTATTAAGGTCATTCTCTTTTGTAACAAATAAGAGCCAAGATCTCTTTCTGTGTACCACCTTCCACAGGTCATGCCACCTGGAGAAGGTTTATAAAGCTGAGCACTGAAAAGGCCCCTGTCAGTTGGAATATTCTTCTCTAGCTCAGTTCCTTCATTAGAGCAGGTAACACTCATGCCCTAGCTGCTTTCTGGTTGTGGCAAAAAATGTCATGTGTGTCATCAGTGGTCTTCCAGCTTGGCCAGGGATGAAAGGCCAGGCACTAGAAAAATAATAACATATTATTCCGTATCCTGGCTACGGATATGTTTAAATTTCTACTGGACCCAGCAATATTTGGCACTATATAGTGTGTGACCATAAGCAATGATTGTGTTTTAAAAACATGCCAGGACTAATACATCCTGAGTGCCATCTATCAAAACAGTTACATTGGAACCACACACCTCGCCATTGTCCCCACTACCCTGAGCATTACTAGAACTCCTCTTCTGCAATTTTCCTCAGATCTGGTTAATGAACCACACCAGAGAATCAGCCTCATAAATTTATAGTCACACATAATTTTGACCATTAAGAATGTCATTGTGCTTGATGGATCTTACCCATCTCATCCATCAGAATTGACTTTGAATAACTTTTGACCATTTCCCCAAATAAAATCCACCATCCATGGAGAAATATTTGCCTCCAGTGAGCACATTCAAAAGAATGATAGCTTCTAAAAATTCTTTCAAAAGAGTGCGGTGCACTGTGCCTTGCAGATGGTTGGCACCCAATAAATACTTGCAGATTTGCTTTCAATGAACTGTGTGAGTTCTGAAGACCACACCAAGGGAGTAATTCCAGAAATAAAATAGTAAAACAAGTATATAGCTTTCTAACATGAATTGTAAGAAGGAGATACTCAATTATATATTTGAACTGTAATCCATGTTAAAAAGTAGTAGTAGTACTTCATTGCCATATTGATAGAAAACCTATCTTCCTAACCATTAGGAGATAGAATTTTATGGGTTTTCCAAATTACAAGCACAGAACACATGTACAGCTAAACTTATGATTACATTTTGCTTTTAGTTTTTATTTTCTTGGATGATAAATAGCATAGTCAGACATGATTTCAGAAAAATTGTATTTTTTGTTCCATTTTGTTGTCTGGAACCATCTATTCATTTTCTTGTCAAACTGTAACTGTGAATCCAGAGGTTACATTTGTAAAAGCAGCAGGAAAGCAGTTAGGCTGATACAAAGACCAAATCCACTAGCACTGGGGTAACTAATGCACAGGTTTCATGAATTGTTTCTTCACGCCAAGAACTCTGTTGGAGAAGGTTCAGAGAGGAAAGAATGGACTATTACTGAGGGATTAGACAACAAATGTGACTGGATTGTCAACAGAAAAAGTGACAGAAGGTGTTAGTATTTCAGTGACTTAGGGTGTGATAATGTAGGTTTTCTTTTAGTAGTCTTCTTGCTTAACCTGACTTCTTAGCTAGTCCCTCTAGCAGATGAAAAAGGACAGATTGAAGCAAAACCACTATTTTTTTTTAAGAGCAAACATGAGATATTAGGCTTTTAAAGGGGCTCAAGTTACAGGAGTGTAAGATGCAGCCACTTCGGAAAACAGTCGGGGGGGGGCGTTTCAAAAGGTTAATCGTGGTTACCATAGTACACAGCAATTACATGCCTAGATATATACCCAAGAGAAATGGAAACATCTATCCGCATAAAAACTTGTACATGAATGTTCATAGCATTGTTCATAATGCCAAAAAGGGGAAACAGCCTAAATGTCCGACTGTGAATGGATAAACAAAAGGTGACATAGGTATACAATGGAATATTATTTGGTAATAAAAAATGAAGTATTGATCTATGCTACAACATGAATGAATCTTGAAAATGTTATGCTAAATGAAAACAATCCCAAAGGACCATAGAGGATTCCATTTATAGGAAATGTCCAAAGTAGGCAAATCTATCGGGACAGAAAAGAAATTAGTGATTTCCAGAGGCTGGGGAAAGAACGGGAGATAGGGGAGTGACTGCTAATTAGTGGTTTCTTTTTGGGGTGATGAAAATGTTTTAAAGTTGATCTGGTGGTGGTTGTACTACTCTACGAATACACTAAAAATCATCGAACTGCACACTTTAAATGGGTGGATTGTATGGTATGTGAATTATATCTCAAAGCTGTTAAAAAAAAAAAAATGACTCCAATCTTTTTGAAAGTCTCAAGCCCTGTGTTAAAAGGACTTTCTCCGTAGGTACTATTATTTCTCCCAGGTAAGAGATAAGGAATGAGATTGAACTTTCAGTATCTGAAGAAACTCCAGCTTCTGCTACATCCCCAGCAATAAAATGGGTTTAGTCAAATTTGGGGTAAAGATGTTTTAGCTGCTTTGTCGTTTTGTTTTGGGGTTTTGTTTTTGTTTTTTTCCCAGAGCATATCATGCTTACCGTGAGTGAACAGATAGGCTTTTACATTTGATGTCTTGTAAGCCAAACTAGCTCTTAGGAGATCATACTAGCTTCTGGTGTTTTAGTGTCCCCAGTGTCTCAGAAGTTAAGGCCATCACACTAAGGGTTTGGGGAACATTCAATCTTGTATATATCCTCAAATTCTGGTCTTGTTCTAGTTTCTTTAGGAAGTCAAATTTGACTGATGTCACTTCTGTTAATCTGTTATTTGGCATTTATTTGTGCTAAGGACTTATTTTATGTGTATTTACTCATTTGATCCTTACAACAATACATTGCACAACCCCAAGGAGAACACCACAGAAAATGGACATAACATCCGACTCAACAGTTCTTACATTTCATTATCCCAGTGGCTCAGTGAGGTTCAGAACATTATCCAAGATGACATAACCAGTAAACAGTGGAGCAGACTGTGAGCTTTGGCCTACTTGGCTCAGAAACCGTACTAGGTGAGACTCCAAGCTGAGAGTTAGTGGAAGAAGTTGGTTAGTACAGTGAAGGAGACCATGACAGTATGACATACACACTAAGCATTAGGGTTCTGTTTGCAAATATTAGGGTTCTGTTTGCAAATACTAGTTGTATCACTTAATTTTGTGGACTGTGATCTGTTACTTATGCTCTTTTGCCTCACTTTCTTGGCTGTAAAAGCAGAATGTTAATTTTACATATTTTGGGATTTTAAATGAGATCCTTCTAAAGAGGTCACTACAATGTCTGGTATACTCTACAGCTATCAACAAGTGTCAACTCTTAAGGTGCCTGTGAGTTTGAGACTTTATAAGGCAATTATATTACTGATTTTGTCCATGCCTCGGAAGCAACAGTTGAGTGGCAAGACTGTCCAATGATTCTAGCTGTTTTAGTGATAGAGTTGGATCTCCCCATCATTGGTGGATTCGTGAAGAATCAGCCATTGATATTTTACTTACCTAAATTAGCTACAAAAACATCAGTGCACTGATCAAGTGTATGTGTACTTACAAGTTCCCTGACCCTTGAGCATCGAGTAGTGTGTTCAACAAGTGAACTGTGTTTTACAGAGCTGGAGGACTGGAGCTTATTTTGTCTTTATTTAGTTGTGAGCAGGCATGGAATGTTTAGTTATTTCAATTCCCCTGCACAAAACACTTGTATTTGAGAAAAACATATTTGAGAAACAACCTATCAATATGTACTTAAAAAATATACATGTAGCCAAAAAAAAAAAAAAAAAAAAAAAACCCCAACAGAAACAAGTTGTGGAACAGGGTGATCTATGTGATAAAATCAGAGTGAAGGTGGGGAGATGTGACTATGGCATTGTATCTTCTCCCATAATGCAAAATGATTCTATGGATGAACAGTAGCTACCCCTAGAGCAAATGAGAAGTAGGAGGATGTGAACAGCTAGAATGGGAGAAGGACTCTTCATGTTAGGCCATTTTGCACTTGTTGATTTGTACTCATGAATGTATTATTCCAAAAGTTAAACACAATTTTAGAAGTCTCTCCAATGACTTTTGGGTTAGGAAAAGTTGAGGAAGCATACTCACATCACTTTTTAATAAACGGTAATTGTTGAACAGAGGGTAAAAAGGGCACGTTGAATTCTTGGTTGTCACTTAGGAAAAAAATGCAAATGAAGAGCCAGTTGTTTTCAATCTCCATATTTATAATTATGAACTGGAGAATAAAAAAAAAAAAGAGAACACAAGGAGAAACCCCAGGTGGTGGTGGTTAGCTAAGGAGGGGAAAGATAGCTGAGCAGTCAGACTCTGTTGCCTGGGAGAAGATCATGACCTTGAGACCAAGTGAGCAGGGACACTTTCAAGGAGAGTCCAGCTCAGTTATATTTGCACTAACCATTTTAAACCACAGGATTGTTTTCTCATAATTAATGAAAAGCTAAGAGTTCAAAAACACTTTGCTTTTAACACACCATCTATGTTATATAATATAGGACATAAGGTATGTTAAATATATGCATGATGTATTTAGTAAAACTTTGAGTTAGTTGATTTCCTTGATATATTTGTACTATTTTGAATTGAAAAAAAAAATCAAGGCTTACCTGAAAATGGAAAAAACCTTCGAAGCCAGAAAGACTATATCACAACCACATGCCCTGCAGCACAGCAAATCATTTTTCTATTGTTATATGGTTGATTTAAAGGTTATTTGCAAATATGATTTAGAACAATTTCATTATTTCTCCTTCAGATGAGTCCAAGTAATCTGTAAACTTTAAGCTCCTTGAGGTCAAGATGATGTCTTAGCTTGTATGTCATTTCCAGGCACATAATAGACCCTAAATCACAGTTTTAAGAACGAATTTAGGATTACAAACTCAGCCATGCCTGTTTTTAAATTAATTTAGGGCTAACGGACTAGCTCTGAGTGAGCCGTGGGAGTGCAGCCGTGAGTGGGTTGATGTTATTTACAGTCCCATGAGGAGCACTTTCCCCCTTTTTTTTTCAGAAGGGGGATTAATCCAAGGATAACAAACCATCTAGTCTGAGACATCTTGCGTTATAGAGTGAATTAAAAAAAAGTTTGAGATTGACTTGAGTTTCCTCTCCTGACCGCCCCGATCACTTGAGTGTCCAGGGAAGAAAAGAACTAAGTGAATCAGTGAATCATTGAGCCCTCAGCCATGTCTGCTTCCAGCGGTTGCTTTTCAGAAAGGAGAATATGGCGCAGCAAACCTCGAACACAAATATAAGTCATAGCTCTGCTACTTCTAACTGCTGTGGGCCTTGGACAATTCATTTTACTTCTATTTTTTTTTAAGATTTTATTTATTTATTTGAGAGAGAGAGAGAATGAGAGACAGCATGAGAGGGAAGAGGGTCAGAGGGAGAAGCAGACCCCCCCTCCCCCCGCTGAGCAGGGAGCTGGATGTGGGACTCGATCCCCGGACTCCAGGATCATGGCCTGAGCCAAAGGTAGTTGCTTAACCAACTGAGCCACCCAGGCACCTCATTTTACTTCTAGAAAGGCTTTACTTCTAGAAAGTTTTCCCCATTGGTAAAATGGGGTGAGGGAGAGGGCAGAGGTGACGTTGCAGGTTTTGACAACCAACCACGAAGACCCTTTGTAGATTCTAAGCAGTGTATCAGGATAAATTACATCAGACTGCTGAACAGCTTTTTGTTCCTAGATCCCACACTGTGGTGGTTTATTTGTCAGTGCATACCACATGGGTTTAGCTGTATGGATTTGCCCTCTTTGGAATTTGGCAAATCCTGTTAAATTCTGAGTTGCAGACTGGGCGTGCCTCCCCTAGGCTCCAGTCCCCTTCATCCCTACCTTTGCTGTGTCGGCCTCAAATTTCCTAGACTTCCTGACAACCCTCAGCTCTCTGGTTTGGTGTTTTCTACCGAATTCACAACTCAATTTTCGTACTGCAACAGGACAATTTCTAGCTCTAAAATTTTATGATTCTTAGTGAAATAGCTCCTTGCAAAATGAAATATTTTTAAGGCTCTTTATTCAGAAATAAATGCACTTATCCCTAAAATTATACTGAACACAATCAAATTTTTAGTGATTCAGAGGCATCCAGGATCTTTCATGACTTATAGTCATTATTATGCATATCAATTTTCATTGTATGCTAGTGTGAAGGCATTTTGATTATTGGAGTTTACTGCAAATTGGCCTACATCCCTGTAATAAATGGGCCTCACTGTTAGCTAGCATTTTATCTAGGCTTTGTATCCTTAGAACTGTGCTGGGGGAAAAAAAAAGAATATTCTGTACTGCCTGTTCTTGCCTTGATTTTTTTTTCTACTGACTGTATCAATTCCTATCAAGGGTTCACCTCTTACTTTTTAATTGCTTAATTATGCAAATAAAATTTTTGCTCATTTCATCTCTACACTGATTTTTTTCTTCAACACTTAGTTAATATTAATTCATCTACTATTTTAATCTACTGACATCCATGGAGTAAAGCCAAATGAATTGAGAATATGAGACATAGGAGTGCACATGCATTTCTTAATCATGCAAAGGGTAAATTAAATCTTGTCTCTCTAGACTTTTGTACTCTGTACATTGAATAGAAAATAGGTATTTTCAGTTTATTTGGAACAAACTATAAATACGTACATTATGAGACAATGATGGCTCTAGATGTAAGCAGAGGAGAGTCACTTTATTGTGTTAAAGGACAATAGAAATGTTACCTTTCCCCAAACATCTCCCCTACAAATATTCCAGATGCCAGGTGTTCCCACCCCTAGACCCACTTGCTTTCTTAAAGCACTCTATTCAAAACATCTCTATTTTATGCAGACTCACTCCTTAGGGAATAGGGCACATTTACATATAACCCAAATGAACACATTTTTGCAAATTTTTTTTTTTTTTGGTCAGGTCATTTAGCTACCTCCTAAGTGAGAGGACAGGTTAAGTCTTAAGGAAAAGTAAAGACAGAAAACTGGTATACCTTGAGGTGAGATAAGAGAGAAAAGATACAAGGAAATATTTAAATTATGAAATACAGAGCAACAGAAGTTGGTCGTAATAGATTTACTCAGGCTGTAGGATAGTTGTTAGGGTTTTATATAAGAAAGAGCATTGGACTGGAGCATGAGATGATGGACTGGGATATGAGGAAATGAAGGGTGGGTTGTCCCAACAGGTCAAGGCCAGGTGGAGTCCAAGGAGAGGCTTGGAATGCAGAATGATCACAAGTAACCAATGGAAGGAGACCGTAGAGTGAGCCTGCTTGTGAAGTTTTGCACCCTTCCTGCGGAGCAGGATTCAGTGGCTGACTTCCTGGAGGCTGCCAGCTAGGGGACTGGAGCAGGGCAGGGGTGGGGTGAGGGCTTCACCTGGCAGACAGTGACAGAGACTGCCAAGGTCATACATACTGCTGTAGTTATCCCTGTAATGTCTGGGTGCATGTCAGACTGTGCCCTGGAAACCTCATTCTGCACCTGAACTATCTAAATATTTTTAACATGCGTCCATCACTTGGGCATCTAAGCTTCGCTTTTGGGATTTGCTTTCTTCTTTGCAAACAACGTGCCTTGTTAAGATCCTTCCAGGCACTGCTGGGAAGACTTGCAAGCCTCCCTTTTTGTGTGGGTCTTAGCAAACAGCCTAAAGTGGCATTTTCATACCCACACTCCAGCCATCCCGTCTGCTGATGGAAACTTTTGTGGCAGCGTGCAAATAGCTCAGCAAGTGATTGGAGGGTGGATGTGAAATTTCTGCTGCACTGCCACAGGGGGATTTCCCAGGAGCGTCTCTCCGCGTCAGTCCCCACGAACATCAAGTGGTGCCTAGTGGCAGCCAGACTGACACTTACTGCATCCTCCCGTTTGTGCTTATGCTCAAATAGGGCTTTGATATCAGCATCGGGATCGTGCGAGGATAAAGGGGAAGCTGTCTGATCTGTCACTTTCTCCTGGGTTCCTGAAAGGACAGCAGCAATTTTGGTTTGGCAAGTAGAGGATATGGAGCATTTGGTGAGAGAAAGCCCTTAGCTAAGAGAGAAATTGCAGTGAGCTTATCCTGGGTCCTGGCCAGCTCAGCTGGATAAGCCTTATAGTGAGTGCACTTATGGGAGAGGGATGGTGCAGCCCAGAATAAAATCACATCTTTGGGCAGAAAGAGGAGAGACAAAGCCATATGAGAAGGATACCTGATTAAGAAAGATACATGAAAAAGATTCAGAATAGATCATTTAATATAAAGTATATCCTTAGTGGTAATTTAAGTGCCTACAGAATGCATTTCAAGTTAGTGGTGGGTTGCGCTGATTTTTACAAATAGTTTTAGTTCTAAAGAAAATGGTAGCCAAAATTACTTTGGAAGACCAGGGTGGGAAAGCCTGCTGGGTATTTACCAAACCCATTTCTTGTTTTCCTGAGCTCTTACCTTAGTTGCATTTCTCCACCTCCCACATGTAGCTATGTGACTGACTTCCAGTAAATGAAATAGAAGCGTAACTGGTGTCACCTCCCAGCCAAGCCCCCAGCTACCTCCCTCAAGAGATGCTCAATGCTTTTGCCTCCTTCTGATTGACTGGAAAAGGGGTCATTTTTCTATCCTTCCTCCAGCCTTGGAAGCCAGTTTGGAAGGCGACCCCCATCCCTGGGAATCTTCACTTGGAAGAGAAGTGCCCACTGATTAGGAACACCCAGTTTGGATTTTGCATAAACAAGTAATAAGTTTTTATTGGGTTTGAACCTTTATGCATTCTGGAGTTTGTTAGAGCTGTTTAACAAATATAGCCTTAACTAATGCAAACAATCCTCAAAAATTTTCATGTGGAAAGTCACTCCTTTTTCTTGCACTTTTGGCTCTGAGCTAACCATAGGCACCATCTAGGATAGCATACAGCTACACCACAATGGTGCAAAATAAGATTTGACCAAATAAGACCCTAAAATGAAATATTTTTCCTTTCTGATATATGCAAACTGACTCGAGATCTTAATGGCAGTGCATCTAGGGCTATAATTCTCTAGGTTACAGTGACATGAACATTCAGTAACCATCTATATAATGTTGGTAAGTCTTTTCATTACCCCTGCATTTCTCAGGGGAATATCCCTTATTCCTTAACATGGAGCTCTGTAAGAACAAGGAAAAAAATTGCTTTTGAAATAGTTTTGCCTGCTAATCCAGACTTGTTCTTAACATATTGTAGAGGGAAGCTTCTTCTGGAGCCCAGCTGCTCTGGCTTCTGCCAGCTTGCCATCTTGGCCGCTCAGCTGATATGTATAGGGAGGACAGTCCTTCCCTAGGAAATCTGTGATAGGAGGCAAGCGACCGCACACTGGGCAGAGACAATGGAGAATAATCCCTGCAGTGGCCATAGGCTTTGGTACTTTTTGCAAAGCAAGCAAGGGTCCAGAGAAACAATGTTTGAAACAATGGCTGGAACTAGTGAAATCATGAGAAGAGCCAGTGGCCACCTGAGAAGCTCAAAGTGAGGACGCAAAGAACCAAGAAGAAGGACTTTCCATGAAGGTTCTTGTCCAGCTTTAGAAATGCACAGACTTCTGGACACATTATGAAACCTCCAAGATTTAAGGCCTGGGGAATAAACTTCTAAGGGGCGGGGGGAGGTGTGTCTGTGGCAGCATGCTCCTTGACTCTTCAGCAAGGGGCTTTCTCTCATCTTCACAGTCAAGGAGATCTCAAAGAGGACCATTCTCTCCTTTCAATATATAGTATGGTCTGTAAAGTCTGGCTTCAAATATCTTGCCTCCCCAAAGTACCATTAAGGCATGGTAGAGTTCCATATATATAAAAGCTGATACTAATTCAAAGAACACATAAAAAATAAAGGAAACAAACATGTACCTAAGGTTCTGATGGCATCAAAAATGCAGAGTTCTACAGACTTGAATGCCTTGTGCTCTTCTGCTTTTGCTTCCTGGGGTAGTTGGCCCAAAGGCTGCTCCCCTTGGGAGATGTGTTCACCTTTTGAGGCTTTCAGGCCTCCACAGGGTACCACCCACTGGTCTGCTGTCACAGGCAAGGTCAAGAGAAAGGGCCCACTTAAACATGCTTATGTAAAGCTCTTTTCTCATTTGTAGAGACTTCTTTATTCTAAGTGTAAATTGCAAGATTTCTAATTTTCAGGAGTTACTATGTGTTGAGTCATTTAAAAATTATCTCCAATTTTTTTTTTATCTGATAATGTTGCAGGAAAACTCAGTTATGAAACATTGGCTAAAGTTTCCTTTGTAGACCAGGATGTGATCATTTTTTCATAAATATTTCTTTGATGTATAAAAACATGTAGTTCCTATTTGGGTATTATATGTATATGTATTAAATTTAGCTTATCAATGAATAATTCTTTTATGTCAATGATTTTGTTTTCTATTTCTTTACTAAACTTTTAAGTTCATATTTGGAAAAATTCAGCGATGCATATGTGCTTTTACTAAAACTCTTTAGGTTCTCTTATTAGCCTGGGGGGGGTCACATCCTTATGTATTTATTTCCTCTTTTATTTCACTGGGACCTTGGGTCCAGATGCTGCAGTCCTCAGATTGTGGCTACATGCTAGACTGTGGGAGGCATGGGCCTTCACATCATCATTACTTTGTAGACACTGGAGGGAGCTGCACTCCCCTCCCCCACCCCTCCAGCATCCTCTGCTGCCAAGGCCACCCCTTCCAAGGCTCAGGGGTTGGGGGGAACACACTTTTTTTGTTAAGGATTTTATTTATTTGAGAGAGAGTGCGAGGAGGGGCAAAAGGAGAGAATCTCAAGCAGACTCTACACTGAGCAGAGCCCCACACGGGGCTCCATATCGTGACACTGAGATCATGACTTGAGCTGAAATCAAGAGTTGGATGCTTACTGACTGAGCCACCCAGGCGCCCCAGGGGGGACACACTCTTGCACACCTCTTTGAGGCCAGGAGACCACCATCTCTCTCATCAGAGACCACCCATCTCGTCCAGCCAAGCTCTCTCCAGAACACTCATTTTGATCCACCACCATCCAGAGCTTACTTCTGGCCCCAGCTGAGTGTGCTCTGGCCTAGTTCTCTCCACTTAGACTTTGGAGGACCTGGAGGCCCAACTCACAAACTCCAGGTCCCTCTCAGAGACACATATTCAGAAGTTGTCCTGATGTTGGAGGGCAGAGGACCACATTTAATCTCCCCTTCCTGAGCTCCACTTTCTGCCTTGGTGCCACACCCTTTCTTCGGACAATTGGCTGGACAGACTCTAAACCATTTGATAACCTTAACATCCACAACACTGGAATTATGCCCCATTGTTACCAGGAAGGTCATCCTGGATAGGGAATGGATCATTTCACTTTCCCTCTCTCCAGGCTCCTTTTTTGCCATCCTTCAGAGTATCCATTACAGACAGTTCTTTAAGTCATAAAGGCAAATTTCTCACCTTCATGAAACTTACTGGGAAAAGACTTTATAGTGTTAACAGTGGCTTTTTTGAATATGTAAATTCCATCAGTAAGCTTAAATTTCTCTTTGTTCTAACAAAACATTGATTCTCTAAGGGGGGTGAAATTGTTCCAAGCTCTGTGTGTGTGTATGCTTAAAACACTACAGAACCTCTTTGCTTATGTCAATGCAGGTATGAAAAATTATTTTCCTGATCATATTACTCCAGAATGTCATTTGATAATACAGGAAGTTCATAAGCCATTAGGATAATGATTCCTAACATTACTTGTCAGTAAAATATGGGAATCATTTCTTGTTACCCATTTGTACTTTTATCTTACATTTGTTTAGTCAGCAGCAAAGACCTTCAGAGGTGATTGTTTCCCACTGATTAATTCCTAGATCTAACAGATCACCAGATGATATACAGTAATATTTTCTTAACAGTGCATTTTTACAGAAATAAAGATTTATATCTTAGCTGATTCATTGAGGTGGTCTCATAAATGGGAGGGAAATGGCCCCACATTTTTTGCCACTGGCCTGTTGATTCTTGTCCTGAGAAACTCAGACACTGCCAGAGCGTCCTATGAACAAAGGGAACTTCTCTCAGAGTCTCTTTTTTTTTTTTTTTTAAAGATTTTATTTATTTGAGAGAGAATGACAGATAGAAAGCACGAGAGGGAAGAGGGTCAGAGGGAGAAGCAGACTCCCCGCTGAGCAGGGAGCCCGATGTGGGACTCGATCCCGGGACTCCAGGATCATGACCTGAGCCGAAGGCAGTCACTTAACCAACTGAGCCACCCAGGCACCCTCTCTCAGAGTCTCTTAAAACTCACTCTCCTCCCCCCTCCCATGGTGCTCTCCTTCTCACGGGGCCTCTGTTCCCCTTCACCACTCACTCTGGGCTCAGAATTTACACAGTCCTATCTGAATCACTGCCCCGGTTCTTAGGTTGCAGATTCCCCCATCATCCTTCCTCCAGAGTATCTAAGTCAACTAGGTCAGTCCCTCTGCTTCATTTACTCACAGTTCTTCTAGCCAGATATGGTAACTAATTTGAGTTGATAGATGGTGGTTTATGCAAAGTGTTACCCCTCTCAATAGTATTTGCATTTTGATGAGCTTCAACAGAGCAAATCCTAGGATTATGGTAAGCGTTAGTGACTGGTTGTGTGTGTGTGTGTGTGTGTGTGTGTGTGTGTGTGTGTGTGTGTGTGTGTGTGTGGAGAGGCAGACAGGGAACGGAAGGAGACAGACATTTAGAGAGTCTTTTGCAAATCTCTCAATCTTTACATTTATCTCCTTTAAAAGTTTAGAATTTCCCATTGGTGGTGGTTTCAGGCACAAAAAATCTCATTATCTTAATGTGGTGGGTTTTTTATTTTCCTTTGGTGATAACAGTAATAATTGTACTGTGATGATTTTTAACTTTACACAGTTCCTAAGCATCATTATCTCATTTTATTTACTATGTCTATATAGCAACAGTGAAAGATCAGAATCTACCCAAGTGCTGATGGTTGAAAGGTTTTTGAGATGGGAGTCTGTGAATAAGAATGCAATCCTATTCACTCACAAAAATAAACTTTTTTTTAATCTTGATAGAGAAAAAAAAGCAATATTAAAAACTGGCTCTCTGCAGGGACTTTCACCTGCTTTATAAAAGCTGTAACTTCCTGCTCAAGGCTGACCTCTTCATAGCCACACTCAGCCATGCAAACAAGGCACTTTCCCTTTTCCCAGGAGAAAAAGGTGCAGTTTTAAAAATAGACAATGGGAGAAAAATCCCATTCCCTCTTTCTCTTTAACAGTGTAAGTGTCGCGGTGGGGGAGGGGGGGTTCCCAAACTTGTACAAGGCAGAATTCACAATTCTCAGGCATGCATGCCCCCTCAGGCCGAGACTCTACCTCCTTCTAAGGAAGAGCGTCACCCTTAGGAGATAAGAGGTGGGTAGGATCATGCAGAAGATGGAAGGCCAGGATAGGAACATTTAAACGTATTAGGTAACCCTAAACCCACGTCCTTAGGATCAAGATCAGGCTCTTTCTGAAGCAGAGAAAGGGCCCGGAGTCCCCTGCCTGGGTGGATCTCAAGTGGCAATCCGCAGTGCTCTGACACTGATCCTCTGCATAGACTTCAGATGCCATTCCCCAAAGACAGGCAGACAGCCTAACTCTTACAAGGGAAAAAGCTAAGTTTTTGCTTACCTTAATGCTCGGCTGGAGTAAATATACTTAATACATAATTATAACACTAAACTGTCAATTAAACGTGACAAAGGTTTCTTGGTTGGAATTGTGTTGGAACACAAGGTAATCCCAACTGTCACTGAGCAACCGTGTGAAACTTGCCTTCCAAACAAGGTTTTCCCTCCCACGTCTCTCGTGTTAGAGTGAAATTCCAAGGGGCTTTATCAGTTAATTAGAAGGCAAATACTGACAGTCGCTTCATGCACAATATTTAAAA
Source organism: Callorhinus ursinus (assembly GCF_003265705.2). Taxonomy (NCBI): domain Eukaryota; kingdom Metazoa; phylum Chordata; class Mammalia; order Carnivora; family Otariidae; genus Callorhinus; species Callorhinus ursinus. The sequence continues at coordinate 43,617,629 of NW_027397073.1, forward strand.
TTTAACTGTAATAACCCTGAAGCAAAAAAAAGTTGAAATTGAGTTCATAGTGAAATGTACCTGTGACTCATTTCTGATGGACAATAAGGAGAAATGTCACATGGAGGAAAACAGAGTAACTGAAATTGTCCCCCAGAGGCTTCCGGGTAAAAGTCCATTGACCCCTGAGATGGCTCGACCTTGGTAGGTAAATGATATTTTGAAGTAAATAGCTGTTGATCTCTCTGAATTCTCTTCTTTGAAAGTCAGCCTGTGAGCTCTCGAGCCCTTAGTGTCCAGGGATTTGTTTTGTCTGAAAACATTGATGGGATTGGCTACCATGAAGGATAAATACAAAGATTTTTGAACATTGCCTGTCTAGTCTTGATATTTGTGGAATAATCTTTTTTTTAATCAGGGAAGGATGATGAGAGAATTAATGACATGTATTTTGGAGTCCTTTGGAGCTGTATAAACAAAAAGAAGTGGCAATAATCAAAGAGGGCAGAAGGAAATGGATTCTGGTATGGAAGTCAACGAACCAAAGACCTCAGCTGGGGCCCACATCCACACACACGGTAATGAGAGCGGCACCAATTTCTCTCTACAACCCCAGTTCACACACTGTAAACCCAATAAGCATGAGGAGCCAAAGCTTCAAGACCCACAGCTAAAGTGCAAACAACAGTGGGTTCATTTGAGTCAGAATGTCTGGCCCACAGCCCCTGTAACTACCAATGGTCTGAGGAATGCGCGGTAGCTGGGCTGGGCTATCATCTGTAACAGCTCTCAGTATTTGAGAATCCCCAGGGTCGGTGAAGGCATGCATCTCTCAGACATTGCATTCATTATTATTCCTGGTAGGAAGGTAGGAGTCATCATGTATATATTTTACATTCTATTGTTAAAAAAAAAAAAAAAAAAAAAAAACAGGTCCTGAATAAAATAAGTAAGCTTTCCTAAGTGAGGCACAGAGACTGTGGTATAGTTAATACCCAAATATGAAAAAAGTATTCGTTGGCTGTGGCAAAATGATGAAACGTGATGAAGCTTACTAGTATGTACTTAAGGCTAACTACTCGTGACATTAAAGATAAAACTACCCAGGCAAAACAAGGAAGGACCACCAGTCACTCAAGGCCCTGGCCATTCTGTATTTTTTAAAAAATAATTTTATATTAGAAACTTTAATGTACCAGTTTGCCATGCGTGTGAAATCTTAGCAAAAATGAGTAAGTGCTAAAGTGACCGGACTGTGAGGACTAGTTTCTGATTGCAACTTTTCTCTTTTTTCCAGGTGGCTGGGTAGGAGGTTTGTTTGTGATGACCACCCTTAGCCTCTAACTTCAGACAAAAGTGATGCTTTCCTCCCTGAATTCTCAGGCACTTACACTATTTTAATAGAAGTATTTTTTTTTAATGCTTCCTATATTATGATTTTAGTTTCGTATTTTATTTTTCCTGTTGAACAGTAGATTTCTTGAAGATAATCCTTGGCTCATATTCATTCTGGAGTCCCTATGGTACCACTTAAATGCCTTGCATGTCATCAGTACTCAATGTGTGTTGAGAATGAATGAATGATTATAAGGAATATTCCATGAAAACTGATACAGTGAAATTGCTATGAAGTGACAAATCACAATATAATGACAAAGAAAATGCGAAACCAATTGATAGGCCTTCTAGTTTTCTCACATGGCATTCAGAATAGATTGTAAAAAAAAATGTACCTACATTACAGTGTGTCTTAATTTTTGTTTTTAATTTAAAAGCAAATAAGGTCTATTTACACAAGGAGCCCATTCCAGGTTCTGTCACTGGCAGGTTCTTATGCTCATCATGAGAAAGAATTCAAGGACAGAAGTGTAGTGAGTCACACAGCCCAATTTTATTAAAGCGGAAGTACGCTCTCAAGTTGGGAGAGTGGGCAGGCCAGGGAAGGCAACTGCGCTGGGGGTGTGGGGGGTAGTCAGGGTTGCAATAGTCAAGCATGTCTTTCATGCTTGTATGGGTTTGGGGACAGAGCTAGGGCATAGGACTGAGGTTTCCTCCAATCGCCCAAGGGTCTTCTACAGAACAGGAAGAGTTTTTGGCCCTGTATCATCCTTAGTGGAACTGTCATGGCAGCCATCCCCCGCAGGGGAAGTGAAAGCCACAATGCAAATGAGCTTTCTGGGGGCTGAGCCAGGTCGTTTTCTACTCTGTAATAGTTACTGTTGCAGCCCTGGTGTAACCACAGGGCAGAATGCACCTGTGCCATGCCTGAGGCGTTACTTCCTAACTTCCTCCCTGCCTCCTAACAGCTCCCTGCTCTTAGGTCGACTCCTCATAGTGAGTCCTGTAGTTGCCAGGTACAATATAGGATATCTAGTTAAATTTAAATTTGAGAGAAACAATATATAATTTCTTAACATAAATAATTTTAGTGTGAGAATGTCCCAGATATTGCACAGGCTACACTTATATTAAAAGCATTCATACTAAAAACTCTATATTGTTTATCTGAAATTTGTGTACCTATACTAAAAAATTATTCATTGTTTATCCAAAATTCAGATTCACTTGTGTGCCCTGTATTTCCATTTGCTAAATCTGGTAACCCTAGTAGTGAGTAAAATCAAAGGGGAACCAGAGATTACCCATGCAGCAGGTGTGGGAATGTGAAACTCCTTGCTTGCTTACATCTGATCAGACATTTAAGTTTGTTTGAGGGCACCTGGGTGGCTCAGTTGTTTAAGTGACTGCCTTCGGCTCAGGTCATGATCCTGGAGTCCTGGGATCGAGTCCCGCATCGGGCTCCCTGCTCGGCGGGGAGTCTGCTTCTCCCTCTGACCCTCTTCCCTCTCCTGCTCTCTATCTCTCATTCTCTCTCTCTCAGATAAATAAATAAAATCTTAAAAACAAAAAAATGTTCTGGGCGCCTGGGTGGCTCAGTCGGTTAAGCGACTGCCTTCGGCTCAGGTCATGATCCTGGAGTCCCGGGATTGAGTCCCGCTTCGGGGTCCCTGCTCAGCGAGGAGCCTGCTTCTCCCTCTGACCCTACCCCCTCTCATGTACTCTCTCTCTCTCTCTCTCTCATTCTCACTCTCTCAAAATAAATCTTTTAAAAAAATGTTTCTTTGATTTTCCTGAAGAAAACCACATGAGACTCACATTTCTGAGTGTGCTCCTTCTTCCAGGCTGTACCGGTGTGGCCAAATCTTTAAGCAAAAGTGGTTTTGCCATGGCTCTTGTAGAATCCTCGAGAAGGCTGGAGCTAGCTCCAAGATAACCCTGCCATTCTACCTCACTGCCCTTTTCTTTCCATAGGTCTTTATAGGAAGTTCTTTTAAGTGGATCAGGTGAGAAGGGACCAGACATTCCAGTTGAATAAGATTCCCACCCCCCCCACCCCCCTGCCCAGGGTGAAGTCCCTGGTTTTTCATAATCCGGGAGCAATAAGGCAAACCTTTTTATCAGAGTTTCAGAAGGGACAGTTTAGGGAGGCAATCTCTGTAGGAAGGAGGAGAGGAAAGGCTAATCTAGCAAAAACCCTGGAGCGAAGGTAGGGAAGGCTCTGTGGAGGCTGGAGCTCCCAGCCAGCCTGCCCAGTCCTAGTCAGGGTTCAGCTTGGTAGCTGTGTGACTTAGCAAGCACCTCTCTCTCACCCTCAATTTTGTCATGTGTAAAATAATAAAAATAGCTTTATCCTTCAGGATATCTGTGGATATGAAATGAGCTCAACTCTTCCCTGGCATATGGTGAGCATTCAGTGAATGGTGTAGATGATGATTTCTGTGGTTGTTTAGTTTGCTTGCTTGTTTTTGTTTTTGTATTTGTGGCTAGCTGAGCAAATACCTCCTGGCAACGGTCAGCTTCCATTTCTCCAGGTTCAGGTGACTTAGGCTTACATTGGCTTCTCTGAATTTCAGTGGTTCAATGCCTTCTACTTCATCAGCTTTTATCTGCAGCCTGACCCCAAAATGAAAGTACACATGTCATCAAAGGGTCCCAATCATGGTCCCTCGGGTTAGAGGAGGAAATAAGGGCAAAGCCAAAATAGAGATTACAAATTCAAACAAAAGAAAAGGGGGGGGCGCTTCAAGTTTTGGAGAATAATTTGATTTCTAGAAGCTACATGACATCAAAAGATAACCATTTGTATGACAAAGTGGAACGTTCCCTTCTCTCACTTGTCAAGAATGCTGTGAAGACCAGTTGAAAAACGAATGCTCATCTCTTTCTTAGGATGAACAGCAAATCTGCAGTCATGGAGACTGAGGACACCAATGGCCACTCCACAGAGGGTTTCTAGGCTTTCTTTCAAATTTCTGCCAATAGACTCTTGAGTAAACAGCGCAGGTGGAGAAGTTTCATCCTTTTTTCTGTGTTCTTTCATTCTTCTTCCCTTCTGTTCCTTCTTCCTTTTTCTTTCTGGTTCATAATAGATGCACCTTCTAATCACTGCCTTTTCAGATCATCAAAACGACTCCCTTGGCCTCTGGTAGAGGATTCATTTGAGCAAAGCACTAAGGATTCTTTGTTTGCTAGATTCCTCTGCTCATTAGGGTTCAATGGAGCCTTTGCCAGCAGACAATAGGCTTGATCTGTGGCCTTTCTGCTTGGCTTAACTGCTCCTAAAATGCTAACACTGAAAGGCACTGGATAAGATTCCTATTACCAAAACCTGAATCAGCAACAAATCAGGGAAAGGGTTGCACAAACCAGGGAGATTTTCTGCCATGAAGCTATTGATTGTCCTCCACTCTCTAATCTTTCTACAGACAAACAAATGGCCCTGCCTAACCACTGCACTGCCTACTTATATTATCGTGAACCCAAAGATGGTCTGGATGTTGTCTCGCTGAGAGTGATGATCCTAAAGACTTTTCTCCTTACTGACTCTAATGATTCTCTAACAGGCTCACTTTCATTATGCTCCTTTTGTTCTGCCACTGAGAAATGAATATAAACAACAGTTATTCAAGAGCCATGGCATTTATCGATTGGATAAACACAAGCCTGAGATTTGGTTGTGTTCCTTCTAAGTCTGCCAGCCTGGTTTACCTCCCAACTCCTGGAGGGTGATTTTGCAATTCTGATCCTACTTGGAAAGGCAGGCAGAGAAGGGGCTGCAGAAACTTGCCTGGCATAATCCTGAGTCTCCCTGTGGGACAGTTCTGAAGGCATCGCCAGACTCTTAGGGGGTCCATTTAGGGATACACGAGAATACATGAAATTAAAAAGACTCTGCTTTTTAGGGGATTGTGGACAGGTCCCCTCAAATAGTGAACCAACACAATTCAAATCCAGTGGACCTTGTGGTTGAACAGTACAAGAATATGGCATTTCATAGGTCAAATGTAACAAATGTTGGCATTTAATGAGATTTATGATTAGTTTTGTGTCTGTATCATCTTAAGAGAATCCGTCAATTTGGATGAAAGAGACTGTGTGTTTTGACCACATAGAGATAAAAGCACCAGCTGAAATTTGCTCTAGAGTGGTAGTTCTCAACACTTACTGCAGATGAGAGATGTCTGAGATTTTATAAAATCCCAAATGACCGATTTGGGGGCCTCATCTCTTGAAATTCTGATTTAGTTTTCAGTAGGTCCTCAGCCCTGATATATTTTTTAAAGTTCCTCAGCTGATCTGTGCATCTACTGTGATCTTATTATGCGGAACTGCTGGAGCTTTGCTGCACATTAGGATCACCAATAGAACTTTCTAAATAGACCCAAGTCTGGTTTCCACTCAGACAAAATGAAACCAAATCCCTGAGGCATGAACCTAGTCATCTGACTTTTAAAAATGCCTCAGGCTGTGGTGCCTACAGTGAGAGCTGAGGGCCACCACTGTAGGTGAAGGGGATCAGAATATGCCACCCCAAAATATCACACTTGGGCATGAGGATTATTTTGAGCTGAAGGCAAATGAGAATCAACAGATGCAGGAAGAGTTCTTCACACGTATAGGCTTGAAGACAGAACAAAAAATTCCCTGAGGAAGATAGGTCCCCCCCCCCCCCCCCCCGCCACCCCCACCAGAGGAAGAAGAATGACTCAGCCTGGAAGCTGACACCCAGCTGAGTTTGCATTAATGGACCTTACTCAAAAAGCCCTTATCTTCCATTAGTTCCCCACTATTTCCTAGTCATTTCCCCACGGTTTATCATCCATTAAAGTCCAATCCCCCTTTCCTTTAAGAGGATACATATGCCCTCAAGTCTAACTGCTTCAAGTTTCGATTCCTTTCCGTGAACTCCTGTTCACAAAAGTATTAAGAATTGTGTGCCTAATCTCTTTAATTTGCAAGGCCCCAGAAACCTAAGAGGGTAAAGGCAGGTTGTTCTTCCCCAACATAAGGATGTGATACAAAGATAGGTTTTGATTTAATGCTAGGAACAAAGTTCTCCTGAGAACTGACTGCTGTGGACTGACTTCTGCCCCCTCCCCACATAGGCTGAAGCCCTAACTCCTGACATGATGGTAATGAGACAGAGAGAGCGAGCCTCTGGGAACTAATTAAGTTTAGATGAGATCATGAGAGTGAGGCCCTCATTACGGGATGAGGGTTCTTATAAGAAGAGACCCGAGGTACTGCTCTCACACTTGCTATCTCTTTCTCCACCCACCCCCCTTCCCCTAACCATGTGAGGGTACAGAAAGAAGAGAGCCATCTGCAAGGCAGGAAGAGAGTTCTCACCAGAACCCCACCACGCTGGCACCGTGATCTCAGACTTCCCAGCCCCTAGAACTGTGAGAAAGGAATGTCTGTTGTTTAAGCCACCCAGTCTATGGTATTTTGTCAAAGCAAAATACCAAAATACCAAAGCAAACCAAGCTGACTAAGACACTGACCCAAAATATAACTATTTGATTTATGAGATTATGATGTTTCCTCTCAGTGTACTTGACACTGATGAGACTTGACAAACACTGGCTAACAGTTTTTGCATTGCATAAGGATATAGATCAAAATCTTTTCCAAATTTAGGACCTCAGGGCCACTGATAGGGCATGTGAGGCCTTGGGGAATTTTTTTTTTTTTTTTTTTTTTGCCTGGTCCCTGCCTGTTGAGACAGTTCCATTTAAAAACTGCATCATTAAAATGCATGTATTATAGGCATTCATGAGGTATAAGAATTTATTGATGAAGATATAAAATAATGAATAGAAAAAAGTACTTATATATTTGTGCAAGCAATATGCATCCTTCTCTAGCACCACTTAGGACAGTCTGTAGAGAAGCACAGCAACCACATGGATCCAGGAGCTAGAGAAGACATAGATTGGCAAGGCCTGTTGGCATGGTGGAACAATAGCCTCAAAAGCTCTGGGAAGAATTAGGTGCATCCACCCACAGGATAGCCTGAAGCTTGATGTGGAGGCTGTAAATGGGGTGGGGCTGCCCTGGGTGTCAGGAGCCAGGGGCACCTGGGAATGCCTGGCACCACATGATATCCCTAGGTGTGGAAGACCAGAGGCAATGTTGAGGTCCAAATATAGATGGTCAGAGTCACACATGAGCCTATGTCCATGGCTGAAGTCTTGCCTTAAGTCTGAAATGGTTGAGATTCCCTCAAAACAGTATGTCAGCACCATTCTGAGGGCCAATCTCATGTGATCCTGTGAAAGAAATATGATGTCAGAGAAACACAGTGATCTGCCTGTCATGGTGATTCCAGGAATCTGGGACTGCCACAAGGATGACCCCATGGATGTGAATCTCACAGTTCCTCAGGTCATCTGGTCAACGCATGTATGGAGGTATAGTGGGTTGGAGAGCACCCAAAGAGCATCCTAGAAATCAGGACTGAGGACCATGTGGGTCCTTGTCTGAGCTTGGGGCACCACTGCTGGCCTTGGATGACCCCAGGTACTGAGGGGTTGTTAAATGTGGGGCCCTGGGCAGTGCCCCAGTTGCCGGGATCTAAGCATAGTACTATAGGAGCATGATAGGATTCTGTGTCTTAGTGATATATTGATTGTTTACATGTGATCATAAAGTTATCAGAGAATCCTATGAGGATACTATGGTGTTCTTTATAACTCTTCAGAAAGAGAGGGTAAGAAAATTAATCCGAGTTTCATGTCCATCAACTATACATTTTCCCATCTTTGGAACTGAATTTTTTTGGATAGCAATTCCATGTTTATGCCACACGGAAAAAGAACTTTATGTTTTGTTTTCGTTACAATGACTACATGTTGATTACAAAATGGAGATATTTACCTCTTGGTGGTTTGGTGGTGGCTTACTGGAATTCCAAAAAGGGTCAAGAGAGATAATCCAACATGTGGCTATTTCGATAAAATTTGTAATTGTATAATTACGGTTGTGTATAAAAAACCTTCCTTGCTAACAGAGGAACACACAGGGTGATATTTTAATCTTATTCTTCCCTTAGACTTATTGATCTCCTAGATATCATGCTCTCATATTTAAAAATTAAAAAGTGCTAAATCAGATTCCCAGAAGTAATAATTTCACAATCTGAATCCTCCTATAGTTCATCTAATCATTATTTGATCAAATCTAATTCTTACAGAGTTATTGTCTCATAGGAGTGAAAACATTAATGATTTCCCTTTCGAAGTGAACTCACTTATTAATGAATCACACCTGCTGGTATGAAGCATTTGGTCATTGGCATCAATGGCATTTCTTTTTTGTGTGTGTGGTTTTTTTATTCTAAAGTGATTTATAAATAATATGTAGTAGTGGTTCACGATGGAGGGGTGCTTAGAACAAAGACAAAGGGGAAATGACTTAAAACCCAATGAATAGTTATTAACACAAGATAGATAATAGATATCGGGAAAACAATTTGCCAATCTGCATCTAAATCCAAGTTCAATAATGTAACAGAAAGAAATGAAACACTAATCAGAGAAAGGTGTACATGAATTGGAAAAGGACTTAATAGCTATTAGGCGATTCACATGCATTATCAAAATCACTTGCTCTAGTTTCAGCTTAAGTACATTTCACTTCAAGGAACAACTCAAATCAATAAATATTTATTAGTGCCTGCCACGTTTGGACAAGGCAGTAAGCTGAGTTAGGGGATATCAGAATGAGTTAGTCATATCTAATTTATTTAAATGGAATTGACTGAATGGTTTACTTAATCACTGAAATGTCAGTCTAGATTTCAGACTATTAGGTTTTAAAAACAACTTCAGAAGGCATTCGATATTTGAACCAACAAGGTTATGATTGGGCCAAAGGTTGCCATTTTTCTCAGCATTTCTCTTAAAAACTTGAGAAACTTAGAAAAAACAGGTAACATGTAGACAGAAAGTGGCTGTCATTCTAGAAAATATGTGGGTGATTTTTAAAAGTAAAAAAGAAATGCTTTTATGGGAACTGACTAAAATTCACTTAGGATTTATGTTGTGTTCAAAAATAATAAGATTATAGGAAATTAGATCTTTATATATATGACGACATTCATTCCAAAAGTTCACTTTATTATTTTTGTCCCTCTCAAAATGCGATAAGTGAATGAGATTTCCTATTGAAGGGCAAACACGTTGTTGTATTATTAAGTGTCATACAAAGGGCATTAGGAAATATATAATCACCTTAGGGAAGCCAAGGAAACATGTGATTCAGTGTAGGGCACTAAGTGATTAATCAGCTCAACTGTGTTGTCTTTTAAATTATTGTCATCCACTTCTGTAAGTGCTCAAAGGGAGTACGATCCAAGTCTGGGACAGTTTATCACCCAGCTGGAGCTGAATAATATTTTGCAGAATTTTGTTGCTGTTAAATTCCCATCACTTCATTTAAATAGAGGGGGGAGAAAAAGAAAGTCTTGAAAGAATTAAATGTCACCTTTAAGAAATGAACAATAGTGGTACCTGCCATTCACCCGGCTCTGAGCTAAGTAGATGCTCTGTGGATTTTGATCTATGTAATGTCAACAACAACTGTGCAAAAGAGAATTCATCCCCATTTCACTATGGAGCAATTGAAACTCAAAAAATTTAGGAATTTGCCCAAAGCCTACAGTTTATACATAAGAGAGACAAAATATGAATTCTGGTCTACCTGGTTGCCATGAAGCAAGAAAGAAATTTGTGTGGCGTTGGCCCATAGTTATAATTTAGGAACCATGTCTAAGGTATTTTCATTGATCGGTTAATTAATTGGTTGATTCATTCGTTCAACAAACTTACACTGAGTACTTAGTTTGGAAAGTGGCCAGGGTCCTAAAATGACAAAAGACCCCTCCTGCCAAGGTGGTCAAAGTCTAGAGATTACAATTGATATCAGCATTAACTCTCTCAGAATTCATATTCTACCAAAGCAGTATGTAGGTGGTGAGGACCCGCCTACAGAAATTATGTTCCTAGCAAAGGACTTCCCCCAACTGGCTGGGTCCTACTCTCGAGAAAGAATCACTGTTTTTTGTGCATTCTAGACATTTTCTAAGTATATTGAAATACATAGATGATATATTTAAAAATAAACATTCTGCATTTTCTTAAATGTAAGTGGGCAAAGAAATAGAGATTTTGTGGAGATTTTAGGTATGTTTTACTTTCCTTCCATTATCCATCCTTTTGCTCAACTACTATTGCTTCCTGTAATTCTCATGTGCTATGAGCGAGCAGGGGCTCCCAGGGGTTCTGAGAAAAAGGCTGATAAAGATGCATTTTAGGGTCCATAAAAGACCTTCTGCACTCAGGTGTTACTTGATTACAAAATTCCATCCTTGGAACTGTTTTAATCCTCCTAACTCTGTGCTCTAGGCAGCCTCACTCAATCCAATCAATAGAAGTTGACATAAGAGAAGAAACTATTTGTCATTTGAAATCTAGTTTTTGCTCTCAAGAAATGCACATTTTCCAATCTAGTTTTTGCTCTTAAGAAATGCACATTTTCCAAGTGTATAGAATTTGCATGCAAGTTAGAATTTCATCAGCATCTTAGAAGGGGAAAAATGAAGTGTTGAGCAGGAGGATTTAGAAAAAGAAAAATAACAGGTTCAGACATTTAGAAACTTGGACACTTCTGGGGTCAGAGGTAACTGATTTCCATCACTTCGATGATCTAGTTATAAGCTATGCTATAGTTTGGAAGTGAGAGGGCTCATAGATTTTCCAACAAGGAGTAAGTGCCTAATATAAGCAGGTACTAAGATTTTCTGATTTGTAAGGGCTGGTGGCCATCATCATTCTCCCTGTCCAGCTTACTGGACACAGCTGTAGACATGCAGGTAGTGTCTTCTGGTGGGCAGTGCTGTCTTCATGCATACTGTGATCTAGTGTCACTTCCCAAGGACTTGCTTTGTAAAGCACATTGCCTGGAGAGAAGTGCTGCATTGAACTATACTCATTACAACCAGTCTTGTCTTTTTTAAGGTAGCAAACTTTTCAAATAATGCTATTTAGGGCTGGGGATGTAATCTTACTCTGCATCTATAAGCAGAATATAAGCAGCCAAGAGCAGAGGGAAGTAACTGACCCATTCAGAAAGCAAACATAATGTAGAGGTAACTTTCCTTGTTAGACTTTAAAATGGCTTAAGATGTGAAAAAATGTAAAATAACACTGAGATCTGGAGTGACCTTATGCTTATCGATGGTAGATGCTCATGGAGCACTCAGAGATCCGAGGGGCCAGTGATCCTTGAACACTGAAAGTTTAATTATGGGTCTTTGTGGCTTTGACAGGGTAGAGGGAAATGACCTATAACTTTTTTCAGACTCCCAGAGAGCCCATGGCTCCAACGAGGCTCATATACCTCTTGTTTATTAGTCCTGCTTCCTAGAACACTTGTGACTTACCCAGGACCTTGTCTGTTACCCACAGTCAAATTTGAAGTGGTTTATTGAAGTCCATTATTAGTGCTTTTTCTACTGCACCACCTTCCCTGGCTTCAAGTAATCTTGGAAAATACATCTTTTTCTTATATAAACCTTTTGCCTTAAAGCACCACTTTTGAACTATTTCACACAGAGACATAAAAACCCTTCTAGGAACTAAGAAGGGGTGGGCCTAAGGGATTCCCTACCTACCCTTCCAACAGAGCGGTTATACTTTTATTTATTTCATGTGTTGGCATTCAGAATGTTTTTAAAATTTAAAAAAAAAATTAATTCTCTTAGAATGAAAACTTTCAGATTTACAAAATGGTAAAGTTGGATCTGGGGCCACAGTGTCGACATTGCCTTGTAGACTAAATGGTGGATGTTTCCTAGAGCTGTGTAGCACAGAATTGCACAGTAATACATGACAACCCTAAAGAAGTGGTGGTACTTTGGGGCATAATTTTCCCAAAGAGTTTTGGAAATTAGAAAACGTCTTCCTAGGGTGACTTATCTCAAGACAAACCCTTTCATGTCTTACTTACCCAACCTCTAATGTGATTTCATGAGTTATTTGGTCCACTCATATTAGAAAGTGTATCCCTGAAACTTCTCGAAACAGAACTTCTGCTAAAAACTTCTATGCTCACAGAAATAGTATTGCAAGAAGGAAAAGATACTTAGTAATATCTGTCTTTAGATATGAAAGCTGAGAAAATGATGAGGTTTATGGAAGAAATTTATTTTTTCAAGTAAAATGAAACAAAATTTCGTAGTGATTTTCTTTGAATGGCCTTTTAAGTTGCCCAAACAAATAATAATCGCTTGAGATTAGAAATTCTGTTCTTTCGATCTGCCTCCCCATCCCTACACTTTACCTCTGCTTCTACTGATGTTAACCTGTGCTCATAAGTCAGGGCTAGAGCGAAGCGTAGGGCATATTGAGAACTGCTAAGAGGTCAAGAAGGCCTTGACATACATATTTTATACCAATTCCTACTTAGCCTCATTGAGCCCCCATTTATTTTCTTACATATTTTTGTATTATTCCTCTTTCAGAAAGTAGTAGCCAAGTTTAGTAGAACACAGACTAACTTATTTCCTCCTCAATGGTCCGGCCCTTAGCAAAATGAGATGAAAGGCTTCTGAGTTTATTTGAAAGGAAAGCTGAAGTTTGTTCAGAGGAGGTTTTCTAAATTCCTTTGTGTGTTGAAGTGGAAGAAAGAAAAACATCTCACGGGATGTCCATGATTATCTCCAACCTCTCAGAGTAAATACTTGGCATACCACCATAACTACAGATTTCTGAAGCATACCATGCATGTACTGTGATCATTTTAATGGAGAAGAATTACCTGAGTAGACTGAACTGTAGTGCAGTGGGGACCTAGCAGGTATTTACACCATCTATAGTAATCTGAAGGAAATGTGGAAACTTGGCAAGATGAACAAGCAGTTGGTACTGTCAGGTAATTATGGAACACTTGAAAGCCCACAGGTAAGTACCTCTTCAGAGCCGGCCGGCATCAAAGGATCATTAATTATTCTCTTTACTGTTGTTTTTCTTTGACAAGCCATCTCAAATCTCCTGGGGGAAACTGGGAGACGGGTTGGATACACTATTCTCAGTCAGCCAAGGAGTAGGAACAAAAGGGAAAGAATTTGGACAGTTTTCAATACATCAGGGAACGCTGTGGTTATCTCAGATTCCAAAGTGCTTGAAAGGACTGAGGTTAAAATAGAACAGCAGTTCTTGAGGGCAATGACAGCAACCAGAATAGTCAGGGCCTCCTCTACTTGGCTCAGGCACGAGGAGCCAGGTCTATTCATACACCTGAGAGAAGTAGGTTTCTCAAGAGAGATTTCTCCAGGGAACCAAGCAAAATTACAGAGAGTATGCACGGGCTATGGACATCTTGTGAGAAGAACTTTGTACTATAGTTTCAACTTTAATTCACTTCGCTCAAGGATTTCACTTTTGACATAGTGAAGATGGGCATAGAATGAAAATGGGTATGAATCTGGATCTACAGCTGTTTCTTCTTTTCTTCCTCCTCTTCCCCCCTCCCCCCCCCCCCCCCTCCCCTCCCCTCCCCTCCTCCCCTTCCTTCCCTTTCCCTTTCCTCTTTTTCCTTTCAGCATTTGCTTTCTGTTGAACACGTGCTGTATTGAAGATACTGAAGACAAAGTGCCCATCCATCCTCAAGAAGTTTAGAAAATTAGCAACTTGGAGGTGAAAGTGAGTATTTGGGGAAACAAGGAGTCCCTAGAATAGGCTGACTGTTGTTTTCAGGTACAGCATGGTTGGAATGGGGAGCTGTAGCAGTGAGTACATGGCATTACTTAGTATCTCACCACAGCTCCTGGAGCTTTGATGGAACTGCCTGCAGATTAAAGGTAGGATATTGAACAAGGTGTATTTCATCCAGTTCCAAAGTTTGCAGGTACTCTTTTGTTGTCTGAAAAAGGAGATATGATTGTCAACATAGCTTCAACTTTTTATCACTTCACGATTACAAGAAAGGTAGACAAAGTTGGAAGGATTTTATTTTATTTTTTTTTTTTGACCTGTCACCTATAAAAAAAATCATTATACCTGCAGTTTACAACCTGGTGTTCAATCAGAGTTGTGAAACAAGACCTGTGGCAGGCTTATCGATGTATCTCCTATGTCTACTCATGTTTTTTTTCATAGTTTATAACTGATCAATAATCTTCTAAATTATGTAGACATTTTGTGTATTATCCTTTCTTCTATGGAAGTGAGTTTGGGGATGCTTATTTCATAACAAGAAAGAGTTGAAGGATAAGAAAAAATAATGAAGACATATTGGGGCTAGAGTTAAGGTCTAGTCTTAACTTTTTTTTTTTTTGAACATAAAAAAATGTTTATTTCTAGCCCTGAAAGAACAAAATTATTGAACAAAGTCATCAAATACAGCAGTTAATGTCAATGTAACAATTAAATAATTGAACGGGATTAAATTAAAAATAAGTCAATATAAAATTTGAAGACAAAACAGAAAAGACAAACTACTTTCACTTAATTCCATTTCTATCTACCAAAACAAGGGGAAAAAGATGTCCAATTCCAAATATAATTCTTTGCTTTTCGCAATACAGAATGAAAATTTGTTTGACAGAATTACACATTTCTCTCTCTCTCTCATTTGGCAACATTCTAGAATGGTGAGTGAAAAGGACTTGAGTTAAAGTCCAAAACAAAAAAAGAGTAATTGTTTATAGATCTGGTCAAAGTCAGGGCACCAGATACAGAGAACATTCATGGGCTTCAAGGAAGAAACCGTACATATGAGCTAGTTAACAGTCAATGAGGAACTTGGACTCAAATCTGGAGTCTAGCCAGAAAGAATCTAGACATTCAACGTATTGATACTGTGGCAGACGGGCTACCAGTTCTGGAGATGAAACGTGTTAATATTGACAACAAGATTTGTACATTAAATTATTCTAAATGAACTTCTGTGATTAAACTGAGTATCCCTACTTGTCTTTGTTTAGTTTGTGTTCTTTAGGAATGCTTGAAACCACTTGAAATTAGGAGAAATAAAGAAGAAATAATAATAGATATAATGAAAGAAAAATATTTCTGAATAAAAGAGACCTTAAATACACGTTCAAAAATGCTCATATTATAGCTGGGAAGAATGATGAAAAAAGAGAACCATGCCTCAACACACACACTATGATTCTTTTCTTCTTTCAATTATGAGGAAACACAAATCTACCGGTGAAAACATCTGGAAAAGTTCCTACAAGGGAACAAAAACCAGATCAGTTTTACATTTCCCTGCAGTTTGGAGATATCAAGGGAAAATAGAACTCTACAGACACAGGGCTGGGAGAGAAGGAATTGTGCCACAAGAAGTCTATGCCCAGAAGCTTTAGGTATGGAGACAAAAGGCAGGCATTCTTTCAGGAAATTTTCCAGGAAAATTACTCCAAAACATACTCTAGCCAAAAGATAGAAGATCAAAGTAAAAATTCAGAGTCCTAGAAAAATGGTTTGGAAATGACATTTAAATCCATTAAAAATAAAATAAATTTGAATACCAAAAGCAGTCTTTGTAAATGCTAAAAATTCCTGATTATAACAATAAAAGGAACAAGAGCCTATTGTAAGGGAATATAAATATTCCCTAAATACCTAGATTTATATTGGCAGTATCAAAAGAATGTTTCATACTTGACTTTGAGAACAACAACAAGAAATGGATACTTCTAAAGAACTTATAGTGGCCCAGAGAAGTTCTAAAAAACCAAGAGTAGGTACATTTCAAAATCCTTAGAGAATGCAAATCTCTCAAAAACAAAAACCACAGTCCACATAACAAAAGACAAAAATATAAAGAAAACTTGAAAGAACAGTAAAAACTGTAAGCAAGAAATAAGATTGCAGAATTAACTTTAAGCATATCAGACACCGTAAGAATAAATAGCATAAAATTCCATAATAAAAGACAATAGGATAAGAAAACAAACTAACCATTGTTTCTTAGATAGAAGTAAACCTAAATAACACAAAACATTAATATACAGATAGACAAAGATTGGGATGCCTGGATGACTCAGTCAAGTGTCTGCCTTCGGCTCAGGTCATGATCCCAGAGTCTTGGGATTGAGTCCCACATTGGGCTCCCTGCTCAATGGGGGGCCTGCTTCTCCCTCTGCTGCTCTCCCCTGCCCTGTGCGCGTGCACACACTCTCATTTTTGCTATCTCAAAATCTTTTTTAAAAAAATAGACAAAGATTTATTAGTAAATATGAAAGGAGAAAACTAGCTTGTTGATTGGTTGGTTTCAGTCTGGATAAAAATAATTACCTTCAGGAAGGTAACCAAGGATCTCTCCCCAGTAAGGACAACCTAATTCTTAGGTGTAGATATATCTGAGGCATGAGGAGCCTGTTTCCTTTTAAAGAATGCTTCAGATACTATTTACTGTCTGACTCTACTTGTAAATCAAGATATACTCTGTTGCGTGGTATGTTCACTCAAGGGAGCCTAGCACTGCTGTGAGCTACTAAAAAATATCAGTTTGATCTTATTCTGGAGATTTTTATACTTGAAGCATATGCACTTTCGATTCTTACAAATGCATAAGGATTTGCCGGCCTACGTACAAATACATATCCTCAATTCACTGGGTACCCTAATGTAAAAAAAAAAAAAAAAAAAAATTCACGGTGAATTTCCCAACCTCATATGTTGTTTCACATTTCCTGGAAAACCTACCCTCCTTAATCTAAATAGTCTAAAGAAACTTTGACAGCATCCAAGCAATTTCTCTATAGAGACAAAAATGACATGATTTTTTTTCTTCTTTCTGCTTCTTTCTGCTTTTTACTAAGAATAAATGATTAAAAGCAAAGCTATTACACAGATAGACTGAAAACCCAGAGACAACAAGCAGCAGCATTAATTATCTTTTCCAAAGGGGTTTATGGGTTAGATAATACATCCAGGAGGTATAGTACATTTTTAATTGGAATTATTGCTATCATTCTAGAACTGCGGGAGTCACAGGGTTGCTGAATCAGTGAATTTTAATTCTAAATTAACCAAGTTGGTAAGATGGACGGGTGCAGCTGACCATTAATTTCATCCTGAGGGAAAGTAAAGGACAAGGAATCAGACGGAAAAAAAAGAATAAACAATAAAGGATTGCAGGACTTTTTAGTCTCTAGAACAAAAAACTGCCCACTTAATTTTCCAGACCAATAGAGGGTATGCTAGGACTTTTGAAAGTAAATCCCTTATGTCTTTTAAGAAATGTCTTCTTATGGGGACGAAAGACTCTGTTTTTTAAATGAAACTATGTGACTGGTTTTGAGTAGCCCGTTTTAAACGTATGCAGGTGTATTGCCTACATTTTGACAGTTAAAATGTGATTGAATCCGATCACTGGCCCATCATTTTGTTCACTGGCTATGAAAGAAGGAAGGTTCAGTGCATTTAAGCCGTCAGCCCCTGCCTCTACCCAATGACACATGTCAGCACCTGGAATACATCCTTCCATAGTTTCCTCCACGTACAGGGTTTCCATTGTTATTGTTCATTTTCTTAAAAAAAAAAAATACGTTATACACTTTTCTGTATCTTGTTTTTTTCATTTTGTTTTTGTTTTTTGCTTGAAAATACTTCCTGGAAATTCCTCAAAGACAAATTACTATAACTCACCTTCATTCTTTTTAATAGCTGCATATTATTCCCTACAGATAAGCCAGCATTATTTAACCATTCTCCTTTGAATTGTTTTATATTCTTTAGGATTTTCTTTCTAGGAGATTCATTGCCAAGAATGAAACTGCTGGCTCAAAAGGTATACCAGTTAATTTTATGAAATGCTGCTAGCTGGACTTCCAGAAAGTGCCAGAATTTCATATTCCCACTTTATTTTCTCACATTCTCACCTACAATACATGTTCTCAGTCTTTTAAGTTTTGCCTCTCTGATGGCTATAAAAAGATACCCAATTCCTTTAGTTTATATTTTCCTGTTAGTGATTGAACTTCTTCTCATATATTTTTGGCCATCAGGACTGCTTGTTTTTGACTTGTTTTCAGTATTCCATTTGTTTGCTTTCTTGTCAATATGAAAAATAATGCTTATGTAAATTTAAATGTTAGTCCTATGACTATTTTACTAACTTTTTTCAAAATACATCATTTACTGACTTTGCTTTTGATAATTTCGCTCTTTATTTATGTTGTCTTTTATGTTTTTCTGGATCTTTCAACTGAATAAGAATCTCTTCATACTCTAATGCATGAATTTTATTTTATATTTTGCACTAAAACATTTATTTCCAGTTTTATTTTCTTCTAGGTAGATGGCCAATTGTGCTGTTTACTAAATAATTCCTTTTGTATGTAATGGAAATACCACCTATTTTCTATACTTAACAAATATATATGACTAATAGGATATACTTCTGGATTTTTCCAGATCAACTTTTACTACTACTTTTTTCTAATTTCACTGGACTATGATCAGACCTAGAGACCTGGGAAGTATCAACTTTTGAGCAATTATCATGGTTTTCTCTGTGACCAGATTATAGACTGTTCTGTAAATGTTCCATGGACAAAGAAAAACTATATGTTTTCTGTTAGATGTGAATGTAGCTATGTAGCTATTAATGTCTATATAAAGTCTATGTAGCTATTAATCAAGTTTAGCTATTAATGTCTATGTAATGTCTATATAATGTCTATGTAGCTATTAATCAAGTTTACTGATTGTATTAGTGAATTCTTCTAGGTCCTTGTTTATGTTTTTGTTTATAATATGTGTCTAATTCAATGTACAATGTTGTTTTATTTATAACATTTGACTATAACATTTAACTAATGGAAACCTCACATTATACTACATTGCAGTTGTATAAAGTCTGCCTTGCATTTCTAATAGTTCTTGCTTTATGTATTTAGTTGCGATGATATGTGGTACACATGCACTTAGGTCTGTGATATTTCCTCTATATATGACTTTGTATCATTACAGTGTGCCTCTTTATCCTATATGTACCTTTAATCTAAAACATCACCTGGTGTGGTATTAACCATGCCCACTCTGTTTTGTCTTTTTGTTTATATTTACTTGTTATGTCTTAATCCACTCTATACTCAACCTTCCTTTATTACTTCATTTTAAGTAGTTTCAGGTAAATAGCATATGACTGTGCTTTGATTCTGACCTACCTAGCGATCTGTCTTTTCATAAGCGAATTCAGTCAGTTCACATTTAGTGTAATGACTGATATTCTTGCTGTAGTACCCTCCATCTCACTTTATTTGTCTTACCTTTTCCCTCTTTTTAACTTTATTTTTGTCGCTTGATTACATTTCAGTTTATTTAATTTTTCCTCCCATAAAGTAGGAAGTTCTTTATTACTTTCCTGTTCCATTAATGATTGCCTTTCTTTTCTTTCAGCCAATGACAAATTTTTCTACTAGTATTTGAAAACTCTTTCACTCACTGGGATCTTCTGTCTGCCGCCTTTCCTACCTGTAATTCCTTGATTTTTATGAACTAGTTTAATACTTTTAATTTTAAAACTATCAAGTTTATTGATGCAATTCTTTAATTTATCATTTTTTAATTTCTCTATGTCCTTACTTATTTTTCATTCATTACTCTGTACCATGACATTTTCCTCGTAGTAGGCCCCTTGTGTTCTAGGGGGCCTCGTCGTCAGTCAGATGACACATTTTAAATCCTCCAATGCATCTTCAGTCTGATGCTTGTTAATTTAACTGCAGGCTTTCTCAGTCTCACCTCTCTCCCCTTGCAGGTCATTCTGTTTGCCCTGTTTTGCTTAATCAGTTTGCTTTTTCATTTTGTGATTCATGAATTCAGTTGAGACTGCCAAAAAATATCTAATGTTTTATTATCTGTAATACTTTTCATAATGTTTCTGAGTATTTCAGAAACAAGATGATTTACTTTCCTTGTTCATGACATTTCCCCCTCAATCCTTATGAAAGTTTTTTTTTTCTTTTTCTTTCATTCTGTTTTCTAATGAGCCGTCTCTCCAGAATCACCATTTGTCAACAGACCAAGTGTCTGTACTTTCCTTGTCTACTTGAATGCCTGTCCAATTCCCTTCTCAGACCTACAGCTGAGAAGGTAATCAATGGCTACATCATTTCTGTGGTCTAGATAACCTTTATCTTCTGTGGCCCTGCTAAGTCAAACATAGCATGTTCCTCTTCCTCACCAGTACATCTCTGATATTTGGGATCCCTCAATGTAGCAAAAACTACGGTGACCATTAAGCAGTGTCAAATCCCCTAGAGTTCTTTATGTTCAGGATGTAGAATGTTGGCATTGACTTCCTACTTCCTACCTTGGTGGTTTTCCAAAAGTTGTGCTTTCTAACGGGACACAGAGAAATTCCAGTGGTAATGGCAAGGGGGAGGGCAGTGGGGATGGTGGCTTCCATGTATTATGAAAGGCAGCAGGCTGTGGGAAGGGCCTGGATACCCTCCTTACACACACATCCTCGGGGATAGCATGAGTGGCCACTCAGTACAGCTTGAAGTGAGCCTCAATTTTTCTGTAGAATGACAGGCAGTGATAGTTTTTTAGCGATAATTTGTGTGTGTGTATATATATATACACATATATATATATATATATATATACACACATATATATATATATATACACACACATATATATATATATATACACATATATATATATTTTAAACTCTCTTTACAAAAAGGTTAGGGCGCCTGGGTGGCTCAGATGGTTAAGCGTCTGCCTTCGGCTCAGGTCATGGTCCCAGGGTCCTGGGATCGAGTCCCGCATCAGGCTCCCTGCTCCTTGGGAGCCTACTTCTCCCTCTGCTTCTCTCTCTCTCCCCCCCTGTCTCTCATGAATAAATAAATAAAATCTTTTAAAAAAAAAAAAGGTTACTAACAAGTTAGGGAAGGCTACATGGTGGCTTGTGAGCTATCGACCATTTATTTACACTGCTAATTGGGCTCTGAATTCTGTCCTCTATCAAAACCTCTACTCTTTTGTTCTATTAACTATGAATTTCTTCTTGCATATTTAATATTTTCCTCTATTTTCTCTTGATAAATTGAGAACTTTTACAAATCTTTTTTTAAAAATGTTGGCTATGTTATTTGTATGATAATTTAAAGTTTATGCAATTTATATTCATGAGTTATTTGGTTAAATGAAATGGACAGAACAATCTAAATTAGACAATTATATTTACATTATAATTTTGTGGTCTATAAATTAATGTGGCTTATCATAAATGCAAATTTTTCTGTCTCACTAGTACTGCCTTTTTAATCTCACATATTTTGTATTTCACATGACGAAACCAAGGTTAGCCAGTATTTCCACACAGTAATACTTTTCAAGAAGGATAGAGTTCCACAGTGTTTCTTATACACTGTTGGTGGGAGTGTAATTTGGGCATTACCTCCTGAAGTTGAGCATTCATTTTACCATGACTCAGCAAATTCCACGTTAGGGGAAATCTCCATTGAAGAGAGAATTTTGCATTTTACAAAGGAAACGTGCAAAACTATCCTCAATACTATTTCTTATGGTAAAAACTGAAAACAACTCAGATGTCCATTTATGAGGGAATGGATAAACTGCATATTCACACAATAGAATATTATCAACAAAGTGATTATATGGATTATAGCAACAAGCAACACAGAAAATCATAGCAATATAATAGAGGAAAAAAATGAGTCCCAAAAGATTACATGTAGCACGCTATCCTTTTATAACCTCAAAAAGAACTAAAACTAACAAATGCAGATGCAACAACTTATTTTTTAAAGGAAAACCAGGAAATGATGAACACAGAATTTTGGATGATGACCATTTGCATTGTAGAGCCAAGAGGGACGTGCTGATGGAGAAACCATGTAATTAGGTATAAGTTATGCTCAATATAGTAACTTTTGTTTTGAGATGGTGAGTTAACAGGTGTTTGTTACATTATTCAAAAAACATGAATAACCAATAAAAGCAAGGCATGTATGGATTAATGATGTTAATGTCACAGTACAGAGATATAATTCATCTAATACTGTATATCTGAGGTTGAATGGGGAAAAAATGCTTAAATGAATAGTTTACAGTTGAAGCCTAAAGGGTAAGTGGCTAATTGTGCTCTGTTGTGATTATTAAATAGTATTATGTTTTTAGCTGAAATATAAACTCTCAGGGTGTATGGTCAGAGACTTGGACAAAAACCTCTTGTTCAGAAATGCTACCTCTGTTGGATGCAGAAATATTTTAAATAGCTTGTGTTGAGATCTAATACAGAAATCATTTGCTTCATTATCTGTTTGCTTGAGTTCAGGAAGAGTTCATTTCAATTTGATTTTTCTTTCTCTATAGATAAGGTGTTCTTGAGGTTCATAAAATATTGTTTAAAACTATAAATTCTGAATCTTTCGAGCCAGAGTTTGCTTGCTAGTTTCCTTTTTCCCCCTTTCTTCTTTTCTGTACAACTGTGGTAGGAACAGTATTTTTCATGTAGTGTCATCTTTCACACTTTAGTTAATTGCCCAAGTCTGTAGGAAATTATTTTGATAACAGTGACCACTCACCCTATATTTCAGCTTTAACCAGCTACTGGCCTCTGAATTCCTTTGTGGTACTTGGAGATTACAAACCTTTCTAGCAACTGGGTATTTTTGTTAACCTTTTTATTCAGTATTCGACACAGGGTGAATTCCTTCTGTGTTTATAGCCGAGTATAAATAAGGAGGCATTTCAATCAGAAGGCTTTTGTATTTCAGTAGGCATGTTATATTCATTTATGTTGAGTGGCACTCACATCACCTGGGGAGTTATTCTTTGTTGATAGTCATTTTGCTGGATTGAAAGCATTTCTATGTTATATTTTAAAATTATCCATATTCTTCATGTTTGTTTTCCTCGAAAACTTGATTCCCAAGGAAAGAGTGCCTCTTGGCAGTTATTTTATATGCTAACTATGTTGGTCCCATTGGAAACTAGATTGTATTACAAAAAGAAGACATATATACAGTGTTCAAGATCTTTGAATATGTCAGTATTCAGTTGGTAAGCATCAGTAGGGCTTTACTGATTATTAAAGTATTGGAATTCTTCTAAACTGGTTGTTAAATATCCCCTTGCCTGAGACTCTCAAATACCCCTCCATTGTTCCAGGTGCTCCCCAAGACCTGCCACCAAGTGGTTAATATATGGCAAACAGGATTTGGTCTAGCTCTATAGCAATGTCTATTACAATCATTATAACAATCATCATACCTATTGTTAAATAATTTTGACTATCCCCTCAAATACTAATAATTGCTTAAATCTTCATAGGAAAACTGAGGACTGCTCAAATCTTCAAGAAGCAAGAGCTAATTAGTAAGGTTCATTTAGGTTCATAATTACAATCATGGCAATGAATATAATCCCTAAGGCTTATAAAAATGCATTTTAAATAAATGTATTCTAAATAATACCTACCCCATCTTCTACATTATCCAGCAGGTTAACACATTACTGGTGTGCATTGTCCAAGAAGTAGACATTGAGACAAGGGTTCAAGATCAAGTCTTTTATTTGGAAGGTACAAGGAACACCAGCAAGGAAACAGGAAAGTGAAACAGGGAGGGAGGCAGCCCATGAGGTATCTGTGTTAGCACAGTATGAGAGAAGCTTAATCCCACAGGAAATCTCTGAGAATTGTTGAAATGTGTGCTTCAGAATTACCCCACTCATGGGCCGAGGGAGTTATTTATACACTCACATTACCAGTCACTGGTTGAGGGCTGCTCCTCAGAATGTTAATTCCTTGGCACTGCTGATCTGTGGGCCCCCTAACAGAGCATCCTTCTGGAAAAGCCTTCAGGCACAGAGAACCCAATACTGGTGTGTGGAAGTCCTACTTTCTGAGGAACGAGGACCGAGGGATATGGGCTGGGCACTGACGGCAGCTGCCCTAATTACTTCATTATCATTGGAGTTCCGTGATCTGCAGTTCTTGAATTGCTCTTTTAATCTATCCCTGCCGAGGATCCGTTTTGCCATGTTAAAGAACTATTTGTTTTAGCCTTTTAGGGAGAGATGGAATTGAAAAGCTCCTTTTAGAAAAGGTCATGTTCCTTAAAATAAAAGGCTTAGTAAATTTGAAATCTTTGAGGATTTAACTTGCCTTCCAATTTCAAGATCGCCTCCTATGTTCATGCAAGGCAATATTTATTTCCGTCTGTGCAACCATCAGTGTGTTCAGTGGGTTAACGGTCTACCTTTATTCTCCCACAATATTT
Organism: Callorhinus ursinus; assembly: GCF_003265705.2. NCBI lineage: Eukaryota > Metazoa > Chordata > Mammalia > Carnivora > Otariidae > Callorhinus > Callorhinus ursinus. Next base: position 43,642,230 of record NW_027397073.1, read on the forward strand.
CAAGAATAATAGGGTAGGGTTTTCTCTCTTATGTACCCCACGTGTAGATGTTGCTATGTAGAATGGAAATTGAAATCATAGTTCAGGCAACCTGACTGTACAGTGCCATTGTGAGAAGCTGTTCTGCTTTAGCTGATGATAACATACTTTAAAAAAATGTGGGGTGGCTGGGTGGCACAGTCCGTTAAGCATCGGACTCTGGGTTTCAGTTCAGGTCGTGATCTTGAGGTCGTGAGATCAAGCCCCGGGTTGGGCTCTGTGCTCAGTGCAGGGTCTGCTTGTAACTCACTCTTTCCCTCTGCTCCTACCCCCCAATCTCTCTCTCTCTCAAATCGTTTTTTAAAAAATAAAAAAATTAAACAATGTGTTTAATAATATACCCAAAGTATTACAATCATTTCAGGAAATCTGGATGATACAATATAGATAAAAATAAAAATCACCTATTTTGCTGTCCAGCAATAAGCACTACCATCAATTGTCATGGTTATTCATATTTTTATGCCCATTTTTACATCATTAAAATAATACATATAAGCCCATTTTTCATTCTACAACAAAATGCACTTCCCTAGATTAGTAGTTCTTAAATTTTAATCACCTACAGGCTTTGATAAAACACAGATTGCTGGGCTTTATTATCTCTGGGCCTTTTTAACTAGGTAGGTCTAGGAGGGAATCTGAGTATTTGTAAATTAGAGGATCTAACAAATTCCCATGCTAGGTTTTTAAACTTTTTACACATTGGAGTGAAAGGCATTTTCTATTTGATTAGGGCATGGATATACATGTGTTTATTTTGTAAAAATTCATCCAGCTCTATGAATTTTTATATGAATTTTATACATTAAAATTTTAAAAACTTCAAGAACATGCTTATAATGACTTAGTAATATCTCTATGCACATAATATAGTTTACTCAACCATGACCTTAATTTCATATTTCTAATGAGTAGTGTATTCTATTATCAAAATCCTAATATTAATGTATTAAGATTTTAGAAAATTCAAATTGTTTTATAACAATGCAATTACAAGATAAAAATAGATATAAATATTTTGGGACTGTTGGTACGTATTGCCATAATGCCTTCCCAAAATTGTAATAACTCCTATTTCAAACAACAGTTATACAAGTTCTTGTTTGATTTGCTAAATGGGTGATTGTGTTCTTTGGCTGAAGGTAGTATGGTATGTTTCTTCATTGTTTAGGTAGATTTTTAATATTCAAAACGTATGTAAAATGAGTGAACGACCTATATGGTTTTCTTGTGCTGTGCTTTCAGAACCATGGGTGAGGGCTCCTGGATGGCTCAATCGTTGGGCGTCTGCCTTCGGCTCAGGTCATGATCCCGGGGTCCTGGGATCGAGCCCCACATCGGGCTCCCTGCTCAGCGGGAAGCCTACTTCTCCCTTTCCCGCTCCCCCTGCTTGTGTTCCCTCTCTCGCTGTGTCTCTGTCAAATAAATAAAATCTTAAAAAAAAAAAAAAAACGGTGGGTGATCACATTCTTTGAGAGAAATTCTTCAAAAACATCTACATAGCTTTCTCCAAGGTAAAATGCTAGAGATTATTTTGTTTTATAATTTACATATTAATACTTAATGTTTTAAGAGCTAATACTGTAATTTGAATAGACCCAATAGTTTTTATGTTCTCCAGAGTACTTCTATTATACTCTGGTCAGAAAAAAGTGAGGGGTTCTCATTAACTTCCTTCCTCATTGAAACGTGAAACCACCATTATGTGACAATCAGGATTGCTGTTTATAAGGCAAAAGTGTGGAGGAATAGGATTATCCTAGCTCCACAAAATACATTTAAAAATGGGTCCTTAAGGTCAGCTCTCATTGAACCACACATTTTTAAAACATTCTTTATTGAAAAGTAGGCATTACAAATCAGGTTTTGTGTTTATCTCTAAATGCATTGCACAATGCATTATATCAAACAAAAGTGTTCCCAAGTAGCCTTTGGTATAAATAATAAAGAAGCAAGCAAACATGATTTTCCTTAGATTCCTGAACCCAAATATTAATATGGACTGAAAGATATTTTCAGTACATATAATTTTTCTGTTTCAGAGAGAATTATAAATATGGCAGATATTGCTGTGTCATTTTTTTTTATATATCCAGTAAAAATTTCTTACAACTCTGACAAGTAGTCGGCTCTCTCTGAGAGTTAATGGAATAATTTCCAATAAATGCCACTATTACCTGTTTCTCATGATTAGAGATTCTGGGTAGCGCTGTTACATGTGTTTGGTCAAGAAGGAACATGGTAAGGGTAATGTGCAAGTGGGACATTTAAGAAACTGACAGAGTGGGTGCTCAGTGAATATTTGCTCTACAGCTACATTACAGCTAAAGCTGAATATTCCTTAGCGGAGCATGTTTCTGGGATAGAAGTGCAAAGGTCTGATGATGGATTGCAGTTGCTCATCGTATCCTTTCTAAATGTTTGGGAGATGAATAATAGGGGTAAAATTTGAAGATAAGAGAAAAAAGACAATATGCTATGTTCTCCAATTACTGCCTGCTTCTTTTATCTGGAAGTTTGCCCTTAACTATTCCACAATCTGAATTTAATTTATTAGTAAAAATAGAAAATATGTTGTGTAGTGTATATATATTAGGTATCTTAGGATTCTGTTTTCCTCTCAACCTCTTTCCTTTTTATTCATATTTTGTAATTTATAACTAAAATTTAGCTGTATCTATCCTATGGCGGCTATAAAAACTTGATACAATGATCTACAATAATGAAAAGGTAGAGAAATCTGTGTGAGAAAACTTCCTTCTCTCCTTTTGCTCTCCAGGGACTAGTTTTATTAGGATTTGGAGAAGGTGTTTGGTTCATATTTCACCATCTCAAAATTTTTTAAGAGAAAAAAGGCGGTCATTTACAATAGTATGACATACACTATAATACCAAGGTGGCATAAGGTATGCAGCAACAGGATGTTGTAGTAGAGAATTACATTCTCTCTCTCTAATCTATTATCTCTCTATATATATTATCTATCTATATACAGATATCTATAGATAGATTTGGTATAAATATATACCACAGTTCATCTAAAAGCATCACTGAGCACTTTGCAGCCAATTACTGGTCTTAAATGTCAGCAAGAGGATGTGTTAATTTTTAAGCAAAACCAAAATGATCTTCCTATCTGAGCAGCCAATGAAATTCTGCATCTAAGGGATTTTCTCCCGCAAATGCCAAACTGGATATATTTGCATATGTTCTTTCTGATATATGAAGAAGTTGGAAATTGCACATGAGTTTAAAACATTTCAAGGAATTGCTTTTACAAGCTAGGTGTTTACATCTGTGTATGATTATTTTAATTTTTGCTGTTAGGTGATTTTAAAAAATAAAAACTGATTGCTGTTTTTTTTCCTTGTCTGTTATTACCTAAATAAAGTTTTAACGTTGCTAACTTGGTACTCAAGTTTATAGACAATATAAAGTATAATGACTATTCCTAGACCAAAAATGTAAACAGAATTGAAATTTGGTACATCAGGTAAAGGAATATTAGGTTGAAAGAAAATTCATTTTATTATGTCATATGTGACACATTATTGCTAACTTCTCATTAAACCTATAGAGAGCAAGTATTCATATGGATCTTGCCGTTTTCTGATTAATTAGCTGGTTAACTAGCAGCTAAAAATTCTTAAGTAACAATGGTCTCAACCCCTCTTCACTATAGGAAACCATTTGTCACTAAGTTAACTCTTTTCATATTATATTCAGAGAACCTTAAACTTCTGTTTCATCATGTGCCTTTTATGTAGCCAGAAAATTCACCACATACTTCATATAAGCTTGTGAATAAAATTTAAAGTGACAACATTCACATGTGAGGAATATATGCCTAATAATGAGGTGCATCTCAGAGATTATTCATATGAAATATAAAAATAAATATGTAACAAACACTATGATAATCATGCAGAATTGCTTACTAGCCCATTACTATTATTGCCCAAGTTTTAAACACTAATCTTTTTCCTGCCCAGCCACCTAGGACCACCCCATGAAGTACTAACTAGGTTGAATACCTAATATATTTTTTTTAAATTGTAAGTGCCTAATTAGGTAGTTTTGCTGATGAGCAATCAAAAGGAGAAGGAGAAGAGAAGCAGACATAAAAAAAAAAAAAAAAAACCTAGGGGAGGGCGTGGAAAGGGTGCGATCCGAAGACATTTCTTTCGTGCCGGATGCCTCTGATTTCCCTTGATAAGGCAGAGCTACATGAAGAGTTTTCCCCACATACACAGTTTTTCATAGTGGAAAAGAATTTCCTTGAATTTGGAATTTATATTTTGACTGTGACAAAATCCATCCAGAAATTATTAACTATTGTATGTGAAGACACTGAAAAGGAATAAAAAACAGATAATCTGCACAGTACCCCCTTTAATATTTTCCTGCAATTATTATGTCATAGTGGAAACTGCACTATTTAACTTCAACCAGCTTAAAATGAACTTTTAAACTGATACAGATCCTTTCTATTGTTCTTAATTTCTGTTTCTGGTAGGTTAGCTAGTGAATATAAAGCGAACTGTTGGATGCAGGAGCACAATAAATCTTCATTTAACCTACCTGCTATATACTAAGCATTGCTATTTGTTATTGTTATTGAGAGAGAGGGTGGAGGAGAGCGAGAGAGAATCTTAAGCAGGCTCCACACTTAGCTAGCAACTCCAGGCAGGGCTTGATCTCATGACCCTGAGATCATGAACAAGCTGAAACCAGGAGTTGGGTGCTTAACTGACTGAGCCACCCAGGCATCCCTATACTGAGTGTTGTAATACAGGCTATGAAGATGAAAAGAGAGAAATGTTGAGACCTTTTCCCTAAATGGTATTAACTGTATAGTTAGAGGTTTTAAGGACTCAAAGCTAAAACAAAACCAACCAAACAAACGAACAAGAAGTAATAGGGCTGAAAGGGAACAAATTTTCCAAAGTGTGGCTTTATTGGTATTGAAATATTCAATGACTAACACAGGTCTTACCTTCTTTACATCAAGGGATGGTTTATTCAGATCAATAAACCCACACATTTACAGAAATGGTTTGCACAGCAAATATGAAAGACAGCTCCTTAAACAGCATCTATTGTGGTGATTGCAACTGGTCCATTAAGAACCTCTGGGTGTGCACATCAGTCACTTCTAAAGTGTTGCTGTTAAAAAGGAGTCATGAGCTAATGCCTCCTGAGATGGAGTGTGCTTGACCTTGTCTGGGCTCCGGCACTCACTCAGAGGGAAACATGTTGCATTAGGTAACTGCAGGTGAGGTTTGTGTTAGGACCAGAAAACCTGTTTACAAAAGAGGCCATTTTTCTGAGGCCAGATATTTTTATGTGCTTATCTTTGAATAAGGTGAGGAGTCCATTGTTTTTTCTCTTCTGTGGTTTAGCTGACCTCTGTGGTGAAGCACCGAGAACTTTATGGATTATAGCAATGATAACATTTTGTGTTTCTTATGTCAGGATTTCAAAGGATTGTATTTAGAACATGAGTGCCCTCACTGGGTGAAAATGAAGAGCGGGTTAAGTCCGAGGGAGGGTTCTGCTCACTGGCCCACACTGCTCTCATTCAGTTTTATGATCCCCTGTGCCAGACATATGGCGGCATAATGGTGTCAGGGACTCTACTCTCATTTTCCTCTTCCATGTGGCCTCCTTACAGTGTTTATGAAGTAGGATGAGCCTCTGGGGATGCAAGTTCTTTGTTTCATTACAGAGCCAGAGGGATTGTCTTTCCTCTCTATTGTTGCCTTTAGATACATTGTTGAAAGGGCTGAAGACCGTCATGACTGGGCATTTTCCTTCACGAACACACATGTCGCCACGCAGAGTGCCTTGGCAGGCATTGGACATTCCAGGACAAGCATCTCCTCTCTCTACACGAAGTCTCTTAAAGATGACATGACATCAGATTTTCTTCCTTATGTTAGAACTTTGAAGGGTGGAGGTGTGAAATCTGGCTTCCCCCGAGGCTCTCATGTGAGGCTGAGTGTTGGTTTCACAAGCCATCTATGAAAAGGGTGTATGAACAGACTGTACAGATGCTGCATCTAGCTTCATTGTGCCAAAGAAACTGAGGGTACTTCTGCCACCAGGTTTTCTATTTTAAGACAGCTTATATGTTTTTGCTGCTTTAATTTTTTTACAAGATATTTTGTTGTTGTTGTTGTTGATAAATGACCTATACCTGTGGTCAGTGAGATGGAAAATGGCTCACATATTCCTTTCTAGCCAGACATCTCAGATTTGTGAAAGAAGTAAAATCCTCAAATGAAGTCCTATTTTCACATGGTAAAACATGATTTGAATATTGAAAATAAATGGGATTAATATCTTAGTCTTTAAAGTATCTATATTTTATTTATTTTTTAAAGGTTGTATTTATTTGAGAGACCGAGAGAGAGAACAAGGGGAGGGGCAGAGGGAGAAGCCAACTCCCCACTGAGCAGGGAGCCCGATGCTGGGCTCGATCCCGGGACTCTGGGATCATGTGCCGAAGGCAGATGCCCAACAGACTGAACCACCCAGGTGCCCCTAAAGTATCTTTATTTAAATGTAAGTTACTCATGTTTCTTCTCCTCTCTTCTCCCCCAGCTCCCTCTCCTAGGGATCACATGCTTATGAACCTCTCGCTCCCTGGACCACACAGCTTGAGATGTCCTTGTACCACAGTGAGACTAATATAAGGGCACACATCTGGCCCCCACACCTGTAATTCTAGGATCCAAGCCCTATCGGTTTCCCCTTCTCTTTTAGGGCATTTTCGGTGTCATAAGATCACTGATGAGCTGGCCCTCAACTTGTATGTGACTCTCAACGTTTTCCTCCCTTCTTGTGATTTCCTTTCTTTGTGCCTTCTCTGTCATACATATGGGCTGGTCCTACCTGCTGCTCTGGCCCTGTTTCCCTTCTTTGCTTCAGTGGGTTCAGCAGTCACCCCAAATAGAGGTTCTGGCCAAGATCTGATATAGGTGGGCAGTAAGGCCATTCTGACCCAACGTCTTATTTTAGTGAATGGTTCTTTACATTTTTATCACTGTTGGTGGAACTTCATCTTCCCAGAGTTCAGATATTAGTCCATGAGAAAACAGAAAGCTCTAATAAGAATCACTCTTTCCTTTGGCGACTAGCCCTTACTGCCCTGAACCAAGCATTCCTTTAGGATGAGTTCTTTTCCAGAGGAGACCTCGTCTTCCAAACATACCTTGAACATGCCAGAATAGAGTGAACATAGATTCCTTGTCAATGGTATCCCTGATCGCTTAGCATTTACTCCTTTACTGATGGGTTAAATAAATAAATAAAAATTTAAAAAATCTTTATAAACAACAATTATTAATGTTGCTATATTCTTAGTTTAAGCATCTTTTTTTTTCTCACTCTCCTGAATGCTGATCTAGTACTCATATTCAAAAATATGCATCTTTGTGTATTATTTGTAAACTTGCTCCTTGTTAACTCAAATGGACAAGCTGCATGAACACCTTGTTATTGCAAGGTAGGGAGGCAATAGGCTCATGAGAAAAAAAACACACTTTTGCAAAAAGTTTGGACACTGCACGGCTAAATTCTTTGGAACTCACACCATCGGAAAAAAGTTCTCTATTGCATATATGAAATTTGCTAAAAGAGTAAATCTTAAAAGTCCTCAACACACACAAAAAAATTGGTAACTATGGTGACAGATGTTAACTACACTTATTGTGGTGATGATTTAGCAATATATAAAAATTACCGAATCATATTGTATACCTGAAACTAATATGTTGTATGTCAATTACACCTCAATACAATTTTTTTAAAAGTTCTGGACATTTAGGGATGCAGATGGTATTGAAAGAAAATTCAACTAAAGCCTAGAGTAAAATCAGCTATATGTTAGCCTGAGAGTAATAATAAATAGGTTATTAAGGCAGAAGAGCCCTAACCTATGTGACCTTATTTATCTATTTATACAACTATGTTTTAAATATAAAAATAATATAAAATACATTTATATATAACAAATGTATAATATATATTTTATGTGTATGTGTATATATATCATATAAAACATATATAAATATATATAACATATAATATAGTAATATATAATATCTAATAATATAAACAAAGCACATAGTCTTTGTTACTTTTTAAAATAGAGGGCAAAATTCAAAAGAAAAACATATAATCCCAAAGTTATTGGAAAGCTGACTGAGACATTGGTTGTAAGAAGGATACTAGTACTCCCCTTTTAGCAAATAGTTCTATAGACAAAGCCCCTAATTAACAAGAAACACTGAATGTAAATTTTTCAGCAGAGACTACTCACTCACCACATCTGTTCTTCTTCTAGAATGATAAAACCCCTGATTTTTAGCTAGGTACATGGTCTCCTGAAATAGGCTACATTTACCAGCTTCACTTGAAGCTAGTTATAGCCCTAGAAATATTAACAGAAATGTCTTATGTGATTTCCAGAAAGGAACATTTAAGAGAGAGGGTGATTAATATCCAGAATATATAAAGAAACCCTACAACTAACAACAACAGAAAACAACTTGATTTAAAAAAATAGACAAAGGACTAAAAAAGACATTTCTCCAAAGAAAATATATAAATGACCAATAAGCACATGAAAAGATGTTTAACATCACTAATCATCAGGAAAATGCAAATTAAAACCACAATAACATACTAGAACATACCCATTAGAACAGCTATTATTAAACAAAACAGAAAATAACAAGTGTTATCAAGGATGTACAAATATTGGAAATCTTGTGCATCACTGATGGGAATGTAAAATGGTGCAGCCACCATGAAAAACAGTATACCAATTTCTCAGAAAACTAAATATAGAATTATATGACCTAATAATTCCAATTCTACTTCTAGATATTATGTAATAATATGTATATTCTCAGATATATATATAGTAGTATAATAACATGTATAACAATATATATAATTATATATTCCCCCAAAAATTGAAAGCAGGGACTCAAACATATTTGTACACACATGTTTATAGCAGCATTACTCACAATAGCCAAAAGATTGAAGCAACCCAATTGTTCTTTGATAAATGAATGGATAAACAAATTGTGGCATATACATAAAAATGGAATACTATTCAGCTTTAAAGAGGAAGGAAATTCTAACACATTCTACAACATGGATGAACCTTGAAGACATTATGCTAAGTGACATAAGCCAGTCACAAAAGGACAGATATTGTATGACTCCACTCTCATGAGTTACCTAAAGTAGTCCAATTCATAGAGACTGAAAGTAGAGGTTATCAAGAGCTGAGGGGAGAAGGGGATGTGGGGAGTTATTAATGAATGAGTAGAAATGTTTGGGATGATGAAAAAGTTACAGTAATGGATGGCGAGTGATGGTTGCAGAACAGTGTGAAGGTACTTAATGCCACTGGACTGTACACATAAAATGGTTAGAATGGTAAATTTTGTTATGTATATATTTTTTTAAAGATTTTATTTATTTGACAGAAAGAGACAGCGAGAGAGGGAACACAAGCAGGGGGAGTGGGAGAGGGAGAAGCGGGCTCCCTGCGGGGCTCGATTCCGGGACCCTGGGATCATGACCTGAGCTGAAGGCAGACCCTTGATGACTGAGCCACCCAGGCTCCCCTGTTATGTATATTTTATCACACAAACACATCAAAAAAAAAAAGTAGAAAAGAAGGCATGTACTTCCGTTCCTTTCTCTTTCTTCGCCTGGAATGTAGACTGGTGGTGGAAGTTGAGCAGACTTCTGGAACTTTAAATAGAAGCCACGGGTTGAAGGTATGGAGCCATGGGATGCGAGGAGTCTGGGTTTCTGACCATCACGGAGTTGCTGTTCTAGTACTGGGCAACTCACTTTTCCAATTTTGTTTGAGCAAGAAATAAACTCTATCTTGTTTGAGCTACTAGTATTTTTCTATCACTCTTTGCTGAACTTAATCCTATTTTTAAAAAGATTTTGCAAGAGGGAGAGTGTGCTGGAGAAGGGGCAGAAGGAGAGAGGGAGATGGAATCCTCAAGCCAACTCCTCACTGAGTGTGGAGCCCATGGCAAGGCTGGAACTCAGGACCCTGAGATCATGACCTGAACTGAAACCAAGAGCTGGCCACTTAACCAACTAAATCACCAAGGCGCCCCGAATTTAATCCTGTTTTAACCACCTTCCTACTGATTTGCTTTGCTATGAATGAGTGCCCTTCAAATTTTTGACCAGAATATTTGATCTGTGCTTTACATGGAAGCACACTATTATCCACTATGACTGTGAGTAACATCCGCAAATAAATCCACAGGCAATAAGTCATAAAAATGATGATTACCATATTCTTTCACAAAGAGGAGGTGCAATAAAGCAGGTAAGAATGTATAATTTTAATTTAAGTTTCTCTTGAACTTCTCTGTGTTTTGGGTAGATCATTTCTGTAATTGGCCTTGGTCACTTGTAATTTTAGTTCATTCTTCTGGGATGTTAGCAGTCTAGCCATCCTGGTGTCATTCATTGTTTAATTCTCTCAATTTTGTAGTTAAGATGTTCATAAAAAATATTAAATGATACTAGAGGCAGAGTCAAATCTTCAGAAGAACCATTTGAATTTCCAGCCAGTTGGAGACCGACCAAGAGATTGCTTATTTGGGGACAACAAATGCGGGCACCTTGAAAACAAACACAAAAAATAAAACCCAATTCTTTGGACAATTTGTCCTCAGATCATTACTTAAAGTAGGTTTAAAAAATTAGATTGTGTGTATTATGATTCATACAAGTTATAAGACATTTTATTGAGTGCTTGATAGACTATCCATTAACTATTGTATATTTAAACCCACAATAACTTAAAGTAAAATTGTACCATTATTTCATTCTGGAGGAGACCAATTATCAGACTCTTAAATTCTTAAAGTTTTGGGCTAAAGACCATCATTTGCACATAATCATGATCACTTCTATAGTTTTGGAATATAATTATCATGCATACAACACCAATATATCTAATGAAGGAAAAAATTCCCTATGTCTTTTCTGTGTAAATACTTATTTCTCTAGTCTATTAAATGCTGCCTATCAAAAACAAAAACTAAGCTTCTGGAAGCCTCAGGGATTATTTTATGTTTATTTGTAGTGTTCCAGGTGAGCTGACATTTGACCATTCCCAGATTACTAAGTGACCTATTTGGAATCTTTTTTTTCTAAATATTATTTTATTATGTTACGTTAATCACCATACATTACATCATTAGTTTTTGATGTAGTGTTCCATGATTCATTGTTTGCGTATAACACCCAGTGCTCCACGCAGAACGTGCCCTCTTTAATACCCATCACCAGGCTAACCCATCCCACCAACCCCCTCCCCTCTAGAACCCTCAGTTTGTTTCTCAGAGTCCATGGCCTCTCATGGTTCATCTCCCCCTCCGATTTTCCCCCCTTCATTTGGAATCTTGACAAAACAGTGGTGTCCAGTCTGGTGATGGCTAGAGTTACGAAAGTGCGAGGAACCGGAAACTTGGAGGCTCCGGGGTAAGGACACTCCTCTGCCTTCACATCCCGTCCCCTCCCTAAGAAGATGACCTTATCATCACACTATTCCCTCAACTCTTTAGAACTCTGTCTACCACTTTATCTGCTCCTTTCATCCATCCTTCACCTCTCCATTCCAACCCCTGGAGGACCAGCTGTTTTGAAATTCAAGGTTAATCCTCCACATAATGTATATCTCATCCCTCCTTGTCTCCTCCAGGTCATTATGGCATCTCTTTACCTTCCCTCTCTCTTGGCTTATTCCCCTCAGCTGATAAAGTTGTTTATGCCTCTCCCTTCATACAAAAACTCGACCAATTTTTTTCCCCCCAACTCCACACAGTGATCTTGTGGCTAACATCCCTCTGGCTCTTCACAATCAAGCTACTTGAAAGCGTAACCTGTACTCACCGTTTCAATTGCTCACCTATCAGCCTCTCCTCCTAACCTGGCTTTATGGCTCCCACTCCACTGAAAGTGCTCTTGACAAGGTTACTGATGATCTCATAAACACCAAGTCCAATCGGTAGTTTTCTGTCATTATTTTACTAGAGCTCTCAGCTTCATCTAGTAATGTTGAATCCCTTTTTCTCAGAACCCTCTTGATTTCTAGATTTCCCTTGATCCCTCTTTCTTCTCCTGATTCGGTGTCATTTGACACTTTTCCTCCATCCCTCCCTTACATATGGTTGTGTTCCCTGGGACTATGTCTTTCCCACTCTTCTCGTTCTCTGCCCTCTCCCTGGGAAATCTTAACCACCCTCACAGCTTTATCTCCTGCCTTGTCTTTCAAATTTGTTTCTTTGTCAAGTCCAGACAATTAGGATGACTCCAGGACCCAGTTTTTCCATTTGGACATACCATGGACATCTCCATCTCAACATGCATGAATTTAGGCTTATCACCACTAAGTCCCCTGATCTTCCTATATTCCCTCTCTTGATGTATGATGCTACCCAGTCTTTCTTGCAGCTTCCTAAATAAACAAGAGATGCTTTCTTACCATTGTGCTTCTGCACATGCTAGTCCATCTTCAAAGAATATTTCCCTAGCCCATTTTACTTAGCACTTTTTGTCATTGATATCTCAGCTGAAATGCTATTCCTTTCAGAAATCTTTTACTGAATCCCAACTTTGTGCTAGAAGTTTCTACTGCATACTTCACTTGACCCTTTTTACTTATCCATAATCCCCCCAAGACTGAGTTCCTCGAGGCTTAGGGCTATATTTTGTTTATTATTGTATTGCCAGAGCCTGGGACATAGATAGTACTAAATATATATCTTGAATGACTGAAAGAAACTAGAACCCTGGGAATTATCCTAGACCCCTTCTTTATTCCACAATGCACTAGGTTCTAGAATTCAAATTCCTGGATTACTATTGAATCCGTTCCTTTGACTTCTTCTCCTAATGTGATTTCTTGTCAAGTTATTGCAATGGTCTCCGTGCTTGTCTTGCTCTCTCTAGGCATATTCCTCTCAAATTCATCACATGTGTTGGCTCCAGAATTATCTTTCTAAAATATAAATCTGATCATGCCACTTACCTACTCAAAATATTTCCATGGCTCCCCTTCTACCATGGTTGTCAAACTACAAACACAGTATACAAGGGGATTCGTGCTTTGTTCCTTGCTACATTTCCACAGCCATATCTCACCTCCAATACACTCACATTTAAGTCTTGCCAAACTTGACATAGTTCCCCAAATGAGATGCATTTACCCCCCCCCGCCCCGTGCCTTAGTACAAGCTCTTCCTTCTGCTTAAATATCCAGTTCAAAAGTTAACTTTTAAAACTCTTCTCAGGCAAAACTCTCTTGACTCCTTTAGACCAACTGAGGTGCCCCTCATCTGGGTTTTCATAGAATCTTCTGCATAATTCTTTATTTTAATGTGGGCTAGAAACTCCAAAGGGTCCTTGGATACCAACATATATGTACTTTTGAAGGCTGAAAGTCCTGATGTTACCCTATAGCAATTTTATCTCTCCAACTAAATTTATTTCCTTTGAGATTTTTATAATTTGTCAGGTTTAATGATAAAATCTTCTCACATTTTTCAAGGCTGTTTTCCATTACTACAGACTGAATGCTTTCAGTCTGCTGAATGTTAAACATCAAAATAGAAGAAAGACCTAGTACTTCTCCCTGGAGCGTGGCTCTGCATTTCCTTTGTAAATGTACTCATTCCTCATATCTGTACTCTTATGGGCAATTTTCTTTCCTTATACATTCTCCTGGGATTGCATTCTGTACCTGCCTGGGAAAGAGAACACAGTGGCACATGGCAGTGTTTTGAGAGCTGCCAGCAGAAATAAAAGACTTCACTGAGCAGTTGTGCCAGGGAGCACCTCCAACGATGTGTTGGGACTCTGATCTGATATGCTTCTTTTAGTGCAAAAAAACAAGAGCTACGCAGTGGACCTCGCTTCACTCATTCATTTATAGTTCCCAAATAATTATGGCATTACTAGTGGCTGAGGATACAGAAACAAAGAAGGCAGAGCTCTTTTCCTTAGAGGACTTACAGTTTAGTAAGTAGAATAGATAAGTTTTTTAAAAAATGCATGCAGAAAGGTCAGTGATAGACAAAAAATATTCCCCCAAGGCAAACTGATCAATTTTAAGCAGAAGAGAGAATCAGGAATGAAAGATGATAGCTTCAGTTTCATCCATAGAGAGTTTGAAGTGCTTATGTGACATTCAGGTAGAGCTGGTGCACAGGTAGATGGCATTACAAGCATGGTACTCAGGAGATGATCCTCTCCTGATAACATAGATTTGGGATTCCCTAGGGGAAAGAAGATACTGAGGCTGTGCAAAAACCGATAGAAGATTAATGGCAGCAATATTTAAGGGATATTGGAGGAGGGAAATAGCGACCTCAGAAAGAGCTTGAGATGGGGAAGATATTCCAGAAGCCAAAGAAGGATATTTATGAAGAAAAGCGTGGTCACCTGTCGGGTGCCAGCAAGAGGTCAATGACAAAGCATCAAGAAGAACCCGTTCAGTTTTAGCCATTGGTGACCACTGTCTCTGAGCAGGTAGAGCAGAATGTGGGACCAGAAGCCAGTCTGGGAACCGATGCAAGGTAAGGCAGTTGAGATGGTGAATACAGAGTATTTGTCAAGAATCCTGTTTGTGAATGGAAGAAAAGCAACAAAAGAGAAGCCAGGAGAAGCGTGGCTAGAAAATACCCTGTTATACTTAAATATTTTCAAAGATGTGAGAATGTCTAAATGTTGAGAAGGCTTCATTGGAGTGTAAGGGATTGAAGATACACGAGGGAGAAAGAAGAGCTGATGATAGGGCAAGGTCCCAGAGCAACAGGAAAAGATTCTATCATGCTCCCCATTTCACACATGGGGCTGGGCAAGAGAGCAATTCATACGGATACATAGAAGCTCTCTAACACCACGCATCACAGATGCCCCTGTGAAATCTGCCTAGCCCCTGTCAATGATATCTTGTGTAGAGACCTTAGCAAATGTGATGAATTTATTTTTTAGTTCATGTTAGCAAATAAGAAAAATGTTCCCCTGAGTGCCACAGAAGTAGTTCCAAATATTCATTTATTTAACTAGAACAAATCTCTTTGGTTCTCTCTGGTACTGCCAAGATCACTTAACTCCTGCACTGAGAATGTTCAACCTCCCTCACTTCACTGATCATCCACAATGAGCTTCCGCTGCATCTCGAGCACAGCCCAGACTGTCTTTACAGTTCCTAAATCAGACTGAAAATTGGGTCACCACTGCCGTATTTATTAAGTGCTCAGGCTTCTCTGATCTTTTTATCTTACCAATAGTCCATAACTCATTCCTAAACAAGTGCCCTACAAATTCGGATGGTCATAAATAATTTTGTTCTCTATTTAAAATAAAATCCATAATAGTGTGACCAGCTGACCATCACTAGTGCACAGTATTTAACCAAGGGCTGATTTGATTTGCATGGTTATTTGATATCTCCAGATCATGGTAAGTAAATGCCTTCTAAATTGAGCAGCATGTTGTATTCAGTAAGACTATAATACGAAAAGACTGTGCTCAGTAAGACTATAATACGAAAAGAAGATTATATTATTGTGCCCACTAGAAGGCACACAGTTTTATTTCCAGGTAGGTATCTGCAGTTGGAGGGTCTTGGGACATAGGAGTGCAGTGTTTGGGACAAAAAGGGCTTTGGCTTCTATTGCTTTCTGGGCTGGAATACTGCTGTTTTAGCTTTAAGTCTGGAAATGTCTCTTTCTGGGCCTCACTCTTTGAACCCTCCAGAGTGGGTGAGGTGTTCCTCCTCTGAACGCACATCGCACCGAAGAACACAGGCAACTGCAGTGAAATTGCTGCATTGCTTTGTCTACACCACCCAACTAGACGGTCTCATTAGCTGTTACACCACTTGGTCCTAGAGCAGGCTCTGGTTTCTAGCTGCCATGGAATAAAATGTACTGAATAGTGAAAAGAATCAATGTGCCAAATCTTATGATTTGGATTTGGAAAGTTACAAAAATAATCTGCCAAAGAGAGTGAGGGGCTAACTCCCCACCGTGATGTGTTTTCTACTACTTAAAAGTCATGATTCTCTCAGCAGTTTAAAGCTGAAGCTTTCCTATCATCTTGTGTCCTTGGAAAAATCCCATATTCTCAGAACACCTAGAGGGCTAGCTCCTTCCTCTCAATTTAGTGGATAATTTTCTCCTCCTTTCTGCAAATTTTCATAGCCTTTTGTGCCCCCCCTCCCTTTTTTTTTTTTTTCCTTTCTGGCATTTCCGAGAATCTGAGATGTAATAGTGCTATTTTAAAAAATCATCCTGTTTCCTTACTGACTTGTGATTTACTTGAAGGAAGGGATTGCACTTATTTTATTACCTCCAACAGTGCTTAACACTGCGCTTTGCTTTAAGTAGTGATTAATAAATATTGGTCATATTGAACATCATCAGCAACTACGACTTAAATGGGGCCTCAAAATGCTAATGGACTCTGATGTAGCGGTGGAAGTGGGACCAGTGGATGGTGCTAATCCCCGCCAAGTGATGTCTCCTTGAAACGGCACGCTCCTCGGGCTCTGACACAGCCAAGTGCAATGGCCCGGGCCTCCTGCTTGGCAAAGGCTGGTAATGACCAAGCTAATGCGTATCCCAACTGCCAGCCAGTCATTTACTAAGTAGATCAACATGACAGTGAGAGAAACTCAACCAAACGGGAAGGACCTACAGAGAGAAACAGGTGCTTTCTAAGCTAACACTTCTTGGAGGAAAATAAATCCCAATACTCCTTAAAAGAATAGAATTTCATTCAGAGTCAAAATTTCTCAGGGCACCTGGCACTGACAAGTGAGGTAGGGTTGAATAAAATAAGCGAGAAGCTTATAGGGTGTTTTTTTTTTTTTAATGACAAACCATACCCATTATAGCCAAATAGAACATGTACAATTACTCAAATATGTATATGAAAAAGGGATGGGACAAGGTATATTCAAAGTTAATGCTAGATATTGCCTTTGTCATATTATGTTCCTTAGTGTATTTAAAATCTGTTAAACTCCATGCCACAGCAACAATTGGATTTCAGCAATGCTTAAAAGATAGCTTAATGCATTATCTTTTCATTTGCTAAAAAAATCAGTCATCCTATAAAATTGTTCAACATCTATAGGATTTATGAAGCAGAACAAAACCTTTCTAGTTATGAGAGGACTAAGAATACAAAGATAAACATGTTAGCCAGTCCATCATTTATCACACTTAATAAATTAAGGTGATTTAGAGAACTGTGGGGTAGAAGACGTTTCCTGCCACACACTAATTTTTGGAAACCTGAAATTGTTTAGGAGATAAAAGTGTTTGTATCTATATCTCAAATTCTGATTATATAGAAACAATCATATTAAGGAAGGATGGCGATATTAGACTTTGAGTTCAAGATACAAAGGAAATAGTATGAGGGAAATATTACAATTAAACTCTGAGTTTAATGATTTCTGTTATAACTACAGAAATTACACAGAGATCTATGATTGTTGAGGTAATTGTAGTATACAAGCCGGTTAAAAACTCTCATGCATAAGAATAAGTGGTTAGTTTTAAAGTATCACCCTCAGATTATTTATTAATTACAAAGGAAAACATCTTTACAGAGGAGAAATCTGGTGGATGGCACAGTAAGTGATAAAACCAAACCTCATCAATAATGGACAAACGGATACACGTTATCTTAACAAAACTCTTTAACCTAGTCTAGTCATCAGGAAGCAATAAAGCAAATCCACATTGAGGGACATTCTTCAAAATGATTATTCTATACTCCTCAAAGATGTCAGTTTCATGAAAGACAAAAAAAGATGAGAGAGCTCTTCCAGATCGAAGGGGAACAGAGAGATGTGACAACTAATTGCAATGTGTGATCCTTGACTGGATCCTGGATACAAAACCCCAGAAAGCTATAAAGGACCTTATTGGGACAATGGAAGAAATAGGACCATGGATTGTATATCTGATAATATATGTGTGTCAGTGTTAAATATCGCAGGTGTGACAATTAAATTATGGTTATAAGGGAAGATATCTTTGTTTTAAGGTGAAATATTTGAAGTGTCATTGTGACTATAATTTACTCTTAAAGTGATTGATGAGGAGAAAGAATAGAAAAAAATTAGGAGGGGCGCCTGGGTGGCTCCGTCGTTAAGTGTCTGCCTTGGGCTCATGTCATGATCCCAGGGTCCTGGGATGGAGCCCCACGTCGGGCTCCCTGCTCAGTGGGGAGCCTGCTTCTCCCTCTGCCTCTGCCTCTTCCCCCTGCTTGTGCGCTCGAGCGCGCTCTCTCTCTCTATCTCATCTGCTCTCTCTCAAATAAATAAATAAAATCTTAAAAAAAAAACTACTTAGTAGTAGTCAAACCCCATTCCACACGCACTCCAGCTTCTGGCAAATGTAATCTCCTTTTTCTGTCTCTGTGGATTTCCTTATTCCGGACATGATATACAACTAGAATCATTCAATGCGTGGTCTTTTGTGTCTAGCTTCTTTCACATAGCATAACGTTTTTAAAGTTCATCCATGGTGTAGCCCGGGTCAGTACTTTTTTATAGTCAAATAATGTTTCCTTGTATAAATATAACATTTTGTTTATTCATTACTTGATGCACACTTCTTCCCCCCCCCCATTTAATGGATATTCTGAGTAATGCTACTATGAATCTTTATGTTAAAGCTTTTGTGTGGACATATGTTTTCATTTCTCCTGCTTTAACTTACCCAGAAGTGGAATTGCGGGATCATATGGTAGCTCCATGTTTAATTTTTTGAGGAAGCGGCCAACTGTTTTCCAAAGTGGCTGCACCATTTTATATTCCCAGCAGCAACACGAGAGTTCCAGTTTCACCCCATTCTTACCAACGCTGGTTACTTTCTGTTTGTTTTGTTTTCATATAACCATCCTAATGGGTGTGAAGTAGTTTCTCGTTGTGCTTTTGATTTGCATTTCTGTGATGATGAGTGATGTTGAGCATCTTTTTGTACACTTATTGGCCATCTATATATCTTCTTTGGAGAAGTGCCTATTCAAATCCTTTCCCCATTTTTATTTTAGGTTGTTTTTTGTTGATGTTATTGAGTTGTAGGAGTTCTTTCTACATAGGATATTAATCCATTTTTCATTTTGTTGCCTGTGCTTTCAGTGCTATATTCAAGAGGTTATTGCCAAATTCAATATCACGAAGGTTTTCCCCTGTGTTTTCTTTTACCTCTCACATTATGTCATTGATCCATTTGGAGTTAATTTTTGTATATAAACCAAGTAAAAGTCCAACTTCATTTTTTTGCATGTGAGTATTCAGTTTTCCCAACACTATTTGTTAAAAGACTATCTTTTCTCCATTGAATGATCTTGGCACTCTTGTCAAAAATCATTTGTATGTATGGATTCATTTCTGGGATCTCTATTCTTTCCTGTTGGTCTATTTGTCTGTCTTTATTCCAGTACCACACCTTATGCCAGTATTTTAACTTTGTAGTAAGTTTTGAAATTAGGAAGTATGAGTCCTCCAATGTTGTTTTTCTTTTTCAAGATCCTTTTGGCTGTTTGGGGTTCCTTGAAATTCCGCATAAATTTTTTCCAAGTTTTTATTTAAATTCCAGTTAACATACTGTGTAATATTAGTTTAGATGTACAACTTAGTGATTCAACATTTCCATACAACACCCAGTACTCATCACAGTAAGTGCCCTCCTTAATCCCCATCCCCTGTTTCCCCCATCCCCCACTCACCTCCCCTCTGGTAACCATCAGTTTGCTCTCTATAGTTAAGAGTCTGGTTTTCCTTTCTCCTGTTTTCCCCCCTATGATCATTTTTGTTTCTTAAATTCTGCATGTGAGTGAAATTATATTGTATTTGCCTTTCTCTGGCTGATTTATTTCACTTAGCATAATACTGTCTAGCTTCATCGATGGATTTTCTTGTTTTTGAAAAAAAAAAAGTCATTGGGGTTTTGGTAGGGATTGCACTGAATCTGTAGCTTGCTCTAGGTAGTATTGGTATCTTAACAGGGTAAGTCTTCCAGTCCACAAACATGGGGTATCTTTCCATTTGTTTGTGTCTCCTTTAATATCTTTCAGCAACATTTTATAGTTTTAAGTGTGTAAGTCTTTTGCTTTCTTCGTTAAGTTTGTTTCTAGGAATTTTTTGGTCTCACCATGGACTGAATGTTTGTGTTCCCCCAAATTTCATATGCTGAAACTCTGCTCCCCAGTGCAATGATATTTGGAGATGCGGTCTTTGGGAGGTAATGAGGTCATGAGGGTGGAGCCTTCATGATGAATTTCACTTAGAAGAAACAAGACAGAGCTTCCACCCTGTTTCTCTGATCCCCACTGTGTGAGGACACAGCAAGAAGACAGCTACCTGTGAACCAGGAAAAGGGTCTCAGCAGAACCCAATCATGCCAACACCCTGATCTCAGATTTTCCAGCCTCCAGAACCAGGAGAACTAAATGTTTGTTGTTTCAGCCACCCACTCTGTGGTACTTTTGTTATAGCAACCCAAACTAAGAGAGATACCATTCTGAACAATGGTGCTATTGCTTTCTTAGTTTTCTTTTTGAATTGTTCATTGTTACTGCATAGGAATGCAACTGATTTTTGTGTTTAATTTTAATTTTTCCTGCACCTTTGTTGAATTCATTTATTCTTATAGGTTTGTGTGTGTGTGCGTAATTTTTAGGACTTTCTATATATAAAATGATGTCATCTGCAAACTGAGATGATTTTACTTTTTCTTTTCCAAATTGGATGCCTATATTTTCATTTTTAAGCCAAAGTTATTTTGTGGTAAAAACGGAATGATTGTTCACATATCCACTTCTGTTTTGAAGTTATGCTTAAAATCTTACACATAATTGTGAGAAGAGAGGCTTTGATATTTCCTGTGTATTTTCAACAAAAGGGCAAATTATAGTAAGTACCCAGTAGTACCTGATGTTGGCTCATCCACAAGACCAGGTCCAAATCCAGGCGATAACATTTAAAGTAAACTGATTTAAACTCTTTGGCCAGTAGGACTGACTTGGAAAAAGAAAAAAATCTTATTTTATTACCTACATTTCTCCAGCTCTGGGCTAGATCTATATAATTGATTCTTTCACATTGACTGTTGACAATTTGATCGGTTCTTTGCGTCCAACATTAGTGACAGAACCCAAAACAATTTGGCCTACAAATGTTGAACTTGGTGGTGCTATGAAATGTAACTCACATCAAGCAGCCATATAACAATTCAACAACAAAACCATTAGTAGACTGAGGAAGGAAAAATGACACAGAGAAAAAGCCATTTGAGTGATGGGGCAAATTCTTCCAGGTCAACTCAATCTGGAAAATATTCTTCCTCCATCTAAAATCCAAGGTTCCACGAAAACTTCCAGGGCAATGGTAGAAATTTGATAATGAATTTGCATAGCCAGGTGAATGTTATGTGAGTGAAAGTTATGTCACAGTAGGCTTTAAGCACTTAGTCTGTCCAGGATGCCCGAGTTTAGGGAAATAAGAAATAAAACCAAAAATAGAGGCAAGGGTAATAAAAACGAGAGAAACCAAAATTCAGGTGTCTAAATTTGTGTGGTCAAGACTGAAAAGTTCTGTCCTCTAAGGATCTTCTGGGCAAGTATAGGGAGAGAATCTAAAATCTTATTTCCTTTGACCCCAGAAAATAAGTTTCCTAACCTAAAAAATATCATAAGCAGTGTTGTGTGTCCATGTTATAACTCATTAGCAGGTAAGGTAGAGGATTTATACTTTAAGAAATTTGGCTTTTTCTAACATGGGAAATAAGAGGGGATTACTGCTACTACCACTGGTCTGGCAGGATTTAACTAATCAGCATCTGAAAGAAAATCATTCTGGTTTGAATTTTCCAAGTACCACTGAAAAGGGGCTTGTTTATTATAGTAATTATGCTATCAGCATACATTTAAAGAAAACTGCTATGGGAAATTTGATGAAAATGGGCTTCAAGCTTTCTTTGGACACCATGATTTAAGCTTCCTTTTAACAGGGCAATCTACAAAAACCTGAAGCTGCAAAGTGGCATTTTCCCACCCATCTAAATTCATGTTGAGTATTAAGCACTGGTAGAGTCTGAAATGAGGAACAAACAGTCACTTAGACAGCACATATTGCGGAAATATCCCATAAAGATGTAAGAGTCTGTATTAATCATCTGAGTGGGACAATGGGTGACCTTTTCTAATAAGAACTGGAGCATCTAAAGTGAGCATTAAATTTCACTGCAGTTCTATTTGCTGTCTCTCTGTGGCATTCATCACCACTGAGATGTAAATGTCCTGAGACTGTAGGAATCTGAGAATCATACTTCATGGAGAGGGAATGTTCTGAAGAGCACAGGAAGCCCGTTCGCCCCCAAATTTTGGCAACCTTAGGGCCATTATGGCTTCGTTTCTCTTTCATTATGAAAGCAGAGCAGCTGTTGAGCGAGCAAGGTTAACAAGCCTTGGAAAAACATTAAAGTTAATTTGTTTTTAGGGCTTTCCTAAACCCAGAAGTTGGAAGAAGATTATTTTATATGGACCCATTAGTCTTTCAATAGTCAAATCTACAGAGCTACTTATAAGATTTACTCTTCGGGTTTTAAGGAGATATTATCAAGGGTGGGCATCTGTTTAAGGGCATTTGGAGTCACTAGGGGCAGATGCGTTGGCCTAAAAAGTGCTTTGGACTAATGACCTGTTCAGAGACTGGAGATTCATGAAATCTCAGCTCAACTCCTGACATTTAAAAAGGCTTTGAAATTAACTGGTGAGCGGGGTCGATGTTTATACAGAATCAAAACAACTGTGGAGAAAGGAAAAGTAAGTATGAAAGGTTACTTGGGTGAATTCAAACTTTTAATTTAAAATCGGTGAATTTAAGTCAACGAAATTTGAGCAGGCAGTATGGAAATAAAATGAGAATAGCTTTTGGATTAGTCACATCTACTACTTGGCTACCCAAAATCTATGTGGTTCACGCTGAACCTCAGTTTCTTCACCTTGATATTGTTATGAGTGTGACCTGCAGATTTAACTTGAAGATTAAATATAATAAAATGATCAGATTAACTAAAATAAAGTCCTCGAGTCTCACATGTACATGGTTGGTGATCTATGCAAATGATATTGAGGCCTGTACAAGTAGTCTGAGGGATCAAGAATTTTCAGGAAACTCTAAGAGTTCTTTAGATAGAATAGGTAGAACATTTTCAAGACTGAAGTGATTAAATCTTAAATGGTGAAATTTGGGGACTGTGGCAGATGGACAATAAGGAAGATATTTTTTAGGAGACCTGTCCACAGCTACTCAATATTTAACCCCAACATACTGGTTGGGGTTAAATATTCCAAATTTGAATTCTAGTCTAAATGCTGTCTATATGAATCAGTAATTTTCCTTAGTGTGGGCCATAAGCAGTATCATCTGTTTCTAGGTAAGGAGTCTAGAAGAAGCTCAGTGGCTGATGTACTCAGACCAAGGGTGGTTGATATATCAGTCAGAGAATTGGAGCTAAAGGTCAATTCAGAAGAGAAGGCTGGGTCTGAGTCTGTGAAGTTGAGATTTGGAAGGACAGAATTTTTGAGGCACTAAGGCACAAAAGGGCTCTCTTGAGAGGCCCGCATTCAAAGTCATGAGACCTGTGGGAAATGGCATAGCCTGGATTTTCACCAGCCTATTGTGCTCTATTTAAAGCTGATTTACCTCTGTATCCTCCAACCCCTTCATAGCCTCAGACATTTTGCTACAGGCAGAGTGGTTGGATGTTCCAGGACTGTGAGATTTTTCTGGGTCCTGGGTCCTGTCAGGCAACACTGCTCTGTCTTGGATAGAGTAGGTGGTGGCATTATGCACACAAAACACTTAGCACAGTGTCTGTCACATAATACAAATTCAGGGAATCTTATTATTCTCAAGACAAATATAATTGGAGAGACTTCAGAATTTCCACCAAGCATTTGAGTGCTCATGTGTCTGGGCATCCTGTGAGGACAGGAAGAGCTCGGTGCTGAGTGCTCAGTGCATGGTATCCTAAGCGGTTTCCCAGGAGAAAGATCTGTTGGTGGGAAACCAACTGTCATTGACTTTTAAATATAAGATAAGGGGGGGGGCGGAGCAAGATGGCAGAGGAGTAGGAGACCTGGATTTCGTCTGGTCTCAGGAATTCAGCTGAATAGGGATCAAACCATTCTGAACACCTACGAACTCAACAGGAGACCGAAGAGAGTAGCAACAACTCTCTGAGCAGAGAAGCGACCACTTACTGGAAGGTAGGACGTGTGGAGAAGTGAATCCGAGGCAATATTCGGGAGGATAGACGGCGGGGAGGGGGCCTCCCTCGGCCGCTTCTGGCAAGTGACAGAGCCGCGGAGCACAAAATCGGAACTTTTAGAAGTCGGCTCCGCTGAGGGACGTCGCTCCAGTGGCTAAGCGGGGGGTGGAACGCTCGCGGGACAGTGTGGTCTCAGGATCCTCGGGGTCACAGAGAGACCGGGGGTGCCTGAGTGCAGCAGAGCTCCCAGGTATCGGAGCAGGGAAGCCGGCTGCAGAGACAGAGCTGAGTCGCGGGCTCTCAGCTCGGGGTTGCCATGAACCGTGATCCGCGGCCCAGTCGGGCCACTGCTCCTCCAGCAGGGACCCAACAAGCGGCAGAGCCGGGGAGACTCCCCTTCCTTCCCGGGAGGAGCGGCGCGGGAGCACACCGCAGGGATCTGCTGGGTTTGGAGACTCCACACGGGGTCGGGTGCTGGAGATAGAAACGATCGGTCACAGGCCGGGTGAGCACGGAGTGTGGCCGGAGACTGGGGAGAAGGGAGTGACTGCTTTTCTCTGGGGGCACACTGAGGAGCGGGGCCCCGAGTTCTCAGCTCCTCCGGGCGGAGATTGGGAGGCCACCATTTTCACCCTGGTCCTCCAAAGCTGTTTGGAAAGCTTGCAGGGAACAAAAGCTCTCGAGAGCAAACCGGAGCAGCTTGCTTAGCCCGGACAGGCAAGGGAGGGGCAGTTCCGCCTCCGGCAAAGACATTTGGGAACCACGGCAACAGGCCCCTCCCCCAGAAGATCAGCATGAACAGCCAGCAAGCCAAGACCAAGTTTACTGAGAACGGGAGAACTCCAGCGCTAGGGGAATATTGCAATAGAATTCATGGCTTTTTTACCATGATTCATTAGTCTTCAAAGTTAATTTTTTTAACTGTATTTTTTAAAATTTTTCTTTTTCCCTTTTTCAACCAACATCTAATCAATCTCTTTTTAAAAAGAAAGTTTTTATTTTTCATTTTTATAGTCATATTCTATCCTTTCATGTAGTTACCCTTATATTTGGCATATATATATATAAGTTGTTCTCTCTTTAAAATTTTGAGATACAGTTTCTTCTAAGAGATCAAAATATACCCTAAATCACTAGTGTATGGCTTTGTTCTATTTTCCTGCCTGATCACAGTCTCCCTTTTTTTCTTTTTTTTAAATCTTCTTCTTTCTTTTTTCAAACAACTTCTTATCAATTCCTTTTATAAAATCTTTTATAATTTTCATCTTTACAGTCATATTCCATTCCTTCATTGTATCAACCCTTATTTTATACATCTATAAGTCTTTCTTTCTTTAAAATTTTAGGAGGCACTTTCTTCTAACAGACCAAAATACACCCAAAATCTAGTGTGTGGCACTGATCTATACAATAGCCTGATCATATTTGATCATATTCTGTTTTTTTTTGTTTTCTTCTTTTTTTGTTTGTTTTTATCTTTTTCTTTTTCTTTTTTTTTTCTCTTTCTTTTTTCTTGCTTTCCCTTTCTTTTCCCCTGGTTTCAGGTCTTTTCTGATTTGTTTACAGTATATTTTCTTTTTTTTTGAATTTTTTTATTAAGTTAATCACCATACATTACATCATTAGTTTTTGATGTAGTGTTCCATGATTCATTGTTTGTGCATAACACCCACTGCTCCATGCCAAACGTGCCCTCTTTAATACCCATCACTAGGCTAACCCATCCCCCCACCCGCCTCCCCTCTAGAACCCTCAGTTTGTTTTTCAGAGTCCATCATCTCTCATGGTTCATCTACCCCTCCGATTTGCTCCCCTTCATTCTTCCCCTCCTGCTATCTTCTTCTTTTTTTTTCTTAACATATATTGCATTATTTGTTTCAGAGGTACAGATCTGTGATTCAACAGTCTTGCACAATTCACAGCGCTCACCATAGCACATACCGTCCCCAATGTCTATCACCCAGCCACCCCGTCCCTCCCACCCCCCACCACTCCAGCAACCCTCAGTTTGTTTCCTGAGGTTAAACATTCCTCATATCAGCGAGGTCATATGATACATGTCTTTTTCTGAATGACTTATTTCACTCAGCATAACACCCTGCAGTTCCATCCATGTCGTTGCAAATGGCAGGATCTCATTCCTTTTTATGGCTGCATAATATTCCATTGTGTATACATACCACTTCTTTTTTATCCATTCATCTGTCGATGGACATCTTGGCTCTTTCCACAGTTTGGCTATTGTGGACTAGAGTATATTTTCTGGGGACGTTGTTAACCTGTTAGCATTTTGTTCTCTCATTCATCTATTCTCCTCTGGACAAAATGACAAGGTGAAAAAAATCACCTCAACAAAAAGAACAAGAGGTAGTACCGTCTGCCAGGGACCTACTCAATACGGACATTAGTACGATCTCAGACCTAGAGTTCAGAACCATGATTTTAAAGATACTAGCTGGGCTTGAGAAAAGCATGGAGGTTATTAGAGACACCCTTTCTGGAGAAATAAAAGAACGAAAATCTAACCAAGTCGAAATCAAAAAGGCTATTAATGAGGTGCAATAAAAAATGGGGGCACTAACTGCTAGGATAAATGAGGCAGAAGAGAGAATTAGCGATATAGAAGACCAAATCATGGAAAATAAAGAAGCTGAGAAAAAGAGAGATAAACAACTACTGGATCACGAGGGCAGAATTCGAGAGATAAGCGATACGATAAGACGAAACAACATTAGAATAACTGGGATCCCAGAAGAAGAAGAAAGAGAGAGAGGGGCAGAAGGTATATTGGAGCAAATTATAGCAGAGAACTTCCCTAATGTGGTGAAGGAAACAGGCATCAAAATCCGGGAGGCACAGAGAACCCCTCTCAAAATCAATAAAAATAGGTCAACACCCTGACATCTAATAGTAAAACTTACGAGTCTCAGAGACAAAGAGAAAATCCTGAAAGCAGCTCGGGAGAAGAGATATGTAACCTATAAAGGCAGAAACATTAGACTGGCAACAGAGACCTGGCAGGCCAGAAAGGACTGGCATGATATCTTCAGAGCACTAAACGAGAAAAATATGCAGCCAAGAATACTATATCCAGCTAGGCTCTCATTGAAAATTGAAGGAGAGGTAAAAAGCTTCCAGGACAAACAAAAACTAAAGGAATTTGCAAACACAAAACGAGCCCTCCAAGAAATATTGAAAGGGGTCCTCTAAGCAAAGAGAGAGCCTAAAAGCAGCATAGACCAGAAAGGAACACAGACAAAATACAGTAACAGTCACCTTACAGGCAATACGATGGCACTAAATTCATATCTTTCAATAGTTACCCTGAATGTAAATGGGCTAAATGCCCCAATCAAAAGACACAGGCTATCAGATTGGATTAAAAAACAAGACCCATCATATGCTGTCTGCAAGAGACTCATTTTAGACCCAAAGACACCCCCCACATTGAAAGTGAGGGGGTGGAAAACCATTTATCATGCTAATGGACACCAAAAGAAAGCTGGGGTGGCAATCTTATAAAAGACAAATTAGATTTTAAACCAAAGACTGTAATAAGAGATGAGGAAGGACATAATATCCTACTTAAAGGGTCTATCCAACAAGAAGATCTAACAATTGTAAATATCTATGCCCCTAACATGGGAGCAGCCAATTATATAAGGCAATTAATAACAAAAGCAAAGAAACACATTGACAACAATACAACAATAGTGGGGGACTTTAACACCCCCCTAACTGAAATGGACAGATCATCTAAGCAAAAGATCAACAAGGAAATAAAGACTTTAAATGACACACTGGGCCAAATGGAGTTCACAGACATATTCAGAACATTCCATCCCAAAGCAACGGAATACACATTCTTTTCTAGTGCCCATGGAACATTCTCCAGAATTGATCACATCCTAGGTCACAAATCAGGTCTCAACCGGTACCAAAAGATTGGGATTATTCCCTGCATATTGTCAGACCACAGTGCTTTGAAACTAGAACTCAATCACAAGAGGAAAGTCGGAAAGAACTCAAATACATGGAGGCTAAAAAGCATCCTACTGAAGAATGAATGGGTCAACCAGGAAATTAAAGAAGAATTTAAAAAATTCATGGAAACCAACGAAAATGAAAACACAACTGTTCAAAATCTTTGGGATACAGCAAAGGCAGTCCTAAGAGGAAAGTATATAGCAATACAAGCCTTTCTCAAGAAACAAGAAAGGTCTCAAATACACAAACTAACCCTACACCTAAAGGAGTTAAAGAAAAAAAGAGCAAATAAAGCCTAAACCCAGAAGGAGAAGAGAAATAATAAAGATCAGAGCAGAAATCAATGAAATAGAAACCAAAACAACAGTAGAACAGATCAACGAAATTAGGAGCTGGTTCTTTGAAAGAATTAATAAGATTGATAAACCCCTGGCCAGACTTATCAAAAAGAAAAATGACCCAAATCAACAAAATCATGAATGAAAGAAGAGAGATCACAACCAACACCAAAGAAATACAAACAATTATAAGAACGTATTATGAGCAACTCTATGCCAGCCAATTAGATAACCTGGAAGAAATGGATGCATTCCTAGAGATGTATCAACTACCAAAATTGAACCAGGAAGAAATAGAAAACCTAAACAGACCTATAACCACTAGGGAAATTGAAGCAGTCATCAAAAATCTCCAAACAAGAACCCAGGGCCAGATGGCTTCCCACAGGAATTCTACCAAACATTTAAAGAAGAATACCTATTCTCCTGAAACTGTTCCAAAAAATAGAAATGGAAGGAAAACTTCCAAACTCATTTTATGAGACCACCATTACCTTGATCCCCAAACCAGACACCCCATCAAAAAGGAGAATTACAGACCAATATCTCTGATGAACATGGATGCAAAAATTCTCGCCAAAATACTAGCCAATAGGAGCCAATACTACATTAAAAGGATTATTCACCATGTTCAAGTGGGATTTATCCCTGGGCTGCAAGGTTGGTTCAACATCCGCAAATCAATCAATATATTAACAAATATATTAACAAAAGAAAGAACAAGAATCATATGATCCTCTCAATAGATGCAGAAAAAGCATTTGACAAAGTACAGCATCCTTTCTTGATCAAAACTCTTCAGAGTATAGGGATAGAGGGTACATACCTCAATATCATAAAGACCATCTATGAAAAACCTATAGGGAATATCATTCTCAATGGGGAAAAGCTGAGAGCTTTCCCTCTAAGGTCAGGAACGCGGCAGGGATGTCCACTGTCACCACTGCTATTCAACATAGTATTAGAAGTGCTAGCCACAGCAATCAGACAACAAAAAGAAATCAAAGGCATCCAAATCGGCAAGGAGGAAGTCAAACTCTCACTCTTTGCAGACAATATGATACTTTATGTGGAAGACCCAAAAGACTCCACCCCAAAACTGCTAGAACTCATACAGGAATTCAGTCAAGTGGCAGGATATAAAATCAATGCACAGAAATCAGTGGCATTCCTATACACCAACAACAAGACAGAAGAGAGAGAAATCAAGGAGTCGATCCCATTTACAACTGCACCCAAAACCATAAAATACCTAGGAATAAATCTAACCAAAGAGGCAAAGGATCTGTACTCAGAAAACTATAAAATACTCATGAAAGAAATTGAAGAAGACACAAAGAAATGGAAAAACGTTCCATGCTCATGGATTGGAAGAGCAAACGTGAAGATGTCAATGCTACCTAGAGCAATCTACACATTCATTGCAATCCCCATCAAAATACCATCCACTTTTTTCAAAGAAATGGAACAGATAATCCTAAAATTTGTATGGAACCAGAAGAGACCCCGAATAGCCAGAGGAATGTTGAAAAAGAAAAGCAAAGCTGGCGGCATCACAATTCCGGACTTCCAGCTCTATTACAAAGCTGTCATCATCAAGACAGTATGGTACTGGCAGAAAAAACAGACACATAGATCAATGGAACAGAATAGAGAGCCCAGAAATGGACCCTCAACTCTATGGTCAACTCATCTTTGACAAAGAAGGAAAGAATGTCCAATGGCAAAAAGACAGGCTCTTCAACAAATGGTGTTGGGAAAATTGGACAGCCACGTGCAGAAGAATGAAACTGGACCATTTCCTTACACCACACACAAAAATAGACTCCAAATGGTTGAAAGACCTAAACGTGAGACAGGAGTCCATCAAAATCCTAAAGGAGAACACAAGCAGCAACCTCTTCGACCTCAGCCAGAGCAACTTCTATCTAGAAACATCGCCAAAGGCAAGGGAAGCAAGGGCAAAAATGAACTATTGGGATTTCATCAAGATAAAAAGCTTTTGCCCAGCAAAAGAAACAGTCCACAAAACCAAAAGACAACCGACGGAATGGGAGAAAATATTTGCAAATGACATATCAGATCAAGGGCCAGTATCCAAAATCTATAAAGAACTTATCAAACTCAACACCCAAAGAACAAATAATCCAATCAAGAAATGGGCAGAAGACATGAACAGACATTGTTCCAAAGACGACATCCAAATGGCCAACAGACACATGAAAAAGTGCTCCACATCGTTCGACATCAGGGAAATCCAAATCAAAACCTCAATGAGAAACCACCTCACACCCGTCAGAATGGCTAGAATTAACAAGTCAGGAAACGACAGATGCTGGCGGGGATGCAGAGAAAGGGGAACCCTCCTACACTGTTGGTGGGAATGCAAGGTGGTGCAGCCACTCTGGAAAACAGTATGGAGGTTCCCCAAACAGTTGAAAATAGAGCTACCATACGATCCAGCCATTGCACTACTGGGTATTTACCCCAAAGATACAAATGTAGAGATCTGAAGGGGTACATGCACCCCGATGTTTATAGCAGCAATGTCCACAATAGCCAAACCGTGGAAAGAGCCAAGATGTCCATCGACAGATGAATGGATAAAGAAGATGTGGTATATATACACGATGGAATATTATGCAGCCATCAAAAAGAATTAGATCTTGCCATTTGCAACGACGTGGATAGAACTGGAGGGTGTTATGCTGAGTGAAATAAGTCAAACAGAGAAAGACATGTATCATATGACCTCAGATATGAGGAATTCTTAATCTCAGGAAACAAACTGAGGGTTGCTGGAGTGGTGGGGGGTGGAGGGACGGGGTGGCTGGGTGATAGACATTGGGGACGGTATGTGCTATGGTGAGCGCTGTGAATTGTGCAAGACTGTTGAATCACAGATCTGTACCTCTGAAACAAATAATGCAATATATGTTAAGAAAAAAAAAGAAGAAGACAGCAGGAGGGGAAGAATGAAGGGGAGCAAATTGGAGGGGGAGACGAAACATGAGAGACGATGGACTCTGAAAAACAAACTGAGGGTTCTAGAAGGGAGGCGGGTGGGGGGATGGATTAGCCTGGTGATGGGTATTAAAGAGGGCACATTCTGCATGGAGCACTGGGTGTTATGCACAATGAATCATGGAACACTACATCAAAAACTAATGATGTAATGTATGGTGATTAACATAACAATAAAAAATTTAAAGTAAATATAAAATAAGAGGGCAAATATCCTTAAAAATATTTTGATTTATTTTAATATTTACATTTGTCAGGGAGCATGAATTCTTGTCCCCTTCAAGATTTCTTTCTAGCTGGACTAAGAATCAAATTGACATGAGACAGATTAACAGGAGAAAATCAAATTTAATAGCATATATATGGTCAACTATGCCGACATGGAAATTCCAAAGATAGTTGGGTATGATGAGGTATATGTCATGCTGAACTAAGAAGAAAGGGGTAGGGGTCTGGGACTTCAAAGGAAAGGAATGTAATTCACAGGCAATAGGAAGAAGAGCAGATGTTTGGTAATTAGATGTTTATCCTTCCGTACAGATAGGTCACTCAGATAAAATTTATCTCTGCTAATAACCATTATTCTAGGAAAGACCCCCAAGTTCTTCTATGTAGCTAAGGGAGGGGTAAAAGGTTTCTCTTGAGCCCATAGGGTCTCGATTGCCTTCAGCTCAAAATAATCTTCATGCCAAAGTGGCCTATCTTGGGGTGGCCCACCCTTGGCCCCCACACATTTATGCTCAGTGAGGTCAAAGAGGGAAGGGAATCAATTATTAAAACAACAACAACAACAACAACAACGAGAAAAAATGAATTTTTGACATTGGAGACCAATGGTAGAGGTACTCTACCTTTCCTGGTTCACAAACTTTGCTTCATGAACTGTTTTAGTGGCTTTAACCCATCAAATGTTCTCACATTAAGCCTATGAAGGTGGTATTATTATGAACACTTCCATTAAACAGAGAGTTTAAATAATTTGTCCAAGGTCCCAGAACAAAACCAGGACTCAAATCCAGGCACATCAGCTCTGAAATCTAAATTCTTAACCCCTATGGCTAAGCTCCCTTCTGCTTATGTCTTCATTCTCAATGCTACCTAGTTTCTACAGATTAGAATGTTGCCATGATTCTTTGCATCATCAGCATTCCTGGGAAATATAAAAACCACCTTTGTTAACCAGAAATGAACATGACTAACATTGACAAATACAATCTGCTCTCAACTTGCTGGAATCAATTTATGTAAATTAGACATTACCACAATGTCTTTAGAAGGAATTCATTCATTAACTTAACAAGTACTCATTGAATGCCCACTACATGGCAAGCATTATATATAGGGATATGTGGTGTGGTAAAGGCCATTCAATAGTGTCATCTCACTCTTTGGTGATAACTCTGAAAATACAGCTTCCATTGAAATATTCTGAATTATCAAGTGTCAAATTCATCCTAGAAATAAACTTTAGAGTACCAAATTCCAGGCCTCAGGAGGCTGCCTACTTCTGATAGGAACCAGCAAAACAAATAAAAATGTAAATATAAATATCAGTTTAGATATTGTGTACAAATATCGCATATACACTTATATAAAAGAAAAATCTGGGGCGCCTGAGTGGCTCAGTTGGTTAAGCATCTGCCTTCAGCTCAGGTCATGATCCCAGGGTCCTAGATCAAGCCGCCACTGCCCTCCCCACCCCCCACCCCCTCCCCGGTCAGGCTCCTGGCTCAGTGCAGAGTCTGCTTCTCCCTCTCCCTCTGCCTCTTCCCCTGCTTGTGCTCTCCTCTGTCTCTCTCTCCCTCTCTCAAATGAATACATAATAAATCTTAAAAAAATTTTTTAAAAAGATCAACTAAATTACAGGGGAGGAGTGAAAAATATTAAAATTTGTCCCTTTCTGATATTTCTACCCTAACAATAGCACTTTAGGAAGAATGTGGGGGGGGTGGGAATTGAAAAGAAAACAATAGGGCACCTGGGTGGCTCAGTCGGTTAAGTGTCTGCTGTCAGTTCAAGTCATTATTTCAGGGTCCTGGGATTGAGCCCCGATTACACTCCCTGCTCAGTGGCGAGTCTGGTTCTCTCTCTCCCACTCCCTCTGTGATCTCTCTGGCTCTCACTCTCAAAGAAATAAAATCTTTAAAAAAAAAACGAAAACAATGATTTGATATAAATCAATCAGCAAACAAGTATAGAAATTCAACAAGAGTTTTGGTCAAAGGTTTTAGGCCCCATGCCTTCGATGACCTCTGAAAGCATAGTATCAGACAATTGGTTGGAGAAAGAGTGAAGGTTGCAGTTCCATTATATAGTAATTTCATGTCAGAAAGGAATTAATTGTCCAGTCCCTTTGTGCTCTTGATAGTTGTGGTCAATGAATTGATCTGACACTGAAAATTAATGCCTGCCATATATTTTGTGTGAAATGATGATACTATGCTCACCAAGTTGTCAAGGCAAACTGTTACCTTCACTGAGAAATCTCTCTGAAGATTAGCTTTTACAAAAAATTGAAAAGTCTGTCTGTTGTATCAATCAGCCATACTTTCTATTCAGCAATGAAGTTCTGGGTACTCGGCCAGAAGATCAAAGTTATCCCTGAGTCCCAGGTAAGGCATAACTGAGGCTATTTACATGTGGCACCTCACCTCGAGGACAGCTAAATTAGAATAACAAGGGGAAACTGAAGGAATGGGCCATGCTATCTCATCCAGCAGCCACACAGAATAATCCTTTCAGGAATTTAGGAGATGCAAAATTCTAATTTTGCTCAAGTAATTAACATATAGTAGATGTACATATTAATAGTTGAATCTTAAGATGGACTTAAGGTTGTTGTTTTTTTGTTTTTTATGAGAGGGAGCTTTTCTACAAAATGTAATACACCATTCTTGAACAATGTTAGAGATCAATGAGGTAATATACGTAAAATGAAACTGATCATTCCAAGAGAAAAAAAACAACAAACTCATCTAAAGGCTAAGTACTCTGTATATCAATTTTTACCTGATCTTATTGTTAATGAAGCAGATTAGCACCATTAAAAAAAGTCGACATTAAACAGCAAGTCCTTTATTTGAGAGAGGGAAGGTGATTTTTGACTAGAATAGAGAAAGAATTTAAGACTCAATGTCATAAAGCAGATATGCATTCCATTTAATAGTTTGAAATACATTAACTATACTTTGTTTTTACTTTACCTTTATTTTGTTTTCATTGAAAAAACACACAGTCAGCTAAATACACCCTCTTAGATAATGACAAGTGTAATTATTATTTAATATGTACTTGATAATCAACATCTATGTAGAATACAAATCTTTAAATAGTAAGCTGGATATTTACATCTTCTCCTTTTACTCATGTCTACTAAGAACATATTTTATATATTATATATATATATATATATACACACAAATATTCTTGGATAGCAGAGTTTAAAAATATATTTAGATTTTTTTTAAAGACATTGATTATTTTTTAAGAGGCATGATTTCCTCCTGTTTGCATTATACATTTTAAAAACCTTTTATACAAGTTGCTGCTTCACTAATTACAGATTGGCAAGTGATCAAGAGAACTAATAAGGGCATGCAGATTTCTTTAAAAAATTCTGTTGTAATGTTAATAAAAGGGGCAAAGTTACAATGTCAATTGAAGAACTGTTTTCTTTTCCAGACACTTGTTCTTAATGATGAGTTATACTTGAGGAAGACAAATACTGTTCTTTCCTAAAGAACTCATGTTTCCCCCATGATGGCATTTTGAAGTCTATGATTTGTCAAAACTCTCAGCAGGAAATATAATGGCTAAGCATGGCTTAACATGCCATTTATTCAAGTAACATGGTCTCAGTTCTGTGGGTGACAGAAGTTCTCAGTCTCTGGTTTACCCTTGGCCACCATTTTAGTCAACGATTACAGTGAAAAAAATGAAGTTTGTACTTTCAGAGGTGATTTATTCTGGGTGAAGTTCAGAGTCACCTTGTTTTATCCCTAGGGAATAGCAATTCAATGTCATCCAGTAAGGACAAAACAACAACAAAAAGACATTACCAATAACCAGTACCTTAATTACTTTCTTATATATGGAAAGTAGGCTCGACTCTAAAGAGATCCTTTTCCATATATGGTGAAAGTTTCCCAGGAAAAATATACATATGAAAAAATATACATGTTTCCAAATATTTCCGAAGAGCCCAGCCCAAGTTGTAATGCCTGGTATAAAGAAAATGGTAGCCTTACAGAAGTCAGGGATTAGTCCGGGTATCTGCAGGAGTATGCTGCAGGATATATGCAATGGTAGCTGGATGGAATTCATTTGAATGGAAATAGTCACCAGACTTGAGTTCCTGCTACTTAGAGGAAAAGCCACCAGGAAGGGACTTTCCCTCATGATGTGCTATTTGACACAAATCCTTTGTCTTGGTTTTATGTAATGTGTACATCACTTGTTTACATTTTGTCCCCCTAACCTTTCTTTCTTAAGTCATACCATACCTTCCAGAAGTCTACACATCCTTTGGTCACAATTTCAAAAACTCCAGTTTGAAATGTTAACGGTATACAACTTTTCCCAAGTGTTATGTTCGGGGTCTACCTAAAAATTAAAAAAACTCAAGTCTTGTCAAAATATTCTTCAATAATCCTTTGAATAGTTGATGAAGAACAGTGCAACACACTTGATTTTATACGTATAACCTGCAGATATTTTCAAGCTTTCTATGAGTCAATGTTTCTCTATGGCCCTCAACTAGTTATTTAATGCTTTTCTCCAGGATTTAAAGACTCCATCATCACCCACATTGCCTAGGCATCTTTGTAAATGATCAGAAAAAGGCTTAAAATCATTCACATAGTACTTTCTTATGTCACACTAGCGTACGATAACTATGTAAAGCTTGATTCCATTCATGGCTTGCAGTACCCGCTCACTTGAGTGGTATTTCACGGGGAGCTTCCTATGCTATTTAAAATGCCACTTTCTTTTCTGTCTTGATACTTTTATTATGTATTTATTATAGACTTTGGAATGTGAATAGTAAAGTCTTCTTGTTTAATTTAAATTTTGAACACTATTCACCTACCACATAATATGGTCTTTCTCAGCTTTGGTCAAATTATAGAGGAATTGGCCCAGTTAAAACAGCAGTTTGCTTTTTGTGGAATTAAAGGAAATCTCTATGGGTCCGGGTATCATCTGCTGAATAAGTGAGTTAATATAGAGGAAAGAGTACAGGGGTCAGATTACCTGCATTCAATTAAATCCTGGCTCTGCCTTTTCCTATCCAGGCAAACTCAAGCTAAATTTATTACCCTGTCCTGAGGCCTGGTTTCCACATTTTAATAATGATGATAAAAATATTATCAAATCCTTCGAATTTTTGGGAAGTTGAGAGAGGTACTACATGAAAAAAGATCATTTGTATGGAAAAATGCCATATAAATACTGTTCTTACTCTTTTTGAGTTTGTTTTTTTTTAAATGTGCAGGTTGGAGAACAAAGCAATGTAATGAGTTTGAATAATTATATCCCAATGACTTATTCCTATAAATTGTTCATATGGCCTTATCACAGAGCAATTTAGAAAGATCCACTGAGGAGTAGAGATGTCCCTTCTTGTACATGCATCTCCTTGAACATGCCTAGTTTAGAGCGCAGGGAAAACAGTACCTCTGTTTATTTGTTAGGTTTCCAAGAAGGGTCTTGGGTAGAGGTTACGGGGTGTTTTTCTATTTCAGAATATATTCTCCTTAACCAACTGACCAGGACCTCCTGAGTTATTTATCATTGGCCTTTATTCTTTTTTTTAAAGATTTTATTTATTTATTTGAGAGAAAGAATGAGAGAGAGAGAGAGAGAGAGAGAGCATGAGAGGGAGGGAGGGTCAGAGGGAGAAGTAGACTCCCTGCTGAGCAGGGAGCCCGATGCGGGACTCGATCCCGGGACTCCAGGATCACGACCTGAAGCTGAAGGTAGTCGCCCAACCAACAGAGCCACCCAGGGGATTGGCCTTCATTCTGCTCCCTCCTCTCCCATCTTATTTCCCCACAAGCAGAACATGTCCATGGTGTATAACCTAAACCTGAGCTGGACAACTGTTCAGAAGTAGAGCATAAATACTCCAATTCCACGCACTATGTTCTCTACAACAGACTCTACATCTCTTCTCTACATCTACTTCCTAATCATTGCTCGCATGCCTGGGGTCACATAATACGAATGCTCTTGCTTTTTTGACACATGTATGATCACCACCCCTGCCATGAGATCTCCATTCTCTCCCATGTGGCTATGTTATCTGAAGCTGTATTTGCTGAAGTCACCACCAGCTGCCTCACGGCTTAGTCCTGACGCCTGGTTCCAGGTGACCTTGGAGCACTGGCTAAGTTGGTCACACCTTCCTTCCACATCTTGATTTGCCTCTTAATGAGTAAGTAGTTCCTCTCAGGGTCAGTCCTCGGTCTTCTTTTCTCATTGCAGACAGAAACACTTGGTGAGATCATCATCTCCCAAGGCACCAACTGGCACTTAAACAACCATAACTTCCAAATACTTGTCTCCAGAACACTGCCATGTATTTCACTGTCCGACAGACACCTACAAATCCAACATAAGGCTAAAATTCAAGCCTCATTATCTTCCCCAAACAACCCCCCCACCCCAGAAAAAAATAAGGAAGGAGGAAAGAAGGAAAGAAAAGAAACTTTCCATCTCTCCTATAATTTCTGTGTCCGTTATATCCCTTTTCACCCAATCTGGGAAGGCAGAAAACTTAGGAAAATCTTTCCCTCCCTTATGTGCCTTTGCTCTCCATAACCATCAGTCAGCACATCTTGTATTCCCCATTCAGAAATGTCTCTTTAATGCGTCCATTCCTTCCACCACCACTGAGTCCTCATCAGCCTCGTATCTGTTAAATCTAACACTTCTCCGGTCTCTTCTTCCTTCCATCACCTTCTGCACAACCACCTAACTGGTCTATCTAAAGCAAAAGCCAACTGTGTCATTCCTTTTCTGCTTGAAAACAAAACACTGAATAAAAACTACTTTTTCCATGTCCCTCTGAGGTAATACTCCTTTTTTAAATTCAGGAGAACTCTTTCACACAGTCTCTTATACTCAGGATCTCCATGTCCTCTGTTTCTCTCTCTCTTTCTTTTTCTTTTTAAAAGATTTATTTATTTATTTTGGAGAAAGGGCATGAAAGTGTGAGTCGGGGGGAGGGGCAGAGGGAGACAGTCATCAAGCAGACTCCCTGCTGAGTGCGGAGCCCAACACAGGGCTTGATCCCATGACCCATGAGATCATGACCTGAGCCAAAACCCCAAGAGTCAGATGCTTTAACCAACTGAACCACCCAGGCACCTCACCTCTGCCTGTGTCTTGATTTTACTCTAATCAGTTTCTCATCTCCAGCAATCTACTAAAACCCCTCTGGTCAACATCAAGTATGACTTCTATGTTGCCGTTCAAAGTCGTTTTGGTTTTCATCTTACTCTATTAGCATCATTTAACACAGGTAATCTCTCTGTTTTTGAAACACTTTCTTTACTTGGACTCTGGGCCACTGTTCTCTCTTGAATCTCCTCCTTTCCTTCCCAAGATTCTTTACTGGTTCCACCTTATCTTCTGGATTCCAAATATTTGAGTGCCCGAGGCCTCAAGCCTCCAAGCCTTCTCTGCCTCCACTCACTTTATAGTTGATCTCCTCCATTCTCATTGCAATAAACTGATACGTAAGCTGACTCCCAAATCTATACCTCTGGCCCTGACCTAATTCCTGAACTTCAGACCCATGTGAGCAATTGCCTACTTGAGATTTCACTTAGATGCCTAACAGGCCTCTTACATGTTCAAAATTGAGGTCTGCCTCTTCATCACTGTCAAATCTGCTCGACTTTAAGTCTTCCCATCTCAGTGATTGTCAACTCCATTGTCCATTGTTGAGGCCAAGAACCATGGAAGCTTCTTTGACTTTCTTTTTGTTCACACCCCACATCCAGTGAGATGACCTCTCACCTTTCTCTCCGTTATTTCCTAATTCGAGCCAAGTGATGCCCACACTGGCAGCATTGTAGTGACCTCCCTACTTGTCCCTCCGCTTCCATCTGTTCTCCTTTTGTTCCTTCTCAGCATAACAGCCAGAGTGATCCTTTAAAATATAAAGAGATCATATCATTCCTCTATTCAAAACCCTTAATGCCTTCTTGTTTTACTCAGAGCAAGCCCCTAAATTCTCACCATGGGGCCAAGACCTTCTACGACCTTGCCTCTCTACACTGTGATCACCTGCCACCTCCCTTCCCTTATTCCCTCAGCTCTGACTCCACTGGCCTCCATCCTGTATCTAGAACATGCCAAGTATGCTGTGGTCTCAAGGCCTCTGTATCTTTTTTCTTTGCCCAGAAGCTTTTTCCTCATATCCAAATTGCTTTTCCCTTCCCTTTCTTCAGGTCTCAGTTCAAATATCAATTTATCATAGAAGTCATCTACCATGAGTTCATAGAAGTAACACCTTTGATCATTCTGTATCTCCTCGTCTTACCTCTTATGTTTATCACTTTAGAAATATTAAGTATTTTAAGTACAGTTTAGGCATTAAACTGTGAGCCCTGGTGAGGACGAGGACTTACCCATTTTTATTAATTGATAGTTTTTTTGGACCTAGATAAATGCCTCATATCTACTAGGAATGATAAATATTAACTAAATAGACAAATGGTTAACATTGTGTACATAGAACTATGTGAGCAAGATTAAAAATTTAAAGGAAAACAGGAAAGTCATCACAATTTCTGGCAAAACCACTCAAAATGACTAAGGGTGGTCTGTTATTTCAATAATCTGAAGAGGGCGGCACATGGCATTTCACCTGACATTTTGTTCAGAAATTAACATTAATAGTAATTTAATTTTTAGCAAAGACTGTGGCTCCACAAGGACAATTAAGCACTTGACAAAGAAGAGGATTAACATCAGTGAGACCAGAAAACCAAGAGGAACTTAATGATTAAATCAGTATCACTGTTTGATCTTGTCCTTCCATCTGCACGCACCTGCCAGTTGGCCCCATAGCAACCACGAGGACAGCATTTACTTTTGCTCTCACTCCCCTAGAGGCTAGTCATGGTCATACAAAGACGGCGAGGTGGGTAGTTTATAGCTGGGAATCAGGTCTTATTGCAATGAGAGCAGAATGAACCTGTCAGATTAACTGCATCAGTGGTTTTCAACCATTCCCCCCCCCCCCCCCCATAGCAAGACACCTGCCAGGTAACATTTACCTGGGCTACATCCTCACATCACTCACTTGACTTTGCTGTGCTGGTAATAGAGCCTGTGGACTCTGCTCAAGTGCCAGACACTACCTGAACGTCCCTTC
This sequence comes from Callorhinus ursinus, assembly GCF_003265705.2. Lineage (NCBI taxonomy): Eukaryota > Metazoa > Chordata > Mammalia > Carnivora > Otariidae > Callorhinus > Callorhinus ursinus. Next base: position 43,683,374 of record NW_027397073.1, read on the forward strand.
CCCAGAGCCATTTCTCCCTTCCATCTCCACACTCACAACAGGCCGGGAACAGTTTCTAGATGAAGCCTGTCATTTTTCAGAAAAGAAATCTGAGGCCAATAGAGAATAAGTGACTCACCCAAGATTACAGAGATAGGAAATTAGAGAGCTCAGGAGACAGAGACTAGGAGATCTAAGGAATTGAGAGAGACATCTTACAAGGCTGGCATTTGTTTCTCTCATGGTGGGAGACTAAATACACAAAGGGACAATGGCCAAACCAAATATAAAACTACAACTCTGGCCCACAGCCTGCCACAACCAACCCAGGAGGCCAACCTGCTATCCACAAGAGGAGGCCAAACAGAACCACGTGGCAATTAATCCAAAATGGCGAGGACACAATAACTACTTTTTGCCCTTTCTTCCAACTTAGAACCAACCAGAGAAAGTCAAGTATGCACCCCTAACTAATTCCATAAGATGCTCTATTCCTATATAGCCCACCTGCAGTGTCTCCATACCGACAGCTTCTAATCAGCATACCGGAAGCCATCCCTTCTTCCACCAGAAAGCTCCCCTACTCTTCTGCCTGCCTGTGAGTTGCTGCCAAACACAAGTGATGCTGGCTGACCCCCTTGCTCAGGGAAAGTTTTGAATAAATAATCTCTTCTTGTTCTCATGTGAGTGGGCTTCGTTTATTTCCACAGCTCTCATGGATGTTGGGATACGTATGCTATGCACCGCCCATGGCTGTGGACGCCATCCTTCGACCCCTACTAGAGAAAACACAGAGGCCCTTGTGCCGAGCTGTTCTCAGCTTGCTGAGTCTGCGCTCACGTGGTAAGTCAACAATTGGTCTGGACTCTGCTGTCTTCACCTTGAAACTCTCAGCTATTTATTCTGTTTGGTACCCAGGTTTGTTATTGGCTCTCAATGTTTGGTATCCTTGGTGAAATTAGGCTTTAGCTTTACACTTAAAAGTAACGTAAAAACCAATGGTAAACATTTCAAGTAATAAAACCTACGAGACTTGGACAAGACTGAGAAATTGAAGTATGCTTTTATTTAATTTCATGTTTACTATGTTAAAAATAGTGATCAAATATTTTTTTAAAAAAAACAGACTAAGGTAAATAATATTAAACAGCATCTTGAGGGATGTGTGTATGTATGGGAGGAAGCTAAGAACTAACATCCTTTTTATTCCTGGCTTTATTGAAATATAAATGGCATACAATGTTGTATAAGTTTAAGGTGTACCACATGATGACTGATATATGCATATATTGCAAATGATTGCTGCAATAAGTTAGTTAACACATTCACCACCACATAGTTACCATTTGTGTGTGTGGGTAGTGAGAACTTTTAAGACTGACTCTCTTGGCAAGTTTCAGGTATACAGCACAGTATTGTCATCTGTAAATCACTATGCTGGACATTACATCACCAGAACTTACTCATCTAATAACTGGAAGTTGGTACTTTTGATCAACTTCAGTCATTCTCCTTGCCCCCCTTCAATCTGCAGCCACCAATTTCCTCCCTGTTTGGACAAATTCAGCTTTTTAAGATTCCACATGGAAGTGAGATCTTATAGCATTTGTCTTTCTCTGTCTGACTTACTTCATTTAGCATTATACCTGCCAGTTTCATCCATGTTGTTGCAAAGGGCAAGATTTCCTTCTATTTTATGACTGAATGAGATTCTGTTGTATATATAATGCCACATTTTCTTTATTCATTCATCTGGCAATTAACACTTAGGTTGTTTGCATGTCTTGGCCGTTGTCAACAAGGACTAACATATCTTGAATTCCTACCAGATCCTGGGAACTGCAGCAGTGCTATATTACACATTATTAAATGACTTTGTCTTTTGTATTTCCATAATTCCACAGTGGTGATGTGTTTACTATTTTCAAGAAACTTCACATTATTAGTAGTAGTATTCCTAATGTTTTAATACTCTCTGCTTGAACTGCTGGCCAAGGAATTTGGCTCACTTGGCCCATTTATTCAAGGCTGGTTCTGGGTAGGTGCTTTTTGGTTCTGCCATGGAGTCTTGAAAGACCCTTGCATATGATACACATTTGTAGATATTTGCTTTTCTACATGGGGAAGAAACAGAAGTGGGGAGACAACTACAAAACATCAATCTGATACCTATATTTTTATTTGATCTTACATGAACCCCGGGAGGTGAATCTCAGAATCTATGTTTTAAAGATGAAAACAAGGATTGGAAAGATTAAGTAACTTGACCAAATCCCACAGCTAGTCAATGATGGATTCCAGATGTACAAACCTGCTCTGTCCAGCCCTGTAGGCTACATGCTTTCCACTTTGCCACACTGTCCACCAAAGCATAAATACACAGTTTGAAATCTGCCATAGAATTTGATGAAACAATGTTAACATAGAAAATGTTTAAAGAATACAATTTCTTGAGGAGACTTTTGATGAGGTGGAAGAATCCTGAGATGTTTGTCACTAGAACACTTACTCCAATTCCTGGCTGCTAAAGTAGGAATTCAGCCCAACCTGCTTCCCGGTTAATGAAGTGTGTGCTGCCCTCTACTGGCATAGAGAAAACACTACAGCCCATGCTTTGTGTTAGCTCTGTATGGTTTCTAAAAACCTAGATTGTAAAGTTCCTATTCTTCTGCCCAGTATTAGAGATTTTCAGTGGGCCTGGGTTCTTTCTATTGCATTTTTTTCCCAGAATAAACTTAGGAACTTCAGTTTCCTTCTTTGCTGATCTCACATGGCCCTGCCATTCCTATTAATGTGTTCAAGCTTTAGCATAGGCATCTAGAAAAACTAAAGCTATATTTGCATATACATAAATCCAGATTAAAAACTGGCATATATGCTAGGGTTAAGGATGCATTAGTCCCTGTTATTTGCTCTTAATATTGCCCTAAATTCCAGGTGACTGATACATAAACTTTTGAATCCATTATTCTGTCATGTGCTATATAAAACAGGCTGTTGATTCTCAATAGGGCGACTTTAATATTCAGCCATTCATTTAGTCATTCCCTCATTAAACAATGACTCATCAAAGTCTATTTTGTGCCACCATGCTAGTGGTGGGTAAGTAAGAAAAAACTATCTCCGATTCAGTGGTGTAGATGGGCATGTGAACAGATAACTGCAGGGCAGTTTAAATAATAGTATGATATTTACAAAGTGCTAGGGGATCTCAGAAAGAATGAATAATTTTTGTATGAGTGTGATGAGGAGGTTTTACAGAGGAGGGTAGGCTCATGCTGAAAGATGAGAAAGCATTTACATGACTGAGAAAAGAGGGACGTGCTTTCCAATTGAGGAATTCTCATGGGCAATGATGTGAAGATAGAGAAATATAGAAGGTAAAGTCAGGGAGCACCCAGTTCCTTATGTTGATCCTGGGGAGTACTCAGGGAGTGGTGTAAGTCTGGGACATGAAGGAGGACAGAGTTACAGAGGGGCTAACTTTGCTTGAGGAGTCTGGACTAGGTGTTGTGTGTATTACATATACAGAGGGCAGGAGGGCTGGAAACTGTGGAGCGATGCTATTTTAAATCCATGATGCTTGTGCCCGTTCTATCTTGTTCAATATAAAGTGAAAATCTGACTACTGCAAGGGAAATTGGTCAACATAAATACCCATTGCACTCCAGAAAATGCATGCCCCGGGTGATATTTTCCGAAATCTTACCGATGTCTGAATTAAATGGATAACTACTGAATTCCATTTAACACTCTATTATGTCACCATATACTGGCTTTACAGAATTAAAGTGAATTTGAGAGTAAGACATTTTGCAAGTGTCCCTTGGATAAAAAGATAACCCACTGTTCACTCCCCTTCAGAAAACATAAAATTCTCCATTATATTTTGTTAGTGTAAAACCAGTTTCTGGCTACACTTTATCTACTTTATACCTGTCTGATTTAAAAAACTATAATTTTACTTCTGTATTATAAAGGTAATATTTGATATAAAAGATTCAAAAAAGAAAAGTAGTTAAAAATATTCCTTTATACCTAATTCTTAAAGATTCTCATTTTTAAGGTATGTATGTATTTGTATAGCCCAAGTAGTGAGCAAAACTTTGCTGCTAATAGTTTTCCATGCTGCCTGTTTTATGGTAAGGCTTTAAAAGATCTCATCCTTATGAGCTCATATGGCATCTGATTCTAGTAGCACCAATCTTAAGTAAATTTGGTATGCAGACAAACTTTCCAGGGCCATGGTAATTTATTGTAATGAACTAATAGTTAATACAAGTTTAAAACAATACTACTTTTCACAGTCTGGTGTGGTTACTGCTTTATTTTCTTCACCATTAATTAATTTTCTATTTATAGGGAACCAGTAAAGTTGCTGTAGAAAGTCTGCCATGTTATTATATTTAGCTAATGGGTTCTTTTAAATTAGTTTTACCTAAACTCTTATTAGAAAACTTTTCAATTAGGCAGCAATATCTTATTGGGAGCTAGGGTGTGGGAGAAAGTGATATGAAGGAAAGCCTCCTGTATTAACTAAAGGATTTACTGAAATTTTATTAGCAGTAGATTCCTGCTCAAATCCTTGTTTCTAAAACCTGTTCTCACTTTCTGCCTCTCTGGTACTTTTGGTCTTATATACAAGACCTACTTACATTCCATGCACGAACTATTTAAGAATGATGTGAATTCCAAGCTGACTTTTAAATAATCACCATCTATTCTCTTATACGCTGGAAACAAAACAATAACATCCAGAAACATGCCAAGAACGATGTGCCTTAATTCTTTTGTCTTTGTCTCTCTAATTATCCAATAGCAATCCCAGATCCAATATACTCTCGGTTTTTAAGGGCACAGTCTCCTAGCTGCAGTCAATGCAGCTCAGCCACTGGCTGGGGAAGCCAACCTCGTAGTCAAATGGCTCGACCATTTAAAAAAATTGCTTACTGAAAGACTAGTCTCTTCAATACCACCTTTTCCCAGAGGGAGCATGCCTCTGTTTCCAAAGCAGTCCTGAGTCAGTAGGAAAAGGCTCACAATTCATCTAAAAACACACTAAGCTAGAAATCCAAATGGGAAGTACTAGCAGGTGTCACCTGTTCTCAGTGTTGGGTGGAGCTGTCATCATCTTTCCGTAAGGAACATTCTCCAACTGCATCACATGATGAGAATAATAGATGCTGCTGCAGTTTTCTTTCCAGGAGCTGGGTAGGCATCAGTGTTGTCTGAGATCAACCCACCTCTGTGGTGAGCCAAGTCGTGTTTTCTCTTCAGCTGATTTTGAGTAGCCTTGGCGGTCCTCTGAATGGTTGCAGACCCTGGTCATTCTTGGTTTTGCTCCAGATAAGTATTAGACTTATCATTGGAAATGTGCGGGTTTCCTTGAAACTGGAGAAAGACAAAAGCCCTATATTTGGGATTCCTTTTAATCCTCCCCTCCAGACCCATTCTCTACCTGTTTCCACCCTGTTCTCTGCCCTGCAAGGCTGAGGCTGATTTCTGTGGATTGCCTCAATCAGTCTCCATTGCTTCTCTGCCTTTCTGTTGGATTGGCGGTGGTGGCGGAGGAGGGCAGGGGCAGGCCACAGCTGGAGAACTGAAGGAAAGAGAAGATCTGGCTTTTATTTCCCCCAGTACTCCTGCGGGGCCTCCTCCTGTTGGCAGTGGGTCCTGAGGGGTGGTCCCTTCCTGGGGCTCGAAGTCTCACCCGGTTCTGGTCACTGTATCCCCTTTTCCCTTCATGCCTGGCAGTGGCAGAAGCTTCCCACAATCTGAAGTTTCCCTGTCCCTTATGGGTTTCTCTCAACTCCGCTAAACCTGTGGCAGACGTTCTGCCCTCAGGTGACAGGTCCCCCTCCCCCCCCCCCGCCACACACAAATGGATCATGGCCATATGTAATCCCTTCTTGAGCACAGGTGGGCTCTCATTTGTTTCTAACCACTTTTCTAATCGCAAAGTGATGGGATGTCACTCCTGAATTAGGTTGTACTATATGAGGCTCTGCTGGCCTTGAGAAAGCAGTCCTCGGGTGAACTGCCCATGGAGGGGGTTCCTGGCAGAGAACTATGGGTGCCTCTAGGACCGGATGGCAGCCTCTGGTCAGCAGAAAAATGAAGACCTCAATCCTACAACTATAAGGGGATGAATTCTGCCAAGAAGAGGGCGCTTGGAAAAGAATCTTTCCCCAGTTCAAGCCCGTGATGAGACCACAGTTCCCACCAACAGCTGGATTGTGAACTGGTGAGACCTTGAGCAGAGGACTGTGGCTGTGCCCAGACTCCTGATGCACAGAACCTAAGAGATGATACATGTGTGTTGTTTTAAGCCACCAAATTTATGGTAATTTTTTTGGCAGTGGTAGCAAACGAATGCAAGTCCCTTCATTAGATGCTCTTTTTAATAAAGATTTTATTTATTTATTGACAAAGAAAGCAAGAGAGCACAAGCAGGGGGAGCAGCAGAGGGAGAGGGAGAAGCAGGCTCCCCGTTGAGCAGGAAGCCCAACACGGGGCTTGATCCCAGGACCCTGAGATCATAACCTGAGCCAAAGGCAGATGCTTAACCAACTGAGCCACCCAGGCACCCCCATTTGATGCCCTTTTGAGGATGACATCTGCTTCTGTCCAGGACACTAAATGCTATAGGTTGACTAAGAGTCAGCATTATTTTCTGTGAGGGGCCCCAGATAATAAATATCTAAGCTTTGTAGGCCATAAATGATGGTCATTGTTTATCTTCTCTCTTATATTCCCCCAACTATTTGAAAGGGTAATAGCCATTCTTAGCTCATGGGTTATACAAAAACAAGTAGTATGCTAGGTTTGAGACATAAGCTGTAGCTCGTTGACCTCTGTATTTGACAAACATGTGGTATCTGAAAGATGTGTGTGTAATACATTCATTGTCTTGCTGTATACTCATCAAAACCTCTTCCCTCTACTTCCTGAGCACGAGTCTTGGCCAGACAATATTTCCTCAGCCTATGAAGCATATGTGCGGCCACAAGTGTGAGTTCTGTCCAGTGGAATGAGGGTGAAAGTGACATAAAGCAATGCAGATCTGATCATACTAATGTTTCCTGCAATTCTCCACACTTGCTGATTCTCCATTCCCTGGCTGGAGTGAAACAGTACAAGGTCCTACTGGATGGATGTCCCACAAAATAGAGGGGCGCTTGGTCCCCACATCCCAGCATGGAAGACCGCCTACAGAACACTTGTGTTTAACTGGCATATGAATGAGAAACAAACTTTTACTGGGGCTTTAGCCACGGAGATTTGGGAGCCCATTTCTTTGTATATATCTTAAAGCTGGAGGTACCAAAAACTAGCTCCTGTTATTTGTATTTTCAGAAGAGAATGTTCCCAGAGATTTCATCTCATCGATAAAGAAAACTTTCCCAATTTTGTTTTGCGGGTATGGTCTATGGGAATAAGCAAGAGTAGGAAAGACCTAACAGAGTTAGACTGTGGCTCAAAGGAACACATCGAGGTTAAGGGAAAAATCCACATCTAGAGACCGTCAGTCCTATGCACTTGTTACTACTTCACGGTTCCTCCGAACCGTTTCTGAGCTAGAGCTCTCCTCTCTACAAGGCTCCCTCTCCGACCGACTTCCTGGATCTCTGGACACACACCTCCTCTACCTCCGCAGAGCAAGAGGTAATCCCAGCACCCTTCCTCTCTCGGTAACTCCTTCTCAGGTCCTCACACACTGGCCACTCCAGCTTGCTCTTTACCACGAAATTCCAACTCTTTACATTTCTAACAACCATCCGTGAATAGCTTCCATCAAATGGCATGTAATCACCTCCATACAATGGATATGAATCTTTAAAGTCATTTAAATCTCATCATTTTAGACCTTTTGAAAGGCAGTTCCTATTCAATGAAATAATTTCTCACGCAGGAAAATTATTGTACTTTGTCTGATCAATTCAGTTGGAATACGATAGTGGGATTCTTGGGCTTTGCCCTGTAACGCAAAATGACCTGGTGGTCTGTGAGTTTTTCTGAGGCTGTCGGCTCAGCTATTGACAACAACATCCTTGAGGGTTTGGAATCAATAGGGGTAGAATAAAAAGGACACATTGCTATTACATGTGGGTTATTGCAGCATACATCTATTTATAGTGAACTTCATCAATATGAATGATTGCCTTAAGCTACCACATTGTCTTTAGTATTCATCAATTTAAAGCCTTCAAAGAATTCAAATGCCAGGCATATTAAAGAAGCATGTCTGGAACCCAGACTATTCAAATATAAAAGAGTCAATAGAAGGAGACAAAAGTTTCCTAAATAATTAATTACTAGGATCATTGCTAAAGTAACTGATCTCTTTTTGTCTCTCAATACAAAGGATGGTGTCTCTGACACACAAAGGCAAGGGATCAAGCTGAGACAGTGCTTGTCCAGTAACACTAGGTGGCAGCAGTGGGTTTTTAGCCAAAATGCTCCTTTTTCCAATGGGCCGAAGTTACCATGATTAGGAACTGGCCAGTTAATTGATGAACAACGATTTCGATCACACATGAAGACATGAGTTTCCTTTTAGCATATTTTTAAACAAATAAAAAATATGTCCAAATATTATCAGAGGGTGAGAAAGCAAATTTGCCATACAAGAGGGTACTAGGAATAGTGTGATTACAGTGTAGGAGAATTGAATAGAGCACACATAAAACTTCTTAAAAAGTGAAAATAAATCTCTTGCAGGAAACAAACTATTCCTTTAGGAGTAGTAGTTTCACAGAAGACTTGCATTTAAAACATTAGCAATTGCTACCAGCCAGACAGTCCTTAGCAATTTGTAATTTGAAAGGGACAGACATGTCAACATATGATTGATATTTGAAATGTAACCTGAACTTCCATTGATTTATTTTCTGTAATGCTACTCAGTATTTTTAAGACTCTGGTGTAAATATCTTTTAACACAAGGGAAACCCATCAATCCTTCTGGAAATAACTCAATTGTATGTCAATTTTTGAATCAAGAAATAATACAAGACTAAAAATCTGACCTTAGTCTGGCATGTGGGGGCAAGAAATAAAGATAGGGTATGTTGTCAGATTCTCCCAAGGTCTTACTCAGCATTTATCTGAATAATTGAAAGCAAGATCAGAGGAAGGTTACCAATAAAGGCAGGATGATAGGGTGGATGGAGATCTGGACAGAGTCTGAGTTTTAGTTCTGGCTCTGCCTCTAATTTATTTTGTGACCTTGAGTCAATAATGCAACAATCCTAGATGTCAAATGTTCATTTTTAAATATGTAAAGTATACATGTTGTGTAGACGAATTCTACATTCTCACCTGGCTTTGTAATCAACAGATGCCAATTTTTTTTTGCCCAATGACCAATTAATATATGTATTTGGCACATTAATGCAAAGAACTTTGTGTGTGTGCATGCGTGCGTGTGTGCACGTGCGCGCGCACGCACATCCTAGAGGATTAAACCTGGTTTTAAACTCACAGCAAAAACAATGTAACCATAAGTGTGCTCCTTGTGCGGGACTACACTGTATATTTATTAATTTACTTCACAAATAGCTCTTGAGAAGGTTGTTTGTGCAAGTCACTGTATAATGTTGTACCCAGATGAAGGAAGAGGGGACAATAACAAGTGATTTTGTTATAACCACAGAGGATTATTTGCATTTTTTGTCATTATTTTCTTTATTCTCACTTATGAAATGCAAATCAAGCACCTCTACATGAGGCTCCACAGAGAGCAAGCACTTTCAATTTTGCTAAAATAGAGAATGTCCTTGAGGCCCAGAGAGACACTGGTAAGATTTAACCTGTTCAGTGTGTCCCACAGATTGGACCCCAGACATTTTCAAAAACAGTGAGTGCAATGTGGCAACTTTCAGGTTTTCCTGGATTAGAAATTCGTGTTCGTTAAGGGAATGACACCATCGTCCAGTTAAATCACGATTATGACCTGTCATGAAATGAGGGCTGACAGGAGTTGGCGTTTAGGGGAGTTTAGAATTCTACATCTGACAACAACTGACATTTATCGAGCATCTACCACATGCCAAGATCTGTCCTAAGTGCTTCCTCAATAGTATCTCATTTAATCTTCACATGGGAATATGAGATTTGTATGATCAATTTATAGACAAGGACACTAAGCTGGAGGAAAGTTAAGAGAATTGCCGTGGTAATAAGTGGCAGAATCAGGATTCGAACCCAGGAAGTCTCTGTTCTGAGAACATGTTCTAAACCATCGCTTCAGGTAATGGGTCTCAGAGCTGAGTCTTTGCTGTGTAAGCATCAGGGAGGAACAATGGTGGGGCTTTGTGGAGAATGAATGGGATCATTATAGCCATTGTCTTTCAGGTTTGTCAGCCTCCGCATGGCTTTGTCTTGGGGAAAAGGGAAAAACTGGAGTACTAATACCCTACGAGAACCATCAACCTGTAAAAACTCTCCCTGCATCCCTGAGATCCATAGTGGGAAGGCTTTATGCTCTTTAGTCAATACCACTTACTTTAAAAATAAGCAAAAATCTCAACAGTTTTGACGGACTGTATCATTATTTTGGGATGAGTCACATAAAAAGATGTTTCATCATTTTCTCTACGAAAGAATCATATCCCATCTCCCTTTACTGTTCATGTGTCTTATTACTAATGTGTCCACAGTCAATAGATCAATGCTGCTCAGGAAGCTTCTGTTTGTCTCCTGTTAACTGTTACAACAGAAAGAAGTACAGATAGTTTTTTTAAAAATGGCATAAACTATCCCTATTAAAAATTGCCTTCCCCAATACTACCTGGTTATATGTGCAAAAGAGAATAAATTACATTGGTTAGCTTCTGACAGCCTATGTATTCCGCAGCTATAAATTGGTTACATTACATATAATTCTCAAAGGTGCAGGAGAGAGTAATAACAAATTCCCGGTTAATGGAGAGGTGCAGACTCATGGGAAACCATGTCATTTGACCAATGATCTCTTCATTGGGGGCGAAGTAATCTTTTTGGCTTTCATGTACTATGGAAGTTACATTTTTCCTTACCTCAACCAAAGCCAGATATCACCAGGGATGATCATTTAATTTCACATTTTTATTAAAACACTTAATGCAAAGCCATGTTATAACTGAAGGCAAAACACAGAGCCTTGTGTAAGGAGCTCTTCTTCAGAACATAGTAATGAGAGAATTACCACATTAATCTATTGTATAAAGGTCCTTTAGAGATTTTCATGCCTCCTGTGGTTTCATTTTCCATGGAAATGTGGAGTAAGAAGGCTTCAAACACAATTATTCATTGTTAAACATTTCACTTTTACGGGTACTGCTCTGTCAAGATGCTGCTTCCATGGCGACACGCAAAGTGACCCTGTTTCTGCTGGGTTCTTCATACCGTCTGCCAGAGGTGCCACACCTTGGTCCCGCACACGCACAGCTGTTGCTCAGCCTGTGACTATATCCTGGACAAACGGAGCCTCCTCCGTTACATAAAGGGGCATCCTCCAAGTGGCAACTCCATTATCTGTCTTCTAATTGTATCCAATTGATAGATTCTGGCAAATCAGAACTCGGGGTAGTGTTCTCATAATGCTATTCATGAATGGGAACCATCAGCCTGGAACATCACCAGCCTGCTCAGGTCTCTTTGAAGTTTCAAAAAGAGGGAAAAGATCAGAAGGGAGACTAAAATTATTTTCATAAGTGTGTCTGCCCCCAGGAGTCCTGCCCTGTTTTCTCTGGTTCCAGAAATCACCCAACCAGATAATGAAGTGAGTTGCAGTAAGATGGTGCTTACTCCATGAGGAGATGAAGCCACATTCAGCTGGAGCACCCTCTGTATTTTCCTCGTCCTGGCAGATGCCTTTCGTTGACCAAGGTTTCAGCACAGGGTAAATGTGATAAAGCCAACAGTCAAGGGTAGTTAAATAGAAAGAGTGTGAGTAGTTCAATGATAGGTGGGTAAAAAAAAAAATAAGAAGAAGAAGAAGCCTACGCAGACATACTTAGCAGCATTCTAAAATTCTAGGGACATAGTATGAGGATAGCTTTAAACACCTTTATAATAGGCTTGAATACTGTCTCCTTAGTGACAAAAGACAGTAGACTTTATATCAGCTAGAGCCAAATGCAACCTGCTGTCCAGGCCAGTTACCAAATGGATCTTGTTGCTATGTAAATGATCGCCAGGGAGTTCAAGGACTAGGGAGTCGTTTGAAATGGCCTTGGAAAATATGTTGAAAGGATTGCCTCAAACCATTTTCCCTGGTGCTTGTTCTTTGTCCCTGTGCTCTAACGTACAGTACATGATACAATATATCCTGTATAATTATAGTGTGTCCAGAAAATGCCAAAGTGCTTAAGGCTCTGACATTGTTTTCGTTAGAAATAGATACTTCAGGGAATGTAAATGCTAACTTTTCAAATTTGCTATGAGTAGAAAGTCCAAATGATGCCAGCTTTTAAAAATATGTTGTATTGTGTGAAGCTCTGGACCAGCTGCTGGTGAATTAGTGTGGAAGAAGGCTCTCATGGAAGGTGCAAACAAAAGCGCAGGTATGCTGGTGGTCAGACTCGCCAAGACCCAGGAACTTGAATATGTAGCTAACCTCATCTTTCCTCAACCTCACCAACCCTAGTCAGTAAATCTAAGAAAGGGAAAATAGACTAAAGAGTAGTAGCCTTTAACATCACAATACCGCTCTTTCCTGTTCAGGGGCCTTCTTCTCATCCATTTGCAGGCAGGAGAGGTGTTTCTTTATCATTGTTTTTGTTTTTTTGTTTTGTTTTGGTGTGGTTTCGGGTTTCATTGAAATGAATGCTGTCTGCATGGCTACAACCATCAATGAAACAAAATTTCATTTCGTTTTGTTTTGTTTTGTTTTGTTTTGTTTGGAGCCCTTGTGCACAAGGGGCCACAGCTTCTATGCTGCCAAAAAGTACCAGGCACAGCCTGCCCTCGTACCTGTCCTTTGCTTTCCACCGGGAAACCATCACATCAAATCACCATGAGAGCAGGCCAGGCTGTCTGTTTTTGCACCCTCTAGTCCCTCTATCGTAGACTCTATAAGAATTCAAGCCAATGCTTTTCAAATCATCCCCTGACTGCCTGTGAGATAAGTCTTCTGAGGTTTTCATGCTGAATGAAAAGCTTGGAGTCATCACCCGTTCCAGGTAGGAGGCCAGATGACGGGATAACTGTTCTCAAGCCTAATTCTGTATGCAGTGACGGTGGAGCATCCCCTTGCAATTTTTCTTTAAGCGGAGAAGATGTAGTTATCCTTTCCTCAACATGGGGATAATAGGCGGACGATAATATCTAACTGCCAGCCATGGCAGAAGATGAGGATGGGCACGATAATGATGCCTCCTTAGCCATAAAATAGTGCTTCTGTTGTCTTCAATAAATGTGAATTTCCCATACAGTTTGTGCCAGGTACTGTGTCAGACACTGGAAGTATAGAGAGGAATAAGAAACACTTCCTGTTGTGTAAGGAGTTCACAGGGGGTTTTTAAAATTTTTTTTTAATTTTTATTTTTTATTAACATGTAATGTATTATTTGTTTCAAAGGTACAGGTCTGTGATTCATCAGTCTTACACAATTCACAGCGCTCACCATAGCACATACTTCCCCAATGTCTATCACCCAGCCACCCCATCCCTCCCACCCCCCACCACTCCAGGAACCCTCAGTTTGTCTCCTGAGATTAAAAGTCTCTTATGGTTTATCTCCCTCTCTGGTTTCATCTTGTTTCATTTTTCCCTCCCTTCCCCTATGATCTTCTGTCTTGTTTCTCAGATTCCTCATATCAGTGAGAACATATGATACTTGTCTTTCTCTGATTGACTTATTTTGCTTAGCATAATACCCTCTAGTTCCATCCACGTCATTGCAAATGGCAAGATTTCATTTTTTGATGGCTGCATAATATTCTATGGTGTGTGTGTGAGCTATATATATATATATATATATATATATATATCTTTTTCATCCATTCATCTGTTGATGGACATCTTGGCTTTTTCCATGGTTTGGGTATTGTGGACATTGCTGCTATAAACATTGGGGTACATGTGCCCCTTTGGATCGCTACATTTGTATCTTTGGGGTAAATACCCAGTAGTGCAATTGCTGGGTTGTAGGGTAGCTCTATTTTCAACTTTTTGAGGAACCTCCATCCTGTTTTCCAGAGTGGCTGCACCAGCTTGCATTCCCACCTACAGTTTAAGAGTATTTCCCTTTCTCAGCATCCTTGCCAACATCTGTCGTTTCCTGACTTGTTAATTTTAGCCATTCTGACGGGTGTGAGGTGGTATCTCATTGAGGTTTTGATTTGGATTTCCCTGATGCCAAGTGATGTTGAGCACTTTTTCATGTGTCTGTTGGCCACTTGGATGCCTTCTTTGCAGAAATGTCTGTTCATGTCTTCTGCCCATTTCTTGATTGGATTTTTTGTTCTTTGGGTGTTGAGTTTGATAAGTTCTTTATAGATTTTGGATACTAGCCCTTTATCTGATACGTCATTTGCAAATATCTTCTCCCATTCTGTCGGTTGTCTTTTGGTTTTGTTAACCATTTCCTTTGCTGTGCAAAAGTTTTTATCTTGATGAAGTCCCAATAGTTCATTTTTGCCCTTGCTTCCCTTGCCTTTGGCAATATGTCTAGGAAGAAGTTGCTGCGGCTGAGGTGGAAGAGGTTGCTGCCTGTGTTCTCCTCAAGGATTTTGATGGATTCCTATCTCACAGTTAGGTCTTTCATCCATTTTGAGGTTATTTTTGTGTGTGGTGTGAGGAAATGGTCCAGTTCATTCTGCATGTGGCTGTCCAGTTTTCCCAACACCATTTGTTGAAGAGACTGTCTTTTTTCCACTGGACATTCTTTCCTGCTTTGTCAAAGATTAGTTGACCATACAGTTGAACGTCCATTTCTAGGCTCTGTATTCTGTTCCATTGATCTATGTGTCTAGGAGTTCACAGTTTTAATTAAAAAGCTAGATTCATTAATACATAAGATGGTGCAGGGTTATGGGAGCTTTGATGGTTGTAGCCATGCAGACAGCATTATTGGAAGGACATAGATGAGGTCTCCTACTGAAAACTGGAAAGGTCAAGAAAAGTTTCTGGCGGGGAAGAAAACTGAGCTTAAAATTCCATAATGAACAAAGTTAATCAAAGAAGGGATTTGGGTCAGGGAATGGTATCTGGAGTGGAGACCAGGAGGGATGAATTAGTAAAGAAGGAGGAAAAGAGTTCTAGTGCAGGAAACAGAAGCAGATTAAATGACAAATTGGGGAGACATCAAAGAGCCGTGCATGCGTGATTATAGAGCTCACTGCAGTGGCAAGTAGGGACAGCCAAGGATGAGAGGCCAGCAGAGAGCTGACCATTAGGGGCTCTGGATGCCTTGGTGTGAAGGAAGTTGCATGCCAAGCTGAAGGTTATGAGGAGCCAGGGAAGAATTTCATTTGGAGGAGTAACGTGATCTTGCTTATTTTCAAAGATCACACTGTCCTTGAAATGAACTATGACCCAAGTATAGTGGAATTCAGAGGTGAGCTGGGGACAAATAGTGGGGAAAATCTTACATGGCGTTTAAAGAGAAAGATACTTTTGACTCCTCTTTTATCTATTATTTATCCTAGGATCTTCAAATTTATACATACATATTTTTAAGAAAAATATATTCACAATGTCATTAATATTTTTAGAAATATCCTCTCTTTTTCCTGGAAGGGAATAAATTTAAGCCAGAGATGGGAAAGAAGATTTTGCTTAAGATCCTCAGTATTTTTTTAAAAAATTTTATTTTTAAGTAACCTCTACATCCAATGTGGGGTTCGAACCTACAACCCTGAGATCAAGAGTTGCATACTCTACCCACTGAGCCAACCAGGTGCCCAAGATCCTCAGTCTTTCTAATAAAATGATTGCTGCTGAAGCCCAGGAGGAATGAGCTATTTGAACCTGATGTGGAGGAATTGATTCACTATCCTATGTCTTTCAGGTCTAGGAGGCACATTGAGGTACTTATATACTAAGTTCAGTCAAGTTGGTAGGAGATCAGATTCTACTGGCTTCTTGATCAACAGGTGCTGAATTTAATGTCTAGACCTAATTCAAATGGAAACATTTTTCTTTATCCCTTAAATCTTAGCTAACATTCATTGGTAACTGCATTAGAAGAATCATGAAAGCAGGTCCTGCCTACATAATCAGCAAATTGACCCTTTAAAAGTCCATTCAGTGAGTGGGTGGGGCAGAGCAAGATGGCGGAGGAATAGGAGACCTGGATTTCCTCTGGTCTCAGGAATTCAGCTGAATAGGGATCAAACCATTCTGAACACCTACGAACTCAACAGGAGATCGAAGAAGAGAGTAGCAACAACTCTCTGAACAGAGAAGCGACCACTTACTGGAAGGTAGGACGTGCGGAGAAGTGAATCCGAGGCGATATTCGGGAGGATAGACGGCGGGGGAGGGGGCCTCTGTCGGCTGCTACCGGCAAGTGATAGAGCCCCAGAGCACAAAATCAGAACTTTTAGAAGTCGGCTCTGCTGAGGGACGTCACTCCAGTGGCTAAGTGGGAGGTGGAAACCTCGAGGTACAGTGTGGACTCAGGACCCTCGGGGTCACAGAAAGACTGCCTGAGTGCAGCAGAGCTCCCAGGTATCGGAACAGGGAAGCTGGCTGCAGAGACGGAGTCGAGGCGCGGGCTTGCAGCTCAGGGTGGCCATAAACTGTGATCCGTGGCCCACTCGGGCGATGCGCCTCCAGCAGGGACCCAACAAGCGGCAGAGCCGGGGAGACTCCCCTCCCTCCCCCCGGGAGGAGCGGCGCGGGAGCGCACCGCAGGGATCTGCTGGGTTTGGAGACTCCACACGGGGTCGGGAGCCAGAGACAGAAACGCTCGGTCACAGGCCGGGTGAGCGCGTAGTGCGGCCAGACACCGGGGAGACGAGAGTGATTGACTGCTTTTCTCTGGGGGCGCACTGAGGAGCAGGGCCCCGAGTTCTCAGCTCCTCCGGGCAGAGATTGGGAGGCCACCATTTTCACCCTGGTCCTCCAAAGCTGTGCCGAGAGCTTGCAAGGAACAAAAGCTCCTGAGAGCAAACCCAAGCAGCTTGCTTAGCCCGGACCGACAAGGGCGGGGCAATTCCGCCTCCGGCAAAGACATTTGGGAACCACGGCAACAGGCTCCTCCCCCAGAAGATCAGCACGAACAGCCAGCAAGCCAAGACCAAGTTTACCGATCAAGGAGAACGGGAGAAGTCCAGCGCTAGGGGAATACTGCACATAGAATTCATGGCTTTTTTACCATGATTCATTAGTTTTTCAAAGTTAATTTTTTAACTGTTATTTTTTTAATTTTTCTTTTTCCCTTTTTCAACCAACATCTTATCAATCCCTTTTTTAAAAAACCATTTTTTATTTTTCATTTTTAGAGTCATATTTTATCCCTTCGTAGTAGTTACCCTTATTTTTGGCATATATATATAAGTTCTTCTCTCTTTAAAATTTTGATATACAGTTTCTTCTAACAGATCAAAATATACCCTAAATCACTAGTGTATGGCTTTGTTCTAGTCTCCTGCCTGATCACAGTCTCTCCCATTTTCTTTTCTTTTCTTTTTTCTTTTTTTTTTAATCTTCTTCTTTCTTCCTTCAAACAACTTCTTATCAATTCCTTTTATAAAACCTTTCATAAGTTTCATCTTTACAATCATCTTGCATCCCTTCATTGTATCAACCCTTATTTTGTACATATATAAGCCTTTCTTCCTTTAAAATTTTAGGAGGCACTTTCTTCTAACAGACCAAAATACACCCAAAATCTAGTGTGTGGCACTGATCTATGCACTAGCCTGATCATATTTGATCATATTCTGTTTTTTTTGTTTTGTTTTGTTCTGTTCTTGTTTGTTTTTATCTTTTTCTTTTTCTTTTTCTTCTCTTTCTTTCTTCATTCTTTCCCTTTCTTTTCCCCTGGTAACAGGTCTTTTCTGATATGTATAGAGTATATTTGCTGGGGACGTTGTTAACCTCTTAGCATTCTGTTCTCTCATTCATCTGTTCTCCTCTGGACAAAATGACAAGACGAAAAAAATCACCTCAGCAAAAAGAACAAGAGGTAGTACCGTCTGCCAGGGACCTACTCAATACTGACATTATTACGATGTCGGACCTAGAGTTCAGCATCATGACTTTAAAGATACTAGCTGGGCTTGAAAAAAGCGTGGAAGTTATTAGAGAAGCCCTTTCTGGAGAAATAAAAGAACTAAAATCTAACCAAGTCGAAATCAAAAAGGCTATTAATGAAGTGCAATCAAAAATGGGGGCACTAACTGCTAGGATAAATGAGGCAGAAGAGAGAATCAGTGATATAGAAGACCAAATGATGGAAAATAAAGAGGCTGAGAAAAAGAGAGATAAACAACTACTGGATCACCAGGGCAGAATTCGAGAGATAAGCGATACGATAAGACGAAACAACATTAGAATAACTGGGATCCCAGAAGAAGAAGAAAGAGAGAGAGGGGCAGAAGGTATATTGGAGCAAATTATAGCAGAGAACTTCCCTAATGTGGTGAAGGAAACAGGCATCAAAATCCGGGAGGCACAGAGAACCCCTC
Organism: Callorhinus ursinus; assembly: GCF_003265705.2. Classification (NCBI taxonomy): domain Eukaryota; kingdom Metazoa; phylum Chordata; class Mammalia; order Carnivora; family Otariidae; genus Callorhinus; species Callorhinus ursinus. Next base: position 43,701,977 of record NW_027397073.1, read on the forward strand.
TCAAAATCAATAAAAATAGGTCAACACCCTGACATCTAATAGTAAAACTTACGAGTCTCAGAGACAAAGAGAAAATCTTGAAAGCAGCTCGGGAGAAGAGATATGTAACCTATAAAGGCAGAAACATTAGATTGGCAACAGAGACCTGGCAGGCCAGAAAGGACTGGCATGATATCTTCAGAGCACTAAACGAGAAAAATATGCAGCCAAGAATACTATATCCAGCTAGGCTGTCATTGAAAATAGAAGGAGAGGTAAAAAGCTTCCAGGACAAACAAAAACTAAAGGAATTTGCAAACACAAAACGAGCCCTCCAAGAAATATTGAAAGGGGTCCTCTAAGCAAAGAGAGAGCCTAAAAGCAGCATAGATCAGAAAGGAACACAGACAATATACAGTCAAAGTCACCTTACAGGCAATACGATGGCACTAAATTCATATCTTTCAATAGTTACCATGAATGTAAATGGGCTCAATGCCCCAATCAAAAGACACAGGCTATCAGATGGGATTAAAAAACAAGACCCATCAATATGCTGTCTGCAAGAGACTCATTTAAGACCGAAAGACACCCCCAGATTGAAAGTGAGGGGGTGGAAAACTATTTACCATGCTAATGGACACCAAAAGGAACCTGGGGTGGCAATTCTTATATCAGACAAATTAGATTTTAAAACAAAGACTGTAATAAGAGATGAAGAAGGACACTATATCTTACTTAAAGGGTCTATCCAACAAGAAGATCTAACAATTGTAAATATCTATGCTCCTAACATGGGAGCAGCCACTTTTATAAGGCAATTAATAACAAAAGCAAAGAAACACATTGACAACAATATAATAATAGTGGGGGACTTTAACACCCCCCTGACTGAAATGGACAGATCATCTAAGCAAAAGATCAACAAGGAAATAAAGACTTTAAATGACACACTGGACCAAATGGACTTCACAGACATATTCAGAACATTCCATCCCAAAGCAACGGTATACACATTCTTCTCTAGTGCCCATGGAACATTCTCCAGAATTGATCACATCCTAGGTCACAAATCAGGTGTCAACCAAAACCAAAAGATTGGGATTATTCCTTGCATATTTTCAGACCACAGTGCTTTGAAACTAGAACTCAATCACAAGAGGAAAGTCAGAAAGAACTCAAATACATGGAAGCTAAAGAGCATCCTACTGAAGAATGAATGGGTCAACCAGTAAATTAAAGAAGAATTAAAAATATTCTGGAAACCAATGAAAATGAAAACACAACTGTTCAAAATCTTTGGGATACAGCAAAGGCAGTCCTGAGAGGAAAGTATATAGCAATACAAGCCTTTCTCAAGAAACAAGAAAGGTCTCAAATACACAACCTAACCCTACACCTAAAGGAGCTAGAGAAGGAACAGCAAATAAAGCCTAAACCCAGCAGGAGAAGAGAAATCATAAAGCTCAGAGCAGATACCAATGAAACAGAAACCAAAAGAACAGTAGAACAGATCAACGAAACTAGGAGCTGGTTCTTTGAAAGAATTAACAAGATTGATAAACCGCTGGCCAGACTTATCAAAAAGAAAAGAGAAATGACCCAAATCAACAAAATCATGAATGAAAGAGGAGAGATCACAACCAACACCAAAGAAATACAAACAATTATAAGAAAATATTATGAGCAACTCTATGCCAGCAAATTAGATAATCTGGAAGAAATGTGTGCATTCCTAGAGATGTATCAACTACCAAAACCGAACCGGGAAGAAATAGAAAACCTGAACAGACCTATAACCACAAAGGAAATTGAAGCAGTCATCAGATATCTCCCAACAAACAAAAGCCCAGGGCCAGATGGCTTCCCAGGGGAATTCTATCAAACATTTAAAGAAGAATTAATACCTATTCTCCTGAAACTGTTCCAAAAAATAGAAATGGAAGGAAAACTTCCAAACTCGTTTTATGAGGCCAGCATTACCTTGATCCCAAAACCAGACAAAGACCCCATCAAAAAGGAGAATTATAGACCAAGATCCTTGATGAACAGGGATGTAAAAATTCTCACCAAAATACTAGCCAATAGGATCCAACAGTACATTAAAAGTATTATTGACCATGATCAAGTGGGATTTATCCCTGGGCTGCAAGGTTGGTTCAACATCTGCAAATCAATCAACGTGAGACAATACATTAACAAAAGAAAGAACAAGAATCATATGATCCTCTCAATAGATGCAGAAAAAGCATTTGACAAAGTACAGCATCCTTTCTTGATCAAAACTCTTCAGAGTATAGGGATAGAGGGTACATACCTCAATATCATAAAAGCCATCTATGAAAAACCTACAGCAATTATCATTCTCAATGGGGAAAAGCTGAGAGCTTTTCCCCTAAGGTCATGAACGCGGCAGGGATGTCCACTATCACCACTGTTATTCAACATAGTATTAGAAGTCCTAGCCACAGCAATCAGACAACAAAAAGAAATCAAAGGCATCCAAATCGGCAAAGAGGAAGTCAAACTCTCACTCTTTGCAGATGATATGATACTGTATGTGGAAGACTCCACCCCAAAACTGCTAGAACTCATACAGGAATTCAGTAAAGTAGCAGGTTATAAAATCAATGCACAGAAATCAGTGGCATTCCTATACACCAACAACAAGACAGAAGAGAGACAAATCAAGGAGTCGATCCCATTTACAACTGCACCCTAAACCATAAGATACCTAGGAATAAATTTAACGAAAGAGGTAAAGGATCTGTACTCAGAAAACTATAAAATACTCATGAAAGAAATTGAAGAAGACACAAAGAAATGGAAAAACGTTCCATGTTCATGGATTGGAAGAACAAACATTGTGAAGATGTCAATGCTACCTAGAGCAATCTACACATTCATTGCAATCCCCATCAAAATACCATCCACTTTTTTCAAAGAAATGGAACAAATAATCCTAAAATTTGTATGGAACCAGAAGAGAACCTGAATAGCCAGAGGAATGTTGAAAAAGAAAAGCAAAGCTGGCGGCATCACAATTCCGGACTTCTAGCTCTATTACAAAGCTGTCATCATCAAGACAGTATGGTACTGGCACAAAAAAGACACATAGATCAATGGAACAGAATAGAGAGCCCAGAAATGGACCCTCAACTCTATGGTCAACTCATCTTTGACAAAGCAGGAAAGAATGTCCAATGGCAAAAAGACAGGCTCTTCAACAAATGGTGTTGGGAAAATTGGACAGCCATGTGCAGAAGAATGAAACTGGACCATTTCCTTACACCACACACAAAAATAGACTCCAAATGGTTGAAAGACCTGAACGTGAGACAGGAGTCCATCAAAATCCTAAAGGAGAACACAGGCAGCAATCTCTTCGACCTCAGCTGCAGCAACTTCTTCCTAGAAACATCGCCAAAGGTAAGGGAAGCAAGGGCAAAAATGAACTATTGGATTTCATCAAGATAAAAAGCTTTTGCACAGCAAAAGAAACAGTCCACAAAACCAAAAGACAACCGACAGAATGGGAGAAGATATTTGCAAATGACATATCAGATAAAGGGCTAGTATCCAAAATCTATAAAGAACTTATCAAACTCAACACCCAAAGAACAAATAATCCAATCAAGAAATGGGCAGAAGACATGAACAGACATTGTTCCAAAGACGACATCCAAATGGCCAACAGACACATGAAAAAGTGCTCAACATCGCTCGGCATCAGGGAAATCCAAATCAAAACCTCAATGAGATACCACCTCACACCCGTCAGAATGGCTAAAATTAATAAGTCAGGAAACGACAGATGTTGGCGGGGATGTGGAGAAAGGGGAACCCTCCTACACTCTTGGTGGGAATGCAAGCTGGTGCAACTACTCTAGAAAACAGTATGGAGTTTCCTCAAACAGTTGAAAATAGAGCTACCCTACAACCCAGCAATTGCACTATTGGGTATTTACCCCAAAGATACAAATGTAGGGATCCGAAGGGGTACATGCACCCCAATGTTTATAGCAGCAATGTCCACAATAGCTAAACTGTGGAAAGAGCCAAGATGTCCATTGACAGATGAATGGATAAAGAAGAAGTGGTATATATACACAATGGAATATTATGCAGCCATCACAAGGAATGAGATCTTGCCATTTGCAATGACATGGATGGAACTGGAGGGTGTTATGCTGAGTGACATAAATCAATCTGAGAAAGACATGTATCATATGACCTCACTGATATGAGGAATTTTTAACCTTGGGAAACAAACTGAGGGTTGCTGGAGTGGTGGAGGGTGGGAGGGATGGGGTGGCTGGGTGACAGACATTGGGGAGGGAATGTGCTATGGTGAGCGCTGTGAATTGTGTAAGGCTGTTGAATCACAAATCAGTACTTCTGAAACAAATAATGCAATATATGTTAAGAAAAAAAAAAAGAAGAAGATAGCAGGAGGGGAAGAATGAAGGGGAGTAAGTCGGAGGGGGAGACGAACCATGAGAGACGATGGACTCTGAAAAACAAACTGAGGGTTCTAGAGGGGAGGAGTTTGGAGGGATGGGTTAGCCTCGTGATGGGCATTAATGAGGGCACGTTCTGCGTGGAGCACTGGGTGTTATGCACAAACAATGAATCATGGAACACTACATCAAAAACTAATGATGTATGGTGTTTAACATAACAATAAAAAAATTTTAAAGAAAAGTCCATTCAGTGACACTGGCTTTCTTATGTGGCACACTTGATTGACTTGTTGATTGTGTTGAATTGGCCATCAGAACAATACCAACTTGTTCTTTTATCAAGTACACATTGCCTAAGTTTATAGGGTTTTTTGTTTTTTAAAAAATATTTTATTTATTTGTTTGACAGACAGAGACAGCGAGAGAAGGAACACAAGCAGGGGTAGTGAGAGAGGGAGAAGCAGGCTTCCTACAGAGCAGGGAACCCGATGTGGGGCTCGATCCCAGCACCCTGGGATCATGACCCGAGCCGAAGGCAGACACTCAACTGACTGAGCCACCCAGGTGCTTGTAAGTTTATAGTTTTGATTTTAGCACTATCTCATCAAATACAAAATTCATCAACTTAAATGTGGGGGTCAGAGTAAACATTTGTTAGGTTTTTGGTTAGTCAGTACATAATTTTCTCTTCCTAACAGCATCTCCATTTTCTTTGAAGAATTTACCTTTCCCTCCGTATTTGTCATCTTGTAAGGCTTGTAACTGGGGCACCCTTTCTTCTTGCTAAGGAAGCTAACAGGGCTTTGGAGGCTCTTTGCGGTAGATTTCTCTCACTGCTCTGTTGGGGGAAAGGAAGTACATTTGTGATCTAATCCAAGCTAATCAATTCTCCTTTTCAGAGTTTTGGATCCCAGAAGAGGCCCACACTGGTAGAAAGGACTGCTGGAAAAGAACCATTTCAGCACTGGTGTTAGGTAAGAGCTATTCCCACTTCCAACACCTTCTCTAGCTCACTCATTCTCATCTGTGCTAAGCCAGTTATTCAACGTCCCCTTTCAGTCTGTGAGCCCCTTCATATCATTCTGGTCAAGTTACTTTTGCTTGGGTCAGCTGTATGTGTTTTCTGTTGCTTGTCATCAAAGAATCCTAACTGATAGATTGGTAAACAATAATTTGTTTTTCATAGAAGCATACATACTTTGCTCATGAGTCACACAAACTCTAACAGTATGTTTCTGAAATACGGAGAAACCAGGGGGTATTAACTCCATTTTAAACAGAAGCAGCTAAACTACTAAGAAATTCTGTATTTGGTTTATGTCATGAAGCTCATCAGAAGCAGAATTAATAATAAAACAGAGACCTATTGGCTCCTAACTCTGTCAATAATTAGTGGTGCGACCTTGAGTAAGTTACTTAACCTCTTTTGGCTCCAGTTTCTTCAACTGTAAAATTAGAGGATTGGGTCAGATGATCTCTAAGGCCTCTTCCACCTCTAAGATCATTTGGTTTTTCATCTGGGGCTCTTTTCTAGAGACTTCTGCTCCATGGTTGGAGACCCTATTCTGTGGACAGAATATATTAGTAGCTGAGATATAGTGTTCCTAATAAAATAGGTTTTTAATCATCTGTGAAAGCAAAATATGAGAATAGGTTTCTTATTTGCATTTCCATAGGTTCTGTGGCTATCTCTCCCTAATAGCAAAACTTTCCTTCTTTTCCCAAATAGAAAACATCTTAAATGTTTATTGTCATTTAAACATTTACCCTAAATGTTTAGAAACATCCTAAATATTTATTGTCAATGGGAAAATCGGTGAATTTATCAGAACCCAAACTGAGGCCTTTTGGCTTTGCCTAGTGGTATATTTATATATTTAAAGCCATTAAACATATCAGGAGACAAAAATACATTGGAGTCAACATTTCACTAATGTTCTCACATATGTTATCTTTCCCCATTTCTGAGAGATGTCATTCTCATGCTTACCATCTTAATGGCTAGAATTACAGTCTTATAAATCTCAACTTGGTGAATACTTGTTTCATCATCTTGTTCAACCTAAGACTTTAAAAAGCATATATCCCAAAAGAAAATCCTATAGTGTCAATTTGTATATTACATGATTACCAGTGTCTGTTTATTCCTGCCCCCAACAAGAAAAGTGAAGCAAATGAAAAAAGTAAGTGAAATACAATTGCAAAATGGGAATATTTAATTGGAAGAATTGTTATTAGATATTTGATAATTGGTGTCACTCATCTAATGATGAAAGCACAAATGAAAGTTTTCAAATGGCTTTTGATATCATATTCCTCTGATGTTTTGAAGCACTTGGCTGAGGAATGAGTGTCTTCTAATTATGAGAAATAACATCATGAATTGATTTTCTCATTCTTGATGGTAATACCCAGAAAAGTTTAAGCAAATCCTATATAAGCAAAAAAGTACTGAATTATACATAAAATTTTATATTTTTTAAAACTCAGTCTAAAATATATGTTATTTTTATAATTAAAAAGTTAATAATTTTCATAAGTTATTAATTTGGGTTTGTTATTTCAGAAAAAGCACAGGTTAATACATATATACATGTGTACATAGACATATGTATGTATCATACATGCATACATACACACAATATAAAAATATATATTATGAGAAGATTTAATCCTGTTGATAAGCAGTTAACCATTTGAAGCAGGTGTAACTGACCACCAATGTCCACCATAAGACAGCTATTAAAATTTCAGTAAGTGATTTAAGGAAAGCAAACAATGTCCTGCTTGTCACTTTTCACATCCAATTCCACAAAATAAAAAGAAAGCTTACATATGTTCTGTATCATTATAGTTGGTCTGAAGTAACAGAGAGCCCAAATCCCAAATTCATTTACTGGAGTAAGAACAATTCAGTAGTTTACAGACCTGAAAATTCTAGATGTAAACAGAGCTATAGACAAAGCTCTATCCAAGGCTCACAGCTCACAGGATGTAATCAGGACTAGCTTCTTCTTCTTTGTTTATAGGTGATGCTTTTCTGGTTGGCTCAGGGCTTAAAAGGGCTTGCCAGTAGTTCTGAATCCACATGCTTATAGATTTAGATCCAGAGGTAAAGAAGACAAACCTCTTCCAGAAAGCCCAGTAAAAATACCACTGCAACTTGGTGACTCAAACTCGATAACATCAAGAATGTAGAGGTCTGAATGGCAAGATTTGGGTCACTTGACTTCTCCCTAAGCTGAGGGTGGAGGTGGGCATTAACTTCAATGAAAGTACACTGAATGGTGGGAAGAAGTAGAAGAAAATAACAGAAGAGTGAATAGATGCTAGAAAAGGAGTAACAAAAAAATCCACCTTTCTCCCAACCATGATGTTATCTCTCTCTGCATGAAAATACAGTGTTTCCAAGGCTCAGTCCTCAACATACTATTTTGGGCTCTTCCATCTTATTTGAGGAACGCATTCACTTTCAGTCCTCAGGTACAGTATCCCACACTTTACCCTCAGTTTTCATTTTCTGTGGTTTCAATTACCTGAAGCCAATCACAGTCTGGAAGCAGATGATCCTTCTTCTGAGAGATGATCAGGCCAATAGTAGCCTACTGCTCTGTCACAATGTGTATACCATTCACCTCACTTCCTCTCTTCATGCAGGCGTTTTACCATCTCACATCATCACAAGATGAAGAAATATCCAGGCAACAATTTTTCAAGTTTGTTTAAATATCCTGATGCCTTTACAATGTAATTCCAGTCAGGATATTTAACCAAACTTTAAAAATTGTTGCCTGGACCTAAAGACAAAGGCAGATTGGAAGTGAAGGGTTGGAAAAGCATTTATCATGCAAATGGAAGTGAAAAAGAAAGCTGGAGTAGCAATACTTACATTGGAAAAAAAATAGGCTTTTTAAAACAAAGACTGTATTAAGAGACAAAGAAGGGCACTATGTAATCATAAAGGGAACAATCCAACAAAAAGATGTAACAATTGTAAATATTTATGCACCCAATATGGAAGCACCCAAATATATCAAGTAGCTATTCACAAACATAAAGGAAGTAATCAATAGTAGTAATACAATAATAGTAGGGGACTTTAACACCCCACTTACATCAATGGATAGGTCATCCAAACAGAAAATCGACAAGGAAACAGTGGCTTTGAGTGACACATTGGACCAGATGGATCTAACAGATATATTCAGAACATTCTACCCTAAAACAGCAGAATACATATTCTTTTCAAGTGTACATGGAACATTCTTCAGAATAAATCATGTATTAGGCCACAAAACAAGTTTCAACAAATTCGAAAAGACTGAAGTCATATTAGGCATCATTTCTAAACATAATGTTATGAAACTAGAAATCAACCACAGGAAAAAGTCTGAAAAGAATAGAAATACATGGAGGTTAACTCACATGCTACCAAACAATGAATGGGTCAACTAAGAAATCAAAAAAGAAATTAAAAAAAATACATGAGACAAATGAAAATGAAAATACAAGTCCGAAATCTTTTGTATACAGCAAAAGCTGTTCTAAGAGGGAAGTTTATAGCAACACAGGCCTACCTCAAGAAGCAAGAAAAATCTCAAATAAACAACCTAACCTTACACCTAAAGGAGGTAGAAAAAGAATAAACAAAACCCAAAACCAGTAGAAGGAAGGAAATAATAAAGATTAGAGCAGAAATAAATTAAATAGAAACAAACAAACAAAACCACAATAGAACAGATCGATGAAAACAGGAGCTGGTTGTTTGAAAAGATCCAGAAAATTGATAAGCCATTAGCCAAACTCATTGAAAAAAAAAAAGAGAGAGAGAGAGGACTCAAATAAGCAAAATCAGAAATGAAAGAGGAGAAATAACAACCAACACCACAGAAATACAAATGATTGTAAGAGAATTTTATGAAAAATTATATGCCAACAAATTGGACATCATAGAAGAAATAGATAAATTCCTAGAAACATATAACCTCTCGAAAACTGAATCAGGAAGAAATAGAAAATCTAAATAGAGCAATTACCAGTAATGAAATTGAATCAGTAATCAAAAAACTCCCAACAAACAAAAGTCTAGGACCAGACGACCTCACTTGTGAATTCTACCAAACATTTGAGGAAGAGTTAATACCTATTCTTCTTAAACTATTTCAAAAAAGAGAAGAGGAAAGAGAGCTTCCAAATTCATTCCATGAGGTCAGCATTACTGTGGTACCAAAACCAGATAAAGACACCACTAGGGGTGCCTGGGTGGCTCAGTCGTTAAGCGTCTGCCTTCGGCTCAGGTCATGGTCCCGGGGTGCTGGGATCGAGCCCCGCATCGGGCTCCCCACTCAGTGGGGAGCCTGCTTCTCCCTCTGCCTGCTTCTCCCTCTGCCTGCCGCTCCCCCTGCTTGTACATGCTCTCTCTCTCCTGTCAAATAAATAAATAAAATCTTTAAAAACAAAAAACTGTTAAAAAAAAAAAAGACACCACTAAAAAAGAGTACTATAGGCCAGTGTTTCTGATGAACATAGATGCAAAACTGCTCAACAAAATATTAGCAAACCGAATCCAACAGTATGTTAAAAAAATCATTCACCATGATCAAGTGGGATTACTCCTGGGATGCAAGGATGGTTTGATATTTGCAAATCAATCAATGTGATACATCACATAAACAAGAGAAAGTATAAAAATCATATTTCAATAGATGCAACATTTGACAAAGTACAACATCCATTCATGATAAAAACCTGCAACAAAGTAAGTTTAGAGGAAACATACCTCAACATAATAAAGGCCATATATGAAAACCCACAGCTAACATCATACTCAATGGGGAAAAACTGAGAGCTTGTTGCCTAGGATCAGGAGCAAGACAAGAATGACTACTCTCACCACTTTTATTCAACATAGTACTGGAAATTTTAGCCACAGCAATCAGGCAACAAAAGGAAATAAAAGGCATCTAAATTTGTAAGGAAGAAGTAAAATTTACACTGTTTGCAGATGACATGCTATGCTACATAGAAAACCCTAAAGATTATACCAAAAAAAAACCCTATTAGAACTGATAAATGAATTCAATAAAGTCACAGGATGCAAAATTAATATATAGAAATCTGTTGCATTTCTATACACTAATAATGAAGTAGCAGAAACAGAGATTAAGAAAATAATCCCATTTATAATTACACTAAAAAGAATAAGATACCTAGAAATAAACTTAAACAAGGAGGTGAAAAAACTGTACTCTGAAAACTATAAAACATTGATAAAAGAAATTGAAGATGGCAAGAAAAGGACAGATATTTCATGCTCATGGATTGGGAGAACATATATTGTTAAAATGTCCATACTACCCAAAGCCATCTACAGATTTAATGCAATTCCTATCACAATACCAATAGCATTTTTCACAGAACTATAACGAATAATCCTAAAACTTGGATGGAACCACAAAAGACTCCAAATAGCCAACGCAATCATGAAAGAGAAGAACAAAACCGGAGGTATCACAATCCCAGATTTCAAGATATATTACAAAGCTATAGTGGAACAGAATAGAAAGTCCAGAAATAAATCCATGATTATATGGTCAGCTAATCTATAGCAAAAGAGGCAAGAATATGCAATGGGAAAAAGACTGTCTCTTCAATAAATGGTGTTGGGAAAACTGGACAGCTACATGCGAAAGAATGAAACTGGACCACTTTTTTACACCATACACAAAAATAAATTTAAAATGAATTAAAGATCTAAATGTGAGACCTGATACCATAAAAGTCCTAGAAGAGAACACAGACAGTTAATTTCTCTGTCATTGGCCATAGCAACAGCCTTACAGATATGTCTCCCAAGGCAAAGGAAACAAAAGCAAAAATAAACTCTTGGGACTATAGCAAAATGAAAGGCTTTTGCACACCTACTGAATGAGAGAAGATATTTGCAAATCACATATCCAATAAGACGTTAATATCCAAAAATACATAAAGAACTTTTACAAATCAACGCACACAAAAAACCCCAAACAATACAATTTAAAAATGGGCAGAAGACACGAACAGACATTTCTCCAAAGACCTACAGATGGCCAACAGACACATGAAAAGGTACTCAATGTCACTCATCATCAGGGAAATGCAAATCAAAAACACAATGAACTATCCCCTCACAGCTGTCAGAATGGCTAAAATCAAAAACAAGAGTTGGCAAGGATGTGGAGAAAAAGGAATCCTCTTGCACTGTGGTGGAAATGCAAACACTGGTGCAGCCACTGTGGAAAACAGTGCAGAGGTTCCTCAAAAAATTTAAAAATAGAATTACCATATGATCCATACTGGGTATTTAACCAAAGAATACAAAAACACTAATTTGAAAATATATATGCACCCTTATGTTTATTACAGCATTGTTTATAATAACAAGATATGGAAGCAACCCGTGTGCATCAATAGATGAATGGATAAAAAAGTGGCATATATATGTGTGTGTGTGTGTGTGTGTCTGTGTACAGACACACACACACACATATACAGTGGAATATCATTCAGCCATAAAAAAATAAAATCTGGCCATTTGTGATACCATGGATGGATCTAGAGGGTATAATGCTAAGTGAAGTAAGTCAGTCAAAGACAAATACCATGTGATTTCATTCATGTGTGGAATTTAAGAAACAAAAGAAATGAACAATTAAAAAAAAGAGAGACAAACTAACAAAAAATACCCGGCCTCTTAACTATAGAGAACAAACTGAGAGGAGGTGGGTGGGGGATGGGTGACATAAGTAAAGGGGATTAAAAGTACACTTAACCGTGATGAGCCCTGAGTAATGTATAGAATTGTTGAATCACAATATTGTACACCTGTAACTAATATTACACTATATGTTAAATATACTGGAATTAAAAATATACATATAAATAAATAAATAATTTAACCAGATGTGGGTCTCTAACAAGTCCTGATAAATTATCTTTATTTTGATTTTTAAATCAAAGAGTACAGCAATCTAATCATTCTGTTTAGATGACTAGAAATAAACATTAAAGCAAGAATTGAAAAACCAAATTGTGGTCTGGATATTTTGTCACCTTGCAAGCACATCTACGAAGAGTGTAGGTTAAAGTGTGTGCCCATGCATGCTTGATAGCATATCCTCAGAGTAGGCTTGAATAAAAGGCACAATATCTTTTCATAATTATAGCTATGACATATTAGAAAGTATTGCAAAGCTTTTCCTTACATGCTAGCAGAGAAGAGCGGTTCGTTATTCTCCATCTGAATTTAAAGGTGATGACAGTTTTTATTAAGCCCAATCATAAACTGCATCTGAAAAATAAAATTTCCTTCTCGATTAAAACAAACCTATCAAAAGCCAGCTGTTCTTCAAAGTATTGTGTTCAGAGCCTCAGCCCAGACAAGTCTATTGGCTATAAGCAACACGTGAAGAACAGCTGGGACAGGTTGCCTGCTATTCACTGAACTAAGCGCACTTCCCTCAGTATCCTTCATTCCACCATTAAATCAGAAGAGAAAGAAAATACTGATTCCGTGCCTCCTCCAGTAAAATGTGGAAATTAAATGACAGCCAAGACCATTCAGAAATGAGTAAAGTCCCCTTCCTGACTCACATCATAACCAACATGAGTTCCACATAGATTTGACATTGAAATATTAAGAAGTGAAACTGCAAAACCATTTCCTAAAAGAAAATGTGAGTGCTTACTTACATGATTCTGTGTGGGAAGTTCATTATCAGCACACACAAAAGGGAGAAACCATAATGACAAAGAATAATACATGTAAGTGCCACACACACACACACACACACACACACACACACCACTATTTCTGGGCATTAAAAAGCCATTTAAAAAAAAAACAAAGAAAAACTGGGAAATATTGAAAATTAGCAACAGGCAATACATTAATATTTTCAACTATAAATAGCTCTTGTAAACCAATGGAAATAAGCCAAACATCTTTCAAGTTAGACAATTTTAAAAGGGAAATGAAATGACCAAAAGAAACCAATTAAAATATTACTAATAATTCAATTTAAAGCAAAAAAATACACATTTTTCATAAAAATTGGCCAAAAAAAGTGACCAAACAAGATTCTCAATGTTAGTGTGAAAATTGTGTATTTTTAGGCGCTAGTGAGCAGCTTGTTGATATGCACCAAAAACAAACGTGTGCATGACTCCATGACACAGCCCTTCCCTGTCCATAAATTTATCCCAAAGATGTCTGCCAAAATAGAAATATAAGTCAAAACACTGTTGATGATTCTGAAAATTAGATTTGAACCAAACTGACCAAAAATAAGTTTTTCTGATAGAGACTTTTATATTATTATTGAAAATTATGTTGAATAACATTTAATTACTTGTTTTTATTTATTTCAAGTATTTCATGCATGTTATTGCTAGATAGCTTTAAAAAAAACCGACACATACATTTGATTCTGATACAGTGCTGTGAAGTGAGGCAGTTAGTATAATTATCCTTATTTTGCAGATGAGAAAACTAAGTCCCTGAGCAATTATTGACAGGTCCAAGATCAAAGAGCAGGTACATGGTAGAGCTGGTCCACCTGACAATGCAATATTCTTTGACCTGATTATGTTCTATTTATGTTTTGGCTGGTAGCATTTTTTTTAAGATTTTATTTTATTATTTATTTGACAGAGAGAGAGCAAGAGAGCACGAGCAGGGGGAGTGGCAGAGGGAGAGGGAGAAGCAGGCTCCCCACTGAGCAGGGAGCCCAATGCGGGGCTCAATCCCAGGACCCCGGGATCATGACCTGAACCGAAGGCAGACACTTAACTGACTGAGCCACCCAAGCGCCCTAACTCGTAGCATGTTTTAATTCCTGGGATTACAGTGTCTAAGTTCGGCTGACAGAATATGATGTAATAAACTACATTTGTCCCTAATTGTGTCCTTCTGAGCAAGAGTTCCATTTCAGTACATATCATTCTATGAGGGCACAAGGAGAACAAAATCAGCCTTGGAAGTATTTCACCGCAAAAGCTGCTTTGGAGGATAGGTCGACCCCATTTTACATCATCCTTGCATAGTGCCCATTTAGAATAAATCTCTTCCTCTCTCAGTGATTTTCTGGTATATACAGATAAAGCAGTCCATTTCAGTGCACTCATGGTACATGTATACATGCATCCCTCCTGCTCCATGCTTTGAGGGCTAGCTCATGCTCTGAGCCAAAGAATGGGGCGCAGAACAGACTGTTTTCGCACATTCTTGGCCAGTGAGTTTTAGTGCAAATTCTCTCGGCCAGTAACCATTCTAAAGTGCTATTCAGACCTGACTGCTCTGTACTGTGAAGGATTATATATTTTGCTCTGACTCAATTGCCGCCATGTATTCTATCTTTGGCCAGGAGTTTTGACAACGTCTAACACTGATAAAAGCTGGACAGATGTTATAGTGCCAGATTTGTCGCCAATGTAACCAAAGAGGAGTATCTCTGCACATATTACAATGAAAGGATCCGTGTGGACGCTCGCTGGGTGGGGGTGTGCGTGGGATGGAGCATAGTTCGGGGTAGCGAAAACAGATGGCAAAGGCAATGGAGGACTGACGGGAATTTGTTGACACTACGAAGGGCAGCATAAACATCACTTCAACCTGTGAAGCTTAACCAAAATTGGTTGGATGGGGAGCGGAGGGTTATGACTTTGAGGAAATTGAGAGAAAAGGAAAAGTAGTTGTTAAGGTAGGATGACTAAAGCACACATTGATTTGGTTTCTCTTCCATTTCCCATTTCCATTTTCTGGACTGAATCCACTCCCCAGTCTCATTTCTAATAGTGTATTAGGTTTTTGGTATTGAAAAGGGGGGATCCAAGTCAAATATTTTCATGGACTTGAATTTAGATGCCTCTTAGCTCTTTAAAGGCCTAAGGATAAAGCCCTAATCAGCGCAGACTCACCTCTCTTACTGATCGGCTAACGTGTGAGAGAAACCTCTTTATCTCATTTAGTTACACGTCACATGCTAAGAGGGATGACTTCCAGAGGGTGTGGCCTTTCTCCAGGGCGGCGTTCCTCAAACTTCTGTTCCTCAGAATCAGTCCCCAAAGTGTTATGAAAGGAACACAGTTAAGGAAGTTTCCTCCAGCTACAAAAATTTCAGGAAAGCCTGAGTTAAGGGGAGCCTGGCTGGCTCATTTGGGAGAGCATGTGACTCTTGATCTCCAGGTCATGAGTTTGAGCCCCACGTTGGGTGTAGAGATTACTTAAAAAAAATAAAAATTAAAAAAAAAAAAACCCTGAGTTAAATAAAATCCTTCCATGTTCTTCACTCCCAGATTATTCACTTATATCTGCAAATATATCTTAGTCCCCAGACTATATGATGATGTAGTGTTTCCCAAAGAGAATTGACCATAAGGACACTGTTTCAGGGAGCTGCAGCTCTGCAGGACACACTTGGGGAATGAGCTGCAGGGCACAATCCAACCAGCTTCTGATCTGGGGTCTTTCTGTTGCCTCATCTTTTTTTTTTTTTTTCCTCGTTTCCCACTTAGTTCTCTTAGTGAAAGAACTCCACCAGTTGGTAGTTTATCTGTTTAAAAGTTCCCTGTGTAATTTGAGTGCCACGGATTTTCTTAAAAGTTTGTTTTTTGGGGGGGCCCGGGTGGCTCAGTCGTTAAGCGTCTGCCTTCGGCTCATGTCATGGTCCCAGGGTCCTGGGATCAAGCCCTGCATCGGGCTCCCTGCTCCGCGGGAAGCCTGCTTCTCCCTCTCCCACTCTCCCTGATTGTGTTCACTCTCTCGCTGTGTCTCTCTTTGTCAAATAAATAAATAAAATCTTTAAAAAAAAAAGTTTGTTTTTTTCATTAAAAGACAACACATAATGATCAGAAAAAGATTTCAGTGTGAGAAAAGCAGAGGAGATTATGAACATGCATAATCCCCCATTTATAGGAAACTTGTTGCATTTCAGTTGAATTTTTATTCTATTTTTTTAAAAAATTCCTATTTGTCATTATAAAAAGTCTTGGTAAAAATCATGCTGTTTAATAATTTTGTGTCTTTATCGCAACTTTCCATCATATCATTATCAGGTTTCAGTGAGATTACAAATTTATGCAAATGGAATAGTTAGAATAAAATCCAAACTATTGACACAAGTCCATGTGGCCCTCTGTCTTGTCTCTTTGCTTGTAGCTCCAGTGAAAGATCCAACCCTTCTTCTCTTCTTTTAATGACACCCTGGGGACATTTGTGTCCTTGGGAGTTCCCACCTCAGAGCTTTAACACTTGATTTTCTGTGCCCAGGATTACAGCATATCTGCTTTTCTCGTGAAGTGAAATTCTGGTGTCTTTGTTGTATCACACTGTCATGTACCAATAAAAATAATCTGCAATTGGAATTATTGGTGTTTTGAAATCAAGATAAAAAATTCAATTGTTTAATGTATATGAAAAGAAAAAGAAAAATCAGTGTATACATCTGGAGTGGTCCATGCCTATAGATGACAGTAGGTTATGGTGTTGCAGATTGTCTCTAATTCTCACTTCAGCTCAAAGATATTTCAAATGAGTGGAATATAAATGTCAGAGTACTGCTACAGATTAGGGCAGTTTATCTATGATAAAACACAAGAAATGACAAACTGCAGGTCTTTTTATCGGAAATTAAAATATATAGCTTCCTGTCAAGAGAAACCCTACAGTCCCTTTAAAAATACCAAATTAAACCTATAAAAAGGTTTTCTAAAAGATCTCTTCAAAGATTTTTAACAAAAAATAGGATTATTAGAAGAGTCAGAAGAAAATATTTGGAGTTAGCACAAAAATCCCTCTCACTATCTTCTTCACTAGTGGATAGAACAAACTTGGTGTGAAAAATTTGCATACACTAATCTTTGGTACAAACTGGTGACAGCATTAGTGAACTTTGATTTTTAGTAACTGTACTACATAATGTGAGCTTTGACATTTTTAGGATTAATTAAAATTTCTTCATTGTGTGAGGTGATTTTTTTACTAATAATTACTAATTATTTTAACAACTAATCATCTATGTTAGAAGGATGATGCTTGTTTGACCTTTGAATTTATGAATGTGCAGGTCAGCTGATGTCGTAACATATTTATACATTTTTATTTTTGAAATTATTAAATATTTAGTTTCTTAGATTTTTATCTTATTTTGTAAAATCTTACTTTATTTATTTTTATTTTTTTCAAAATGCCAGTAGATCAATATTAAGTAAAATAGATGAAATACTGGGGTGTCCTTTCATTTCCAGGACTCCGTTCACCAATCACTTCTTTGGGTCTCTTGTCAAATGTCACCATCTCAGAAAGGCCGTTCCCTGGGGCACCTGGGTGGCTCAGTCTGTTAAGCGTCCTGCTCTTGGTTTCAGCTCAGGTCGTGATTTCAAGGTCATGATCTTGCCATAGTGAGATCAAGCCTCACATTGAGCCCCACATGGGGCTCTACACTCAGCCGGGAGTCTGCTTCAGATTCTCTCTCTCCTTCTCCCTCTGCCCCTCGCACTCATATGTGCTCATGCTCTCTCTCTCTCTCTCTCTCTCTCTCTCTCTCTCTCAAATAAATAAATAAATAAATAAGAAAGGCCTTTCCATCTCCTCTGTCCAGAGCAGAGCATGCTCCCACACCAGACCCTCTCAGTACCTTATGTTGCTTCATTTTCCTACTGCTTAGATATTGTTCTGAAATAATAATGTTATTATTAATATATAAATAATATTATTATTTATTTTTTTACCTGCATGTTATGTATCAACCCTCAAAGGCATATAAACTCTCTGAGAGAAGAAAGTTTTCTGCTTGTGGCTCGATTGCATAGAAAAGTGTCTTGTACACAGTAGGGGATTAGAAAAATATTTGTTAAAAAAGAAAAAAAAAGCTATTTGTTAAATGAATGTGGTAATAAATGAAGAGCTGCATATTCCAATCTTCGAATAGGTAATAATTAATAATAATGACAATAACGATGATCGCATAAATTGCTATGATTTGGGGGGTTATTAATATTGACACAGAGATGAGTATTTTTGTTATTTTAAAATTTGATATTGTTTATTTAAGATCGGATCCCATTTTTTAAATCTCTGGGTCAAAAATAATGACTCTTCTAAAGTGACTAGGAATCCATTTAAAAATTGCCCTTTGGGAAGATTACACCGGTTTATACAGTTTATATTTGTACTGGTGATTCATTCTGTCTCCTGTTGGGCTTTCTAAACTTCTGGGCATCAGCTTCTCTCTCCATTAGTAGTGGCCTCTCCCACTTGCTTTCTTTTAAATGATGGTATTAGATCTGCCTTTTCCCTCATTGCAGGAGAAAAGATTTGAGACTACAACTTGAAGTGCTATTGTTATTTCATTAGGAGCTCCCCATAAAATGTGTCCTCGTCAGTGATCTTAAAAATACAACACAAAATTTACTGAAAATCAACAATTTATTCAGATACGCCCTTGTAATTATTGCCACAAACAGACAAAAACCAGATGCCTTTTATAAGATAGACTTGAAGTTTGTATTGTCATCTAGTTTAAACACTAGCAAATTGTTTCATGGTAATTTATATAATGTCTAACATTTTGAAGCTTGCCAATATACAAAGAATACAATCCTCTTTAGGTTTTGTTGACAAGTTGCTTGTCAAAATCTGTATGTGCACAGGACTAGGAAGGCAAGTGTTTTTTTTTTCTTTCTTCTTCATTTTTTTTAATACCTGCTTTTTTTTTTTTGTGGCTAATTAATGTGGAGTACTGTGTATACATCTGAAAGGTAACACCTTAAACTCTGCAGGATTTTATCCCAGACATCTGATAATAATTACTGCATAAATAAATTCATAACACCAGGCAGTTAGAAGCAGTCTAATTGCAACAATTAATTTGTAGACTTACCTAATTAAATTTCCCTAGCCAGAATGTGTTGTCTGCATACATCAAAGTTTACAAACGAGAAGTAACAGAGCAGAATAAAAGATGACAGTGTCCCTAATAGGGTCCCTTGAGAGGAACTTCTAAGGTTAAAATAAAAATCTATCAATGCCGAACAAGAAAATACGCAGTTTGGCTGAGATGATGGATGGTTCTGCTAACCTTCATGCAAAACGATCCTGACACATATTATTATTGAAATAGAGATGAGCATATCTTTGTCTACCTTATTGCTTTTACAAAGTGGATGAAATGGTCTAGGAGTCTGAAAACTCTTTTGTATGTTGTACTTGGGAACATTAAGACAATCCTGATCTCTTTCTTCCTCCTGAGAGTCTGTAGCTACTTGTTATCCGTTTTCTTGCCTGTTTGTTAAGAATTGGGTAATTGCGTGAATGCCTGGTGAGAAGAGAAAACTGCATAGCGGGCATCTTTGGCTGGCTCAAAAGTGTTTGCCCTGCCACTGAGGGATGCAGGAAAATTCCAGTTTTCCAGCCTTGTGTGTGACAGATGAGAACAAATGACAATTATAATGGCATACTATTTTTAGAAAAAGATAAAAATAATTGCGTGGATGAAAGGAAACAGTACAGATAAGCTTAACTTGGAAAAATTCTTATTAAAGTTCTTCAGGAATTCTTCCCCCCGCCTTTTTTTTTTTTTTATCTTTTGCAAAAAGGCTTTGCTTTTCTTTTTCTTTTTTATCATCCACATGGGTAGCTAATTCTCCTTTTAATCTTGGTATTTATTAACATGTAAGGAACGCTCACTTTCCACCTTCCAGCTCAGCGATTCTACATATGTCTCGCTGTCCTTACGGAACTGTAAGCACCCGTCTGGTCCTGCTTCCGTACCATGCACCTCTTCACCTCTTGCCACCCTCTCTCCCCACTCTCAGTCCATGGCTGGCAATGATTGACATCTACTGTATGAATGCCCTGCCCTTTTGTAAGCTCCTGAGCCAATCTGGAGGTGGGCGGGCTGAGGATTAGGGGCCCCAGTTCTCACCCTGTCTGGGGTGAGGGGTATGGTTTTGGTTGGCCTGGTTGACTGCCAGTGGACGGTACAATCGATAGAAAGTCTTCCTGTGGTCTTCAGCCTTAACACGCAGTCGTTGTCCCCAAGCAACAAGCTCTGACTCATGAGGAGTGGGGATAGGTTTTCTTACAAAAATAAAATATAAGTTAATTTAAAGGGGGATCTACACAAGGACATTATTAATAAAAAAATACTATTATAAAATTGTAGTGGGGGATAAAGGCTTCCCTTTAGACGCTGTAATATGTCTCTTATTCCGTCTTGAGCTGTCTCGGGAATTGTAGGTAGAAGCAGAAAGCAGACAGGACAGGATTCGTATGAGTTTTCTTCCTGAAATGCATGTGAAAGTTTTAACATCAAACAAAAGAATAGTTAACACCACACGAAAATTTAGAGACTGTGTCAGCGTGCAAAGTATGTAACTGTTATATGTTAACTGGTTGTGGGACTTCCTTTTCCATGGAACAATGTAAATGCTTCACCTTGAGGAAGAGGTATTTTTGTAAGGACATTTGTTTACTTCAAGTCTCTGACTGATGTCATCACGAGCTCTTTATTTTCTCTTCCATTTTTAAGCCAACAGGAGACTCAACGCCAAATGACACACTTCCCACAAAATTGTAACAGCCTTCTCTCGCATCCCTCCCAGAAGATGTAATTCCGACAGTTTTGTCTAGAAATATTTCCTTTGCTTAGACTACGCTCTATTTATGTCTCATACTGAACATGGAGTGATGATGTGGTGAGCAAAGAAGGGTGGATACAGAGTAAGAAAACCAGAAAATTCCTTGGTTAGTTTTTAGTCGGAATATTAGTTTGACTTCACTATTTTATTTCACATGTAGATTCCCAGAGAGTTAGTTGTACTCAGATTCAAGTGCGAGGGTAATGCCATGTCATGTAAAATACAACTGATCTTTGATCCTCTGTAATAATGGATTATTATCACCCTTTTTAAAAGTAGAAAATTAGAAGCTTTCAATCCCTGTACCTAGGACATATTATTTGATTTATATATCTGATTCAAATAAATTTGACTCTGAAATGTGCCTGCCACCAGAAGGGTCTACATATAGAATTCAGGTCAAAATAAAGTAAAAGTAAATCCTATCTTCTGATGTGAATTAAATTAGAAACTCTCAGAAACATAGGAAGAAAGACAGATAATGACGTTTGGGTAATGGAATTAACCCAGAAAGAACTCCTCCCTCTGTTGACCTCTCTCTGAACACTCTCTCCTTTTGGCTTTTGTGACACCACACCCTCACTATGTGCTTATTCTTGGTAAACTTCACTGGCTCATTCCATTTTACTTAGATCTCTTCAAGTTTTTTCCCAGCCTCCTTTTCCTGCTGTTATATTCCAGTCGCTCCCCAGTGAGGGCTCTGAATGAGCAGCATCAACATCACCTGCCACTTGTTAACATTTCAGGCCTCACCCTTGAATCTCAAGCCCTATTTACCAAGTTAGGAACTCTGGAAGCAGGGTTCAGCAATAATCTAAGTTTGAGCAAACCCTCGAGGTGATTCTGAATGCGTTCTGTGTTCTGACTCCTGGATTCCAAGAGCATACTAAAGTGATTCATCCTTTCCCTTAAGTTTGGGGAATCTTACATAGTGATAGTAACTGGAACATATAGTATATACAAATTTAGATCTCCATTTAAAAATTCTATTTGAGGTCCAGACATAGAAATGGAATTGCTGACCTGACAACATCACTTGGAAGTTCACAGGCATCTCAAATACGGGGTGGGGGGTGGGGGGGTGGGGAGGAATCAAATGAGTTACAAAATAGAAAAATAAAACTATTATTACTTAATAAATCTAAAGCTTTGTTCTTTACAAAATAGATAAATCTCTAGCAAATTGAAATTTGATTATCAAAGAAGAAAGCAAAACTTCATAAAATAAGGAAGGTTAACCATCAAAAGAGGAAATTTTTTTAAAAAAACAATAAAAGACATTTTCATCACTCTAAATAAATTTGAAAATCTACATGAAATGTTTAACTTTCTGGAAAAATATAATTTATCAAAATTTACTTCAATGAAAGATCTAAATTCTAGATATAAATCTAGAGATAGAAATTCTCTCTTGAAAAATTTTCATATAAGATTTAGAGAAGGTTAAAAAACAGTTCCTCCACAAGAAATGAGCCTGAGGACCATATGGCTTCACGGCATAAGACTTCCAAACCTTGCAGGGTTGGGTATTCTTCACCATTATTTCACCATTCCAGAGCACTGCAAAAGTAAGAAGAAGCTCCAAGTCCTTTTTATGAAACAAGTTTACACTGATACCAAAACTAACAAAGAAGATACAAATATACTATAGCACAATCTCATCTAAGAATACCAATGAAAAACAAATAAATTAGAAAGAGAATCCAACATCCTTATAAAAATAAGATATATCATATCATGACCAGGTGGAGTTAATCATATTAATAACTCTTAGAGGAAAAGGCATGGGATTATAGATATAAATAGATAACAAAAAATTGTATGTATGCTAAAACTCAATTCTTATTCATGATAAAAGCACACTGAAAATAGAAATTGGTATTTTCTTATATATATGTACTATGTGTATATAAATTACATTTACTTTGCAGAGAACTTCTCTGTGGGGCTTCTCCTTTGCTTTCAGTATAAAAATCAGTATCTTTAACATGGACTGAATGTTTGAGGCTCTCCAAAATCCATCCGTCTCTTGTTAGCCTAACCCTCAGCGTGATGGCACTAGGAGGTGGAACCTTTGAGAGGTAATTAGGACCTGAGGGTAGAGCTCTCCTGATGCGATTAGTGCCCTTATAAAAAGAGACACGAGAGCTTGCTCTCTCTCTGCTATCTGCCATGTGAGGACACAGCAAGAACTCAGGGAAGAGGGTCTACAAACTGGTTAGAGTGTCCTCACCAGAACTGAATCTGCCAGCACCTTGATCTTGACCTTCTCAGCCTCCAGAACTATGAGAAATATATGTTTGTTGTTTAAGCAACTCAGTCTATGGCAATTTGTTATAGCAGCCCAAGCTGCCTAAGGCACGTGGCCTTCGTATCTGTGAGTCCTCTGGTATTGACTACCCCTCTAGCTTCATCACTCACCACTCACCTTCTCACTTTCCAAAGTCTAGCCGTGAGAGACTGAAAGAAGTATCAGTTTCGTTTTTCTTTTTTTTCTTTTCTCTTTTCCTTCCTTCCTTCCTTCCTTCCTTCCTTGAGAGAGAGTGAGAGAGGGCAGGGTGGGGGGAAGGAGCAGAAGGAGAGGGAGAGAGAGAATCTCAAGTTGGACGTGGAGCCTGACACAGGGCTCTATCCCAGGACCCTGAGATCATGACCTGAGCCGAAATCAAGAGTCAGATGCTTAACCTACTGAGCCACCCAGGTGCAAAAATGTCTTGAACTCATCATATTCTCTTGAATTTCAACATCTTTTCTGCTGTTTTAGAATGCTCTCACCTCCCTTCTCTTGATTAATTTGTATATAGTATTCTGATTTTATCTTCAATATCACTTTCCCAGGAATTCCTTCCCTGACTCCCATGACTAGGTCAGACTCCCCTGACTGACCCTATACACTCTCTTGGTGCCACATAATTTCCTCCAGAGCACATATGGCAGCACGTAATTTACCTGTTCACTGTTAGCTGAGTTGCATGACAGCAAGAAGCACGTTTGGTTATTTCTCCCCGCAGCCTCAGCACTAGTGCAATGCCTGATACGGAGCAAGCATTCTGAAATATTTTTGGAATAAATGAATTGATGGATTCCGAGCGACACTGAGACAGTCATGATGTAGTCCCATATACCCTAGACTTTGAGAAATGAGATTTGAGTTTCTTCTGTATCCTAGCTATGGATCTTAATTCTCAGAATCATTTTTTTTCTTCATTTAAGATGATACATCACAAGGTGGTCTTAAACAGTAAAGGACCGATGTATGTTTAAGCCATTAGCAAGCTTTAGGACAGTATGCCACAAAATGATGCTATTGTTCTTAATAATTTCAAAGCGTTTTTAATATCACACTATTATTTTGTAGTTTTAGGGAACCAAGTGGGACTAATAGATATTGACGATGCTATGCAGTGCAAAAGTTTACAGGTGTCTAGGAATTTCAGAATGAAGTAGAGGAAAGAGCATGGGCCCTTCCCATGTCTGAACCTGAGCTCTGCTGCTCAGAGACTTTCTGACCTCAGGACTCCAGGGTGGGCCCCTAAGCCTCATGTGCCTCATATGTAGAAAGGAGAGCAGTAGATACCCATGGAAAGAGTGGAAGCTTAGCACAACAGAGACAACAGTGAGACTTCCTTTTCCCTTCATACTTGAATACTGTGCGTGTGCGCAATTGTAAAAATCAGGGATAACTGGTTTTTCTAGGCTGTAATTAATTGTAGTGTTTTAAATACGAGAAAAAAGGAACAAACTTCAAGATACAAAAAATTCAGAGCCTTTTCTATTGGACTTTATTTTCTACCCCAAACAATAATTAATTATATTGTCTATGTTGCCTTCAGCCATCTACTTATACGATTCTTCTCTTTCATTTTTCTTTTCTTTTTCTATCTAAGTATCTTGGCAGAGCTTACCTCTCTCCCATGCCCACCATTTTTGCTTACAATTAATGTCTGCTTAAAAGGGGAAAGTTGTTTTGATGCTTTTAAAAAAATCTACTTTGGAGTAGAAAAGATTGGCAGCATTGAGAGTCTATCATAAACCTGTGATCACATTTGAGGTGGGTTTCATCTCTGTCTTTAGCAGTGCCTTCAGAGAGGAAGTCCCTTTAGAGAGAAACTCCTCATAGGAACCTCAGTAAACATTATGGTTCTACTGGTGGCAATCTGTGAATTTATCCTGGGGGAGGATTACACACAGATCTCAAAGTGACATACCCAATTACAACAGCACATGGTAATTCTATGCATTTCTTGTGGAAAGGTGATAGGGGTCATATTAGATCCATAAGGGGAATTTGATTGAGTCTTCCAGAACATTAGCATAATACTTTAACATAAATACTCACTGAAATACTCTCAGATATTCTGACTGACATACACGGAAATATGCTAGACTGATTTGGGGGGCTAGCATATTCCTTTCCTGAAAAACAAGTATTCTCCTCTTCCCTCTACAAAGCTGGAGCAAATGGTTCTTGGGGACCAGTAGGCCACTCTAAATTCCTGCCATGAAAATGGACAGGGCTGCAGAGTCAGCTCCTGAGTCCTGGCTACCATTTTCTCGTGCAGACTGAGAGGTGGATAGTAATTTCTGTCACCTCTCCTGCAGGTCATAACAGGAGAAAAGGGGACAAAAAAATGGGTGAGCCAAGCCACTCTTTGCAGGCTTATCTCTGCTTAAAATTTGGTTGAAATGACTTCACTGGGATTACCTTTTTACTTTGTTCCACTATCAAAGAAACAAAGACACAGTGCAAATAAATAACACGCATGCAAATTTCCCCAAGGCCTCCCTTGTATCTCAGCGAGAGAGTCTCAGATTTCCATGGTCTCAAGAGCTTGCATGGAATGAAGACTCCACCTGATCAAAAGATCCAGAGACCCATTTTAAAACAATTTTAAGGTGAAGGAAGAGGTGGTCCAGTGGATCTATATCACCTTACCTCACCTGAACTTAACATCCTTGTTCTGGGTGCATTGTCTCCTGCCCCACCATGGGTATGAACTTCTGCAATGGATTTTTTTCCTGCATCATAAGCCTTCTTTGAAGTTTCATTGCAGCAGGGCTACTAGCCATGCCCATAGCCCAGGGAAATAGAATATTCCATGGATAACAAGTGAGGTAGACATACAAATGGGGATAGATTCTTGGGGTATTAATCTATAACTTCTTACATGTGATAAAAGAACCATGGAGGAAGTCCCTCTCCATCAGTCATCAGGAAATGAGGGAATAATAACATGAAGCAGAAGAAAAGATACAATTGCAGGACATGTGTACTCTAATTGGGAGAAAGGGACAAGGTAATATAGTTGATAGAGAGTTCACTATTCTGCC
This sequence comes from Callorhinus ursinus, assembly GCF_003265705.2. Taxonomy (NCBI): domain Eukaryota; kingdom Metazoa; phylum Chordata; class Mammalia; order Carnivora; family Otariidae; genus Callorhinus; species Callorhinus ursinus. The sequence continues at coordinate 43,728,427 of NW_027397073.1, forward strand.
TCTCCGTTGCTCATCCAGAAAGCACCAGCTAATTGTGCCATTTAAGTGACCACTTGGTTAGGATTGCATCCGGATGTTAATGTTTTCTTTATTCAAAAAGCCTCAGGCATTCATCAACCAGTGGCATCTTGCTTTTCCTTTTCACAAGCTCCCTTTTGACTACAAGTGTGTACAACATTTATTAATTCATCTACTCTATTCAGATACATCTGAAGCTAGTATATCCTTTCCCTCTTTGCTTTTAAATGAAAAGAAACTAAAATTGAAAAGAAATCTTTCATCTCACTACTTCTCGCTCAGATGTGAGAGCAAAAACTTGAATAGCTTTTCTGCTACTCCTCACTTCTTGCAGACTTGTTGGGTAGGTTTTCCTACAAAGCAAGGCAATGTATTTTGCTTTTAGGGAATAAAGAAAGATTTTTAAAATACCATTCAGCATCAAGTAGATTTCCATTAGCACTGTGGTCAGTTTCATTACATGGTATGAATACCTCTATTACGTGCAGGAAGCGCTCATTCTCCTTTCAAAAATATATTGAAAATAATTTGATGTCAATTTCCATGGTGATAGAAGAGACGAACATCACTTGGAACCATAACAAGCACCTATATCTGAATTATTGTGAAACACTGAGATGGTTCCTTTGTGTCAAGGGTTCTCTGGGTTGTTGTTATTGTTTCATTATCTGAGAAGAAAAAAACCCTTTAAAAATGTAGGGCAATTATTAAATCTCATCCCTTTTTATATCTTGTTGGCCAACCAATTTTGTGTGTGTATGTGTGTGTGTGTGAGATAATGCTTCAAAAGAGGCATTCTAATTCTGCTTTTGTGAAGATTTGAATAATGAACTTCTGAGTGGAAAAGGGTTTTATATAAGGCATCAATACCTAAGATTCTCTTTGTATGGCCAAATGCCATTATATAATCCTTTCTCATTGTTTATGAAGCAGAGAAACTATTGGCTAACTACTATATGGATGTACCTTCCTGGTCTTCTCTTCCACTGTTTTTACCCACTTGATACCACATGTTAAACCTATGCGAGACTGAGCCTTACCAGTGCAGTACCTTGTGAGGAATGTAATTAACCTGGTTGGCTTCTCTGGGTTCCAGAATCTGACCACCAATTGTTGGATAGGAGCCTCTCAGTCCAGATAGGTTCTACATCATATTTTGAAGAACTTTAGAGAGTGTCAGGACTTCAAACAAGAGGCATAGAATTAGTTCAACATGAATGAGCTCACACTATGGATTTACTGTGTGTTTTACCTTATTGAATACAGCAAATAATATACCTGTGCTGGCCTAGTTAAATCCTAATTACTCGACACAAAAGAACTCATGGAGATCCCGAAGGCTGTAGGCAGATGTTTCGAAGGTCTTTGTCTTCATCCTGTTCCTGTTCAAGTTTGCTGCTTTCATTATCCTGTTACTACATCCTGCCCACCTATATCCCACACCAGTTTCTATTAAAAGGACCTCTTGCTGGACTTTTAATGCCATTTGCAGAAATTCATTAATCTCCCTACCTGCGACGATCTCTTTTTTACTATGTATCTGGGGAGTTTCAACTTTGTGCTACACTCCCTCCAAATATTGCTAGCCTTGGTTACTGAGAAAGTTCTAGAGATGGCTTTCTCTCTGCTGGCCAGCAGCCCTTTCACATCACATCTTAACTGAAGTTATAGAAGGCATTTCCTTGCCTTTAAATTTTCTCCAAGTTGGGCATGATTTAGACAGGATTGTAAAATCAAAGAGGGATTATGTTCCTATGGTCACCTCCAGCTCTGGGATTTACTGCCACTTAATTGACCTGGGTAATGGATCATTTTGCTGTCTTGAGCATGTTGCCCTTATTCCACGTTATGATACGTGGAGTGTGGATAGAGTTGGACCTTTCTCTGATTTACACTGAGAGAGAGAAGGAGAGAGAAAGAAGGAGGAGGAGGAAGGGGAGGAGGAGGAGAGGAAGCAGAGGAAGAAGAAGAGAAAAAAGAGAAGGAGAGAGGGAGAGAAGAGGAGGGGGGTGACAGGATGGAGGGAGAGGGAGAGAATACGGCACACTTCACTAAAGGCTTAGAAGATGGAAGAAGTTTACATTGCAGAAATTTAAAAAACTTGCAGTTGTATATTAAATAGCCTTCTTAAAAGGTCTTTTACCGGGGCGCCTGGGTGGCTCAGTCAGTTAAGCATCTGCCTTCAGCTCAGGTCATGATCCTGGAGTCCCAGGATCGAGTCCCACATCGGGCTCCCCGCTCAGCGGGGAGTCTGCTTCTCCCTCTGCCCCTCCCCCACTCGTGCACTCTCTGTCTCTCTCTCTCTCAAATAACTAAATGAAATCTTTTAAAAAAAAAAAAAGGTCTTTTATGTAACCTACCACTTGAGATTTTTCCTTACTCACTCATTGTTTACTTTCTGTTTCTTCTTTCTTCCTCTTCGCTCTCATCTCTTGTCTTCAGTTTCCTGGCATTAAATGCCAAATTAAATGGCAAATTTAATTCTTTTCAATCTGTGTATTTGGCAGAACAGCTTGATCTTCTCTTCGCCTCTACTTTCAAACCTGCTCCCAAGATTTCCCAAAGCTACCAGTGCTCAGGTGAACGTAAGGACCACCTACTCCATTAATAATAACACAGAGGCCTGGCAAAGAACTTTAGATTTCCCTTCATAAGACTATAGCTCTGACTTTATATCTAATTTTCCCTCTATATAGTTTATAGTCTCATTATAATTTACATTGATATGACTAAATCTGCATTGTCAGATTCAATTTGTGGCATTTTATTTAAAAAAAACTGGCTAAACTGGAGTTAGAGGAAAAGAAAGTCCTTAAAAATCGAATATAAGAGACAATTATAGTAACTGGAATGTAGTAATCTGAAGAAAAACAGCACAACTGAGCAAGTGGGGAAAATTAGTGGGCAATCTTCTATTAGAGATATTTCTACAGAAAGTACTTTAATGTTACTTACTACCCCTTTTTCAAGTGTTTGAAAATATTAATCATATTCACTAACCGATTGTTACATGAACTGTTTGGTGGTACTTGTCACAATTAATTCAAATGAAGCTTTCATTTTAAAAAGGTGGCTGATTGCAAATGGTAATAAAATCTTATAGCAAAAGCACAGTTTACCTACATCTGGAACACTACCCTTTCCAAAAATGTTACACAGAATCCTTCATTCACAACAGAAACTCTATGTGACCTTTGAAAGAATGACCACAAGAAACGGCCTCTGAATTTTATATTTGGCTCTTTAGGATAAGCAGCTGCTGGAATCCGTCCAAAAAGTTTGCCATGACTGTGTATGTGACTGAAACTTCCAGAGTGATACAGGTTGCATAATTTGGGTTCTCTGGAAATGGATATTTGATGACATGATCACAGGTTCAATTTCACAATTATCCCAAGAGAAATGCTGATCAGCACCAAACTTATTTTAGGAAAGGGAAGGTAATCCACTGTGTGTGTCTCGGGCACCTGCCAATTCTTCTGTCAGCGGCCAAATTGCTTCAGTCAGCTGTCTTGGCCTTCCAGAGCATTTTGAGCCCTGCAGTAGCCATACCTCTCGACTCATCATTCCCTCGGGCAGAGACTGTGCAGGAACAGACATGACTTCAGGGCAGGCTCAGTCCTAATGACACCCGAGGTTGTGGATGAGCAAGTCTACTTCACCGTTGGGTGACTATTAGAACCCAGGTGACTCTGGGGTCGCTCTGACTATAACAATAAACATGGAATTTTTATTTGTTGGCAAGATTGTTCCATGACACGGAAAGCAGACTTCACTCCTTTTATAAAAATTGATTTCTTTGGACACTCACCTCTTGTCCATTCACTCATGCCATCCATACCTCATTAACAACTACACTCATTAGTGAACTTAATTTGAATATGGTTGAAGTTTAGTGGAGAATCTGATATTTATTGAAGATAATTTTAAACCTCTCTAAAAAAAGCAAAGACATAAGGTTTTTTAATAAGACTAGTGTACTCTTACTAGAAATTCTCATCTAAGGGCCTTTGGGGAAGTGCCCTGGAGACATTCATCCTTTCATGAAATAGTTACTGAGTATCTAGTTTGTATCAGGCAATTTTCTAAAGTGATGAATAGGGCAGATAGGTGGTAGTCTTTGTGGAGCTGATTGTTTCTGGGGGAGGCAGCCAACATAACAAGTTAAAGACAGACACAAAATATTCAAGTTTAGCAAGGGCTCTGAAATGAACCAACAACGAGTTGAGAGGGAGAAGAGCAGAGGCCACTCTAGGGATGTTTTCTAGAAAGGACGTTTAGCCTGAGACCAAAAGGAAAAAGAAGGGAGACATGTGGTGGGCCGGAGCAAAAAAACTAGATGAATGGAACAAGATGTGTTAAAGAGGAAAACAGGGGTCAAGTCATGCATAGATTTATAGACCAAGGCAAGAAGTTGGATTATATGATAAGGACCATAGAAAGTCCAGTGAAGGTTTTTTTCTCTTAATGATATGATCTAACTTTTGTCTCAAAAAATGCATTTTTCCCATCTATGAGTAGAAAAGTTTGGCAGGGAGAGAAGGGAATAAGAAAAGAAGCAGTGAGACCATTTGATAGATTATTGTCGGAATCCAGGACAGGGAAAACGGTGAGGTGATTTAAGATGGTGGCCATGGACATATTTGGAGGTAGAAAGTAGAATGTGGAGAAGTAGCTAACACATTGGATGCGGTGGGGGGGGGGCAATAAAGAATAAATATGACTCCAGGTTTCTGCTAAAATAATGTGGCAGAAAATGGAAACAAGAAGACCTGTGTCTTATTTTGGGAGCAGCAGTTTTACTGAGGATTCTGACCAGTCTGTAGGCTAAGCTTATGCATGTTTCGCACTCAGACATCGAGGATGACAGTGGGCCCTATAAGGACAAGGGAATCCGTGCAGAGTGCCTTTCCCATGAGGGTCAGAAAGCAGAGCTTTAGGGAACATTGGCTTTATTTTAGATGGTGACAACACCACTCTCCTTGACCTGACTCTGGTCGGGCTCCTCTAAGGCCTCAAGGCTCCAACACTGGGCTCTGTCTCTGGGCCCTTTAGTCCAGTTCTAGCAAAAATCTTGCTGGGTCAGTTTAGACAAAATCACCCACCCTTGATATCTTGTCCACTGGCCCGCCTTCAGCAAGAATCCTAATGCATCTTTTCAGCAAGAGTCCCGCTCGCTAATGTTTCCTCTGAATAAACCACTACCCCAACTCTGTTCCTCGGCTATAAATCTCCCCTTGTCCTTGTTGTATTAGAAGCTGAACCCCTTCCCTCTCCCCTACTGCACCCTCCCCACCACAGCAGAGGTCCCCTGAATAAAGTCTATGCTCTTTAGCAAGTGTTATGAATGATGTTTTTTCTTTAACAGTGGAGAAAAAAGAAAATCAATGAAAGAAAGCAGGCTGGGAAGAATGACAAAGGGTGGCAAGAGGGAACATGCTGGAAAACAAGAAGTGAGTGGATGTGTTTAAATGGCAGGAAGAGGCGAACGGAAAGAAGCACCGAGGTACCTTTGGAGAGGGCACTCAGAGACAGAGCAGGCAGGACCGAAGCCTCAGCATCCCCTCTCACGCATCTGCTCCTGCTACGACTCTTTCTCAGAAGAAGGGCAGGATCTCCCGCTCTAGGGACCTTTCCTCTCTCTCCCTCCCAGCCACACAGATTGTTTTCCTGCTGAAAGGAGAATTCTTTCAAAACTCCCCACCCTGGCAAACAATTCTGTGGAAATGGAAACATGTGGTAACATTTGTTTCCCAGAGTCAGCACCTGATTTTGTGCCTTCTTAAAAGAACCTGAGTCGGATGCCTCCATATCTGGGAGCTCTACTAGAGACATAACATATGCTGAGTTCGTTATTGTCATTTCAGTGACACATTTGAGTTATGCCTAAAGCTCTTGATTATTTTGAATGCAACTTTTCAGTGTCGTGTAGAGCAAATCAATCTGAAACCTAAAAAAAGAAAAACAAAAAAACCTCACACATCTATTAAGGGGTATATGTAATATAAATCCAAACCACTCTCGATCTTGATTGAGTGTGATGTTTTTCATTCCAGATTTAATCCCTCAAGGATTCTAATATTAATCTGAATGCAGGCTTGGCTCAATTTTCAGTGTGCATCTCTTTGAAAATGGTTAATGCATTGACAACTTAAAATCCATGCGGATTATTTTAGCAGTGTTTGCCCTCTGATTTAGGTGCTTTTGAGTACACTGGTCAATATTAATTCCTTAAGCAGTTTTACTGTGTGTGCATTTCTCATACTCCTAACGGCCCAGAAGAGACTTTAAAAACATGTGCCTTGGGTAAAGTGGGCCCTCATTCTCTTTCTCTTGCTCCTGGATATGGGTGGCAATCTGTCCTGAGAAGTAAAGAAGACCAGAGTACAGGATATAACATCAGTGTCTTTGGGCCCTGGCATTAGATTCGCCACCTAGAAGTCATAATAGGGGTTAAGAGTCTCTCGGCCAAAAGGACATTTGCATTGGAATTGTAGGTGTCCCGTTGACAGTTCATCAAGCGGACCAGTGACGTTGCACGAGAAGGGGCTCATTCACATAATGCAGCCCACAACCATCAATACATTCTCTAGGGTTTTGTGCCCTTGAATAGCCATAATATCCAATCACAGCATTTATCATCAGCCCCAAAGTACTTACCAAGCATGAGGATTTCTTCAGCACGGAATCAGGATGAGCCTGTAAAATAAACTGTTTAAAAAAAAAAAAAAATCTTTGTCCTTTGGGTCTTGAACAGAAAGAAAAGGCTTTCTTATAATCATCTGTAGCCTGATCAGTGCTCCCGGTCAATCAGAAGACAGGACTTTTGTAGGTGACAGAGGATAGTAAGGTCTCTGAAACAAATTTGTAAAAATGCAAGAGTTGGCTCTAGGATCGATTTTTCAGTTTTCGAACTCAGAGCAAACTACAGTAATGGTGTTTCAAACTCTTCCAGACCCTGATACCCTGAGGTCTTCCTAATCTGTCTGTTTTGTTTCTTTTAATGGGAAAGAGCCCTAACTCACAAAGCACAGCACAAAGTCTGTGGGAACCTAAAACCTCTCTCACAAGGAATATGAAAGAGAAATTCGACAATCATAAGCAAAATTAGAAGCAGGTGAAGATAGACTCTGGGAAAATGCAAATATACTTTTAATCCATTTATCCCATACCTCTTGTCAGCTATTTTTCATAGGAAATTTTAGTTCTACCTTGAAAAAGCCCTGCTTTCTCTCTTCATAGTTTATGTTGTATACTTTGTTTCCCTTCTATATTTATAGAACATCTCTTAAAATTTTTTTTATTTAAATTCAATTTGCCAACATATTATAGTACATCACTTCTATACTTAAATTTCTCTTCTCTACTTTGACTTTATGGCTTTTAACATCATAACATTTATTTTGACAACTGAATAGCCATGTATGTTCTATGTGGGGGGGGCATTCAGGCATGTGTGTAGGTAGGTAAAAACATATTGTCTTTTAAGCAGCACTATTAATGTGATCATGTATTATAGGAGTGTGCTGGCTATATGAAATTAAACAGTGGTAGTGATTTCTTGTTCTCACAGAATACCAACATGGAATTGCTTCTCAAATCCTAAAAGCAAACATAGAATAACATCTTGTGCATGCTGTGTTTGAAAATTCTTCCCCGGTAGCTGAGTTGCAATTTATTTTTTCTGCAAGCTGAGTTTCCACCACTATTGTATGTATTAGTCTGCCTGAGCAGAAAGTCTAACATTCCTCTTCGTTCCTATTGTTTACTTATAGGGAATCTGCCAAGAAGAGATGCAGTTTGCATTCACGAATGGCAAAAAATAAGTTAATTAGATGCTTGGGGAAATAATTATGTAAATATATTTGAGGAATTCCATACAAGGGCTATAATATAAGACAACAGAACCACTATTGGATTTGGGTTTATGAGCAGAACCCAATCACAGGACTCATTTCCAAGGGAAAATTATAAATATATAATTTTAAAATTTAAAGCTGTGACCATCTTACACAGTTATATGATGTTTGAAGGTGTTTGGCATCATGTACTATAATCAGGGCTTTTCTAACTTTTCTAACTAAAGCAGCAGAGAAAAGTAAATATGAGTTCTTGAGTAATTCAGAGTATAGAATGTTGTTCCCTGATCCAGGCATGAAATTTCTTTTTTTTTTTTTTAAAGATTTTATTTATTTATTCATGAGAGACAGAGAGAGAGAGAGAGAGAGAGAGAAGCAGAGGGAGAAGCAGGCTCCCCACTGAGCAGGGAGCCCGATGTGGGACTCGATCCCAGGACCCTGGGAACATGACCTGAGCCAAAAGCAGACGCTTAACCATCTGAGCCACCCAGGCGCCCCAGGCATGAAATTTCTTTGAAGACTTTTGCATTCTATACATGTAATATACATACTTATTTCAATACAAAAGTAATATGTCCCCCATCTCCTTGAATAAAATGATACTAGAAGATATACCAACTCTCTTCTGTGGCTTCCAGTACCTGCGAGGGTTCTGCCAATATCAGGGTGCCCCCCTCCGCCCCCGGTTAAGAGGCATGCAGTGATCCGGCTGGCTTGTCACAACAGTACTCGAGAAAGGTGGTTCTTGTTATCCCTAGTTTACAAGGGCAGGAACTGGGGCTCAGAAATTTTAAGTAACCTGATACAGGTAAGCCGGGCTCTCCCAGTAATTCCAAGCCCCATTACTGTGGTTATGCCACTGGGCTGCCTGAATAAATAAACTTCAGTCCTCCCTGATCTCAAAGGAGCCAAAAATAAAACCTCTCCTGTCAGCACCTCCCTGCTTCTCCAACCCCTCACCCCAGCCCAAGAATTTTAGATATTATGTAAGACCAGTATTTTCTGCTGGCCTGTTGTTGCTGCAAATAAGCTCTGAAAAATGTCACCAACAGTTGGTCATTTTCTGGGCGAGGAGTATGAATAAAAAGAAGCATGCAAACATGGGCCTTTCCTTTTCCAGTTCATTCACTTTCTAAGTCACTCACTTGGTCCCTCCCTCACTCACCTTGCAGGCACGCACGCACTCACCAAAATGGTAGACGCCATGTTTTACACACTGTGCTGTGAGATTTCGTTGCCATCCACAGACAAGGCACAGTTTAGTTGTTCTCTCTTCTTCATTTACTTATATCTCTTTCATAGACCGGTGTGTGGGATGAAGAACTAAATATAGAAGATGATACAGTGCAAGTAGCTCTTTCATTGAGGTATACCCAGAGTTTTCTGGATACGGAGGAGATCTATCAAAATAACAATGATCAGTCAGGGAAGCCTTCAGGGAAAGGTGGTAAGTGAGCTGAAATTTGATGGATGAGTAGGAGTTGGCTAAATTAGCCAAGGTGTGCACAGAGGGAGGAAAGAAAAATGGGTCGGTGGGGAGAGGGGGAGCAAAATTTTTCTTCACATTGCTACTTCGAATCCCATGGTGGAGTTAACCAAAAGAATGAGTGAAGGTAGATTAGAGACCTGGTTCAGGCTCTGTTAAAAAGAGCCCCCAGATGAAACTATGATGTCTACCAGGTGTGTGACGAGAATGCCAAGCATTTGCTACATTAGCCCTGTTCTCAACAGATTGTTAGAAAAGAAAAAATAAAGGGGGGGGATTCAGGTCTAATTGTGATTTTTGGTAAGCATGGAAAGAAGTAAACCTAATAGATTACAACACTGGAAATGAAATAGGACTAACAGGAGGAAGTTATACATTTGTTCATATCTTTTGTGTATTCTTATCCCTTCTCATTTAATGGAAGGAAGACGTAATTGTGTTTTTCCTATTAGAGTCTAAAAATGTTATTGTTCTTATTTGCACATTTATTTATCTATTTGCTGCCTTGGTAAAAAAAAAATACCACTTTTCTTATTTATACGAAGTATTTTGAGAAACCTAGTATGGGCAAGACTGTGATCTGTTTGTTAATGTATTATACATAAGGATGATTTGAATCCATTTTATCTAAACCTGTACCATCTATTCAACTTTGAGTTTGCATAAAATACATATTTCTATTGCCCTAGAATTATGGCATTTTATCAAAAGTAACCTATGTGCTCCTGTATGTTTCTCCTGGAATGATGCCTCCTGGGTTTCCCGTAACAAAGAACCTCAAGCTTCTAAGGAGAAGTTAATGTTCTTTCTTTTGAAGACTGTGAGTTTGAGAGATCACACACCAGGTAACTGAAACCCGAAACATCATAAAGGTGTTTTCAAAACTCAGGCATTCTGTGAATGAGACATGAAATGAATTTCATACGCATCAGCTCCCGGGAGCCTTGTCACAATAGATAAGGCCAAATCGAAGGATGCGGCATTACTTCTCGTGGGCTACTGAGCAGCAAAGTTAATAACTGCATCATAATTTCACTGCAGGACATAGAAGCTGCAACATCCTATCCTCTTTTGATCCTTTTATCCATAATAGCAAAAGTAGAAATACTTTTAAATCAGACTGGAGATGAATACACCTGTATGTGCTCTCCTATAATTTGGTTTAAACACTGATTCAAAATGCCTTCCTTTGGGTGGGCTTCTCCAATGAATCCCACCATCTGATGACTTAAATACTTCGTTTATGTGGTGCATTTATTGTATTAATGATCCCAATTCTTCACACCCCACCCCACCCCACCCCATAGCCACATCCTCTGCAATGTGACACAGCAGTCCTTAGCATTCACGGAATAGATTTTGTATCCCTTACCTCTGATTCTGAGTTGACCACGTGACTTGACTTGGCCAGGGCAAATTCACAGCTGTGATGAAAGTAAAGGTTTTTAAAAGTGCCTGCCATTTCCATCTTATCTTTGCCACTCTGACTTTCCATGAGAACATGTCTAGGCCAGCCTGGCCCAGGTGTCCCTATTGCCGCAGCTGACAGCCAGACATCATTATTCTGGCAAGAAGCCACAGATGACTACAGATGTGTGACCAGTCCTCCCGAGCCCGGCCCACATCTGCTGAATACAGCAGCCTCAGGAGTTGCATCCATGTCTGCTAGCTGATGATACCAAGATTTCATGCTTGGTACACAGCTGTATTGTGACAACACATACTGCTAACAATTTCTGGTGTTTTTATATATTTATATTATGCTTTATAATTTATCGTATAAATATAGATTTATTTCATGCTTTTGTCACATGCTCTACACCTATTCCATAATCCTCCCGTTTTTATCCTCCCTGTTTAAAGAACTTTCCCTTTGAGAGCTTAGAAGAGGCTACCACATGGCCCTTTATCCCCATGTGCCAACATGACTATTTGGACTAAGGTTGTGTTCCTGTTTCAAGGACAGACAAGCCATTGGCTGGCTGGCAGCTAATGGGATTCTGTATCTAACCTGAAGAGTCTGAATTGAGGCAGAGGTGCTTGGTAACTGGGGCAGTGACTGAGACGTTAGGGATGGCATCTGGTCTAGAGCATGTGTCTAGTTAGTCCACAGTACGATGAAGCAGTTTGTGAGAGAGAAGTCAATATGCTGAAGGAAGCATAGATGACAGACCTTGTCGTCACTGAAAGATGGAAAGAATAACCTTGCTCCTTATTGCTCTCTGGTCCCCAGCCCTTGTTCCATAGGAATAACCATGAGTCCTATCTCTCATTCTAAGAGCTTTCCCTTCCGTCACCAGGCAGACTTCACCCCCTCCACTTCTTTCTTTAATAAACTTTATTTTTAGAACAGTTTTAGATATACAGAAAAATTACAAAGATAGTACAGTGCACCCAACATTCCCCATTATTAACACCTTACATTAGTGTGGTATTTTCTTTACAGTGAATGAACCAGTATCGATATTGGTATTATTAACTAAAGTCCATACTTTATTTAGATTTTCTTAGTTTTTGACCCAGTGTTAAAAACTGTTTCAGAGCCCATCTAAAACACCACATCACATCTGATTGTCCTGTGTCTTTAGGATCCTCTTGACTGACAGTTTCTCAGATTTTCCTTATTTTGAATGACTCTAACAATTTTGAGGAGTAATGCTCGGGTATTTTATAGAATGTGTCTTCACTGGGATTTGTCTGTTATTTTCATGATTACACTAGGGTCATAGGTTTTTGAGAGGAAGATCACAGAGATGAAGTGCCATTGTCATCATATCATATCAAAGGTACATGCTATCAAATGACTCAGCATTGATGACATTGACCTTGGCCACCCTGGTAAGGCAATGTTTGTCAGGTTTCCCCACTGTAAAGTTACTCTTTTTCTGCTCTGTTCATGCTGTACCCTTTAGAAGGAGTCCACATTTTGAGCAGCCACATTTAAAGAATAGGGAGTTATGCTCCTTCTCCTCGAGGGCAGAGTATCTACATATATTATTTGGATTCTTTCTGCATGGGAAACTTGTCTTACGTATTCAGTCATTTATCTATATCCATGCAATGGATATAGACAGAGAGTCATGGATATTTATTTTATACTTGAGGTTATAACGAATACTATGCCATGTATTTTATTACCCATATTGTTTTCATCTTTGGCCAGTGGGAGCTTCTCAGTTGACTCTTGTGTCCTTTTGACATTTGTGGGTTTTATTTTGCTTTGAGCACTTCCTTACTTTCTGGAAGTACAAGAGGCTTTCCCCTGCCACCTTTTATTGGAGGTAATTTGTGAAGGTGTCCATTACTCGTGTTCGACGAGCTGGAACACAGGTTCAAGAACATGGGTTTGCTTAGGTTTCATGCTGTTACTATGAACTTACTTTCTTTTATTTAGTCAAACCCCACTCAGGATGCATGTGGGCATTTGTTCGCTGTGTGAGTACTTGCATGTGAGGCTATCAAGTGGGGAGGCTGGCAGGAGGGAGAGAATTATGGTGAAAGAGAGATAAAAACAAGAGGTAGGAAAAACTGGCTTCTAGAACACCCAAAAAAAAAAAAAAAACCCAGTGAAGGACCAAACTCTTCTTGCTGTTTTATGTGTTTGCCAGAGGAGAATATAGATATGTGTTGGCATAATTTTTTAACACTACTTTAGCTTTATACTAATTATAACTTTATAACTACCCATAGTTATAACATTTTAATTTCTTTAGTCAGAAGTGTTTGTTCCACAGTGAGCCCAGAAGAAGAAAATTCACATATAAGAATAATACTAGATATTATATGCTTATTCTTCCACTAAGTGGTTTACTGAACTATTAATTTTAATACCCAGAACAGAATGTGATCAAAATGGTGACATTGGTGTTCCCAACTTCAGTCCCCCTCATAAGAAGAATAATTAACAACTATCCATAAACAAGACACTACTGTGAAAATCCCAGAACCTGGGGATGAAGCTAAAACACACCCTTGGGCCACAGAGACTGAGAAGGACCATATTAAAATGGTAAGAAGATTGGTTTCATGTTGACCACATTGCCCCATCCCCAAGCCAGTATAGCTCTGCACGGAGGAGGTAACCCTGGGCCTATGGTTTCCTCCAGTGGGAAGAGGGAGCCCAAGGTGAACATCCAGCTTTCCCAGCATTAGAGGGTTCTTCCCAGGAGGCACACTCAGGTCTCACTTCTTGGGGGTCAATGGGGGAATCTATAGGGCTCAACCACAGGGGATCAGATAAAGATGAAGAAGGGGGACAGGGCTTATAAAAACCAGCACTCAGATCTTGGCAGACTGCACTTCTGCTTGGAGCTGCTCCTGAGCAGATATCCTGGCCACTGGCTCTGCCCATCTGTAAAACCAAGCCAATGGCCCTGTCTAGCCAAGGAGTTCAGTTGGCAGTTCTGCCTGGTTTGGGTCTCCAGCCAACAAGCCATATCAGCCATGGAGCTCATTCTATAGCCCATCTGGGCAAGGAAGCAGGCTCAAAGCCCACCCAATTGCTGAATATAACCTCTAGCCCTGTCCCAATAGAAGCTTGGCCACAGATGCCCATTGCCAAGGGAACACATCCTACAGTCTGCCTGGGCAGGTGAGCAAGATCACAGACCTGTTCAAATGCTGCACATAGCCTCCAGTGCTCTTTCACCAAGAAGCATAGCCAGAGAATCTGGATGAGAAGAAGCCTATCCTGTAGGCTGCTCAGAGAGACAGCCAAGTCAGCAGCCTTGTCCAACTGTTGAGCATAGCATTTGGAACCAAATAACCAGGGAGCCTAGACAGAGACAGTAGACAGCATCAAAGCCCAGCCAAAGAACCTAGCCTACAACCCTTCCCAGCAGCAGATCTCACCTTATGGCACTGCCAAATTGTTGAACACAACCTGGGCCCCCCCAACCAGGGAGCATAGACAGTGACCCCACCCTAATGCCGAGCATGTCTTCAGCCCCACCCAACTACAGGGTGTAGTTGGAAGCCCTGCCTACACAGAGAGCCCAACCTATGACCTCACCCAACATCAGAACACAGCCAATGGCCTACCCAAGCACCAAGACCACCTGTGGGCTGAAAGACTTAGAGCAATCAGGCACAAAAAATAAATAAAAAAATCCAAATCGGAACGGAACAAGTAAAATTATCCTTATTTGCAGATGACATGATCTTATATATAGAAAGCCCTAGAGACTCCAACAAAAACTATTAAAACAAATAAATGAATAATATATATATATATATATATATATATATGAATTCAGGAAAGTTGAAGGATACAAAACAACATATAAAAATCAGTTGTGCTTCTATAAGCTAACAACAAACTATTATTCAGCCATAAAAAGAAGGAAATCCTGCCATTCACAGCAACATAGATGAAACTGGAGGGTATCGTGCTGAATGAAATAAGTCAAAGAAAAACCAATATTGTATGATCTCACTTATTTGTGGAATCTAAAAAAAATGATTTCACAGAAACAGGGTACATTATTGGTTGCCATAGTAGGGATTTGGGGGAAGTGGATGAGAGCTGTCAAAGGGTACCAACTTCCTGTTATAAGATAAATAAGTTCTGGGAACTAAGGTACAGCACGGTGACTATGCTTAACAATATGTATTATGTATTGTGAAAGTTGCTAAAAGAGTCGATCTTAAAAATTCTCACTATTTGCACATACAAAAATGATAATTGTGTGAGGTGATGAATGTGTTAACTAACAGTATGGTAATCACTATGGTAATCATTTTGTAATATATGTATATTATCATATAATATATTATATATATATATATATATATAAACTCATCATGTTGTACACCTTAAACTTACACAGTGTTGGGTTGCCTGGGTTGCTCAGTTGGTTAAGCGTCCAACTCTTGATTTCAGCTCAGGTCATGATCTCAGGGTCCTGGGATCGAGCCCTGAGTAAGGCTCCACACTCAGCTGGGAGTCTGCTTGAGGTGTCTCTCTCTCCCTTTCCCTCTGCCCCTCCCCTCCACTCTCTCTCTTTCAATTAAATAAATAAATCTTAAAAAAAAAACCATAACCACAACAATAACAACAACAAAACTTACACAGTGTTATATGTCAACTATATCTTAATAAAACTGGAAAAAATAATCAGAACAGCTCTGTTAAATAGATAGTGTTATTCCATTCCATACTGAGAATCTTATGCTCAGGAAGGTTAAGCAATGGTCCAAGGTCATACCATTAGTGAATGAGCAATCATGATTTTTCTAACTCTAAAATCCATGCTGTTAAGTCCTATTATGGGAGACAGAGAGAGATTGTGTATATCTAGTTTCAAAGAGGAAGAAGTCAACAGGGTGAGCTGAAGAATCCCTTAAGGAAGCAAAAGTTACCTGGAGAAATGGACACTGCCCCGACTTCCCAGATAGCTTCTGATTAATAGTGTTATCTCATATATGTTTTGTAGTTTCCTGTCTACAATAGAACAAACATATACAAGCCTCACCTACAGTGAAAAACCAAATTCAAAATGTACAGACTGTATCCTGAGCACTGACAAGATGTAATTGACTAGAGTGGACCAGGTAATAATTAGTGTGGCTTTCCCATTGCTATCTCTTCCAGTGACAGTAAGAAAGTAAGGATACAAAATAGGGAGAAGAATGATCAAACCGGAACATTGAAAATTACCCCAAATATCATGGAACTATTTTGACTAATCTGGACTCGAACATAACTCTCTTGATCTCAGGTTAGTGGCCTTCTCTCTAAAATACATAGTTACCAATAGAAGTATTTGAGAAGCTGCCACTAAAGCCCTCCCTTCCCTGCCATGGTTCCAGGATAATTACGGATATCAGTGTGAGCCACAATTGTCAGTATCATCTATTTCTATCATACTGTCTACCTTATGGCACCTATCCCATCCCAAATACAACACTCTTTCAATTGTTTCAAGTAACTACACTCTTTCAAGTAACTATGATGATTTATATTCCATAACGAACAGCCACAGTATTTAACTTTTTGCTAAGTACTGCAAAGGAAACTTCTAAGAGGGCTCTAAAAAGGGAATGAGAGAAAATTCTGTCCATCTCTAGTTTCCTTGTGTCAGAAGTGGACAAAGAACAAAAAGAAATTCTTGTTAATAACCTGAACAAAGACGGGCTATGTACAAATGTTATTTCTTGGTTTATGACATGTAATGCTTGACCCTTAAATTCATAACTATGGGTAATGTGGTCTCTGGTATTCCAAGATTTGAGTGAGAATAACATTGTTGATGATGAATTAAGTGACATGGCTATGTTCTCGTTACCTAACCTTGATAGGAGAACTTCCTATATAAACTACCATAGAGGTGGTGGCTAAATCTGGTTGAAGAAACAGGGAGTTATCTGTATCTTTGGCATTTAATGTAAGAATATGTTAACAAAAATCACATAAAAAATTGTCTTATACTAATTTAGAGATCATGACAAATATTCACTCTTTGGTCTTAAATTTTGGTATCTTTAAGAATGCAGCTAAGAAAAATCAGCTGGATAAGATAAAAACCCATAATTTGTACCATTAAATCTTCTACGTAGAGTAGAATGTAAGTTTCTTCGGGAAAAGAACTCTGTGTCTTGCATTCATTGTATTCCTTGCAACAAAGGACAGGGATTGTCAAAAAATAAATAATGAGTGTGTGTTGAATGAAAGCTCATATATTATTTCTCTTCTCTCTTCTTTCAGCACATTTTGTATTCCTAGTTAATTTCATTGAGTTCTTTTTTTTTTTTCAATTTACTTTATTTGGTGTCAGCAAGCTAGAAAAGAAGTTAACTTGAGTCTATTTTGGCTCATTATCCTGTAACAGAAAAAAATCTTTCAAAAAACTGAATACATTCAGGAAATACTTGTCAGACAACTATTATATATACTGTATTGTAACAATCACAGTGGTGGTGGCCTTCCCCTTACCTGTACTACTTGCTTCCTCTCAGAATCTCCAATTTTTATATAGGTTTTTTTCTTTTTTTGAGAGAGAAAGAGAGAGAGAGCACATGTATGCAGGTGAGGAGGGGGAGGGGCAAAGAGAAAGGGAGAGGGAGAGAGAGAATCCTAAGCAGGCTCCATGCCCAGCATGAGCTCAACATGGGCTTGATCTCACGACCCTGAGATCGTGACCTGAGTCCACATCAAGAGTCGGCCACTCAACCAAATGAGCCACCCAGGCTCCCCCCTCAGAATCTCCAATCTTTAAAGCACTCTGGTTTCAGAGTCTCATCTCTCTCTTGCCTATGGTCTGACTCCTTGTTAAGAACCTTGTTTCTTCCTGATTTTTACGACAACACATCAAGACCATCAAATAATATGGTATCAGAGGTCAACTGCTTTTAAGATATTGAATGTTTTACTGAGGCTAAAGAACAGTAGACATTTGATAAGTCCTCAGCTGGTGATCATTTATTAGCAATATAAATGATTAATTATCAAATAAGTAGAACAATTTAAAAAGAGAAAACTCTTTGTGTGAGTCTGGGAATGGTCAGGGAAAACAGTGTGTTGGTTCCATTGCTCGAGTGAACTTTGCTTTCCTTGTTCATCAGCTTCTCTTCTCCTTTCCCCTTCCTTTCTCCTTCAAAGATGGTCCAGCACAAAATTATGAAGGCGGCAATACTTTTCTCTTGTGCCATGCCACTGCTTCCCTCATTGCCTTTCTCCTTTCCTGACTGTTCTTCAGAGCCAAGGTTCCATTTTGAAAGGGACTTAACAACAACTGGAATCTCCAAGAAAGCTAATACCACCTGATTGTTAAACTAATTCAGTAGCTAAATCTACACAGAAACCACATTTATGTTAATCTCATATAAAATTACATTTTCTATTATAAATGTAGTATCCTAATTTGTATTATGATATATTTTTTAAGATTTATTTATTTATGAGGGGCACCTGGGTGGCTCAGTTGGTTAAGCGACTGCCTTCGGCTCAGGTCATGATCCCAGGCTCCTGGGATCGAGTCCCGCATCAGGCTCCCTGCTCAGCAGGGAGTCTGTTTCTCCCTCTGACCCTACCCCCTCTCATGCTTTCTGTATCTCATTCTCTCTCTCAAATAAATAAATAAAATATTTTTTAAAAAGATTTATTTATGAGAAAGAGAGAGAGAGAGAGCAACCAGGGAGAGGGGCAGAGGGAGAGAATCTTCAAGATGACTCCCCACTGAGCATGGAGCCCAATGTGGAGCTCAATCTCACAACCCTGAGATTGTGACCTGAGCCAAATTCAGGAGTCAGACGCTCAACTGACTAAGCCACCCAGGCACCCCTGTATTATGATATTTTTTTAAATCTTGGAAAAGATAAGCACTGACCACTCCTTAGTCTCTTTTGCTGGCTCCTTTTCCAATCCCTGACTCTGCAAGTAAGAATAACCCAGGAATCTGTCTTTGATTCTTTTTTGTTTTTCTTCTCTATCTTGTCTTGCTACCATCAGCCCTGACCAACAGAATTTTCTGTAATGAAGAAAAGATTCTTTGTGCTGTTCAATATGGTAACCACTAGCCCCATTTGGCTATTAATAACTTGAAATGTGACTAGTGTGCCTGAGAAATTAAATGTTTATTTTTTAATTTTAATTCATTTTAATTTAGAGCCACATGTAGTTACTGGCTACTGAATTGGGCAGGGCAGCTGGATGGTCTCATCTAGCCCTATGGCTTTGAAAACCACTGTTTTGCTGATTTTACACCCAAATTTTATCCCAAGTATTATCACTTACTATTGCCATCACCTTGGCTACCTTAGTCCAAGCAACCATAGCTATTTTTTAGCATAGCATTTTTAACTAGTCTTCCTGCTGCCATTTTGCCCTCCCTAACATTATATTCTCCACATGGTATTGCTGCTTAAAACATGAGTCATAGGTATTATATTACTCCCCTGCTCAAAACCCATGGAATGGTTTTACATTACTACTATACAAATTACCACAAACTCAGTGACTTAAAACCACACAAATTTATTATCTTACATTTCTGTAAGTCAGAAATCTGACACGGGTCTCAGTAGGCTACAATCTAGGTGCTGGGAGGACTGCATTACTCTCTGGAATCTCTAGGAAAGAATCCATTTCCTTGTCTTTTGCAGTTTCTAGAATCCATCTACTTTCCCTGACTTGTGACTTCCTTCCTCCATCTTCAAGGCCAGTCACGTATCATCATTCTGACCCAGCTTCCCTCATCACATCTCTTTCATTAACCGTAGTTGAGAAAAGTTGTTTCAGTTTAAGATCTCATGTAATCAGATTGGGTCTAGCCAGATAATCCAGGATAATCTCAAGATGTTTACTTTAATCGTATCTACAAATAATTTTTTTCCATTTAAGATAATGTATTTACAGGTTCTGGGGATTTGAGTATGGATATCGGTGGGCAGTGGGCGGGGGGGAGAGCACTTATTCTGACCACTTCCATAATCTAAACACCTTTCATGATCTGGTCCTTCTCTACCACTTTGAACTTTTTTCTGCTACTCTACCCTGCTCTTACTCCATTCTTGCTGGTTCATAATACTTGAATTCTCAATATTTCCTTCTTAGAGACTTTCTCTTAGCTTTATCTTTCTTTTCCAACATTTCCCTGAACTTTTCCATGCATCATCAGGGATTTATTCAGTTATCACTTCCTTGGAGATACATTCCCTGACTGTCCTAACTAAAAACATGAAAACATAAAAACCTTCCCCACCCAGATCAAACTCAGTAGACTTAGCTTTTATTACTGTTCTTCATAGAACTTATCATTCTCTGAAATTATATTAAGCAGTAGTGTCTGTATTTGTATATTATTTATCTCCCCCAATAAATGTAAGCTGTGAAAAAACAGGAGCCCTATCTTTTAGCTTATTGTTGAATTCCTAGCATCTATAACAGGGTGGATGCTCAGCACATATTTGTTAAATAAATGGAAAATTGAATTATGTTGATGTATAATATTTTCATAAAATAAGTTGATTTGATGGGGTGCCAGGGTGGCTTAGTTGGTCAAGTGTCTGTCTCTTAAATTTGGCTCAGGTCATCTTCTCAGGGTTGTGAGATGGAGCCCCATGTCGAGCTCTGTACTGGGCATGGAACCTGCTTAAGATTCTCTCTCTCCCTCTCCCTCTGCCCCTCCCCTGCATCCTGGGCTGTTCATGACATCGTGCCAGCTACTTTGGACATCACATAAACTTAGAGAATGGAAAGCCCAGTGATTTCTCCTGGTTCTTGATGACAGGGAACTATTAAAAAATTTTTAGATTCTGCCCTAGAAATATTTCCTAGAATATGAAAGGCAAAGGTTGAAAACCAGGAGTCAAGTTCATAGTGTGATTGGAAAAGAAGTCCATATAATCTCTAGTTATTATCTCATAAAACCTGGCCTATTTAGACCTCATAACCTATGGCATCTAATATGGGGAATTAGATCTGGATAAAAAGGAGGAACTATTTAATAATTGCAGGTCTTTACATTGTACTCCACTACAGGTTACCAAAATTTAATAGCTCTGTGATTTTCAGCCAGAGAGTTAAATCTCTGAGTCTCATATTCATCCTTGTAAAGGAATTCCTACTTTTAGGGAGTTATTGTAAAAATCACATGTGAAAATACTTTGAAAACTATATGGTGTATGATAGTGATATCTACCAATTTAACATAAGCTTGTCTTCTGGTTTATTTTTTGTTGCTGTTGTCTGACCCCAAACTTTCCAAATTCGTTGGCTGAAGATGATGATGGATTGCCAACCCAGCTAGGGATATGAAAAGAGCTGCTGGAAATGCACTCTATTTCCGATTTATGGGTTATACCAATATGTGAAGATGTGGGAAGACTAAAAGCAGAACAACCAGGTAGGAGGGGGTTGTAAAAAGACCCCTTTAGAGGAAATGGATCCACTGGAACTAAGATGATGAGGGTGTCAGGAGTCAGGAGGAGGAGCGGCATTTATGAGGAGGTAACGAGTTCAACTTCAGCTGTGCTCAAGAGCTTGAAGCAGAATCTCAGAGTCATTCCTGATTTATTCATCTTTGTAGCCATTTAAAGTCATTTGCCAAGGCCTGAGTAGTTTTCCTTCTCAACACCTGGCAAAAATCATCTTTTTTTCATTTGTGTTGCCAAGACCCTCATCATTTCTAGGCTGACAACTGCCATAGGTTCCTTTCTGGTCTGTCTGCCTTCACTATCAGTCCTTTCAATTTTCTCAGCCAGACTATTGACATTTGAGTTGTTAAGTATAAAAAAAATATATTCTTCCTCACTCAACTCCCAAATCACAAGTATTTAAAGCCTGTTGATCTGCCTTTGTTTAGACCCAGTAACCAAAGGGGTTTCACTTTGGGAGGGGACTGCTATCTGCTGGGCTAGATCACTCCTTCAATTCAAATTTTACATGAAGACTTTAGGGTCCCTTGTGATTCCTGTAAGATGGCACATCAAGAAAGTAAATGGTTATTCTGAAATCATTGCAAAGCCTTCAGGGAAGCGATGTTTGGATACTGTGAAATATGTAAATAAGATTTACCAAGGATCAGCTCTTGGTTTAAATAAAGTTGAACAGGTGTTCATGAAAGGTTCACATAAACTTCACGTAACAATGCTTACATTTGGCTAAAATAGTTTTTAAAGTTCTACTGAGGAAAAAAAGCACATAGAACATTCTGGCAAATTATAGAATGAGTAAAAAGCATTACCTAATACCACAATGATAGCTGGATATGTATTGTGAGTAGTTGCAGAGAGAGCATAGTAATTACAGTTTGATTGTGAAATGAAAATGAAATCAGATGAAGGCTCCTGAAGGGATATATCACTGGCAGTAAAGACAGTACTTAAAATTCTACCAGTTGGCAATTTCATAGACTCCTAGATAGAGTGCCTAATATCTTTGATTTTTTTTTAATGCATGGGCCCTTTATAAAGTGAATTGTCTTGATTTCTTCCTAAGATTTATAAAATCCAGCAGTCTTCATTGGTAAAATTATGAACAAATAAGGAGATTGAAGGTCATTTCACTCACTATCGTGCATGATATGATAATGATATGCTCTTGACCTATGAGCATTAAACCAATGGTTAAGCATCACAATTTTGAAGGTCATTAGTTGTGATGGATCTATGAAATTAAATAAGATTGAAAGAAAGAAAGTTAAAAGCTGTCAGTAACTGTGGGGTGCTCTATGTGTAAAGTTGTGAGACAATTGAAGAGTAAAATCTCACATAAGCATGTTAATATATAATATGTATTATATATATATTGTGTGTGTGTGTGTGTGTGTGTCTATAGAAAGACAGAAAAAGATAGGGAGATGAGGAGGGAGGGAGGGAAGAGAAAATAAAATTTTATTAATATGACTGAAGGGAGAGAAAAGTCAACACACTGACATGGTGCTTGTTTAGTGGAAATGAGTGGTATGCTGACAGGAGAGCAAGAGTTAGGGTAGGGTTTAGTCAGAATCAGTATAACGGTCACTATTACTTCTGAGACCTTCCAGTCTCCCTTCTAGGCTCTTGGATATCGTATTCCCTGTGTGGGAATGCTACACACAACTTGGTTAACCAAGATGCTTTGGGTCTTAGATAAAGTACTTTAATTCTGTCATTTATTTCATCAAATTTGAAGACTTGGGGTACAGGGGTGGCTTAGTCGGTTAAATGTCCAACTCTTAATTTCGGCTCAGTCATGATCTCAGGGTCGTGAGATCGAGCCCTGAGTCAGGCTCCATGCTGGGAGTGGAGCCTGCTTAAGATTCTCTCTCTCTCTCTTAAAAAAAAAAAAGAAAAGAAAGAAATTGAAGCCTTATTTAATAGCTCCCTGACAGCAGTAGGGTTAGGGGTTGTTTCTTTTTCAAAGGTGTGGGGATTTATGGTACACTATCCATGGAAAATGCATCATCCCCATCGCATGCATAGAGCAATGAGCATTTTTCGTAGTTGTTTTTCTATTTTTGTTTGTTTGTTTGTTTTACCTATCTCCCCTGACCACACTGTGAGCTCCTAGAGAGCAAGAACTGCCTTATTTATCTTTGTAACTCCAATAGTAAGCCCAATGCCTGATTTATAAAAGATGCTCAATATATGATTATTGAACTCCAGGAATTTTAGATTTTATCAAAAGGGCTTATGAGAGCACAAGAGGCAGTGTTACTCTGGAAATTACTTACTGTAGTAAGTTCAAATGCAAATTTTTATGCAGAACTATTAACAAACCAACAGCAAATATTTTTTTCAGTAAAATTTTATAGCACAAGATTTCTTCTAAAAAAGAAAACTCCATGAAAGGAGGACACACAAGTAACTTAAGGATAGACTACATGGTGGAAAAGGCTTGTGATCACTGCTGGAGTACCTGGCTGGCCCAGTCGATAGAGTGTGCAACTCTTGATCTCGGGTTATGAGTTTGAACCCCACATTGGGTGTGGAGCCTACTTAAAAAAAAAAAAAAGTTAAGTGTGGCTTCTTATTGAAACTGAAACAAAACAAAAGGAAACAAAAGAAACTGAAAACACTTCTTCTCAAATCCAGACATCCTGAACATAGCACAACTTTCTAGTCACCACAATAATGAAACCATGAGACAACAATATTTGTTTTGAAGAATCCTTTCTAGGAACTGATCCTGCCAAGCCTTTAAGCATGATGGAGTATGGACCAGAATAACTCAAGGAAGAGAAACTTGGAGAAGGGTGGGAAAAAAATATCGAGAGTTTGGTA
Source organism: Callorhinus ursinus (assembly GCF_003265705.2). Classification (NCBI taxonomy): domain Eukaryota; kingdom Metazoa; phylum Chordata; class Mammalia; order Carnivora; family Otariidae; genus Callorhinus; species Callorhinus ursinus. The sequence continues at coordinate 43,752,493 of NW_027397073.1, forward strand.
AGAAAACACTTCATGCCATTTGATTGACAACAATGTACTTGGGCTGATTATCATCAAAGCCACAGGACACACAGCATGTATTTACTTCCGGCTCTCTCAATCTCTTTCCTCAAACTTCCCTCCCCTAGGCACCTCCAAGTCCCAGAGAAAGGCTGACGTGTTACATGTGGAAGCAAAAGTATTTTTAAATACTGTTAGGGAGCAGCACAGCTTGCCTTCCCCACAACAAGGCAGAAAGGGTTGAACTTTAAATCAAGCTCTGGGTGGTGGTGCAGGGGCTGGCTGTGTGCAATGCCCCGAGGGGTGGAAGATCAATTCAGCTTTGCTGAACAATGTCAGCAGTGGCTGTCTTTAAGATGCTGACATGGCTCTGGTTGACAGTTTGAAGAAATTTAACTGCTTTGATAAGGTTAAAGGGGGCAACCAACCACGAATAGAAAACAAAACACAAGGCTGCTTAGAAGCTTGATTGCATGCTGGAAACCAGCTATCTTACCACAACATTACCAACACCCATTACCTCCTTTACATTTAAAAAAAAAAAAAAAAAAAGGACAAAGAAAAAGAAATGAAAGCAAAGAAAACGAAAAAAAAAAAAGCAGTTCCTCATAAAAACTAGTCCACCAATTTAGGATATTTTTCACTCTGGCTGAGATTGCAAAGAAGTTTGGCTACTGCCAGTTAAAGGCACATAATGCCTATTGTTTCTAAACCCTTCAAGAAGTGTAATAGCACCAATTAAAAATTCACACGGGATCAAGGAAGGAATAATGGCTTTTATGAATCTGTTGGGAAAAATAACAAAGTTTGTAGTTTCTTTAGAAAATAAGAAATCTAAAACAATTGCTATAGATGTCCATACAACATAAAAATAAACTAGTCCAATAAAATTTAATAATACATACCTAAATATGACCTATACTCTCATTTGTAAAAATCAAGCAAGAATTGTTAAACTTATGCCTTGATGTTGATCATGGCCATTTAGCTTTAGCTGTAAGTGATTTAACTTAGTAATATGTCACAGGACCCAAGTTTATTAAAGAGGTTATCAAAATATTCCCCGGAAGCCCACAAGAGCTGTTGCATGAAAGAATAAAATATCTGGTTGCATATATTTGTTCACTTTTTTAAAAATGAGATTAGATAGTGCCACTCTTAGTATCATGATATCCACTTTGTAAAGTATCTGGTGGAGTTAATCACAAAGCATAGCCTTCCAATTTTTGCTTATAATATTAATGGATGAATGAATCGTTGATTAGTTGAAATCATACAAACTGAGCATTCATTCTGTACTCATTATTGTTCAGGTTCTAGGGATGCCTCAGTGAAAAAAAATAAGTATTCTCTCTCTCTTTAAGGAGCTTCAGTTGGAAGGAAGAGGCTGTAGAGGGAGGAAGAAAGATAGGAAAAAGAAGTGAACAAAACTGGTAAGCAAACTATCTGGTGTGTTAGAAGATGAGACTCAATAGAAGAAGAAAAAGAGGGTCCTCTTTCTAGGGGATGAAGCTGTGATGCTGTTGTACCATTAAATAAAGTTTCATCAAGAAGGAGAGATTTAAATTCAAGCTAGATTCTTTTTTAAAGATTTTATTATTTATTTGACAGAGAGAGAGATAGTGAGAGCAGGAACACAAGCAGGGGGAGTGGGAGAGGGAGAAGCAGATTTCCTGCTGAGCAGGGAGCCCAATGCGGGGCTCCATCCCAGGACCTTGGGATCATGACCTGAGCCGGAGGCAGACACTTGACTGAGCCACCCAGAGGCCCTAAATTCAAGCTAGAAAATAAGACATGCTATATGGAGTGTGGGGTGTGGGTTTGGTGGGGGAGGGGAGGGGAGCTCCAGAAGGAACAGTTTGCGCAAGGCTCTAAGGCAGGATGGTGGGTCTGGAGTGTTCAAAGAAAGCAAGGAATTGAGTTGGCATGAAAGTCATGATGGAAATGGAGACAAGTAGAGGGAGAATGAGGAGCCAGATTGCATGGGTTCTGTAGGCCTTTGAAAGTACTGATTTGCTCCAATGGAAGTTAGGAGTCATTAGAGGATGTGAGCAGAGATGTGACATGGTCTGACTTACCTGTTCAAAAGATGACTCAGCAGGGAGTGAGGGAGAGCACAGAAGCAGGGTGACCATTTAGGAGGCTGTCTCAATAATTCGGGAGAGCTGGCTCAGACCCAGGGAGGTAGAAATGAAAGTGTTGAGAAGTACTCAGATTCTGGATATATTTTGTTTAACTTTTTATTTTGACCTAATTATTTAGCCCAATAGAAATTTGCAAAAGTGGACTGAGAATACCAGTATACTCCTCACTCACCTTCCCCTAATGGTGACATTTTACATAACCAAAGTGCAGTTATCAAAATCAAGAAATTAACATTGTTACACTGCTATTGACTAAAACTCCAGACCCCATTCAAACTTCGCCATTTCTTAAAACGTGCTTTTCTTGTTCCAGGATACTATCTAGGATCCCACCTTCATTTACTTGTTATTCTCCTTAGTCTACGATTTGTGACAGCTCTCAGTCTTTCTTATCCTTCATAATGTCTGTTTTGAAGAGTACTGAGCAATTGTTTTGATGAAAGTCCTTCAATCTGAATCTGATGTTTTCTCATGATTGGAATGAGGTTATGGATTTTTGTCAGGAATACCACAGAAATGACACCTACTTCTTGGAGCATCATGTCAAGCGGTTCATGATGTTGGTGTGTCTTATCACTGGTGACGTTCACTTTAATCACTTGGTTACGGTGGTGCTTTCCAGATTTCTCCACTGTAAAGTTAATACTTCCATACTCACCAAGTCTGTTTCTTCTCAAACATCTGTCCACTAATTTTAGTATCCATCAGTGGATCTAGTCTGCAAAAATTATTACTGTGGTGTTTGATAATGATTTTTTGTTTTATGTACTTACCAATTCAAATTCTATAGTAAGGAAGGATTGTCTTTTTCTCCCCTACATATTTATTGACTCTATTTTTTATTTATGTACTCATGAAAGTTTATGTTATTCCATGGGTTAAAATCCAATGCTGTTATTATTTATTTTGTGCTCAGAGTGTTCCACTTTGACTACTGGGTGCTTTTTCAGGTTGGCAGCTCTGTTCTTTCTACACGCCCCCATTCTTATTTAATCACTTCCTTATTTTTGGTATGACAAGGTGCTTCAGCCTCATCTTGTATTTTCCCCTACCCCACCCTGTAATCAACCACTTCTGCGGTGAACCCTGGTTTATTTGATTAGAAAATGGGGGCGCCTGGGTGGCTCAGTTGGTTAAGCCACTGCCTTCGGCTCAGGTCATGATCCTGGAGTCCCAGGATCGAGTCCCGCATCAGGCTCCCTGCTCAGCAGGGAGTCTGCTTCTCCCTCTGACCCTCCCCCCTCTCATGTGCTTTCTCTCTCTCATTCTTTCTCTCAAATAAATAAATAAAATCTTTTAAAAAAATAAATAAATAAATAAATAAAAATTAAAAAAAATAAAAAAAATGATTAGAAAATGGTATTTAAAAATCATGATCCGGGCACTAAGTAAGCTGATGTGCTCCTTGCATAGGGTCCATATGTAATAACATGAGTGTCATTCTGGATCATGCAGTTTTTCTCAGAGCAAAGGCAAAGACAAGATTTTGTGTTTATTTCCATCAGTCTTATGATATAGTGGATACATTTTCAGTCCCTTCTGGCTTTTTGTTTTTCTTTTCTCTCCCTCTCCCTCTCACTCTCTCTCTCTCATTTTTATTTTAGAGTCACTCTGATTTTTATTTTAACTTCTGTTGGCATTTTTTCATTGAGGTTTATCTCTGTGTTTTGTCTTCAAAATTTCTTGATCTCTTCTACCACCAGTTCCACTCCCTTTCAGAGAAAATCTTTTTCAAACATACAGAAGGTAATCAAATATCAGCTTTTCTGTTTATATGTGTCAGCTAAAAAATAGGCTGTGATAATAAAGAACCCTCAAATCACAATGCTTTAAATCAACAATTTACATTTCCTGCTCAAGTTGCATGCTTGTGATGGGTTGGTTGAGGTTTGCAGCATGTCATCTTTGCTCCAGAATCCCCATTGGTGGAACAGCCTCTGATCGCGTGAAAGAAGGAAGAGACAGAGTGAGCTGTGTTCAGAAGGGACAAACATAACTTCAGCGTGAAGTTTCATTGTTTTAAGCTGGTCATATGATTGGGACTAACATCAATGAAGAAAATAAACTTAATCCTCCAGCAGTCAGTGGGAGATGTGGGGCATCAGATAAACGTAGGTGGACAGAAATCCAAATCCAAACTACCACCCTCTTCCTCTTGCCTAGGTGTGGTCTGAAAGAACACTGTAGCCTTGTAGGTTTTGCTGCAAGTGCTCATTTTTTCATGGAATGCTTTCTAGCTACAACTCCAGGCCTTCTACATTAGCTAGTTCCCTTCTTAAATAAAGTCCTGGATAAGATGGATAGTATTGATGACCGGGTTCCAGGCACATGGCGTGACTACATCCTCAAGTTGATTTGCATCATCCATATCTTCTCAGCTTGGGGATAAAGAGTCAGCTGTTGTTAATGTCATTTTTCTAGCATCGAAAAATCCCGACTCCATCTTTTTCTTCCCATGTCTATGCAGTTAGTTACATGGCAGTCCTTTGGAACACAAAGGTTAGAGCAACAAAGGGATCGACTCATAGAACTAGGCATATTTACTTACAAGTATACTTTAAGCTATTCTCCAATCTTATTCTTAAATTTGATCTAGTGAAACTGATAAAAAAGTATCACCTTTAGCAAGGTGGACTTACGCTCATACAAATACTATTAAACAAGTTTAATCCAATCTCAGTTATTCCTTTGTCTTCAGGATAATTTTGATAATGCATAATAGAAAAAAATGTGATATTTCAAAACATGTCACATCTGGTGGAAAGTATTTTAGGCATTTGATTGGTGACAAAGAATAAGTTCTGTATTCCTATGTCTTTTCCCTGAGACTAATATGAAAATCAATCTGTATTCCATTCATTCATCAAAAAATATTTTTGATACCCAATTATGTTCAGGGCTTTGTACGAAGAATCTTTGGTGTCCCTGAATGGGCTTGCAGTTTAGTGGTGAGATAAATAATTGTTAAATAATTTATTTTACTAAATTAAGTATTTTATTTAATTGTTAAATAATGAGCTACAATTATGAGGAAGATGCTTAGCCTACTAGTCTAGTGCATAAAAGGGAAATTGAAAGGTATGCAAATTGCATACCGTCAACCAGAAACTTATAAAGTAAAATGAAAAAGGTAAAAGAGATTAAAAGTTTGCTAAGAAAACTTTACGACATGCAGAATTTGGACCAGTTGTTAAATTACATCAACAGATATATCACAAAGGTGGCACATCATAGGCATTTCTGATGGTGTATTACACAAAAGGTGGGGCCCAATTAGTACTAAAAGCAAATGCCAATGCTAATACAACATTTAAGGGGAAAAAGGTCTTTCTGATATTTAAGGTATGTGACTTAAAAATTTGGAGATTTTTGAGTTTGCTTTGTCACTAAGCCTCTTATTCAAATTATTCAAAAGTTTACAGAGTTAGGAATGTGTCCTGAGGAGCTGGATATTGTAGAAGAAATTTCTATTTCTAGGAAAGTTGTTAATTAATTTGGTTACCTTAAGCAAATAAAAACCCTCTGGGTGTCATTTTTCTCAACTCTAAAATGAGAGATTGAATTGGATGATCTCAGTTTCCTTCTAGCTATGCTTGCTAAATGCTTCATATGATTGAAGCAGATTGAAAGGCAGTGCATAATATAACACGCACGTACCTGCAGGACTCCATCCTTAGGCAAGCCAGGCATCTGTGCCATTTCATGATTTTCCCCATGTTTTTATTCTCATTGACATCCATCTGACATTATTAAAGCAATTAGGCACCTATATAAAGCAAACCACTAACTTAATTGTACTGATATTTAGATAAAAGGTTTATTTGGAGCAAAAAATATCCTAAGAATCAATATAACACAAAGTGATACTGGTATGTAAAATTGTGTACACACACACACACACAGTGTATTGTTTCTATTGTATTGTATAGTGTGTTGTGTCTATATATGTAGTGATCCTATATATCTAGTCTTCATGATCCTATGCTTTCCTATTAATAAGAGCTCTGGGAGTTCCTGTTGTAAATAAAAATAAATGTTTGGGGGTTTTTTGCAAAAAATATCAGGTCAGAAAAATAATTTAACTCGTTTTCATTTGTATAGAGTCACTTGCACATACCACTAAGCCCTGGGGTGTTTTGTGTCCATCTGTGGGGTGCTCAGACATTACTATCAATCATGCAACAGATGTCGTTCAATCAGAGTTCTTGGCTCTCTTCCCTGATTTTTTGGATCGAATGGAGGGCCAGTTAGGGGTTTTGGAAACAGTTCTTCAGCTTCTAGTGGATCTGCTTATCCATGCAAGGCAGTGACCGGATGCCCGACGGTATTTTATCAGTCAGGATTTCCCACCCACCTGGGTGCCCCAAATCTGTGGCTTAGATTGGCCTTCAGAGTTCACTCGCAGATCACTCTTTACCACTCTTGACCTTTAGGAATGCTGGGTTGGTCCAGGAAGTCAGTCAGACTTAAAGCTAAAATTCTAGATTTGAGCTGAAACTCTGAATTCTAACGATCCTTCAGGAGAACTTGAGTTCTTCCTTAGGGATTTGGAATTGCTCCTGGGTATCTGAATTCTGTTAGGAAGCCAGACACATTTTCATAGTTCTGGGCATGTTGAGTTGCTTGAGTAGAGTTTGGCTGATATTTATTAAGTAGATGTATGTGTCAAGTGTAGAGCTACAGGTGTCTGCATGCATTTTTGAATGTCATTCTCACACAACTGCCTGAAAGTGGATGTTTTTAGTGCTCAAATTTTCAGAGAAACTGCATTGAAGAGAAGCTAAGTACCTTGTCCAAGCTCATTAAGTAGCATGGTCGGGAACTTATTAAACCCAGAACTGTCTGACTTTAAGACTCTAATATAAACCCTAAGCTGCACTGCCCCCTTTGGAATGTTAGTCCCTCACCACCTTTCTTCTCTCAGGACAAAAGATTGTCAGAAACCCAGAGACAGATTTATGGTTACAGGAAGGACTTTGGTCTTTTGGTGACGCTTTTGAGCTATACAAAGCTGGGAAAAATCTTGGGTCTGTCAATTACTAGATACGTTATACTCTACTTCTCTGAATTTCAGTGACTTTATTTGTGAAAAGAGGATGGTAGTGCATGTTTTATATTTTTTTACCAAGATTACAGATGTTAATGCATATAGATCCCTTAGGAAATAACGCTTATCTAGGCATCAAACCTGATAAACAAGTATTTATTTCTTTCCTTTTCCTTTCAGATGGCTCAAAGCCAACTGGACATTCTTTGGGATATGCTAGAGTCTTATGAGCTCAGTAATCATTTGCAGGACCAGGAGATCTCGTAGTTTATCTCCTCCACATGGTGAATTCCTTTTCGTTATTAAGCATCAAATATTTCTTGTATAGCTTTCCCTGATACTTTAAGCAAAGTTAGTCTTGACTTCCTATATATTTAAGGGATTGTGATGATCATTCTCATGTCAGTGTCCCCCCACCCAAACAACATTATTTGAGGATGAGATATAGATTATGTGTTTTATTTCTACTACTAAGCACACAACATGTGTCCAATAAGTGAATGAAAAAACTCCTAGAGCGAGTACATTTGCTTTGAGATTTTTCACAGTAGTTTGATAATCTATCATGGAATGAGTTTTAGAATCACAAATTTTAATATTCTAAAGTTCTGTGAGTTATAAAAAGATAATTGTAAAGACAAATCTCTAACAGGAGATCCAGATATTTCTAATTGGAAAAGACCTGCAAAAAGTGCTTTTCCATGGAATTAACTTCACGTAAACTATTAAAAGGGGACTTTCCTGTTGTGCCACTCTGGAGAGCCTGCAAATGCAGGATGCTGTACCATCTGAAATTAAATGCGTTTACTTTACCCATTGTTATCTAGTAGGATATCCTCTGGGGTTAACGAGTGAGATAGAAATGGTGGAAATTCTCTTTGGCACAGGATATTAGAAGCATCAGAGAGCAGTGTCTCCAAAATACATCCTTTGGAAGGACATTGTACTAGGTGCTTTATCCCCAGCCTTATCTCATATCTCCTCTTGGTGTCCATCCTTGAGAGCAAGCTCAAGTGTAATAACCACAGGAGGGCCAAAGTATGCTCCTCAGTCTTGAGGTAAAGGAAGGATTTAACTAGTTATTTTTCCTTATTTGGACTTTGTATCTAAAGGCAGCACATGAATACTTTGATCCCTTAAATAATCCACTTCTTGAAGCTAACATAATCAATTAACTTAGTGAAATTGGTACATCTGACTTTATTAGAAAACAACACGAAGACATTTTATAATGATTGAAGATTAATATTAGGAAAAATGAACTATAGTGTAATTCTGAGCTTCAATTTTCAATACAGTATAAATAAGAGGATTGTTAATTATTGTGGCTAAGTGATCAATGCAAAATGCCAAATAGACAATTCATTTACTAAAACTCTCTTGGGAAACTGATTTACTTTTGCTCTCTTCTTTGACAATCTATTTTGTATGGCTTAGTCCTGAAGCAATGATGAAAAATATATTCACTTTTAACACTTTTGTTCATATGAAGGGCATTTTAGAGGAGTTTTCCAAAAAAAAGAAAACAGTGCTTTTTTCTGTTTGATGGTTAAGATTCTATTCATCTTTTCTTTCAAAGTTGGCACCAATTACTACATGCTAATTGATAACAACCTAGCTCAAAAGAGCAAATATTGGTTTTCTAAACTAGAATTGATAGAGATGGGAGAACTATTTCTTACTCATAATGCAAAAGACCTTAAGCTCAAAACACTTAAGCATGCAAATAGCATCCTTTCTTGAATTTGGGATTCAACTATATCATTGAAAAGGAGATAACTTGTGAGTAATAGAAACTGTAGGATAGTGTGTTAAAGAAGCAAAAGTTTCGTCTCTCAAACAGAAATCTAGGTAGAAAAGTCCAGGGCAACTCCATTCTCAGGAGACACCAAGCTTATTTTGTTTATCTCCACCACCCCAGATCTTTCACAAACATCTTCATCACATGGGCCAACAGGGTTCTGGATATCCGGCCACATTTTCTAGATTTCATTCTGGAACAGGAGGGTATGTGGAAGGGGGAGAATCTCCCTTTCTGCAAAGAATGTTTTTGGAAGCTGGCTTGTACACCATTTGCCAGTATTTAGCCACATGTCACATGGGCCCCCCGGCTCTTGGCCGGGCCTGGGGCAAAGAGGGGAGTTGGGAAAATGGAATTCGCCCAATAACTTGAACTTGGACCTAGCAGAGTAAAGGAAACAATAAAACTGCAGATATCTCTAAGATCTTATGTGCCAGACATTAAAGTAAGTGCTGTATATACTTTTTTTTCCCATTTCATGTTTAAAACAACATATGCAAATGAAGAAGATGAGGCTCAGAGAGGTTAAGTGACTTATTCAAGCTCATATGACAGCGACAATAGTGGATCTAAACCCAGACTGTTCTACACTGTTTTGCTTTGCTAGAGTAATAATAGATTAGTACAGTGGAATAGAGAGCGTATATAAGAAGTTAAGTTAAAGTTGTCATCAATTACTTACAAAATAAGATTATGGAATTAATGATAGTAATGGGTTACTACTTAGGAAACAGCCAAGATAGATCCTCAGCTCACAGCATACAATAAGATTTATTTTGTATGAATTAAATATATACATATACATATATACAAAAATACTTGAATAAATATATAAGTATATCCAATCTAATACTGACTCAGCAAGGAATTTCGTACATGTGTGAGGAATAAAATACAAATGAAAAAATGATTTGACTTTAAGACTCCTGTCCAAAATGATAAGAGGAAAAAGTAAAGATAAGCTAAGCAAAGAAAATTTAAAACAAATGGAAAATTCAGAACAAATTGTTGATTTGATACATAAAAATTTCATTCAAATCTGAATATTGGCAAAAAACATGAATAACAAACAGGAAACAGAAACACAAATGAAGTAATAAACATAGGAACACCTTAAACGTGAAAAAATATTCCACTAGCTTTTTACCTATCAAAAATTAACAAAATTAAAAAGCGAATCTGGATTTGGCTGCAGTATGTCCAGCTTTGACAGGACTGTTCAGAGAAAGCAATTGGGCAGGGTTATTCAAGGTACCAAAACCTGGACCCCTAATTCTTCTTTATAATTCTATTCTAAGGATGTAACGAGAGATATGGTTAAAGATTTATTTCCAGTTGTGTTTATCATAGCATTGTTTATGTAGCACATAAAGGCAATGACATAATAAGAATTTGTGTAGTGTACAGTGACAGTATAAACAGTGTAATATGGGAAAGTCTATAGCCTATGGAGCCTGAAATAGAGCTCCACTACTTACTGACCGTGAGACCTTGAGAGAGCTGTCCAATCTGTCCGTTTCCTTAGCTATAAAATGGGCATCATACTCATCATCATATCCATCTCATACAGTTGTTCTGCAAGTAAAATATTAATTCATGTAATAATACTTAGAATAGTCATTAGTACAAAGAAAGAGTTATTGTTCAATTATTATAATTATCATTATATTATTATTATTACATTATTATTGTAAATATATAGGCTGTGCTTTTATTCAGCCAGGAAAATTGTGTTCTTAAATAAAGTTAAATAACATGAAATAGTTCTTAATAATGTGTTAGGAAAGAATTATACAAATTATATAAATACCACTTTTTTATTACATAAGATATTTACAGATTAAAGACTGGAATGGAATTTAGGAAAATGTGGACAGTGGTTATCTCTGGGATTGGTGGAATTATGAGTGATGGAATTTACCATATCAACAAACTAAAGAAGAAAAACTGCAGTCATCTCAACAGATACAGAACATACATTTGGTAAAATCAACATCATTCATGGTAATAACTGTCAGTGAACTAGGAGTAAAAGGAAAATTCTTCAACTTAGTATATGGCATCTACTGAAAAACCTGTAATTAACATACTTTATGGGTAAAAGACTGAAATGAATTTTCTCCCTAAGATTGAAAACAAGACGGGGTGCCTGGGTGGCTCTGTCATTAAGCGTCTGCCTTCAGCTCAGGTCATGATCCCGGGGTCCTGGGATCGAGCCCCGCATCAGGCTCCCTGCTCTCCCTCTCCCGATCCCCCTGCTTGTGTTCCCTCTCTCGCTATCTCTCTCTCTGTCAAATAAATAAATAAAATATTTTTTAAAAAAAGAAAAGAAAACAAGGCAAGAATGTCTGTTCCCACCACTCTATTCAACATTATACTGGAAGTTCTAAGACAGTATTATAATGAAAAGAAATTTTTGTAAAAGGCAAACAAATTTGAAATGAATACATGAATTCTCTTGATTTGCAGATAATGTGATTGCCTATACAGAAAATTCCAAATAATGTATATAAAAAATATTACTAGATCTACTAAGTGAGTACAGCAGAGTTGCAGGATAAAAAAATAAAAATCAATCCATCAATCAACATACCAAAAACCCTCTATTGTATTTCTATATGCTAATTTATTGCTAATTAGTAATTGCAAATAATTGCAAATTGAAATTATAATAAATGCAAATTGTAATTTTTTAAAAGTTCCATTTAGAGTAGCACACCCAAAAAGGAAATACTTAAGGACAAATCTAGTAAAGTATGTGAAAGTTTGTATACTAAGAAATATAAAATATTGAGAGAAGCCCATAAAACCTAAATACATGGTGAGATACACCAGCCTCATTAATTGGAAATGGATAGTGTTATGTCAACACCCTCCCAAACTGATATATGCAATCAACACAATCCTGATAAAAATGTCAGCAAGATTTTTTTTTAAAAATTAAGCTAATTTTAAAATTTACATGGAAAAGAGCATTGAGTAGCCAACACAAAAGAACAAAGTTAGCAGATTCACACCACCTGAGTTCAGTACTTACTATGAAGCTATATTAATCAAGAAAGCATGGTATTAACAAAGGATAGATGCAAGGTCAGTGGGACAGAACAGAGAGCCTAGAATAGACCAAAGCGTATATATGATCAACCAATTTTTGACAAATGTACTGAAGCAATTCAATGAACAAATGATAGTGGTTTCCACAAAAATTTCTGGAAAAATTGGGCATCCATATGCAAAAATATGAATCCTGATCCTTACTTCATACCATTTCTAAAAATTAACTCAAAATGCATCATAGACCTAATGCAAAACTAAAACTATCAAAAACCATAAAAGACACTTTTTGATTTTAGGTTAGGCAAAGGTTTTTTGTTATTTGTTTTAGATAGGACACAAAAACATCAACCATAAAAGAAAACATTGATAAATTGGACGTTGTTGAAATTAAGAAGTTCTGCCCCTATATATAGTTCTATATATATAATGAAAAAAGACAAGTTGCACTCTTGGAGAAAATTTTTGCAAAACACAATTTTGATAAAGGACTTATATTCAGAATATATAAACAACTCTCACAGTTCAGTAATTTAAAAAAAAAACCCAACTCTCAACAAATTGGGTCTGGAAGGAATGTACCTCACTGTAATTAAAGTTCATATCTGAAAGCCTACAGTTAACATCACACTCAACAGTGAAAAGTTGAAAGCTTCTCCACTAAATTTAGGAAAAAGACAAGGATTCCCATTCTCAACATTTAAGTGTTTACAATTGTTATATCATCTTGTGGATTGACCCCTTTATCACTACGTAATGCCCTTCTTTGTCTTTTATTTCAGTCTTTGTGTTAAAGACTATTTTGTATGATATAAGTGGAGCTACCCTTGCTTTCTTTTGGTTTCCATTTGTATGAAACATTTTTTTTCCATCTCTTCACTTGTAGTCTGTGTATGTCTTTAGATCTGAGGTGAGTCGTGTATGCAACATATAGTTGGGTCTTGTTTTTTATCCTTCTGCCACTCGAAGTCTTTTGATTGGAGAAGTTAGTCCATTTGCACTTAAAGTAATTATTGATATATATGTACTTATTGCCATTTGGTTAATTGTTTTCTGGCTGTTTTGTAGTTCTTCTCTGTTCCTTTTTCCTTTTGCTTTCCTCCCTTGTGCTTTGATGACTTTCTCATTATCTTTTGTGCATCAACACATTATATGTATATAAATACACTGAGATATTATATTTCAGCATATTTTAAATTGATTGCAAATTAAGTTTGTATGTATTCTAAAATTCCATTTTTACTCCTCCCCTGTGTTTTATGTTTTTGATGTGACATTTTACATCTTTTTATTTTGTGTATCCTTTAATTATTGTAGTTATAGTTATTTTTACTACTTTTGTTTTTTAACCTTCATACTGGCTTTATAAATGATTAATCCACTTCCCTTATTTTATATTTACCTTTACCAGTGAGATTTTTACTTTCATGTGATTTCTTATTATGAATCGATATCTTTTCTTTTCAGCTTGAAGTTTCTTTAATATTTCTTATAGGGCTAATTTAGTGGTGATAGACTCCTTTAGCTTTTGCTTCTCTGGAAAACTCTTTATCTTTCCTTCAATTCTGAATAACCTTGTTTGGTAAAGTATTCTTGCTTGGAAGTTTTTTTTTTTCCTTTTAGCATTTATAATATATCATGCCACTCTCTTCTGGCCTACAAGATTTCTGCTGAGAAATCCGTTTATAGTCTTATAGGGGTTCCCTTGTAGGTAATAAGTTGTTTTTCTCTTGCTGTTTCAAAATTCTCTCTTTATCTTTAACTTTTGGTATTTTAATTATAATGTGTCTTGAGGTGGGTCTTTTTGGGTTCACTCGCCCACCATCCCTGGGAGGGGCTGCAGTAGTGTTGTGAGGATGCAGGGTGGCTGTCTGTCATCTCTGGTGGGGCCATGTCACTGGTGTATGGGGGTGGGGCACTCCCCCACATTTGGAGAAACCATGGTAACAGTGCAGAGGGGTGGGGGCATTCATTCACTGCTTCTGGCAGGGCCACGGTGGTGGTGTAGGTAGGTAGGTGCTAGCGGGATAGAGTAAGAGTGCAAAAATGGCACCCACCAGCACTTCCATCCCCGGAGAGAGTTCCAACAGGTGTTTGCCCCTCACAGATGCTTTAAGATTAGCAAATGAATCTCCTTCACATACAATCTAGGCTCTTTTCAAACTGCTGCTTCTGTCTTGGTCCCGGGGCAAGTGGGTTGACACTCAAGCCCTTTAAGAGTGAAATCTTTGTTTCCTACAGCCCTGTGGTTTTCCTGGATATAAGTCCCATTGGTTTTCAAAGTCAGATGTTTTGGGGCCTTTTCGTTCTCATGCAAGTCCCAAGAGTTGGGGTGCCTGATGTGGGACACAAAACCCTTGCTCCTCAGAGAGGAGTTCTGTATTTTTTTAAAAGATTTTATTTATTTATTTGAGAGAGAGAGAATGAGAGATAGAGAGCATGAGAGGGAAGAGGGTCAGAGGGAGAAGCAGGCTCCCTGCTCAGCAGGGAGCCCGATGCGGGACTCGATCCTGGGACTCCAGGATCATGACCTGAGCCAAAGGCAGTCGCTTAACCAACTGAGCCACCCAGGCGCCTGAGAGGAGTTCTATATTTATGAGACCCCTTCCAATGGTGAGTTGCCATACCAGGGGTGTGGTTTCTGGCAAGCCCACATTGCTGCCTCTCCTACCTGTCTCAGTGTGGCCCTTTTAGACTCTGTTGTGGAGTAGCTGTTTAGCTGATTCTCAGATTCTTTTCAGAGGGAAATGTTCCGTATATAACTATAGATTCGTTTGGTCCACGAAAGGAGGTAAGTTCAGGATCTTCTTATGTTGCCATCTTGAACCACTCTCCTATCCTGAACATTTCGATTTATGCAAAGCAGGAACTCCACGAATGAAGCCAAATAAGAATGAAACAGAATGCCACGTGTGCCTAACTCAGCCTTTCAAAAACTGCCTGTCTTCCATGGTCTGTGAGGTCCCAGCCAACAGCAGCTTTTTGGAGAAAATTCTCAGAGCTGGATTTCAGAATCAAAACCTCCGTGTGGATAGCAGCTATGACACTGATTAGGACAATGGCATCTCACTTTCTCAGGCTTTAGGCATTGTCATTATTAGAGATAATTGGGTACATGTAAAAGCCACAGCCACTTAAGGCTTCCCACTTTCCACTCTTAGCATCTTTTGTTCTTAGGGAAGATTTACCTCACACACTGCTTCTAGAGGCATCTTCCTTATTTATACTGAAATAAAGCCTTAGGTCATGAGCAACATTTGGAGCAGCCCATCATTCATCTCCAGAGAAGGCCAAAGTGTTCCATCTCAATTGTATAATGTCCTAGAGGTACCTTAGACATCATTGTCTCTGCCTAAAGTTTCTCTACTTGTAAATTAAAAAATAAGAGTGCGCAGAGGGTCATAATTCTTCTCTGTACCTGTTTCTCCCAGTTACAATAATTTTCTTTGTCTAGCAAAGCAGGAAAATAATATATACCGTGAGCTTGGATAACATACTGATCTGTCATCATTAGGTACGTTTGATAGACAATGTACCTTGCTGCTATTGTATATTCAGTAAGAATACTGGAGAAGAGTAAGCACCTTTACGTGCAGTACCACTGCCTACCCTGTTATAAGTAGTTCACAACAAAGTGCTCCCTTCTCTTTGAGGAGAGGAAACATATTTTAGGTAGTATTCAGTTCCTGACTTTAAAGTCCAGTGACATGGTGACTATTTTCACACTATTTTGTTTGGAACCACTTGCCATGGTGATGGCAATTCATGAGGCAGCTCCTATTATCTTTAATGACAGTCCACTGGAATTCATTTTTTTTTTAAAGATTTTATTTATTTATTCATGAGAGACAGAGAGAGAGAGAGAGGCAGAGAGAGAAGCAGGCTCCCGAGGAGCAGGGAGCCTGATGTGGGACTCGATCCCAGGACCCTGGGATCATGACCTGAGCTGAAGGCAGACGCTTAACCATCTGAGCCACCCAGGTGCCCCCACTGGAATTCATTTTTTATCTCCTAATGCTGTTATACAGCTGGAAGATGTGTGTGTAGATAGATAGATGGATAGATAGATAGATAGATAGATAGATAGATAGATAGATAGATAGATAGATGATAGATAGCAAGGTTGTAGAATCTTGAGCATACCCTAGTATGCTAACCCTTGTCATTTCGAGAGCTTTTACAAGGTAGAAACACTTTAAAGATTCCTATTTACTAAACATGTATCTCAAATCCAAAGCAAGTCTTATCAATTAATTCAGAATGTCAAGGACATGATTCTGATATGTGGACAGGGTTTGAAATCACCTCACTAGGAGGAAAGGCTAGCATGGCTGCCTATTATTTGACTCAAGTTTCACATTTGGACTTTGTCAATCTCATACACTGATACAGCATCAAAATACCCTGTCATTTTTCCTCCAAAACTTTTTTAAAAAAAAATTTATGTCTGCCACCCCATGGTACTTTTACCACCATAGTTATAAGCCTGGATTATTGTAACATCTATCAGCTCAGCTCCTCGTTATTTGCACCCTCTAACTTGCATACTGTCTTTCCGACATGTTTATTATATACTGCATTTGATTGGCGGCATAGAACGATACTGTCTACTTTGCTATCATAGTTGGTGTGTTGCCTAGACCAAGTGGCTGTTCTCAGTGTATCCACCTAAGCAGAATACGAAGTAAAAGGGTATAAACCTTAACTCAGCTTCCCATCCCAGTGCATCAGTGTTTTACTATCTTTCAGGGTCTAATTCCTGGGCTTGGAAATAGGGAAAGTGGGTAAAAGTCCTGATTCTGTTATTTACCAGCTTTGATCTTGGCCTTCAGTTTCCTCACCTATAAAATAGATGCTCAGCAGTGGTTCCTAAACTTGGCATTGTATCAGAATCTGTTAGAGAGCTTATTAAAAACATAGGTTCCCAGTTGCCACTGAAGGTGTAAAGAATCAGAATGATCAGCCGTGGAGGACTGGCATTTATATATTTAGTAAGCTTCTCAGGTAGTTTTTATGCATCTGTCTAACCTTTGGCTAGAGTTCATGGACCTTTGATGAAATGACTTTTGAGGTCTTGTCCAGATTTCATAATCTATGTTTCTAGGTCAAAAAAATAAAGAAAAAAGAAAAGTGAATAACATCCAACCCCACGACTGGTACGTATTTGACATTTTGTTAGCATAGGTTGATTTATTCATAGTGACCATAACAATAGCATCACACGTTAAATTGACAGACATTTTTAGGTACTTTATACATGTTATCTCATGTAATGTTAATAACTAGTCTACTAGGTGGCTGTTGATATTCTTCCTTCTGAGGTGGCATAGAGGTTGGGTGAGAAGGAAGAAAGAAACTACCCAACCTCTTGCCTGGCTATAATTATCTACTGACCCCGGTTACTCCTGCTCAATTACTGATTTTCCCACCTAGATCACTGTGCTTTCTTTCCACGGCTTCCTCTGTCACCATTTCAGGTAACTTCAACATCTTAATGAATAACCTAGCCAACATCATTGTCTCTCTGCTCCATTTCAGCCACTTACTTCAATGGTCAAACCCTTGACCTTGATATAAGTAACTTCTCTCGTTCTAAAATCTCAGCTTCAACCACTACTTCTTCTAACCAGCTCACCTACTCTATCGTTTCCATTTGAATTGGTCTTCAACTTTATCAATGCATCATCTGTTGAACCGCTACATTTCTCACCATCAATTTCTCATTTTGTTTCCTCACATTGCTCTTTATCTGACTTAGATTCTATGTCCCAGAATTATAATCACTCCCTTATAAATATGCAGAACCCCTCTCCTTCCACTGTATTATCTGGTTAAGCCTGGATATTGCTTAAATGCTACTGCCAGCCTATTTTGTGCCTGCACACAAGCAGCTAATTATACACCACTGGGAAAAAACAACAACACATAACCATGCGGACCAACATGAGTGCAAACTCATGACCTGAAATTTAAATGGGTTTTCTATAGCTCTTTTTTAGTTTGTTGCTATCACTCCTCAACAAAACCATTGTATACTTTTACTTTCTCTCCAAACAGTCACACCTTACAAAGCCAACTCATTATCAGCTGATGACTAGCTCACAGATCATTGAGGAAAGAAAAGTGACCAGATTAACCAAAGTATTTGTGTTCCCAAATACTTTCCTCTTAAATTCTCTCCTCTCTCACACATCATCCACCTTCTTTTCTGGAGAGGAGGCTATGATCAGCCTATGGGTGTGCGGCAGTGTCTCCTATCTTTAGAATGAACAGACACGCAAACAGATACAATGAAACCGCTATTCTGCTCAAAACCTCCCTGTTTTGCTAACCCTTTTACACTGAAGCATCTTTAAAAGTCATCTGTGGCTACTAAATCCATCTATATAGGCTGTGTTCACTTTTCACTCTCTGTCCTTTACTTCCCCTACTCCATGAAGATTCTTTGCAAGCTCGCCAATGATCTGCATGAAAAGTTATTCTGGAAAATAACATTTTCCCCATTTTCCATGACATCACACTTTTAATTTTCTTTTCAACTGTCCCTTCTCAGTCTTTCCTGGCTTCTAATTTACTAATTTCTCCACTTCTCTTGAATCTTTTGTTGCTGAAGTGATGCAAGGATGAACCAAGGTGTGGCGTGGGTCAGAACGGAAGGCACTCTGGCTAGTTTAAGCAGAGAGGGATGTCTTCTTAAAAGTGGGGGAATAATAATAATAATAAAAATAAAATAATAAAGTGGGGGATTAAATACCTTACATTACTTTAAGTGAACGAAAGAAAGCAATGTTTGTCTGAGCTTCCAGAAAGGACTCTCACTGAGCAACTGAGCTTCCAAGAATGCTGCCGTACCTGGCATGATTAACAAGCTGTAGAATTAGTGGTTGCTTTCAGAGTTGGGAAGCTGTCACCGTACCTGCTGACTGCAGAACCACAGTAATATCAGTACTCACAAAATGATGCCCATGTCTGCCTCACTGCTCACATATCTCAGTTCTAAACTCCATATGTCTGATTAGAACTGAAATCCCACCTGGAACCCAAGTGAAGGGAATGGGAAACATAGTCACTGGTTTTTCAGACTCTGCAGCCCAGGAAGTTACATTAGGAGTCTGGAAAGCACATTGTGAGCCAATCCACTGTGTTTGTTGCAGTCCCGTTTACTTCTCTTTACACCCCTAGGGACTTCATCCAATCCCATGGATTTAATATCATCTATGCGTGATGACTGCTAAATCTTTATTTCTAGGCCTGACCTCTCCCTGGAGTGAACTTCAGGCAGACACATATCATTTAGCATCTCCATTCGGATGTCTACTAAACACTTTACACTAAAATTGCAAAAATACTCTTGATTTGTCAACTTGCTTCTCCCCATCTCATACTTACCTTACAAAACAACAAACAACAACAACAACACATAACCTTATAGACAGTTGCTTCAGCCAGAAATTGTAGGGATTATCTTCGATTCCTTGCCTTCCATTACTCTCTAAATTCAATTTCTCAGCAAGTTCTATTGATTCTAACTCCTGAACATGTACCAAATCTGTGCTTCTCCCTTTATTTTTCATTATCAGTCCTATTCCAAGCCATCATCACCTCCTTCCCAGATGTCTGCAGTGGTTTTAAACTAGTCCCCAGCTCTGACTCATGTCCCTTTACAACCTGTTTTCTACTCAGCAATCGTGAGTTACAAAAATACTTTCCATTCATTTCCCATCCTGTTTAAAATATACCCAGGGGCGCCTGGGAGGCTCAGTCGGTTAAGTGTCCGATTCATGATTTAGGCTCAGGTCATGATCTCAGGGTTGTGAGATCGAACCCCCAGTAAGACTCCATGCTGGGCACGGAGCCTGCTTAAGATTCTCTCTCTCCCTCTCCCTCTGCCCTCCTTCCTTTCTCTACAAAAACAAACAAACAAACAAACAAAAAATCCAGTCCTCTTAGCTTGGCTCATGGCTCCCCATTATTCGATCCTCGCTTAGCCTTCTGTCTTCATCTCCTATCACTGCCCCTTTATCCATAAGTACATGCCGAACTTCTTGTGGTTCCCTGACTGTGCCCAACTCGTTCTTGCCTTAAGATATTTATACTAATTCTACTAATAATTTTCTTCCCATTAAATATTTATCTTCTTACTATTTGTATCCTCCCCTTTTTACTTCTTAACTTGAATGTACTCTTCAGAATGACTCATGTGAGTAAGCCCTCCTTATACCTATCCTGTTTACTCAGATTCTAGAACAGAAACTGACAAAAGGGTAATATCAAGAATACTGAATGAATTAATAAGTTATACCGACGCAGATGAGAAAAATGATGCATGAAGGAATAAAGACACATAGGTTCTCATAAATAGTGAATGGCATATCTGGAATGCAATTCCAGATCTCTTTGACTCTGAGGCATGCTCTCCTAACTGCTCCCTTCTCTTGCTGGAGCTAGACTCCTGACTTGTTGCTAGGCCTCTATTTTCCTCCTTTCAAAACCATTCTTCTAAGTAATCTTAAAGAACTACTCTGATATCGCTATTTTAAAAATCTTTACTAGTGCTCCATTGCCTACAGCTTAAAGTAAAAGTTCCTCTTTATAGCAGGTAAAGCCTTCCTCACACTGACTTCATGCCATCTGTGAAATATTTCTTCCACTGCTGTACAAAATCTCTGTCTTGTTGTGGCCAATATTTGCCATGTTTAAAAACCCCTCTATTTGTTGTTTTTAATTCCCATCATTGGAACTCTGGTTCTGTTCCCTCACTTCTGGGTTTTGCACTAGATATTCATTCAGGCAAAAATTGACAAGGCAAGAAACAACAAACGTTGGAGAGGTTGTGGAGAAAGGAGAACCCTCTTACACTGTTGGTGGGAATGCAAGTGGGTACAGCCACTTTGGAAAACAGTGTAGAGGTGCCTCAAAAATTTAAAAATAGAGCTACCATATGACCCAGCAATTGCACTCCTGGGTATTTACCCCAAAGACACAGATGTAGTGAAAAGAAGGGCCATATGCACCCCAATGTTCATAGCAGCAATATCCACAATAGCCAAGCTGTGGAAGGAGCCAAGAGGCCCTTCAACAGACGAGTGGATAAAGAAGATGTGGTCCATGTATACAATGGAATATTACTCAGCCATCGGAAAGGATGAATACCCAACTCTTACATCAACATGGATGGGACTGGAGGAGATGATGCTAAGTGAAATAAGTCAAGCAGAGAAAGTCAGTTATCATATGGTTTCACTTATTTGTGGAACATAAGGAACAGCATGGAGGACATTAGGAGAAGGAAGGGAAAAATGAAGGGGGGGAAATGGGAGGGGAAGATGAACCATGAGAGACTATGGACTCTGAAAAACAAACTGAGGGTTTTAGAGGGGAGGGGGGTGGGGGGATGGGCTAGCCCAGTGATGGGTATTAAGGAGGGCACGTACTGCATGGGGCACTGGGTGGTATATGAAAACAATGAATCGTGGATCACTACATCAAAAACTAATGATGTATTGTATGGTGACTAACATAACATAATAATAATAAAAAAGAGATATTCATTCATTGAACATGCATGGAGGGTGAACTCCGTGCCAGACATTCCTTGGATTAAGGACCCTCCTTTGAGCCAAGGCATTGGTAAAGGCTGTGTTCTAGAACATCCCAGGATGCACACCACTTTGAGTACACTGCCCTTGAAGGCAGCTCCTGCTAGGCCCACACTTCTGATCACTCAACTTCTCATTTCACGAATCAGGGCTCCCCTTTGGCCTTGATTCTAAAGTTTCTAGAAAATCAATGACAAATCCTATACATCCCTCTACAAAGTTAATATGAACCAGCAGTTACTCTCCTTTTCTCTATCAAAGCTTGTAGTGAGTGAATTAAAAAGAAGAGAAGTGAAAAGAAACTTCTAAGTGCTCTCAAACTTCATCTGTAGAAATCCACTGCCATGCTGAGGCAAACTTTAAAAAATATATACTTTTAATGAAGTCCCATTAAAAACAGATATACTGTGCTGGATAGCTTTTATGTATTTCTTTTCACATCATTGCTGATTTCCCAAGGTACTTGTGTTCACAGAAGCTCTTCCTTTTTCTATCAGCCTGTTCCTCCTGCCAGATGCATTCATTGAGGCCACAAGGCAAAGATTTAGAGAAATTGCCATCATGAAAGCAAAATGATGGCTCCAAAAACAGCACTGTTGCTTTGAATCCGACGGAGGGAGCACACTGATTTAAGAAGAGAGAGTTCACTTCCATTAAAAGTGAGGGAATTACGTTCAGTAATACAGAACAAAAGAGAAGAAGAGGAAAAAAGACTAGCACATGCCTCTTTATTATTATTTTTTGGAAAAAAGTTACTGTTCAGAATGGCCATCTGTGACACTGTTGAGAGACATTCCTTCTGTTATTTCAAAGAAACAAGACTTTGAATTCTGAAACAGATATAATGCCCCCCAAATTCCTATTCCCTTTCTTCAGGAAGCGCTGGTCTGCTCACCAACTTCTGCCTTGACAGCATTCCTCCACATGAAGATTCGCTTTCCCTCATGGAACTGGAGGTACGGGGTGTAATGCTAGTGGCTGACTCCTCAAAATAGGAATCCCTTTGAGTTCTTGGAGTTGTGACTTCTAGTAATTACAGCCAGAACGCCAGGTGACTGGTCTCCCGATTCTCCAGTCACCACCACTGCCTAAGCTTGGTCTATTTTTATTTACTTTTCTCAGGTTTATTTTTCTTATTCGTTAAGTGAGGCATATAATACCTGTATTATATGACTTTTATAAGGATTAAATGAATGCTACGACAGCCTTCATCATCTCCTTCCCGTTTTGAAGGTGAGCATTTTCTTATGAGCTATTATTTTCTTTGGAGAAAGAATCTTGTTCTTGAAACCCCATCTCTGTGTCTTCTTGATATTTATTTTTTGATTGATGCAATTACCTGCTTCCTAAGACTTCTGTTGCTTCCTGAGGCCCAACTCTTGCATAAACATCATCTAGTTGCTTGTTGCTAGATTTCCCTAATAGTTTGCTTACCTACTGGAACTGCTTTCATTTATTGATTCTACAATTATTTAACAACCAGCTGCTCCTATGCCAGGGAATAGGTTGGGCACTGTGGATTCGAAGATGGGAAAAATGCAGCTCCTACGTTGAGGTGGGAAATTCTATTAAGCACGATAGATCAGCTCTAGATACTAGGATGTTTCCAGTGGAACCTTGAAACAGGAGGTAAAACAATTTGGGAAGGATATAAAAGATGAAAATGTCTGCTAATCATCATTTGCATTCTCCCAAAGAAGACCAAGACAAAGATTTGGGTAGAGGTGATATATGTGAAAAGTGGTCCCAGGATGAGAAGGAAGTGAGGCAAATGGGAGAAAATGAATAATAGGTGTGTAGCTTGAGTGGGCTGTGGGTGACTCAGGCTCAGTCTTGCCGAGAACACTGTGAGGAACCTTGTGGAATACAGCATAGAGTTTTCCCATCAAGCGATGTAAAAGCTGGGGATGCTTGTCCTCTGACTGTTGTCTCCCTTTGGCTGAGGCGTGTCCTCTGGGTGTTAAATCCTGGGAAGTTGCAGGTTGCCCTGAACCTGAGCCGAGAAAGGGGAATCTTTAAGCTTTCCAACTGAAAAAGAGTTTTCAAAGAAAGCCCTCAGGCAGGGAAGCAGAAAGAGGCAGGTATCTGCAACAGGTGCTATCAGAGTGCATACAAACTGTCCCCCAAGTCCCACATGTATAACCTGGAAATGAGCTGAGAGGACATGGGGCAGTGCCACCACAGAACCTGCTGTATTCCATCTTATTATTTTTAAAAGTTCAGTCCCTTGATTGAGGTTCCCTAGCTTATAGTCTTGCTCATCTAACCACTGTTCCATTGTTACTTGAATCTCAGCTCCTCCAGAAATAGCTAATTGGTTCTAAACAAGCAAACATTGTAGAAAATATTTCACTTTGTATTCTTACCTATAGTTTCTCTTAGTTGTAGATATGAGTGATTTCCCCAGCAGAATTAAGGCTTATGTGTTTTACATAGACTGGGATGGAAGGTAGCGTTCCATTATATCCTTCTGCTCAAGTCGACATTAACTGGTGGGGTTTTTCCCCAGTTTTATTGAGAAATATATATAGCATAATGTTTGACTCAATATATTGTAAAATGATGACCACAGTAATTTTAGCTAACATCCATCATCTCATAAGGATACCAAAATAAGTAAAAAGGTAAAAAAGTGTTTTTCCTTGTGGTGAGAACTTTTAGGATCTACTCTCTTTACAACTTTCATATATAGCACGCAGCAGTGTTAACTATAGTCATCATGTTGTACATGACATCCCTAATGTTTATTCATTTTGTAACTGGAAGTTTGTACCTTTTGTCCACCTTCATCCATTTCTCCCTCCCCCACCCCCACCTCTGGTAACCACAAAGCAGATCTCTTTTTCTGGGTTTGATTTCTTTGTTTTGTTTGTTTTTTAGATTCCATATATAAGTGAGATGATACAATAGTTGTCTTTGTCTGACTTCTTTCGCTTAGCATAATGGCTTTAAGAACTATCCATGTTGTCTCAAATGGCATGATTTCCTTCTTTTTTAGGACTGAATAATATATGTATTGTATATTATATATATTGTGTATATATATATATATATATATCTCACAACTTCTTTATGCATTCATCTGTCTATGGATACTTAAGTTGTTTCCATGTTTGCAACAGTTATTGTAAATAATGCTGCTATGAACATGAGGGTTCAGATCTTGTCAACATAGTGTTTTCATTTCCTTTGGATTTATTACCAAAAGTGGAATTGCTGGATCATATGGTAGTTCTAGTTTTAATTTATTGAGGAACCTCCATACTGCTTTTAATAGTGGCTGTACCAATTTATAATCAGCTGGTGAGTTTTTATACTCTGGAGCAGATAACACAGAGGGTGATTTTCTTTACCCATTCATTGTGAGACCTTCCCTCTGGGCTGGTGTTCTTTTATGATTCATGCTACTTTTACTAAAGTGAAAATGATGCTTAGCTATTTTTGAAACTGTTCAAATGATTCCCTCTCTCTACTTCAAGTACCCCAATATATTGAATTTTATGAGGACAGTGGCCTTAGCTCTCCTGCTACCTCCTCACACCATCCTTTTCATTACTGTCAATGTCATCTTGTTAAAACTTAAGTCAAAAAATAGCATTCCCTTCCTCAAAAATTTTTGCTGGCAAGTTCAGACTTTGGTATGAGATTCAAAATCCTAAGGGTCTGACTCCACCTTACACCCCCTTCCTTATATGCCACTCAATCTGTCCTCACCTCTTCAATGTCTCTTTAGCTTCCATTGTTCTCATCATGTGGAAACTACACCCACTTGCTTTGCTGCCATTTATTGAAATTTCATTCATTATGGACAACACGAAATAGTTGTGACTTTTCCACCTGACTGCAGAGCCTCTGCTATTACAAAAGCTGATATAATGTCTACCACCACATGAGGACAGTGCAGAGAGGGGGAAAAAGTAGACAAAAATGGAGCAGTGTGGAATCTTATATCCTGTACATACCTGAGTTCAGATATTTACCACTGGGTAATCTCATTCAACCAAATAACATGGGTTGTTTTTTAACTCCATTTGCTGAAATAACATGTGGTCAAGGATAAGGACTCTAGGAAGATGGTAGCCTAACTGCACTGAATCCCACACAGAAACCCTGTGACTAGGAAGCTAAACAAAGTCCCACAGCGACCATATATAACAAACTCAGTCGCAAGGAATCCCCATGAACTCTAAAAGATATGCAAGTGGAAAAATGCAACAGCACCATGATTCATACTGTATTGGGCTTGCAGGAGAGAAGCTGCCTTGACTGCTAGCTAACTCAGAATAGCCAACTGCATACAAAGCTGAACGTGTGAATCTGAAATCAGGAGCTGAAACATGGAGGGAGTCTGTGCAATCTCCAGTTCACGGATGAGTGCCGGAGACCGTAGTACACTGGTCGGAACTAGAGTAGTCTGGGCCTCAAGCACTTTGACACTGACTGAAGAACGAAGTCTAACACTGAGGAGAAACTTCCAGGAGTAGAATCAAAATTGATCAAGACTGGGACCGTGGGGCAAAAAAAGAAGTTCTAGATAAAAATGTCAAAGAGGAATAGAACTAGAAAACCCCAGCATGCCCTAGACCATGTATCTGAATATTTCACAAGTACCTGGAAATGGGAGTTCCAGAGCTGTGAGGCTGGGAAATCTATTCTAGCCTCACCTCGTCTCCTAAGAATAGAAGAAAACGCATTCGACTTAAGTACAGAAAAGAACTGTGGGAGGGGTGCCTGAGTGACTCAGTTGGACTCTTGATTTCGGGTCAGGTCATGCATGATCTCGGGGTCTTGAGATCAAGCCTGGTGTAGGGCTCTACATTCAGCGGGGAGTCTGCTTGAGATTCTCTGTCACTCTCCTTCTGCCCTTCCCCGCCCCCCCATATGCTCTGTCTCTCTCTCTCTCTCTCTTTCTCTCTCTAAAATAAATAAATAAATCTTTCAAAAAAAAGGAAAAGAATTGTGAGACAATTCCATATAGAGTTAGTATAAAATATAAAAACAGAAAGACATGGGTACAGAACAATTAAATCCCTAGCCTAATATTTAAATATGACACAAAAGGAATTAAGAAAATGATAGAAATAGAAGTCTTAGATAAGCAGAATAAGCAGCAATTATTAAAATTCAAAAATAAAATAATTGGAAGAGAAAAAAATAGAAAGAAATCTATCAAAATGAGGGAAAGATTTAGAAATAAAAGAAAAAATGTCATTTCAGAAGTGAACATTAAGCTATAAGGAACTCAGGTCGCCTAGGTGGCTCAGTCAGTTAAGTGACTGCCTTCGGCTCAGGTCATGATCTCAGGGTCCTGGGATCGAGCCCCGCATCGTGCTCCCTATTCCACGGGAAGCCTGCTTCTCCCTCTCCCACTCCCCCTGCTTGTGTTCCCTCTCTCGATGTGTGTCTGTCTGTCAAATAAATAAGTAAAATCTTTATTAAAAAAAAGAAATAAAGAAAGAAATCTTGGATCCTGTATTAGATCTCTGTCTCTCTCTGTCAAATAAATAAATAACTAAAATCTTAAAAAAAAAAAAAACACCTATAAGGAACTCAAAAGCAAACAAAGCCACAGATAATACCTTAAGACTAATAGATGGTTGAAAGGATGAAACACTTAAAACTCACAAAGTGAAGAGAGATATAAAGAAGCAAGAGAAAGTGAAATATACAAAATGCAGGCAAAGAATATCTCCTGTGCATAAAATAGAAATTGCCAAAGAAGAAAAATCAAAGCAACGGAATAGAACAAACACTAGAAATAAAAATCAAGAAATATCTCCTGCGATAAAAAAAAAAAATTGGAAGTCAAAAATTGAAAGGGGTTACTACCTATCCAGGAAAATTAACCTAGAATGGTCAATATTGATACATATTCTAATAAAACAATTGGACTTTAAAGAAAAATATATATATTTGTGGTCTCGTTTGAACACCCAGTCAAAAGGACCAAGTAACTTATAAAGGAAAGAATATCAGACTCCTTGGCTTTTATGTCAGAATGCAAATGGGTAATGTATTTAAGACACTCAGGAAAAAAGATTTGATCCAAACTGATCTTTATGTAATAAAAGCCAAAGATAAGTGATTATGAGCTTGCAAAAATTCAGGAAATATTATTTCCATGTTCACTCTCCAAAAACTCTATTAGAGAATAAACTTCAAATAACCAAAATTGTTGGAGGGACATCTGCATAAGGACCAGGATTAAATATATATTTAACTGTAGAACCCAGAATAAATAGATTTCTGAGGAAGGTGATGCGGCGTGTAATGGCTATACCTCTGACAGTCAAAAGAATATGGTGGAAGTTTGAAGAGAGGGCATGGGGAAAGGGAAAAAAGAGTTGGCGGCTCATTTTACTAGTGCTCACAATGAAGCAGAGAGATATAAAGATACAATGAAGATGCAACAAAGAACCTTTATGCCCCTGAAAAAGAAAGAACCAAGGCTAGCATGCAGTACAATGTTAATCGGTAAAACAGAAACACAAATGTTTTTAAATACCTAAAGATATACAATGTTACTTCCAAGGCTCCATCCCAGTGATATGTTGCCAATGTTGCAAAAAGAGATAATATCCACACAAGGCCCTTTATTGCAGCACTATTGGTAAAAGCAAAGACTGCAAAGGACCTAAGTTATCCCCAACAGGGAACTAGTTAGAATAACAGTGGTGCATTCACACAAAGAAATAGTAAGCAACTGTAAAAGGGAATAAATAGTTCTTACACTTCTACGGAATGATCATAGGATATGTTACAGAGTGAGTATAAATATATATATTCCAATTTTAGTATTTCTGTGAGTTTGTACTGGTTTGGTCGTAAAATTAAATACTTGATATCAGGGGCACCTGAATGGCTGTCAGTTGAACGTCTGACTCTTGACTTTGGCTTAGGTCATGATCTCAGAGTCCTTGAGATTGAGCCCTGCATTGGGCTCTGCTTGGAATCTGCTTGAGATTCTCTCTCCCTCTCTCTTTGCTCCCCCTCCGTCCCCCTCAAAAATACATTTAAATTTTTTTTAAATAATAAATAAATATCAGGTTGGGACTGGTTCTTCTAGATTAGGCCCAAGTTTCTCTATCTATATTGTTCTAAGTAATAAAAATGCTTGATTCCCTTAACTGATTAGCAGTTGAGATGCTTAGAAGAAAAAATTTCTAGACCATTAAGTCATCAGGCTAACCTTTGTGAAAGGTATTGATATAATAATGTAAGCTTCCCCTTTCTCATCACCTTGTCTACCTTTCCTACAATCTCGTTAGGTGGTGGATCACCCTAAGTTTTCCAGTTAGTACACTGATTCAGTAGCACTCACTGTACATTGTATCAATCCATTTGAACTTACTGAGGATTAGGTTATAGAAGAGGAAGTTAGATGCCTCCCTAAGTCCCTTCTTCACTTCTTACATACTAACTGAATTTACAGCTAGGTATATGACAACCCAGTTAAAGATTACACTGTTATCCTTTCTTGGAGCTGAATGTGCTCATGGGACTAAGTTCTTCCCATTGGGATGTGGATGAACTCTTAGGTGCCATTGCTGGTTTATGCACTTCAAAGGAAGAAGCATGCCTAATGGCTGCAAGAACCCCCTTCCTATGGGCCATAACGAGGATGATTGGCAGGACCCAGGCCATCCATCTTGAACAGTGAAATGCAAGTTCTGTGTTGAGGATGATATAGCCCCAACAAGATGGAAGCAATGGGAGCCTCTGTTGATTGTGATGTGCTCCCTACCAGCCCTGGATGACAAACCCAGACCTTTCTGTGAAGAGAAAGTAATCTCATTTTCTTTAAACTATTATTATTTTGGTCTCTGTCTTATAGTAATTAAACTTACACCTCCCCCAGCTAATACTAATAGGAACCGATAGGAAATGACTTGGAGTCTGGGAAGGATAAAGTCAGTTTGTTTGTTCCCAATGGCTTACATTTTTTGAAGAAAAGGCCAAAAACTTCAATACTAAAAAAAAGTTTAAAGTTAAAGTAATTTTATAGTTTGAAAATCTGTACTGATAGAAAGTGCTTATATCTACAATCCTAATATGTTTTGCCCTGATGCCCTTAATCTTTTATGGTTTGCTCTCAAAATTCTAAAGTACTTTAAAGTCCAGCTAAGGAACAATGTATCAAAAAGTATTGGTTGAAGCAATTTACTGACACCAGTTTCAATATCAATTATATAGTGATATTGCCAATTGGCAGAAGACTGAAATGAAATCCAATGTAAACCTTGCCCTAAAAATAATTGTCTAAAATATTGATGTTCAAAGAATATGTGAGTAACCTGAGGTCTTAGCCATACTTGGAAATTGGAAATGGCAGTTATAATATGAGGGGGAAAAGAGTTTGTGTAATTTTCAGGCTATGAGAAAGCAATTATTTTCTTTGGTTAGGAAAATTACACTAGGTAATTTTTCATCCCTGTTTTTCAAGCTTATAGCTTCCAGGTTGTTTCCACAAGCAACCTCCCTTTCAGGATGGCATGCATCAAAATATTTTAATATTTTAATACTTAGTAAAGAGTCAAATGCTTGACAACTCTAGAACTCTGAGTAATTTTTTTTTTGAAGACTTTTAAGAACAAGGATAAGTTAGGAACAGTTCAACTGTGAAACAGCATTTCTCAAAAGAAGGTTCAAGGATCACCAGAGTTAGACTCTCCAGGGGTAGGTCTTAAATAGGTAAATATTTGAGGAGCTACCCAGGAGAGTTGGCCACACATGGAAGTCAAAGACCACTGATTAGCTGTGTAAATGTACCAAAGCCAAGTGCATGGCTACCATGCTCATTCTAATAGTCATGATACCGGTAGTTACTATTTACCAAATATCTGATATGTGTCAACTTTGCTCATATTATCTCATGTAATATTCAAACATCTCTAAAAGGCAGGTAGTAATTCACTATTTTGCAGATTGGTAAATTGAGACTTAGAGACCTTGGGTAAGTGGCAGACTCAAGGTCGGACCCGTGCTGATTCTCATTATGATATATTACATGGGCTTTTAAAATTGCTCATGTTTACCTTTAATGGTAATTCAACTGGTATAATAATCAAATCTTTATAAAAGCTACTTAATCACTGAGTGCTTAAGATCTCTTAATGCCTAGATATGTATGTCCTTTTCAAAGATAAAAAGAAGTATTACATGATACCTTTCCTCAGTGAGTTTACAATCTAAATGGAGAATGAAAACATGTAGAGAATAAATGAGAAATGGTAACATACAACAGCCCAGAAGAGAGACCCTCCATAGTGCTGGACTTGAGAGGGTGCCAGGTTGTATCCAATGTGAAGAATAAGTGGGAGGACATTGCAAGCAGTTAATATTTAAGAAAATCAGTTAAATTTTACAATCCTTCTCTAAATCACTTACATTTAAGTTATGAACTCATTTTTCATCCTAATCTGGGAGGCCTGGAATTATAATTGTGATGCCATATGCAATGGTGTATATAAATCTGTGCATAAGAAATGACACTACTCTATTTGCTTGACATTTTGGCAGATCTCTAAGGTAACTGAGAGATCACCTATTCTGACACCATGTTTCACAAATGAAGACATTGAGGTTTAAAATGTAAAGTGATTGTCCAAAGTCATTCAATTTGTCCATCATAGTGCAATGAAACTAAGTTAATTACCAGCAGGGTTAGAATGGGTTTCCAACTTTTGCTCATTGCCCTTTAGCAAGAAAAGCCATAGGGATAATTGTCTTAACAGAAAACACATTCTTAAAGTCTTCTAGAAACATTCACTGGAAAGGTGTTATATTTTTATATCACTTCAGATTGTCTATTGCTTTGCTGCCTCCAATTTGGAGTGGCATGGGATTTATAGACATGACCAAGGAAACATGCTCACATCACTGTACACATAATGCAATCCTATAGCATCTTT
The DNA here is from genome assembly GCF_003265705.2 of Callorhinus ursinus. Taxonomy (NCBI): domain Eukaryota; kingdom Metazoa; phylum Chordata; class Mammalia; order Carnivora; family Otariidae; genus Callorhinus; species Callorhinus ursinus. The sequence goes on from NW_027397073.1 coordinate 43,784,049, forward strand.
ATTCTGAAAAATTCAGAATGCTTTGCAAACATGGTTTAATTAAGCTTCACAGCAGGGGGCATCTAAGGTGAAAGAAAGCAAGAAGAATGTGATGCTTAGAAAATGCAAGAGACGTGAAGATGATCTTTTTATGATCACTGTCACTTTATTGTTCTCAAAAGTGCCTTGGTCCCCTACTAGAAGCTGTACATGGCATCAAAGAAGGTGACCTTTTTTTTCAATTGAACCATATTTTTAAGTCAAAGATATGTCCATCTTTGCCTTAATTTTTTTCTCATTCTGTTAACTCAGAAAACCTCTCCTGACCAAGTGCGAATAGAAGGTACTTTGGTACATACTGTGGGATTCAATGAATAAATAATAAAGATAAATAACTCATGATCCCTAATAATAAGGAGACTACAATTTAGTAGAGGAATCAAGAAATATATAAAAATCACTGTTATTCAAAGTATAACATGATAAATGCAATGTTGACTCTATGAAAGAATACTCAAAGATTTATAACAGATGGAATGACTTAACCCAAAAGAGAGCTAATTTCTGGCCTACTATTAATTAAACTTATAAGTTTGAAATTTAGGGATCTGAATATTACCCTGTTTTGCCTGCCATTTTTCAAATGAGTTAGGTAAAGGTTTAGATGACATGACAATCTGGATTGTGAATGGTAGGAGGTCAGGAGGGATAGAAGATGAGGTGGATGATAAATTTGAGATCTAAGGCAATATTAATAATGTGGAGGGATGGGCTGCATTTAATGAGAAGGCATGTAGTAGAAATGAATGTAAAGTTCTGTACCTGAATGCAAAAAATCAATACTGTAAATTTGTAAAGCTATTTTTACAAAGCTTATTCACCAAAAAAAGCCCTATAATAACAGCTAGCACTTACTGAGCTTCTACTATGTGCCAGACACTCAACTGCATGCTTTATATATTATTTCAATTAATCCTCACAATAATCCTATGTGGTGGGCATTGTTGTTATCCTCATGTTACAGGTAGGAAAACTCAGTGTTGGATAAGTTAAATAACTTTCCAAAGGTCAATTTGATTGCTGAGCCTATATTTGAAGCATGGTATGTTTTGTAGCAATCAACCCCCTCCCCCACCCAATATCTCAATTATGATATGTAGGAGTCTCCTCTGGGCACCCAATTACAAAATAATAATAATAATAATAATTAAAGTGGATTCTGAGCCCCTTATCAGATCTTTTTAGAGTAAAATGTCAATTAATCATATATGAGTAACTTTATGTGGTCTTTTTTTTAAATGAAAAAGTAAAGATATTACTAAAGTATCATTTATTTAGTGTGGTTTTTGAGTTACGTTTTCCTGGATATGTTTGATGAACAGAAAATCTATCATTAACATTTTTAATGAAAAAAAGACCCACGATAAAATATTTTTTGAGTGGCTGCCATTACTCTCTCTGCTAAGTGACCTTGACATTTTAATTAACTTGCCTTGCATTTCTAGAGATTTTGCTTTGCCATCCATTTGTTCCTCTCTCCATGGGAGGATAAACCTTCTCACTCCAGTCAACTAACATCAAAATCTGTTTTTATCATTCCCATTAACAAATGAGATCTCTGTTTAGAGTTACAGTCATTGAACAAAACATGTTTTATAGTAGAATTTAAAATCATCTTCCTGTGATAATGTAGTCTTATTCTTTACTTTAATAAGTACCAAACACTTTAAATGTGGAACCTGAGTTTCCCATAGGATATCTGCTTCTCCATTGTAAATTTTACATCCTCTTCCCACTTTTGAGCACATTTATGCTTCATTTACATAATAAAATAACTGTTTAAACTAGACCTTGGAAGGCAAGATCAGAAAAATTGGTATATTTTATGTGACACCATAACATAGAGTTAAAAAATATTTGGTATCATAAAGCACAAACTTGCAATGCCCAGCTGAAATAAAATATAAATACCAGGTCTTATATAAAAGTGACACCAAATGTCCTAGTTATAAAGCCACAGAAAATGAAGTCAGTGTCAATAGGCCTGAAGCTGAGACCTTTAAATTTTGTTCTCCAAAGTCACAGATCCACAATAGCTCTGAAGCGTTCCACAGCTCACTCTCTTCGAAATATAGAGATGTCTGTGGGTGCTGGGATAAATTACTGTTTGTCTTTCATTTTCCCTTCCTTATTCTGAGCAAAGAAGGTTTGGGCCAAGTTTGAAAGCTTTGGATATTTCAAAATAATCTGCCTCATGGTTTTGCTTCTCTAAAAGAGTACTATCAGAAGTAGCACAGAGGCCCGAGAGTTAGGAGACATGGCTCCCCATGCTGGATGGGGAATAGAGATCATGGGGCCTTGCGTAGTGATGACCCAGATCACTCTACAGCAGTACGTCAGAGATGTGGCAAGACTCAGAGACGCCACAAGAATGGTTGGCCGGTGAGTCAGGACTCCATTCATTCATTCTGTCATTCAACAATACTTATTGAAACTTTCTGTGTGCCAAGCACTTGTGTAGACAGTTGGGATGCACCACTATACAAATATGTTTCTCTCTCTCTCTCTCTCTCTATCCCTCTGCCCGTCCCCACATTTGTTCTCTCTCTCTCTCATAAATAAATAAATAAATAAATAAATAAATAAATAAATATTAAAAAAAAAAATCACTCCCCTTCAAGAAAAGCTGTCCTTGCTGGAAAAGACAGATAATAAATAATAACCATCATAAATATATAGGATGTTCAAATGCAATAATTGATTTTTTTAAAGCAAAATCATAGAGATTAACAGGGGTGGCTGCCAATTTTAAATAGAACCATCACCATAAGCTTCACTGAAAAGGTGAGATTTTAGTAGAAACCTGAAGGGGGCAAGGGCTTAGCTATGGAGCTATCTGGAGAATGAGAAATCCAGGGAGAGAGAGCAGCTAGTTCAAAGGGCCCCAAGGTAGGAATGCTCCTGACATTTTTGAGGAAGAGAGGGAGGTCAGTGTAGCAGAGGGGAGTGAATGTGTGTTTGCGGGGGGAGAGCCCAGAGATAGCATCTGCCTTAGCCATTGTGAGGACTCTGGCTTTTATTCTGAGGGAAAAAGAGAGTTGTTGAAGGTTTCTGACCTGAGCAGTGACACAATTTTTGTTTTCAAAGGATCACACTGGTTGGGTGGTGCACGAGGGACTCAAGAGTAAAGGCCAAGAAACTAGTTCAGGGACTAAACCAGGGAAGATATGATGGCAGCTTACAATCATATGTTTGTAGCCGCTAAGGCAGGAAAACATGGCTGGACTGTGAGATTCTGTGGAAGCTAGAGCCCACAGATTGCCTAATGGCTTGGATTCAAGATAGGAGAGAAAGACCACAATCAAGAATAAGGAACCAAGGACTGAAGTTACAAGAATCTTAATACCAGGTTTAAAAAAAAAAAAAAATCTTAGTTTTGTATGCAAATAGCAGTGCCTGAAAGAAACAGGATTCAGAAAATAAGGACTTTGCTGGTAACTACAATAGTGCAAAGATGAAAAATGTCTCCTCCATTCTCTGGGTACCACAGAAGCCCCCAAGATTTTTATATGACCTGAGAGAGAGGAAGGGGTGCTTCAAGAATTTAAGTTGCACTTTCCTATAATCTGTCAAATGTAAGTTGTTCAAATAATATATGCTTAAGCATATCATAAGGGTGCAGCTTGGCAAACTTTCCACAAACTGAACACACCTGTGATGTAAAGAGCTCCTTGGAGGCATCCCGTGACCCTGTCTTCTGGTTACTTATCTGGTCAAATACAACCACTAACCTAAAATCTCAGACCGCAGGTTGATTTTATCTGTGTATATGGCAGGTACACTTTGTGGATGGAACTCCGTTCACTCAACATGTTGCAGATCTATTCATATTGTTGTTTGTAGCTATAGTTTGCTCATTCCCTTTGCTGTGTTCAAGGTCTGCAAATTTTTCTTTAAAAGACTAGACAGTAAGTGTTTTAGGCTTTGCAAGCCACATATAATCTCTGGTACAGATTCTTCTTTGTTGGTGCTATTGTTTTTGTTGGTTTTGTTGTTGTTGCTTTTACAATCCCTTTAAAAATATAAAATCCATTCTTCGCCCAAGGGCCAGTAATAAAGCAGACGTTGAGCTAGATTTGGCCAAGCACGTTGTAGTTTGCCAATCCCTGCTATAGAGTATTTCAGTGTGCATATACTACAACATATTTATCCATGTTGGAACACTCTGGTGCAAGTCTTCTGGTGCACAGATGTATACATTTTTATTGAGTATATACTTGGTGGTAGAATTGCTGGGTCATGGAATATTAGGTATATGTATTTGTGTGTGTGTGTGTGTGTGTGTGTGTGTGTGTGTGTGTGTGTGTTAATAATAGTGTTGCCAGTTTTTCAAAGAGGTTTACCAATTTACACTACCAATACTTGGTAGTTTTCATTTCTCTAAATTTTCACCATTCTGGTAGATAGATGTGCAGTACAATCTCACTGTGTTTTAATGTACATTTTCTTAATGATTAATAGTTGAGCATCTTCTCAGTTTTGTGGCCCATTTCGATACATATAAATTGAGTTAAAGTCAACAAAAATATGATAATTACTAAACACAGGTTTGTGAGCTAAGATTATTTGCTCATATTATTCCAGTGGCTCTCATTTCGCTTAGAATAAAATTCAAACACTTTATCTTGGATTGCAAAGCTCTATACCATCTGGCCCTGCCTACCTCTCTGGCCAAATTTCATATCAGTCTCCTTCTTGACCATAGATCTGCAACTATGGTGACCTTTTAAATTTTTCTTGAACATGCCAGGCTTCTTCCTGCCTCAGGGCCTTTGCACCAGCTGTGTCCTATGCTGGAAATCATCTTACCCTGATTTTGAAGGCTTCATCTTGAAAGATCATGAAATAAGACTGTGGTTGGGGAGACTCTGACAGAAGAGTATAAGCTGAAGTGACAAGATGGGAGCAGGGATGGGGAGCTGATAAAGAGAAAGCCCAAAACATTCCCATTTGGGGTACCTGGCAAGTGATGGCAGGTCACCAGAAGGAAGGTCTCTGAAAGTCTAACAAGTTCTCCAGAACCATTTCAAATCTAGAGCTAATCCTCAGCAACCCATGACCTGTACTCTTGTGACCTCTGACCTCAGAGTTCCATGGGATTCCACTTAGATTTAGAGTAAATCAACCTTTGTAGGCAGTTGCTTAAACAAATCGGTATCCCTCATATGCAAATGCAACATGACTGTAATGTTATGATAGCCTATGGTGCGTACTTAGTTATCAGTTGACCAATACTCATTTATCAAACATGAGATCAGTTCACTAATAAGCATTGATTGAACAATGCCAGTTTCAAGCTGACAGGTATAGGAAACTTTAAGACATAACTTTAACAGCAAAATAATAGAGTACAGCTGCAATATTTTTGTTTTCTCCAAGTCCTTCCCCTCCTGGCAGTCAGTGGGCACCTTGCGTTTCAGTGATAATCTACAGTCCCCTGCAGTGAACACAGCAGCCTACACCTAATCAGGGGCAATCATAAGTGAGATTATTCTGCACCATTTGGCTATAATTAGACCAGCTTTCTTTTTAGTGATTCATTAGCATGATCCTTTGCTCTCAGAACCAACAAAACTCAATCCAAATTCCTGTATAAGTAGAGAGCTGCGAACCAGAATGAGTACTGTTGGTAACAAGAACAAGGAGAAAGGAAACAGAAAAGAATATTGCTTGGTTTCCCTTCATCCCCAAATTGTAAATTGCAAAGCAGACAAAGGCCACAGCCTGTCTTCCTGCGTTGTTGAGCAATAACTTTCAGATACTCTGCTCCCAAGGGAGACGGGGCTGACAATTAGACTCTCACAGCATTGCTGGACTTACTCATGCAATGGTTCCCATCCCAGTTTTCTCTTTCTGTTTCAAGAAGAGATCTATTGTATACATGAAATTCACAGGTCCTACTGTTTTCACCGGGCCATTGTCTCCTGTTCTTTAGTGTGTGAGGCCTATGAATGTTTTAACTCTCACTGGTACTGACTGGCACACAGGTCTATTTAGCTGCCATTGTCCTTCCAATATGGGAAGAGCATTTATAGTAGCAGAAAAGGAACACCTCGTTATTTACTGAAATCAGTATTTAGGAAGCACTGAATAAGCCCTCAAGAGAAGACACATTGTAGGTGCTTAAAGAACTGGGGTAGTTCCTCCATGGACCCTGTGCTCAAAGGATTGCAAAAGCATAGAGGAACACAGCCGTGTCTTTGCTGAAACTCTCCTGAGCCAAGAAGCTTCTTCTCAAGCTGTAATAGGAATACAAATAGCTTGGGCATCTTGTTAAAATGCAGATTCGGATTCAGTAGTTCTTGAGTGAGGCCCAAGATTCTGCATTTCTCACCAGCCCCAGTGGATACAAGCTGCTAGTCAGGGGTCACACTGAATACAAGGTCTAGGGAAGAGCTGTCCAATGGCAGCATAATGGAAGCCCCATCAGTAGTAAGTTTCTAGTAGCCATGTTATTCAAAAAGTGGAAATAAACAGCTGAAATGAATTTTAATATTACCTTACATATCCAAAACATCATTCCAGCATGTTAACAGCATACAAAATGTTAACGAGGTCATTTGTATCATTTCTTTTAAACTATGCTTTTGAAATCAAGAGTGTATTTTATACTTTGGCTCATGCCAATTTGCACTGGCCATGTTTCAGAGGCTCAACAGCTACATGGGCCTAGTGGCTACCATACTGGGCAATGCAAGAGTTCCTGGGACAAGCATGAACGTATGTATCAGTGAAGTCAGTTTCTACCTGTCCCATTGAGCTCCCAAACTACCACAGCATACATTTGGCCAAAATATCTCCCCTGTAATTTTTCTATCTGCCTGCTTATTCCTAGATTGTTCCTATTCTATTAGTTTCAGTTAGATGATGATATTAGATTACACGATAGTCCCAAAGGATGGTTTTGAGTCCAGTCTCTGAACTATGTGATTTTGAGCAAGTTATTTTAATCCAAGTCTATTCAGATGCCATAAAATTAGGAAGATGGTGTCTCATAGCATCATATACTTGCCCATATAACATATGTTCATTAAATTTTATTTGAATCTCAATATTCAGATTTAACCATGAAAAGTTGTTTAGTAGGTGTGGAAGGCAAGTTTAATTAATCATTAGTACTCTTTTATACTCCTACTTGGGGAAATTAAGTTTTCATACTGCTAAATCTTGTAGAATGGAGGACCAGCTCCGATATGCTTTGATGGGAAGTAGCAGGAATGTGAGGGAAGGGAGGAATGGTATGAAAACTAGGCCAACCAAGAAAAGTAACATGAAGAGAGACTTCATAGTAGGATTCTATGAACAACATTTCATAGTAGGATCCTTTAAACTGAGTTGGAAACGGCTGAGGATGTGTTCCCCAGAGTAGTGAGTGGAAAATAGGGAGAATGCATTAAATAAATGGCTTCACTTAGAATTTAATTAAAGCGCCATGTTATTTAATTTTGAAATCAAAGGGGCGCCTGGGTGGCTCAGTCATTAAGTGTCTGCCTTTGGCTCAGGTCATGATCCCAGGGTCCTGGGATCGAGCCCTGCATCAGGCTCCCTGCTCAGCAGGAAGCCTGCTTCTCCCTCTCCCACTCCCCCTGCTGTGTTCCTGCTCTCGCTGTCTCTCTCTCTCTCTGTCAAATAAATAAAATCTTTAAAAAAAAAAAAAGAAATCAAAGAAACTACATATTGTTATGGCATATTACAGTCCTTTAAATTTAGAACTAAGTCCAGAGTGGGGAGTGACTACTGTCTATGAATCAGAGGAGAGGACTTTGGCAAACAGCAGATACCTACAGAGATTTTAATTACCCTTTCACAACCCAATCATCTTACAGAATGCCGAACAATTCACTCTTCAGAGTGATAGTTCAGATGTGATACATCCCTAGAGTCGAAAGTCACTGTGTTAATAAATTCCTGAAGAGGTTTTATTTATTGTAACCAATAGTTTATTTGGTCTTTGGGAGTAAAATATATGCCAATACTAAAATTCCATTTCTGTTTTCCATTCATTCATTCATTCATTCATTTATTCATTCTTATTCACTTGACATGATTTAATACATACTACATAAAGATTAAATAGCTTAGTCTCTACCACTTCGAGAAATTCCCTTTCCCAAATCCTTTAGTTTGGAATCCCTTAAAGATATTCTTCTGTTCTTCACCCAACTTCCCACCACCAAGAATTTTTATGGTACATAATTGCCTGTTGCAGCCAAGTCTCTCCTTACAACATTAGAAAGATCAAATACTTATGTTCTATGTAATAAAACTTCATTATTTCCAATTTCACAAATTCAAAATGTGTATGAATTCAGGCTTGGCCTTAACTACCATTTGCTTTACAGCAAATTCAATCTACAGATTTAATCACACAATTTTAATCTATTTAAGCATTTTGGTCGTACCAAATTTTATATAATACATCCATTCATAAATAGTCCTCTTCTCTCCATTAAATCCAGCCTGGGAGAACTTGTATTTCCCAGCATTCATTAGCTATTAATTGTATGCATATATAACAGTCAGGAAATAAAATTCATTTTAAGACCCTCCATAAAAGTGATACTATATTCATTTAGGCTGGTCCCCTTTCCAATTGTGTTATTAGAGTTTTGTCTCTTCTGAAATTTTTTTTCTCATTTAACATGGATTAGAAAGAAATCTAAAACTCTTCTGAAATGTGTACTGAGTTCACCATTAAAATGTACACAATAAAGGCATGGTGTATTTCATGCATTGGTTGACTAGACAGCTGGACTTGGGTTCTTGTGTCTTGTGCCTAGGGTTTCTTGACTTTTTCTTTCCTTACGGTTGCAATGTCCTATAGAAAAAGAAGAAAAACAGAACCAGAAACTAAATAAACTTTGTATATTTAGGGCTTTGGTGTCTATGCTAACCAAGAACCTGTCCCTGACCTGAAATCCCATTCCTTAACAACCAGGCCTTTCAAGCGGACTCTAGTCAATAATGATCTTCCTCATCTTCTTGCTTTTGCACGTAGGTTCTCTAGATGCCTCTCTTCCAATTTCTTTTGCTTGCTGGAAAAGACCTGAGTAGACATTTTCACATGTTTTTTCTCTATGGCATTTATTTTTGATGGTGGATGTTTTTATCCGGTACAATGGGTCAGTATTATAATTGCCTTTCTGCTTATGTGTCCCATTCACGATGTTTATAAAAATCACTTTTCATCAAGGGGTCTGTTGTGCGGCTGCACAGGGAAAGCTCCAGGGTTAGGTAGCATTTGTGGGATTTTATTGCTTCCTTTGTTTCTGCTGTGGTTTAATGGGTTACGTTTTAGAAGTTTTCTCCTCTCACCTAAGGTATACACTATTAAATGATCTCATTTTAATTACCCTCTTCCTATTTTCATCACATTGCCATCATTTCTCTTCATGACCAATTTGTTAGCTACTGTAATGGGGGTGGGGGAGAAGCAAGCCCTAGTCCTTCAGTACGGTTTCTGAGCATCGGAATTGGATGGGTCATAGCAATTTGCTAATGAAGAGCAGCTGATGACAAGTTACTTGATTGTGAGTTTGGGAGCCTGCCGAAATGAGGCAAAAAAAAAAAAAAATCCAGAACTTTAATGTTTTAAAGAGATGGAATGATTTCATCATGAACTGAGGCAGTTCCCAATGTAGGCAGAGAAGGAACAAAAAGAAAGTCTTCAAAGAGCTATTTCTATTTGTCCATGATATTTTCAATCCAGAGAATATTGTCACAAGCCTTATCATGACGCTAATCTGTTGCCTAATAATTATCACTTTGATAGTTATTTCTAACAAATGGGCAAGTAATTTAGCTATTTTAATATGATATATTTGCATCATTTCTCTGATATACGCATATTTTGTCTATAGTTATTTCCCTCTTCCATTATTTAGTTTTTATTTCATGAATATCTTTGTAATTCTATTTTTTTCTAAACAAAAACAGATAAAATAAAAAATATATTTTCCTATGTTATGATGTGAGCATTATAAATACAGATCTGTAAAAATTAATTCTGAGGAAATGTAAAAAGTAAATACTGTGAATTTGACAGGGATGGAATTTTGGTCCTACTGTTACCTGTGTGACAAGGCTAACTTCTCCTTCCTTCTGGGGGCTTTACCTTTCTCATCTGTGAAATGGACATAGGCCCCGTGGGGCACAACTGCCCCTCCGAGCTTGAAAATCTAGGTGCCAGAAACATTAAGTTGCTGGCAGTTCTTCACACATACCATGTTCCTTTTAACTTCTGTGCCTGTGGGCCATACCTTCTGCCTCAAATGCTCTCCTCCTTTCTCTCCACCGGGTCACCTGGCTCAGTCCTAAATCTGTTAGGGCTCAGCTGTATCTTCCTGAAAGAAAGCTTCATTGTATGCTGGTGACCCTCTCCCCATTCTCTTTAGCCCTGCAGGTTGGGAGTGCTTTCTCCGTATTTCTACACCTCCAGCACCATCGCCAACACAGCACCTTACACAGTGCATTAAAAATGCGTTTATGAAGGCATCTGTGGGGCTTAGTCGGTTGAGCTGTCATGATCTCAGGGTCATGAGATTGAATCTCAAATCGGGCTCCATGCTCAGTGGGGAGTCTGTTTGAGATTCTCCCTCTCTCCCTCTGCCTTTCCTCCCCACCTCTAAAATAAATAAATAAACCTTTAAAAAATGTGTTTATGTGTTTGTGCCCCTCAATAGACTGGAAGTCACTTGAGGGCTGAAACCAACTGTGCCTTATTCATCATTTTATCCCCTTTGTTTCACCCAGTGCTGTCATAAAGAAGGCACTCTACACTTGTTGGAGAGGTTTCTCTCTTCCCTACCACGGCTCCCAAATCTCTGTGATCCATGTAAATGTTGTGTTAAAATGACTCTTAGAATAAAGTGAATGTGTGTGTTCCATGGTTTCTAGGGCACACTATAATCAGAGTGCCCCACATATTTTATTTCTTTTTAGTTTATCATATTATCTGTACCGTGCGATTCTCGAAAGCAAGAATTCCGTCTTACTCATCCTGAAAGCCTCAGAGTCTTATATAAGACCTGGCATAGAATGGGCCCTCAGCAAATGCAAAGGCATTTAAAATGAATAATTATTTTGGTGATAATTATTACCAGCTCTCCATTTAAGAGAAGTTAAATCACGCTCTGGTTTGTAAATATTCAGCAACAGTTAATTGGTAAAGCTTATTGAATTAGGTATTTATACATTATATATGGACATCTCTGTATACATTATAAGTCCATTGAATTCAGAAAGCAGTTATATTATTTTTTCTTTGAAAACAAAGTATAGTTTTCTGATTGAATGTTATACCTAGCTATCCCTGTTTAAATGCTGTCTGGAGGCAGCATTTAAAGTTATGAAAGGAACTTCAGATATGCTTTCAAAGACTAACTTCCAACTCAATGATCCATTGTGAGGTCTTATTGCTCAACATAATAATAGACTCTATCTTACTGGGTCATTTGTTAAAATCATACCACTTAATTTGGTGCAATGCCATTTATAGTTATTACTCAACTTCAGCCAGGCCTTCAGTGTGTTCATCATTCCTCTTCTTCACCCCTACTTAACTCTCTAGCTTATCCTGTGCAGCAGATAATCTGAACATTTTCCATTTATTTCAAATTCATAATTGCAGTTCCATGCACTCATGCTCAGCTGCCTTTGCCTCCTACTTCAGTGATACAGTCAATGGCAACTAATGTGGATTTCTGCCATTTGTAAACCTCTCTGACTTTACATATTATCACTCCTGCTTACATTCTCTTCTGTCTCCCTCTTTTCTCTTTCTCCATAACCCCCCCATCAAGCTACCATTCCACCTTTCTTCTTTCTGGACTTTTCTAACAAACTTTCTATTTCACCACACCATATATAATTCTTTGACTTACTCATTGAAAAAGTCACCAGTGGCCACTTTGTTAGAATATATGATGGTCCTTTCTTATTTTGCATATAACTCAACTTTTCCATATAACTCAACTTTTCCATTGCATAGCTGTGGCACCAACTGTGGCTTGGAGGTCATTAGCCCATGATTTCTGCCATGGCCCCCCAACCCTGGTCAACCTACCCAACACAGTGAAACCTAAATGAAAAGTATATTCTTCCTTCATAAATGCAGTTTCAACACTGATGCACTACTAGCTTTCCTTCTTATCCATGAGTACCTGGTGCATAAAAATTCTGTAGGTATTAGTACTATGGTATTTGACACTGCTGATTATCTGTTTTCTTCTAGAAAATCTTCCGTGCCTCCAAAATGAAGCTTTTCTCCTTGTCCTCTTGCTTCAAAGCCTACTCTTGCTCGCTCCTTCTGTGGTTCTTTTTGTATCCGTGGATCCCCAATTTTGGCTTTCTCTAAGGATCTGGCCTGGACTCTTTGCTCTCTCAAGATAATTTCATTCATTTCTTGGACTCCAATTATCACTTTTGTCTTAATTGCTCCTATATTGTCAACTTCAAATCTGACCTCACTTTATTTTCAATTAACCCCTAAATACACATAAGAGATTATGTAAATCCTGTGGTCCTTTAAATGCCTATTAAGATGATTTATGGATTTATGGTTTATTGACAAAAACACACGTAATACATTTTAGCATGTAGCAATGCTACCATGAATTTAATCTGGTTCTTATTTTTATTCAAGAGCTATTGAGTTTACATCCAAACATGCTCAAACTCTTTCACAAACATCTGAATGTTTTTTTCAGTAATCCCTCACACAAAATAAAGAGATCCACTTCAAGAGGGTGGGCAACTAAAGTGGTGTCTGTTTTAATCCAGGACGTGGTAAATAGCGCCTATCTTGCACTACTACCCACAGTACTTACAACTAAAATGAACAGAACTTTGACTCTCTGAAGGAAAGAAACCATTCTTTTGATAGCTACCCACAAAGCTTTCCTTAATCTCTAAAGAGGGAGCAAATGTCTTGCTTCAAGATTGCTGATTCGTTGTGTTGTGGGAATTTAATCAGCTATTATTCATCCCTTATACAAAAAAGCAAACTCATTGCCTGTGTTTCGGTGAAGATAATGCATAATAGTGACAATACCAATGACTACTATTACTGTTATTCATTCAGTGCTACATGAAAGCATGTAGAGCTTTCCCTATTTGTTTATGGAGTCCTCACAATAATCCAAATAGGTTGATACTATTATCATCCCCATTTGACAAATAAGAAAACTGAGGTTCAGGGACCATCAAAAACTTGCTGAAAGTCATACAGGTAAGTGGTAAAGCCAGGATTTGAATTTACATCTATCTAATTCCAAAGCCTACCTTCTTACCTAGTGTGGTTTAAAGAACACAGAATTGTGTGTCGAAATAGGCTCTCAACTCACCTCTGCCATCATCTAGCTGTGTTACTTTGAGCAAATCACATCAACTCAATGGGCCTCAATGTGCACACACACAGACACATAAGGTATGATCTAAGGTCCCCTATGGCTCCAGACATTTTCAACTTTTTGTTATATCTTGACTTTAATTCTTAAGAGTAGAATTTCAGGTCACTGTCAATAGCATAGATGTTTTATAAATAAAGAAGAGCTGATTCTCAACTCAGAGTGAGAAACTGATATATTCATGTTGTCATTGTATTTCAGTCACTTGAAATTCCACTATGTTCTAGAAATTGTAATAAGCCCTAGATAAACAACAGTGAGCAAAACAGGAAGAATCTTGAACACATATACTTGCTCTATTCTATCTTAAAGGTTAAAAATCATAGGCTTCTGTACTTGTTGGTCTAGTAATATGGTAACCGTCAACTATTCCCACCTTTCCCAGATTATTTCCCAGGAAAATCTTGGGATTTTCCCCAGGTTTCAGTACTGAGTTTCTGGTTCTATCATCAAAATAAGCAAGCAAAACAAAGGCTGAGACACCAGAATCATGCTTGGGCCATGTCTTCCCCAAACCAGCGTTGATATTATTTTTCTTCTTTAACGGGGACAAGTAATCTTCCTCCTGCTTGCCTCGCTAGCTCAGTGTAACGATACCTTTGGTGGTTTGGGCAGCTTTATAATGGTGCGTTTCCTACATAAATGATTAAAAATTATTAAAAGCTTGAAAATATACGTCACGTAGTAAACTCATTCCTACCAAAGTTAAACATTTTGAAAGAAAGTAATTTTGCAACTGCAACGCATTTTCATTTTTCTTTTCTTAAAAAAAATTGCCTATGTTAAAACATTATTTATAATGTGCATGAAATCACCTAAATTTCTATAGATAACTTTTTTTATTCCTTCATTTTTTACTACACATAGAGGGAAGAAGCATGAGATATTTACTCTGAGGAAAATAGTATAAACTTCAAAATTGTTTTATAAAATACAAAACTATTAAACTTAGCACCCTCAGGCTAACATTAAGAGCAATGTGGAATAGCCAAAAAAAAAAAAAAAAAGTTTTTTTTAATACTCATTAGAAAGTCAAGAATAAGAAAGCTAAATGGTGGAAGAAAGAATTTCTAAGAAGGAAGTCTCATGGTTGCTTTCATCCCTGGGGCAATGAAGGAAAGAAAGAGAGATAAGGAGAAATCATACCAAATTTGTAAAACTTTCCTAACGGTGTGTGGGCTGGAATGAGAGATTAGAACAGTGAGGTCATAGAGATTGTCAGCACCCCGCCACACGCACGCACTCCTTCTCATGGGAATGCGCTGAACCCTGTGAGGTGTGTGACACCTTCCTCTGAGTGTAAGACAGCCGCCTGCCTGGGACTGGGAGCAGAGCGCAGGGGCTGAGAGAGACGGGCAGACAACAGGTATGAGAGATCTTTCAAGGTGTGGAAAGCTCTCCGGTGGTTGGGGGCAACTCCAATCTCAGCTCTGATTTGGCAGCCTTTCACTGCAAACTGCTTTGAACCGTACCTCCATGTGTAACTCACTGGTCAGCCAGAGACTTTGTTGGAATTTACACAAAGATGTTGGTGTATTAGTTGTCTTGGGCCGCCTAACAAACACCACAGACTGACTGGTATGAACAGAAACTGGTTTTCTCCCAATCCTGGAGGCAGGAAGTCTAAGAATGAGATGCCAACAGAGCTGGTGGTGGGTGAGAGCTCTCTGGCTTGCAGACAGCTAGCTGCCTTCTCTCTGTGTCCCCATGTGGCTTTTGTTCCCATGAGGGGGTGGTGGGGGGTGGGGGAGAAGAATCTTCAGTGTCTCTTCCTCTTCTTATAAACGTACTTATTCTTATTAGGACACTGATTCTATCAGATTAGAGCCCCACGCTTAGGATCTCATAACTGTATCGCCTTAAAGGCCCTATCTGCAAATACTATCATGTTAGGGGTTAGGATTTCAGTGTATGAATTTTGAGGGGGATACGATTCAGGCCATAACAGTTGGGGTTGTCCTTCCCCCATTTCTCTCCTTCCTGGGATTGCACCCTTCACTCTGCAATGGTTGCAGTTGCCCAGGGCTCTTTCGTCTGGGAACCCAGACAGTAAAATGATGAATTTTCTATAGGAGCTTGAGCTTCCCATGTCCTACCTCAGCTGCGGTCCACACTCAGGCAGCCACCACAAAAGCAAGGAAGTCACCTCACACTGCATTTTGACTCCCTCCAAAAGCTTTCTGCCTATTTTCACTCTCTAGAGCTGTTAGGCTGCTTCGTTGCTGTTCTTGTTTTGTTTTCTTTGTTATTCCATCCAAAATTCTTTGACACTGATTAATATGTCTGTTATTTTGTTAATACTACATGTTCTCTTTTCCTCGGTTTTAGGGGCTAGAGATGGAGACAATGGTCACTTCTCTGGTAGGGACACCCCTGCTTTATAAGCAGGACACTAAGTGAGGGGAGGTAGCCTCTGGTTACTTTTCTTGCCTCTCCTAATGCAGAATCTCTGCCCTAGGAGCAAGCTGGGAAAGGACAAGGGGCAAGGAAACCAGGGCTCCAATATTCTGGGTTTGACATGCTTGGGGTAGAGCTTCTGCTCCATCAGTGGAGGCTGGGTAGAGAAATGGAACTCCTGACCTTCTAGCTGCACTTGCCTGAAACACAGTGTCTGCATCATGGAGCTGGGGCTCGTGAGAAGTGCTGGCAGCCTGCCCCTCCCAGTGAGATACCATAACTTGGGGCTGGAGGACATGGGAGCCCTGTATTCTTGGTCACATTCATCCAGTATGGAGTTCATCCATACTTCCTTTCCTCCTCCTGAGCTGTAGGAGGAGGAAAGGAAGTATGGGGCTCAAGGATCACAGACTCCCACTGTTCTTACCCAAATTTAGTAAATTTTCTTGCATAATTTGTCCTCATTGATCTGTGCCTTTAGAACAATTTTTCAGAGACTTTAAATAACTAGGGATTCTTTAAATACAATTTTTATTACTTATGGTAGTTTCTCCGGGAAGCAGGTCTTAGAATTCCTCATGCTAGCATTCTGGAAATGAATCTCTTACTGTACATTTAAATCTCATAAATTGTTATTATTATTTTATATGATCAATATTGGATTTACCTATTTTCTCCTATTTACCTTTTTTTTTTTGATGTAGTGTTCCATGATTCATTGTTAGTGCATAACACCCAGTGCTCCATGCAGAATGTGCCCTCTTTAATACCCAGCACCAGGCTAACCCATGCCCCCACGCCCCTCCCCTCTAGAACCCTCAGTTTATTTTTCAGAGTCCATCGTCTCTAATGGATTTTCTCCACCTCCGACTTACTCCCCTTCATTCTTCCCCTCCTGCTATCTTCTTCTTCTTTTTTTTTTCTTAACATATATTGCATTATTTGTTTCAGAAGTACAGATCCGTGATTCATCAGTCTTGTACAATTCAGAGTGCTCACCATAGCACATACCCTCCCCAATGTCTATCACCCAGCCACCCAATCCCCTCACACCCCCCACCATTCCAGCAACCCTCAGTTTGTTTCCTGAGATTAAGAATTCCTCATATCAGTGAGGTCATATGATACATGTCTTTCTCTGATTGACTTATTTCACTCAGCATAACACCCTCCAGTTCCATCCATGTTGTTGCAAATGGCAAGATCTCATTCCTTTTGATGGCTACATAATATTCCATCGTGTATATATACCACATCTTCTTTATCCATTCATCTGTCGATGGGCATCTTGGCTCTTTCCACAGTTTGGCTATTGTGGACATTGCTGCTATAAACATTGGGGTGCACGTACCCCTTCGGATCCCTACATTTGTATCTTTGGGGTAAATACCCAGTAGTGCAATGGCTGGATCGTATGGTAGCTATATTTTCAACTTTTTGAGGAACCTCCATACTGTTTTCCAGAGTGGCTGCACCACCTTGCATTCCCACCAACAGTGTAGGAGGTTCCCCTTTCTCCACATCCCTGCCAACATCTGTCGTTTCCTGACTTGTTAATTTTAGCCATTCTGACGGGTGTGAGGTGGTATCTCATTGAGGTTTTGATTTGGATTTCCCTGATGCTGAGCGATATTGAGCACTTTTTCAGGTGTCTGTTGGCCATTTGGATGATTTCTTTGGAAAAATGTCTGTTCATGTCTTCTGCCCATTTCTTGATTGGATTATTTGTTCTTTGGGTGTTGAGTTTGATAAGTTCTTTATAGATTTTGGATACTAGCCCTTTATCTGATATGTCATTTGCAAATATTTTCTCCCATTCTGTCGGTTGTCTTTTGGTTTTGTGGACTGTTTCTTTTGCTGTGCAAAAGATTTTTATCTTGATGAAGTCCCGATAGTTCATTTTTGCCCTTGCTTCCCTTGCCTTTGGCGATGTTTCTAGGAAGAAGTTGCTGCGGCTGAGGTCGAGGAGGTTGCTGCCTGTGTTCTCCTTTAGGATTTTGATGGACTCCTGTCTCACGTTTAGGTCTTTCAAACATTTGGAGTGTATTTTTGTGTGTGGTGTAAGGAAGTGGTCCAATTTCATTATTCTGCACGTGGCTGTCCAATTTTCCCAACACCATTTGTTAAAGAGACTCTCTTTTTTCCATTGGACATTCTTTCCTGCTTTGTCAAAGATGAGTTGACCATAGAGTTGAGGTTCCATTGCTGGGCTCTCGATTCTATTCCATTGATCTATGTGTCTGTTTTTGTGCCAGTACCATACTGTCTTGATGATGACAGCTTTGTAATAGAGCTGGAAGTCCGGAATTGTGATGCCACCAGCTTTGCTTTTCTTTTTCAATATTCCTCTGGCTATTCGGGGTCTCTTCTGGTTCCATACAAATTTTAGGATTATTTGTTCCATTTCTTTGAAAAAGGTGGATGGTATTTTGATGGGGATTGCATTGAATGTGTAGATTGCTCTAGGTAGCACTGACATCTTCACAATGTTTGTTCTTCCAATCCATGAGCATGGAACATTTTTCCATTTCTTTGTGTCTTCTTCAATTTCTTTCATGAGTATTTTATAGTTTTCTGAGTACAGATCCTTTGCCTCTTTGGTTAGATTTATTCCTAGGTATCTTATGGTTTTGGGTGCAGTTGTAAATGGGATCGACTCCTTGATTTGTCTCTCTTCTGTCTTGTTGTTGGTGTATAGGAATGCCACTGATTTCTGTGCATTGATTTTATAACCTGCTACTTTACTGAATTCCTGTATGAGTTCTAGCAGTTTTGGGGTGGAGTCTTTTGGGTTTTCCACGTACAGTATCATATCATCTGCAAAGAGTGAGAGTTTGAATTCCTCTTTGCCGATTTGGATGCCTTTGATTTCTTTTTGTTGTCTGATTGCTGTGGCTAGGACTTCTAATACTATGTTGAATAGCAGTGGTGATAGTGGACATCCTTGCCGCATTCCTGACCTTAGGGGAAAAGCTCTCAGCTTTTCCCCATTGAGAATGATATTCGCTGTAGGTTCTTCATAGATGGCTTTTAGGATATTGAGGTATGTACCCTCTATCCCTATACTCTGAAGAGTTTTGATCAAGAAAAGATGCTGTACTTTGTCAAATGCTTTTTCTGCATCTATTGAGAGGATCATATGACTCTTGCTCTTTCTTTCGTTAATGTATTGTATCACGTTGATTGATTTGCGGATGTTGAACCAGCCTTGCAGCCCAGGGATAAACCCCACTTGGTCATGGTGAATAATCCTTTTAATGTACTGTTGGATCCTATTGGCTAGTATTTTGGTGAGAATTTTTGCATCCATGTTCATCAAGGATATTGGTCTGTAATTCTCCTTTTTGATGGGGTCTTTGTCTGGTTTGGGGATCAAGGTAATGGTGGCCTCATAAAATGAGTTTGGAAGTTTTCCTTCCATTTCTAGTTTTTGGAACAGTTTCAGGAGAATAGGTATTAATTCTTCTTTAAATGTCTGATAGAATTCCCCTGGGAAGCCATCTGTCCCTGGGCTTTTGTTTGTTGGGAGATTTTTGAAGACTGCTTCAATTTCCTTACTGGTTATAGGTCTGTTCAGGTTTTCTATTTCTTCCTGGTTCAATTGGGTATTTGATACATCTCTAGGAATGCACCCATTTCTTCCAGGTTATCTAATTTGCTGGCATAGAGTTGCTCATAATATGTTCTTATAATTGTTTGTATTTCTTCGGTGTTGGTTGTGTTCTCTCCTCTTTCATTCATGATTTTGTTGATTTGGGTCATTTCTCTTTTCTTTTTGATAAGTCTGGCCAGGGGTTTATCAATCTTGTTAATTCTTTCAAAGAACCAGCTCCTAGTTTCGTTGATCTGTTCTACTGTTCTTTTGGTTTCTAGTTCATTGATTTCTGCTCTGATCTTTATGATTTCTCTTCTCCTGCTGGGTTTAGGCATTATTTGCTGTTCTTTCTCCAGCTCCTTTGGGTGTAGGGTTAGGTTGTGTATTTGAGACCTTTCTTGTTTCTTGAGAAAGGCTTGTATTGCTATATACTTTCCTCTCAGGACTGCCTTTGCTGTATCCCAAAGATTTTGAACAGTTGTGTTTTCATTTTCATTGGTTTCCATGAATTTTTTAAATTCTTCTTTAATTTCCTCGTTGACCCATTCATTCTTTAGTAGGATGCTCTTTAGCCTCCATGTATTTGAGTTCTTTCGTACTTTCCTCTTGTGATTGAGTTCTAGTTTCAAAGCATTGTGGTCTGAAGATATGCAGGGAATAATCTCAATCTTTTGGTACCAGTTGAGACCTGATTTGTGACCTAGGATGTGATCAATTCTGGAGAATGTTCCATGGGCACTAGAGAAGAATGTGTATACCGTTGCTTTGGGATGGAATGTTCTGAATATGTCTGTGAAGTCCATTTGGTCCAGCGTGTCATTTAAAGTCTTTATTTCCTTGTTGATCTTTTGCTTAGATGATCTGTCCATTTCAGTCAGGGGGGTGTTAAAGTCCCCCACTATTATTATATTGTTGTCAATGTGTTTCTTTGCTTTTGTTATTAATTGCCTTATAAAAGTGGCTGCTCCCATGTTAGGAGCATAGATATTTACAATTGTTAGATCTTCTTGTTGGATAGACCCTTTAAGTAAGATATAGTGTCCTTCTTCATCTCTTATTACAGTCTTTGTTTTAAAATCTAATTTGTCTGATATAAGAATTGCCACCCCAGGTTCCTTTTGGTGTCCATTAGCATGGTAAATAGTTTTCCACCCCCTCACTTTCAATCTGGGGGTGTCTTTCGGTCTTAAATGAGTCTCTTGCAGACAGCATATTGATGGGTCTTGTTTTTTTAATCCCATCTGATAGCCTGTGTCTTTTGATTGGGGCATTGAGCCCATTTACATTCATGGTAACTATTGAAAGATATGAATTTAGTGCCATCGTATTGCTTGTAAGGTGACTGTTACTGTATATTGTCTGTGTTCCTTTCTGATCTATGCTGCTTTTAGGCTCTCTTTTTGCTTAGAGGACCTCTTTCAGTATTTCTTGTAGGGCTGGTTTTGTGTTTGCAAATTCCTTTCGTTTTTGTTTGTCCTGGAAGCTTTTTATCTCTCCTTCTATTTTCAATGATAGCCTAGCTGGATATAATATTCTTGGCTGCATATTTTTCTCATTTAGTGCTCTGAAGATATCATGCCAGTCCTTTCTGGTCTGCCAGGTCTCTGTACATAGGTCTGTTGCCAATCTAATGTTTCTACCATTGTAGGTTACATATCTCTTCCCCAAGCTGCTTTCAGGATTTTCTCTTTGTCTCTAAGACTCGTAAGTTTTACCATTAGATGTCGGGGTGTTGACCTATTTTTATTGATTTTGAGAGGGGTTCTCTGTGCCTCCTGGATTTTGATGCCTGTTTCCTTCCCCACATTACGGAAGTTCTCTGCTATTATTTGCTCCAATATACCTTCTGCCCCTCTCTCTCTTTCTTCTTCTTCTGGGATCCCAATTATTCTAATGTTGTTTCGTCTTATCGTATCACTTATCTCTCGAATTCTGCCCTCGTGATCCTGTAGTTGTTTATCTCTCTTTTTCTCAGCCTCTTTATTTTCCATCATTTGGTCTTCTATATCGCTGATTCTTTCTTCTGCCTCATTTATCCTAGCAGTTAGTGCCCCCATTTTTGATTGCACCTCATTAATAGCCTTCTTGATTTCAACTTGGTTAGATTTTAGTTCTTTTATTTCTCCAGAAAGCGTTTCTCTAATAACTTCCACACTTTTTTCAAGCCCAGCTAGTATCTTTAAAGTCATGATTCTGAACTCTAGGTCCGACATCGTACTAATGTCCGTATTGAGTAGGCCCCTGGCAGACGGTACTACCTCTTGTTCTTTTTGCTGAGGTGATTTTTTTCGTCTTGTCATTTTGTCCAGAGGAGAACAGATGAATGAGAGAACAGAATGCTAACAGGTTAACAACGTCTCCAGCAAATATACTCTATACAAATCAGAAAAGACCTGAAACCAGGGGACAAGAAAGGGAAAGAAAGAAGAGAAAAAAAAAAAGGAAAAAGAAAAAGATTAAAAACAAACAAAAACAGAACAAAACATAAAAAAACAGAATATGATCAAATATGATCAGGCTAGTGCATAGATCAGTGCCACACACTAGATTTTGGGCATATTTTGGTCTGTTAGAAGAAAGTGCCTGCTAAAATTTTAAAGGAAGAAAGACTTAAATATGTACAAAATAAGGGTTGATACAATGAAGGGCTGGCAGATGACTGTAAAGATGAAAATTATAAAAGATTTTATAAAAGGAATTGATAAGATAAGAAGTTGTTTTTAAAAGAAAGAAGAAGATTTAAAAAGAAAAAAGAAAAGGGAGAGAATGTGATCAGGCAGGAGAATAGAACAAAGCCATACACTAGTGATTTAGGGTATATTTTGATCTGTTAGAAGAAATTGTATCTCAAAATTTTAAAGAGAGAACAACTTATATGTATATGCCAAAAATAAGGGTAACTACTATGAAGGGATAAAAATATGACTCTAAAAATGAAAAATAAAAAATATTTTTTGTAAAAAAAGGGATTGATAAGATGTTGTTTGAAAAAGGGAAAAGGAAA
>NW_027397073.1:43806589-43938742 GCF_003265705.2 Callorhinus ursinus
ACTTGGTCTTGGCTTGCTGGCTGTTCGTGCTGATCTTCTGGGGGAGGAGCCTGTTGCCGTGGTTCCCAAATGTCTTTGCCAGAAGTGGAATTGCCCCGCCCTTGTGAGTCCGGGCTAAGCAAGTTGCTGCGGTTTGCTCTCAGGAGCTTTTGTTCCCTGCAAGCTCTCAGTACAGCTTTGGAGGACCAGGGTGAAAATGGTGGCCTCCCAATCTCCTCCCGGAGGAGCTGAGAACTCGGGGCCCCGCTCCTCAGTGCGCCCCCAGAGAAAAGCAGTCACTCCCGTCTCCCTGGTCTCCGGCTGCACTCCGTGCTCACCCGGCCTGTGATCGAGCATTTTTATGTCTGGCACCCGACCCCGTGTGGAGTCTCCAAACCCAGCAGATCCCTGTGATGCATTCCCGCGCTGCTCCTCCCGGGGAGGAAGGGGAGTTTCCCCAGCTCTGCCGCTTGTTGTGTCCCTGCTGGAGGAGCAGTGGCCCGACTGGGCCGCGGATCACAGTTTATGGCAACCCCGAGCTGAGAGCCCACCCCTAGGCTCCGTCTCTGCAGCCGGCTTCCCTGCTCCGATACCTGGGAGCTCAGCCGCACTTAGGCACCCCCGGTCTTTCTGTGACCCCGAGGGTCCTGAGACCACACTATCCCACGTAGGGTTCCACCCCCCGCTTAGCCACTGGAGCGACGTCCCTCAGCGGAGCCACTTCTAAAAGTTCCGATTTTGTGCTCCGCGGCTCTGTCACTTGCCAGAAGCGGCTGACATAGGCCCCCTCCCCCGCCATCTATCCTCCCGAATATCGCCTCAGATTCACTTCTCTGCACGTCCTACCTTCCAGAAAGTGGTCGCTTTTCTGTTCAGAGAGTTGTTACTCTTCTTATCTTTGATCCCCTGTTGAGTTCGTAGGTGTTCAGAATGGTTTGATCCTTATTCAGCTGAATTCCTGAGACCAGACGAAATCCAGGTCTCCTACTCCTCCGCCATCTTGCTCCGACCCCTACCTATTTTCTCCTTATCTTCAAGGTAAGTTTATTTCTACTGGCAAACACACTTTTGTACTTACTATAGTGCAAGTCTTATGGTGACAACAATTCGTTTTCATTTGTGTTAAGATTTCTTTCTTTATTACTTCTGTAGGATACTTTATTTTATTTTAAGAGAGAGAGGGAGAGCACGAGTGGTGGGGGGAGGGGCAGAGGAGAAAGAGAGAGAGAATCTTAAGCTCCACCCCAGCGCAGAGCTCCACTTGAGGCTCAATCTCACAACCCTGAGATCATGACCTGAGCTGAAGTCAAGAGTCAGATGCTCAACCAACTGAGCCACCCAGGCACCCTTCTGTAGGATATTTTAAAACTAGATTAGCAAAGAATTGTTAGCATTGGTTCTTTCTGAACTTTGACAGTATCATTACTTGTCTTCTGAATTTTATTGTTTATGCTGATATACCAGCTCTCAGTCTAATTATTACAGTTTTGAAGATTATTTGGCATTTTCTGTAATTTCTGTTAGGTGATTTTTTTGTTTTATTTTTATGGGTTTTTTTGTGTTTGTATAGGTGTGGTCTTCTTTATTTTGTTCCTGCTTGGAGTTTATAAGTCTTCCTCTGAATCTTTAATTGATGTCCTTTATCAGTTTCAGAAAATCATTTCTTCAAATATTGCTTATGCCTCCTTTTCCACCACTTTTTTTTAAATTAGAATTTTTATTTTTTAGGTTCTCTAACTATATTCCCTATACCATTTACCCTTTTTTTAAGGCATATTTTCCATTCTTTTGTTACTCCTTTATTCTTGATACTTTCTTTTAATCATCTTCCCTTTACCTACTTTCTTTTTATCTGTGTCTAACCTATTATTAAACCAACTCTCTCCTCAACCCACTGAGATCTTATTTATTGTATTTTTCAATTCTAAGATTTCCATTAGGTTATTTTTATGATTTTCAGTTCTCTGCCAAGTTCCAGTATCATCCATTGTTTCTTTAAGAGTCCTTGTTTCATTACCCCATTATCTGAATTGCCAATATTTCTTTTTCTATTGTCTGTTATTTCTCATAGTTTTTGTTACGTGTCTTGTCTCCTTGTGGTCTGGTATAGACCTATATATGAGAAGCTGTAAAATAATTTTGAAGCCTAGGGTTATGTTATCTTTACCTAGAGAAAGTTTACATTTGCTTCTGGCAGACATTCTGCACTACTAGCGGTCACAGATGATTTTATTTTATTTTATTTTATTTTAATTTTTTTTAAAGATTTTATTTATTTGACAGAGAGATAGAGCGAGCACAAGTAGGCAGAGTGGCTGGCAGAGGCAGAGGGAGAAGCAGACTCCCTGCTGAG
Source organism: Callorhinus ursinus (assembly GCF_003265705.2). NCBI lineage: Eukaryota > Metazoa > Chordata > Mammalia > Carnivora > Otariidae > Callorhinus > Callorhinus ursinus. Next base: position 43,808,922 of record NW_027397073.1, read on the forward strand.
CAGGGAGCCCGATGTGGGACTCGATCCCAGGACCCTGGGATCATGACCTGAGCCGAAGGCAGACGTCTAACCGACTGAGCCACCCAGGCACCCAGTCACAGATGATTTTAATCCCATCATAGGAACTGAGATTATCTGCAATAATCTGGGCTTTATAAGGTTAACAACTGGTCCAGTTCTCATTCACACTTACCAATAAGATAGCATCTCAATCCAAAATCTTGTGCATGTACTGGCCCCATTTTTTTTTGGCAGACACTGAAATACAATGTTTTTTCTCCTACCCCAGAAGGTTTTAAAATTTCTGCTGAACTCATCCCTCTCTCATTTGTTTCTTTTGGCTTTAGCAGAAACTTTTGCAGAAAGGGGGATCGATCCCAGATGTCTGACCTACTTACCTAGGTTTCCTTCTAAAAGGACTCAAGACCTGTAATTTCTCATGCTTTGTTAGCTCTCTAACGTATTCAAGCAGATGATTTTTATCTATTATCCATCTTTTCTTGTGCTTAGCAGGAGGGTTAATGCGTCAATCCTTACCAAAAACAGAAGCTCTACAATCTGTTTTCCAAAATCAACTTAGGCAATTTTATAAAAGCTGAAAAAGAAACAAAATTCAGTGGCTTGTCAATACATTCATGATGAAATCTAAGTATGCGATCATATTCTACAAGGCCCTGCAAGACCTGGCCACAGCCTATTTCTTCAATCTGACCTTGACTGATCTCTCCTTAACTCATTAATTCCCACAAGATTAACCTTTCTGTTCTTCATACACACCAAACAACTTCCTGCCTCTTGGACTTTGTATTTATGGTTCACCTTGGAACATCTTCCCAGAGCTTTACCCATGATTGACACCTACCCATTTCTTTCTTTGCTCAAATATGACCTCCTCAAAACAGCCTAGACTGTCCATCCAACTAACGAAGAACTTCTTCACTCAGTTACACTCTACTGCAACACTCTTGATTTGTCTTCTAGCATCCAACACAATCTGTAATTATCTGCCTTTTCACTAGAATTGTATTTTTACAAGGACAGAACTTTTCACCACTCCTTTACCATTATGAATAATGCCTGACACCTAGTAGCTCCTTATTAAATATTTATTTAAACTAATGAATTATAGCCCATGACTATAAACAAATTCATTAACTTCTTTGGCCCTCAGTTTTTTACATTTCATTTTAAAATGGGAGTAATCATAATGATAATGCCTAGCATACCCATATACCTAGTTAATTAAATAATAAATATGAAAATATCTAACACCTAGAAGACATTCAATAAACTTATTTTTCCTTTCCTCTTCTTTTCCTTTTTCTTTTCCAGGTAGTTCCTGACTGATTAAAACAAAGTAAGCATTATTTGCTCTTTTGGCATAACCTATTTCCCTGGAGAATGTAGTTAGGAATAATTTCTAGTACAGTGAAATTATAGGATGGGGAGATGGTATTCAGATTTCCCTGAAAACATATGGGAATTTTCTCTGGTGCTTTTGGTATGATCTGGATTTAAAAAAAAAAAAAGTCTAAATAAAATGAATATTTCTTTGATTTGGGTTTGGCACTAATTTGTATATAGCGACAATATTGGAGAGATAGCAAATGATTGTCTCTGCTGTGAATCCATTACTGGCTGTCACTTCCAGTCCCCCAGTCACTATCTAATTAATGCATTGCCTAGATTTTATGTCCTAGAAGTGAGGTGGACAGAATTTATTCACTGCAAGACCCCTGGCTACATGATGGTTAAATGGTCTGAGTATACAGGACTGTTTATTAAATATGATTTGACTATGATTTGTACTGTGTTAGTGTTGAGACATCCTGCAACTTCAGTTCCCATGTATCCCATTATTTCTGTTCTTAGGTTTTTAATGACCAAGCATTTCACCAAGTAGATCTCATTAGCAGAGACATAGCAAAACTGGTGGATTTGTTCTATACTTCATTCCATGGGGGGGAGGGGCATACACTGACACTCTGCCGAGGTTGGCAGGCCTACAGCCGGCTGCCATTGAGCTAGAGAATATAAGATAATGCATGCATAATAAATTAGCAGTTTGAAATATTTCTTTCTTGATTTCGTATATCCATAATATATAAAGCCTGGTTCCAGGAAAAGTCCTTCTATTAAAAAAGACTCCACTCCTCTCATCAAATTGTCTCCGCTACCTGTATCTGGCATTAGGAACAAGAAACACTTAATTTATAAGGATTTCACACTAAAATTCCATGCATTCTGTTTTGTTTGTAGATAGCAGAGTGACTGCAAATTCTTTGTGCTTAAATACTTTGTGACCCCATTAGAGAGAGAGCACAGTATAAAAATATTCAATGTGTCATAAACACAGTCATTATTTCTAGCACATACTGAAAATTACCAGTATCAGCAAGGATATGGAAACCTTCAAATTAAAGTCACAAGATAAAACAGCATAAATAACCACTCTTTCACAATGAATGCAAGGCTATAAATTTATCAAATGTGAAGCCAGAACTATACACACTATGAAGTTTAATATACCTTGAGAATTTCTTCTCAGGTAGACATATTGCTTATAACATTTTCATTAGAACAACATTACAATTAGAAATATTTGAAAACTCCAGCTCTTGGAGGAAGTTATATCTAATACTGTGAATTGATTTTGACATTATTAGCAGATTTATTTAGCTAAAGGTAAATGCTTCCTTCAGAGATGAAGGATACAATATTTTAATTTCATTAGTTCTCTCAGAGACATACAAACTTGACTAAATTGGATGCCTTTGAAAGTTCATAATCATATAACTTGAGTTATTAATTATTCCTCCTTTTTGAACAACCTCATATTAATTATTGCTTTGTAGACTACATTTCATTTTCCCAGTTGTTAGATTGGTTTGTATTTTTATCACAGTTGAGCAGATACTTATTTGTGAAGGCTTTTCCTAGCAACTTATCTCAGGAGAATTCTATTGAGTGTTTAGAATGTTTAGTGGACTTTCCAATAATCTGTAATTATTGTATCCCAAATAGTGACTGAATTATTTATATTTGTCTATCATTCCCTCATTCTTATTTCTTTGTTTCCTATTTCTTTTATAATAATGTTATCTACCCTTTGAGTTTCTTATTACACAGGTACCTGGGGTTAGGATAGTATTGGCAGATAATTAGAGCTTAGTAAATGTCAGTTATTACTATTTGTATTAATGTAGTTATTAGTCAAGAATTAGAACAGATTATGGATAGGTGGATGCTATGTAAAAATGTATAAATCCTCAAGCCCATGAAACTTCTATTCCATGGATGAACCAATTAAATATAGATGTATTTTGGATGAGATATTTTCCTATTAATAGCACATATTAACAAAACACATCAAAATATTAAGTCATTTCAAAATATCTCTTGTTAGTAACATGTCTCCCTTTATTAAAGAATTCTTGTGATCTAGAAAAATTTTTAGAGTGGTTTTCAATCTTTCTAGTCTCTATAACCACAAGACCCCTGTACTAGGAGTTAAGAAAGTTAGTTCCAGGTGGTCTCTAGATGTCTGCATGACCTTGGGTAGGTCATTTAAATTCACCAGGTCATGTAGAATGAAAGGTAGATATCTGGGAAGGATTTGCAATTTTAAAATCTCCCAAGGTGCTTCTGAAACATAGCTAGTAAGAGTTAAAAAGATTGCTAGCAGATCTTCCCATTTTCTTGTACTCTGGCAAAAACTTCAAAAGTAGGGGGATAAATGAATGATGTGATTCTTTTTTTTTTCCTGCCAGAGTGCCAACATGTAAAAGACACACATCTAGTTCTTTTTTTTTCTTCAATATTTATTTATTTATTTATTTGAGAGAGAGCATGAGCATCAGGAGGGAGGGGCAGAAGGAGAGGGAGAGGGGAAACGGACTCCCTGCTGAGCTGGGTCTCTGTCTCTAGACCTAGAGATCATGACTTGAGCCAAAACCAAGAGTCAGACACTCAACCTACTGAGCCACCCAGGCAACTGACACACATCTAGTTTTAAGATGATTTTCACTAATGCATTTTATCAGGTAGACATTATTTTGGATTCATAAAGGCCTCTATTAAAATGTAATCCATTCTGAGGCAATTGAACATATCAGTCCTTCCATAACTTAGTATGAATGATTTTACAACCTCATCCTTTTAATATCAAGCTAAAATTGGTAGGGGACTTTGGCTATGGGAAAAGGGTGAGGTAATTTTCAACTATTGGTGCAGTTGGGGTTTTTTGGAGGCACTGTGATGGCCAAGGGGCAGAACCATGAAGGTAGTGACTTGGTAGGTAGAGAAGAGATCTCAGGATTTGGGTAAGTGATATCAAATAGGAGATGGGGAGGCAGAATTCATTTGTTCACTCATTTGTCCCACAAGTGTTCTTTGAATTTGACTTTCAGCAGAGCATTTATGCATGTCACCAAGATTACACAGCCTAGAAGGGATTATAGCTACTGACCAATAATTGTTATCTACTTAATCATTTTGCCTGGGATCATGATGGTTAATAATTGGTCAGTGCCATTAATAACTCTTACCTCTAGAATCTGATTTATGGGTCTGACTGATTTATTCCAACATTTAGTTTCAATATACCTCCTTCAAGATGTTCACCAAATCACATGAATATCCATGATTATTTATTTACTTTACATACTTTTTTCTTTGTATCAGCTTATTGTTCATACCTAAAGACATTTATTTAAGAGGTAAAGTTAAAATCAGTACCACAAGTGGAAAATTAATACCATCTGCCACAAGTGGATGGTATTAGCTGCAGTCCCTGATCAAAGCTCAAGGATGACTTTCATATTGTCAATAAAGGGTTTCAGCAATCATTAAAAACCTGTTAAGGATGTATTTTCAGCAAGTGGTTTTCTCCTTAACCAAAAGTATCTAAAAAAATATTATCTATTTATTAACATTAATTTAGTCATACATTGTGCACAATATAAAGAACATTGGGCTTAGCAAATGCACAGAGCCTAGACAATGAATATTGACAATAAAAATTCATTCAAATATACAGAAAATCTCAAAGAATTAACAACAAAAAAGACACTCGGAAGTAATAAGTGACTATAGCAAGGTTGCAGGATGCAAAGTTAGTATACAAAAGTCAATTGCTTTCCTATCTGTTAGCAATGAATAATTGGTATTTGAAATTTAAAACATAATACCATTTACATTAGTATACCAAAAATGATTGACTTGTGTGTCAATTGTTGGAAATTAGAACAAGCTTTTCCAATGAAATAACATTCCCAGAGTGTCTAAATTCCCAGTCCTGTCTACAAAAGCTTTTCAACCCAATGTGTAGCTGAGCATGTACACTCATACAGCTACACAATGTGAAATGCTTGGTCCATCAATAGACCTTTCTATTCCTCTCTCATAAAAGTAGGGACTCTCCGAGTTCTGAGTTGCTTTTATTTGGATCCCTCTGCCTTAGTATTTTTTCAGAAAAAAATAGGGTAGAGATTCCAGATTGACAGGAGAGAAGGGAAAGCTCCCTGAGATATATATAGTATCTTAGACCCAGAATAGGTGGCAGTTTTCAGGCGAAGACTTCATTTGGGGGCAGATCTCTGGTGATTCCATGGTTTGGAGTTGGGAAGCTATTTATGGGTGGGTTTGGTAAGTTTTTATTTTTCTTTTGGTAAGAGGTTCTAATTTATACCAACATTCTTAAAATATGAGAATCATAATTATGGGTCATATTTAATGGTTGCTTCTTATGTACCAGAAATTAAACCGAAGACTTGGTGTGGATTGTCCAGTTAATCCCCAAAACAACCCTAAGAGATAAGTACTATTATCATCCCCTTTTACAGCAGTTTTAGCTTAGATAGCTTAAGTAACTTGCCGGAAACCATAGGTTTAGTAAGTGGTTATGCCTGGATTTAAATTTAAATTGATTTGGTCTAATAATAGACCTCAAAAGTCTGACTGCTATATATTTCTTAAGAAAATGGCTCAAATAAGGGGAAAGAAGTTTCGATGTCAGCCTTTATTGGGCTTGTCTCCATAAATGCATAATATGACGAGAAAACAAAATAATTTGGGGCTCTGGATAATTCAGATTGGGAAATACTATACTTATCAGAAGAATCTAAATAACGATCCCAAAGCCAAAATGAGGGGTTTATTGGCCTGAAAATTGTGCATAGTCACCCCATTTTAATTCTCAGAGCTGAAAGAGAAAGCAAAAACATTTTTCTCCAAATTGACTTACACATAGTAATTGTTTTCCAGGTCACATCCACAGGAGCTTTCCCTGTGTTAAGGGAACCTTGGCTGAAATAATACTTTGTTTCCTGTCTGATTCTTTTGTAATGAGCCTGTGCTGAATACTGCAAAGAATGCTATGAAGAGAAAAGGGCAAAAAGCGGGGAACAGAGTAAATGACTTATCTAGGCATTAGCCTCTTGGATCTTTGATCTGGAGAGGCCTCTGATCAAGGCAGAGCACAGAGGTGTGGGTCAGGCATTGAGATCCTTTGCTAACTGTCCCAGGGGGTGGGGGTGGGGGGGAACAATGGGATGCAGCTGGAGGAGAGAAAGGGAGAGGGAGGGAGAGACCCAGTAGGGAGTCTGCACAGAGGAGTTCACACCTATCACAAAAGCAGGACTAGCCCTGTGAGCCTCTACAACTCAGTTCTAAGCATCTGTGATCTGCCTCGCGAACATTTGTATCTCACTACAGGAAGGAGGATGAAACAGCTGCAAATGTTGTCTCCAGTGCTGTAAACCTGTCATCAGCCCTGCATTGTTTACATATGGCTACAAGGTCTTTAAGCCCAGGATCCCTTAGCTATACAGCAGGGACCGATATTTACATGACAGCTGTGTCAATTGGAAGCAGCCCTGTGAGCTTGTTTGTTTCACTAAAGCTTCAGTCGCCACCACGTCCCCCTCCCCCACTGCCCCAAAGACACAAATCTCATTCTTACCCCTTTTTAAAATGAGCTCCATGTTAATAATAGAACTGCAGTGCAGATGCTCAAAATGGAAATAGCTGGCATTTCCCTAACAAGACTCATAATTCTGCTAGAAATAATGGATTTCGAGTGAAATAGCTCGAGTCCAAGAAGAGTGGTTATAATTCATGACCAGACGCCCAAATGAAATCAAAATCTGGGCAACATGCAAAGTGCTAATTTTCTACATCAGTGGAATTTATCAAGTTCCTACTGATTAATTTGAACAGTGGTTTGGTTGTTCAATTGATAGAGCTTTGTTTGCTTTGCAAAGACATCCTGAATGACATTGATTCAAATATTATTGCAACTTCCTAGTCTTGTGAAAAGCTTTTGAAACTGTGAACCAAAACCCTTCCGAATCCCATGTGGCTCATATTAAATGTTTTTATTTTTATTTTTATTTCATTATTCTTTACTGCTTGTGGGCGAGACTCCTATTTACTTCGCCAGTGAGGTGAATAGCAATATATCTTTGGAGAACAATTACCATGCAATTCTCAAGGAAATGAAGCTTAATCCATATCTGTTGCTTTAGTTTATTATTAGCTTTTCCAAAGAAAGTACTTATAATGTGATAATGACTATTTACAGTTAACTTGGCTGAAAAATAAACCATTCCTAAAATGCTTACAAATAGTTCAACATCGATAATACGCCCTGTAATCTCTTTTCCACTACCTTACAACGTAAAATAGAAAAACACTGTCTGGTCCTAGTAGGTCGAATAATGACCCCTGCCTCCAGCAGCCTGGTGTGCATGTTCTCCTCTCATCTGGGAACCTGCGAATGTTACTTTATATGGCAAAAGGGACCTTGGCAACTGTGATTAGGTTAAGGATCTTGAGATGAGAAAATTACCCTGAATTATCTGGGCAGGCCCTTTGTAATCACAGGGGTCCTTGTAATAGGGAGGCAGGCCATCAGAGGGATAGGCTACAGGATGATGAAAACAGATTTGAAGATGCCACACGGCTGACTTTGAAAATGGAGAAAGGGGCTGTGAATCAAGGAATGCAGCTTTATGAGCAGGAAAAGGTGAAGAAAGGTTTTCCCCTTGTTAAAAACAAGACAACAGGCCCCAAATGGCGTTGATTAAGCCAAGTCCCTCGTCACCAAACTGAGGCTCAACTTAATTACAATTTCAGTTCTCTCAGAAATGAAATCTTAAACCAGCCAATCAGGAATTGCCTGCTCAGCACTAGTTAGGTAACCGGATAGACCCCTGCCGTTCCCTGAAAGGAAAGTAACCTTGAATAACCAACCCGCTTTTTCGCCTAGTGTTATCTTCCTAGTTCCTGCTCCCTCTGCCTGTAAAAGTCTTTCATTGTGAGCAGCTCCTTGGAGCTCCTTTCTATCCGCTAGACTGGATGCTGCCTGATTCATGAATCCTTAAATAAAGACAATAAGATCTTTAAAATGTACTCACTTGATTTTTTTTGAACACCCTAGGGCCTTCTAAGGGAGTGCAGCCCTGCCCACACTGTGGTTTCAGCCCAGTGAAATCCATTTCTGTTTCAGAGCTATAAGATAATAAAGTTGTGTTGCTTTAAGTAACTAAGTTTGTGGTAATTTGTCTCAGCGGCGATAGGAAGTTAATACTTTGGCATCAACCTGAATACTTACAGCAATTAATGCCCTTACATAAGTAGAGTGAGTGAATGTTTCATTTAAAATGGAAAATACTAAGATTTAATATATTCAGGTAACTGAAGATATAAGATTTCTAGTCCTTTTAAGGTGAAACCCGTTCTCTCACTTTGGAGCCCTGTTAGGTGATTTGGGATTCTGTTAACTTGAACATGGCTGGACCCGAAGCAGTGTGCCTTTGGAACACCCAAAGGGTGTGGAAAGGACCAAGATAAGGAATGTGCTGTGTGATTATTCAGAAAATTATGAATAGGTGCTATATAATTAATGGCCTATCATTACTTATCATTCATTGAGTTAGCAATTTAAATTGTTAATTAAGGTTCATGTTTCTTTAAGTCTTTAAAAAAATTCCAATATATCAATACACTAAATCCCTATTTGTTACCTTGTAAAACTAGAGGAGAAATTTCCCAAAAAGGCAGGAACCTGAAACATGAGTTTTGAAGTCAGCACTCAGGTTCAAATCTGTTGCTACTATTTACTGACTCTGTGACCTTGGGGAAGAACCAGATCTCTCTGAGCCTTGGTTTTATCCTCTGTAAATTGGGAAGGACACCTTCCTGTGGGTTTATTGTGGAGATCAAATGAGATAAAGAGTGTGTGTAGAGATTATCTAAAATTGTCAGTAATATGGCATCATCTTTAATATTGAAAAATTTCACATACCCTATCTCAGAAAGTCCTGTCAATCCAGAAAGGCTCAGGATTTGACTTGAAGCCCCAGACCTACACTAAAGTTTTAGAGGAAGAAGACTGATCTGGCTGAGAAAATGTGTTCCTTCTCTGCTGTTGAGAAGTGAAGAATACGAAATCCAGGAATGGACAGCATGAAGGCCAGAAAAATCTGTCTTTTTTCTCCTTGTGGCATCCACACCTGCTCTTCTTTCTTCTCCTTTTTCTTAATAACACAAGGCTATTGTTGCTATGGAAATATTCTTTTCTGGAAAGGCATGGTTTAAAAATGATGACAGCTTTAGGAAGCTTGCAAAAGATTGGGATGTCGGACAAAAGAAAATCTCTAGGCATCACCATTCCGTCCGGGAGGTGGTTTAGAACACAGTAAATCCTATCTGATTATTGTTCCTTGGCTCATTCACACATACCTCTAAATTAGAAAATAATTAGCTAATCATTCACTAATGCTTTTTCTCCTAATCATCTAGAACTAGGAACCAAAAAAGACTTGAACATAGAATTAGTAGAATTTATCTACTAATTAATGGCATTCGGTTTTCATTGAGCTCATTTTCAGACTGGGTTGGGACTGGTCATTGTGGGAAGAAAAATGAACCACAGATGAAGAATCCCAAAATGTAATCTTACTTTCTGCCATTTTATATACATAGAAACTCTGTGTATATAAATCTCTAGTTTCTTCATTCATAAAATTAACATAAAGTTACCCCCAATTCAAAATTGCATTTGCAAAAATGCCAAGCATACAATGTATTCACTTTTCAGAGCATTTTCTCTACTTTTCCTTCTAGAGTGAAGAGTACAGACATTAGTCCACAAACCCAGATATGCAAGAAACATAATGTAGATTTATTAACTTTTCTCGCACTCAGTGTTGAACTCCAGAATTTTGTTTCCTTAAGGTGGTAGAAATTGCCTCTCTTTCCTTAAGATGGTAGAAATTGCCATGTGAGTCCATCCTTCAGAAGCAATGAAAACAGTTCTCCTGAGAACCAAACTGCCAGAGTTTCGATCCTGGTTCCACCAGCAATTATCTCTAAGACCTTGGGCAAGTTATTTTATTCTTTTGTGCCTTGGCATATTCATTTGTAAAGGGGTTATAACAGCAATAACTCCATCATAGAGTTTTGTGGAGATCAAGTGAATTAAACCACGGAAAACATAATGGGGCTGACACACAGCGAGTCCTTTAATAAACGCTAGCTAGTTTTGTTTATCATTATGTGATCATTCCAAGTTGGCCGAAAGTTGGGGTGGGGAGGGCACGTGCAAGTCTGCGTCTCAGATGCTGAGTCTCCGTATGGACCCGAATTCTGCTCCTGGATTTTATGAACTCCATCATTCCTCATATTAGGAGACCCACCTCACATCTGGACTCTGCATGCTTTCCCCGCCTCTCAGACACACCCACACGTAGACCAGAGGGACTCCCTGGTCTACCTGGTACCTCGTGTGCCTTGACAAGTCATGCAGCCAACCCTCCTGCAAGGGCTTCCTACGCTTTTAGAGCTCTCTCCAGATTCTGCTAGTGATATCTATCTTTCCAGATCGCCCCAGAGCCAGAGGTCAGAAGGTATTTTCCTATGTTATCTTGAAGAAGCCTTATTATTTGTGCATTTAGACCCTCAATCAATCTGAAATTGATTTTTGAGTGTACTATGAGGTAGAGGGTAGAGAATAACTTTTTTTAAATATGGATATTGAACTGACTCAGCATCATTTAGGAAAGAAGGCTATCTTCTCCTCACTGCAGTACAAGGTAGTTATTGTACTAACACCCATAACCGTATACATGTGGGCTTTCTATTTTATTTCTCTTCTGTTAATCTATTTGTCTAAACTTAGACCAATGCCACACTATTTTAATTACTATAGTTGTATAGAAAATCTAATAATCTGGTAGTGTAAGTCGTCTAGATTCCTCTTCAATATTCCTGGACCATTCTTAGGCCTTCCTGTTTTTCACATATAGTTTAGAATAAACCTGCCAATTTACACTCACACACACACACACACACACACACACACACACACACTCACCCCACAAAACTAGTGGGAGTTTGATTAGGATTTTTTGACTCCATAAATTAACCTGAAATATATCTTTAACAATAATGAATCTAATCCATGAACATGATATATCCCTTCATTTACTTGGATCTTTAAAACTTCTGTATAACTTCTGTTGAGTTTTAGTGTTTTCATTTGATTTATTCCTATACACTGTATGTTTTTGGTGCTGTGTAAATGTTAAAATTTTATTTTCTATTGTTTTGCTGCCGATATGTAGAAATACAGTTTAATTTTTATAATACCTTGTATGTAGTGGCTTTGCTAAACCCACTTGTTAATTCTAACAGCTGCCTGTAGATTGCTTTTGCGTTTTCTAGGTACGCAATCATGTTATTTGCAATTAACGAGCATTGCATACCCTCCTTTCCAATCTTTGTGCCTTTTATTCCAATTTCTTGCCTTATTGCACTGATTAGGAATGCTAGGACAATGTTAGTAGAAGATATGTTTTGACATCATCTTCTAGTTCATTAATCTTGTCTCTTGCTATGTCTGCTGCTGTGAAATCATCCAATTAGTTTTAGATATTTTTTTTCAGGCCTGGAATTTCTATGTGATTTTAAGATTTCAATCCTCTGGTGAAATTATCTTTTCATCATTTTTCTATCTTTTCGTCTGTTTTCCTGAACATATCAATTATAGTTATTTAAAAATTTTTGTGTAGTAACTTTAATATCTAGGTACTTGTGAGCCTCTATTTTTTTCTTTTGATTATATGGTCCTTTTGGCATTTCTAATATTTGGCATTTCTAATATTTGTTTTTATGGAATAATAGACATTTTATATAAAGTAACTGCAGTGGCTACAAAAGATATTACCTTTTTCCAAACAGGAATAAAAGATTCCCATTCTCAAAAGGTGAGGTTAGGGAGTTAATCACCTTAATCTAATCAAGAAACAGTTAAACTGGTTTGTAGTTTTCATATTAATACATTTACATCTTGTTCAGCACCCTTCATAGGTCACAGCCCTCCACAGCTTTCAAATAAGAACATTTGTCGAGGTCCTTCCCACTGACAAGTTCTGAACTCTCACCTTTGTTTTGCAAAGACAAGAGTAAGAAAATTCTACTCTCCTTCTCAGAGGTCTGTGGCTTAGCCATTTTTTCCCCTACACTGTGCACCTTCAGAATTCAGCAAATGACTTGAGGGGGAAACCCGTCAGGGAGTTGGAGGCCACTCAACTCTCCAATTTTCTCACTCCAGCCCCATAAGCTCTTTAAAAGCCCTCATGGCTTCTCTCTGCCCAGGAGGAGGTTGCTACCCAGATAGATCTTAGATCTGTCTCTATCCCACACTCAGAAATGCCAAGTGCTTCCCAAGCAAAACTAACTACAGACTGCAGTTCTCTTTATGAAATCGTAACTCCCCTATCCTCCTTGCTTAGGGAACTGTCTGACACCTTTCAAAAGATGACTTTTTGTATTTTAGATAGCTTTTCTAGTTGTTCTTAGTGTGGGCACTGGCCTGCCACAAACTACCCCATCTAACCAGGAGATAGAAACTTCTGTGGATTTTGAGAACTCCTCCTTAGACCTATTGGAAAGAATAGTTCTTTTTTCAAAAAAGAAGAAGGCTTCAGGCAAGATACACCCTATGGAAGTGTGACAAAGGTGAAATAACCCCAGACTCGAAGAATAAAGAGGACTATCTAACACGGAGGCTGGCCACTGGGAATGACTAGGTCTATATCCAGCTGATTTTTATGTGATTCATTTTTAGTGACATATTTCAATGCCTAGGTGAAAAGTTTCTGTGGGGATTAGACCCAAATCTGCCCTGTTTTCTCCTTTCTCTACTGTCTGTTAAGAAAGTATGGACCTAAACATGTGCTTCACTGCGATTTAAAATAGCTAATTATTATGGACTACAACCATTTCATCTGGGGCACAGCCCTCAAACTTAGAGAATTTACTAATTAAGATGATCTAATGCTGTTGATCCCACACACATTTTTTTCTAGAAGTCACTTATTATCACACATTTTACCCCATTTTATCACTTCCCCCCAATTCTTCTCTGGACCAGATTTTGAAGGCCTCAGACAATATGAAGACATATTATGCTATCCTTCCCAATCATAAGTCAGTTGAGATAATCTGTTTTTCTGCATCAGCCTTTGGCAAATTTTTATTATTATTTTTGTGTCTTCTATGTCTCACCTTTGAGTTATCAAATTCTTACTGGCAGGGACATTGAATGATGCTGACTATACACATAGGCCGGCTGTCCAAAGCAATTCCCATATAATTCTTCCCCGTAGCATTATATCTTGGCATAGTGCTAGCAAGTAAAAAGTGGATTTACAATGCCTATTAATGTCATTTGAGGAGAGAAGTCAGTGTCCATGCAAATGAGGGATTAATGCTGATCCTGAAATGAAGTGTTGGTGCAGCCAAATGCTGTGACAGCATTGCCTTGCAGCTGATTTAAAAGGCATTTGCATCATGATATGATAAATGGCCCCCACAATGGGCTATGCCACCTCTCTAAAATAGGAGAGGCCATCCATCCAAAAAGATACAGCCATTTGGGAACCCGAAAACATTTTGCTTGGCTTCTAAGAGAAAAATCTCCCCAATCTCGTGTATATTTTAAAGGCGGGAGTTTGGCCTCCATCCGTAGCAGTGAGATAAGTCAGTGTTTCGTTTCTCTGTATGTAGGTGACTTTAGCAGTGACGTGGAATGATATGGAGGGACCATAGCTGTCATGTTCCATGTTGGACAGTAAAGACTTTGCCACAAGCAGAGCCCCTTGACATTTTTGGGAAAACATGAAAACACATTGCAGCATACAGGAAATGCACTATTGGCAGTAAGTAGAGGTAAGCCTCTCTGGCCAGAACATTGTTTAGGAAGTATTGGATTTATATAAACAAGTAGGTCAGTACGATTGGCCTCATCAAAGTAGCAAGCCTCATTTTGCATTCATTTTTGTGATAGGTTGTGGTAATTTAGAAGCAAAAAAATAATAATAATAATAGATTCGTTACTTCCAAGTATCAAATCTAATTATCACTTAGCGATTTTTCACTTTTAAGGGTCACAGAGAATATCTAGGACCTGGAATAATTTGTTCTCATCACAGTTGGCATTTTGCTTTGAGACTCTGCTAAGCTTTTATGACCAAATAAAAGGTAACAAATTCATCTCTTCTTCCCGACGTCCCACCCTTTGCCTCCTCCATGCTTGCCAAGGGTACCTTGTGTAGTCTTTTCTGGTAATCCCAGGCAAATGTAGATCTAAGATCCTGTCTCAATTGAGCCTCTAATAATGATGTTTTAGTAGCTCATCAACTGTCTTTACAACACAAATGAGAAATACAAAGACTTTTCTACGTGACCTATATTTAATCTACGTTTTTTAATTTACATATTTTACTTCCAATCTGTGAAGCAGTTATCTACTCTTATAATTTAAATATGAATCAATTCAACCAGAGACCCATACTCTCTCTTAGAAGGCATTGTAACTTAATGAGTAAATACGTATTAGGACATCTTAAAACTGCACATTATTGACCTGGGAGACAAGGGGGAGCTATAATACCGATTATGTAAATACTCAGTTGCGGATTGTCACCATACTCCATAATGTCATTAATTTACATTAATGTCAGTCTTTCCTTCCCAGGCACCTATTAATTAGCTGTTCCTTGACACATATTCTAATGTAGACTTTTTGTGAGTCATTGAAGTCCTTTGTGTGGAGACCTCCTTGAAGACCTTCTAGTTTGTGTATAACTGACAAATCAGATGACAGCTTTTACTGTTGATCGTAGAACTAAAGCCAAGTCACTTGGGTGCTGGATTTATGTTTTGAAACCTTTCCTTTTAACGTTTTTGTAGAGAAAAAGTTTAAATGAAGGTACATTTTATTTATTAGATGGTCTAAAATATGCCCTTTTCTGCAAGGTCAAGTTCAGATGAGTTATCAAACTGAATGCACAATGCTTTTGGAGATTTTATCATCACAGAACCTTCTCAGAAGCATCCACTACATACGAATTCTCTAAAAAAAAAAATTCTTATGTTTTAAGATGCTTTTCTAAACTAGCATTTAAAAGTATAGACTTTCATGGGTTTAACACATCATCTAACTGAATTCAGCCCTCTGAATATCCAGTGCCTGGCAACATTGACCCCCTGGAAAAAGGCAACATCATTTGGTTTCAAGGTAGTGCCTACCAAGGGTACTCGGGTCTCAGATTGTCTCAGTTTTGTCTTTGCTCCATTTAAAGTAATTACCGTATGAGTGATCACTGTAATCCATTCATTAATTCCGTGATTCATTCAAAAATATGTGGCAAGCATGAAATTGACACCCGGAACTACTTAGACTGCAGTGAACAAAAGAGACCCAAAAAAAGTCTCTGCTGGCAAGCAGCTTACTTTCTAAGGGGGAGAGGAGCTAGATACTAAGCAAGAAAGTCACATAGAACTTTAGGAGATAATAAAGTAGGGAGTGGAGCAAAGGAGAAGTATAGGAAGTGCAATAAAGGCAAGGAACAGGGTGGGATGAGGAGAAGTAATTTTAAATAAGGTGATTAAAGAAGGCGTCCTTGAAAATGGGAGTATTGGACAAAGGTTGGTGTGAGAGGAGGGAGATTTGATCATTTAAGTTGCTCTTTAAAGGGAGAGGTAACTCCCGAGGATAAGTCAGTTGGGGGCCTTCATTTTACTTTCATCTGTGTCTCTGAATCTATTACTCACGAGATGGTGTGGCTTGTAAAGTAATTTAAAAACATTCACTGAAAGAAAAATTGTGACAAAACAACATTTTTGTTCATTGCCTGTCCAGGATCTTTTCTCGTCTTCTTCTCCCCTAACGGACTCTGACTATTTTCTAGGGTGGCATTAGGCCTACCTGAATAGCTCAGCTTCCCTATATACCCACCAAGGAACATACAACAGGTCTGTAGAAGTTACTGGGTGGTACTTGTGGGAAAGCTTGTGAAAGGAGGAACATTCAAAAATGGCAGGTATCTTTTGGCATTTTGCCCTTTGCCGTTGTCTCCTACTCTTCTATTCGGAAGGGCAGATGCCTGGGGATGAAGCAAACAGCTTGCAACCTGAAAGCTGTTCACTGATGGTGGAGAAGCAGAGAGAGAGAAGGAGTCTGGTTCCTTACGGCATTGTAGACACACCATGCAATACTTGGGCTCTTTACTCTGGCCATCTCAATGTATGAGAAATGTAAACAGCTGTTCAGTTAAGACACACCATTCGTGCTCTGTTACATGGAACCAGACAGAATCTTAATTGTTATAATTTTTGCTTCAGTGATATTTGTTTTTTCCTCCCCAGCCCTCTACTTGTTATTTCTGTTTCTTTCATTTCCAAGGGTAGCAATCTTGGTCTGGCATTTCTGATGATTGCATTGTAAGTTGTTTTCTAAATCATGATAGTAGGTTTTCTTGTCTGTCTTTATTAACCACAGAGGATCCCCTTGTGGATAATGTTAAGATGTCCCCTTGGATTTGAAATAAAAATCAAAGCTCACCTGAGGATTGTGTCCTACATGCTAATTGCATTAGCTCTGTCACTTGACTCTGTGAGATGACTGGCCTGAGATACACTTACTGCTACTTATTCCTTCTATAGTCTCCATATTTATATGAAAGTTGTTTGCCATCTATTCAAAGTTGTAAAAAGCTTTCTAACACAATTTTGAGGGCCAGAATCCAGTTCCATTCAAATATTTGTACTTATAAAATAAAAAATGCATGATTTTTTTTGAAAGATTTTTATTTATTTATTTGAGAGGGAGAGAGAGAGAGAGAGCACGAGTTGGGTAAGGGGCAGAGGGAGAAGCAGACTCCCTGCTGAGCAGGGAGCCCGATGCAGAGCTCGATTCTGGGACTCCGGGTTCATGACCGGAGCCAAAGGCAGACGCTTAACCAACTGAGCCACCCAGGTGCCCCTTAAAAATGTATGATTTTCTAAGTAGATGATATAAAACCTTTGAATTCATTTTTACTATTCTTGTTTTTATACTGAAAGACATATGTTAAGGAGAAGAAATTATTGAACCATGATAAACTGAACTAAGGTCAACCTCTAAATTTTCAAATTTGGAGAACACTTGGGCTCAAACAGCCCTATCGTTCCACTTTTGTCCCGTGCTATCACCAGAGATTCCCTAGGAATTTGGGTGAGTTTGGAGTTTTTGAGCATTTTGATCCATCTAGGATATAAACTCCTTAGGGATACTATCCTAAAATCATTTTTATAGTCCAAGTGATGAAAAAGAGCTTAGCATCCTTTTTAAATGTTATTAGTGAAGCACCTAATAATTATCAATGGACTAAACATCAATCTCTTTCATGAGTTTTTCTCTGAAATATATGTCAGATAATGTTTCAAATCCTTTTTTGAAAGTATTTGATAATTGAATGCAATGGGATCATCCAATTATTAGGTGGAATATCGTGAAGATGAGCATTAGGATCTGTGCATATCACTTAATAATTCTTTTTATCATCTACAGATAATAAAGACTACCCAAAGATAGATTCATCTCTCCTCTTGTTTCCCTAAGCTTTCCTCCTCTAATTATCTCCATAATCTTGCTTATTATATCTTCTGTTGGGATAGGCTTCCAGTTTGGCCTCTTCATAAAAATAAGTTGAAAATAAATCTGATTTCTCATGCACTTACTTTTTTTTTTAAAGATTTATTTATGTATTTGAGAGAGAAAGAGAGAGAGAAAGCTCAAGTTGGGGGAGGGGCAGAGGAAGAGGGAGAGAGAGAATCCAAGCAGACTCCCCTCTGAGCACGGAGCCCAACCCAACCTAGGGCTGGATCCCGGGACTCTGAGATCATGACCTGAGCCGTTATCAAGAATCGGATACCTAACTGACTGAGCCCCCCAGGTGCCCCTCTCATGCACTTGTTGTTGATAGTTATACCAACTTTTGTCTGAGAGGGGGGCATTCGTGCTGTCCCTGTATTTGTAAAGAGGTCTGATATGGTCTCTTTATTTAAGGGACTCGCAGCTTCATTAAAAGGAGGGATGATTACAAAGGGGGTATAAAATGCATGACAAATAAGTTACACAAAGCCTATCTAGCAAGAAGACATTCTTCACATGGACTCTGAAGTCTAGGATAAGGTGGGACTGAGATGTGCTTTGCAGGAAGGATATAAATACACCACTCATAGGTGCAATGGGACTTTAATCATAATGATGATAATGAGAGCTACCACTGATTATTTACCATGGGCCAGACATTACAGTAAGCATTTTTCAAAGATTCTCCCATGAAATCTCTATCATGACACTATATTGGAGTGAATTTTAATTTTCACTCCCATTTTAGAGAAGAGAATGTTGAGGGGCAAAAAGGTATCTGCCCAGGATTACCTAGCTAAGAAATGGTGAAGATGGGATATAAATCCAAGGTAGTATGACCCCGATCTGTTTCAGCTCTAAACAGGAGGACCTGAGAGACAAATTTTATCTACTTTTGATCCATTTTACCATAATTTAAAATTGTTAGCTCTTAAAGTATGCTCAAATTAGTGAACCAATACCCCTGGATTTCAGTATGATGGCTTTAAAATCAAGGCACTCTGCGCTTGGGCTTTTTTAATGGGCTGATAAACTGCCAGGACCGTGAATTCATTGTTAAACATTAGCCTGGGAGCGAAAGATAAGAATGCACATGCTTTGTCTATAGACGGAGCAAGTTGTCATTCAAAGCTGCAAAATATAGCTAAGGAGTTTCAGAACTGAGGGGAACATAAGTTCAAGACCCAGGAGGAGAACATGAGACCAGACAATATGCCAATTAATGGAATTGAACTGAAAAGATTTAAAATGAGGACCCCTCAGGAGACAATGTAAAAGGAAAGGCAGTTAATTCAATAAGGACAAAAGGATAAGCGAGCTAACGATGAGACGATCAGAATATTTAAAGTTGATAGTGTCTTAAGAATTAAAGGACACTGGCTTGTGATTGCCGTGCATTTAGTATGCCCCAGTGGCTCGGTCTAATTTGGTCCCTTCATCCCCTGAACAAATACGCTCATCCTGAGATTCCAGGACAAAAGACATAATCCTTTTTGTTGCAGTCAAGCTATAAAAGTGATTATGATCAGCAGCCATTCACAGAGGAATAAATAAAGGACCCATCCATTGTGCCAGTAAAGTTTTCTGTCCATCTGTCATGTTGCATTTCAAAGACTCTTTCACCACATTTTAGTTGTTTTAAAAGGTGTACTTAAAAAATGCATTTTATACTTGGAAACTCCCCAGTACACTGAGAGTTTAAATGTATGGATGTAATTTCTCTTTTGCTAAGCAGGTTTTAGAGTGCCAAAGGCATGGTAGGGGGTAGTTAATAGAGTGTAATAAAGTGAATCTGTATGTCTCTGTAGCAAATAACTGAAAATATGAACTTAAGAAATTCTGTTATAGGCTGCATTCTCTAGAAAAGCAGTTGCTCTGTGTCATTATTCAATTGTGTATCAGCAAATGTACCTCTAAAGACCAAAGAGTCTAAAGACTACAGCAGGGAATAGGCTTAAAAAGCCACACAAAATGCAGAGGCACCAAAATCCCTTAACTGAGCTTTGGCAGGCACTTGCAGGAATGGCGTTGGGAGAACATGTGATTGGCGGAGGCAAATAACATTATCTGAGATCAGAGGGATATAAACTAAGAAGAACCATTCATGGAGAAGAAAAATTTTTAATTAATGAATATCAATGAGGCTGAAACAGTACAATTATATTTAGAAGCCTCCCCATCTGATATTTATACCTGGAGACTATCAGTCTTTATAATTGTTCTGCAGCTGATAAATTGTACCCTTTTATTTTTTATGAAACCCTGGTCTACACAGATTTCATCATCTGAAAAATTCAAGAGAAACACCAATAAATTTGATGGGCTTTTTTTTTTTTTGGTGTGAATGATCTAGATTTTCTAGCAAATCAGCTACACATGTACATAATTTTCTTTTGCTCTACTCTACTAAGCCTATATGTACATATAACTAAAATTAGTTCCTTAAATGTGGCAAAAAGTGTTGTTAGTTTATAAAGAAATACAGTAGTGTCTTAAATTCTCTGCTCTAAAACATTTCTTTAAAATATTTAGTTCAAACTAGAGGTGGAGGATGGAGATTCTTCTTTATTAAACAAACAGTCCTTTCTCGCCTGGTTTTTTTTTTTTTTTTTGTTCACCATAGAGTTTAAGGGACTCGCCACCCAGGTTATTGATAGAAGTGGGTTATGATAGAATTTCTGACACCCATTAGGTCCCATGAATCTTCGCATTTAACTAAGAATAAAAGGGGACACTCTTGGTTCTACTGGAATCCCTCAGAAGCTTCTGAAGAGGTCTTTCTCAGGACTGAGTCTGACATTACCATAGATCTACTTTCCTGGAATTTTTACTATACTTTCTTATAAGGATTTATAAACTTACCCCCAAAGGTCCAAGAGTAAGAACCTAGAGGTAAACTTGAATAAAATACACCTGAAAGTCGAATGCACCCTTGAAACACAGTTCATGTTTGACATTGAGCGCTATACTTCAAGGGCACAGCCCACAAGTGGATGCCAATGTTCACATTACTCAGTAGTTGTTCTATTTCACCGGTGGCATCAGCTGAAGAAAAGGGCCTTTGTACAATACTGATCTCCAGGGACATTCAGTTCAACACTTCTCTGTAATCCAGTAGCATAGAGGAACTGGGCGATCTAGTAAGTGGATAATTAAAATACTCTGCCTATGAAGTGCATGTACTGTGGTAAGTATGAGGAAAAAAAAAGCTAAGAGAGAGGATTCTTAACCAGCTAGGATACACATGTGTGGCAACCTGAGCTAAGTGCCATAGGGTAATGAGGTAGGGAAGGAACTAACAATTTCACGAAGGTTTTTAACCTTAACCCAATGGTCTTTTCTTTTGGCAGGGGAGGGGGCGGCAAAGGGAGGATAAGTGTTTAGTATGTTTTAGGTGCTGTATGGGAACTTTATGGATTTTAGGTAATTTAATTAATACTACAAGTAATAGAAGTTCTAGATATTAGGGCTGAAAAGGTAGAGAGTTATTGTGGACTTGATTATCTGGAAAAGGCTTCATGGATAGCTGTAAGACAGGGTAGAGTGAATGGGAGTTGAAAAAATGAGGTTAGCGGTTGTGGAGGAGGAAGGCAATTGAGTCAGAGAGTGGTCTAAGTAAGGTAAGGTGGGAGGAATTTGTGAAAAGAATATTTGGGGAATGAGGAATATGACAGTTTCACTGCGCTTATCTCTGTCATTCCAGTGGTGCCTCACTAATCCAAAGGCTAGCAATAATTCATCTGGCCTGTTTACTTTGATAGCCACAGAAACAACTGAACGGAGATCTTTCTGTGATTTGAGATTCATGGCATGTAGCAAATGATCATTCAGTGGAGCCATGCCAACTCCTTGTTCTGCAGATTGCAAATGTTTCAGCTGAGTTGTTCCCCCATTGTCTTGGTCAGTGTTGAAAGGTCAATGTTCTCTTCATATACATAGGGCAGCCAGAGCTGCTTTAGTCCCAGAGAGGGTGTCTGACTCATCTTGCACGGTGATTTGTTCAGTCAGCAAGAAATTATCTTCTAATATAATTGGAAGATTGCTGACTATGAAGTCTGTCCAACTTATATGAAGCCCCCGCTCTTCTGGCCAAAGAAAACTCTGTGCCATGAGATCACCCTTTGAGAAAGTTGCTTATGTCTGAGAATTATCTCCAAGATAATTCGATAAAAATAGAAATCAGAAAATTCAGACAAAGGGACCTGCATCTTTAAGCCACCTCTTTATTCTCTACTGCATTTGGAAATGAGGCTAACATATCGCTGCATGACATTCCTCAAGTTGGAAGACCCAAACTTCCCGATGAAAATTCAGAATTTACAAACACAATCTAGGTTCCCCAAACACTTAGTCTTCTGGGTTATTTTTTCCTTTTAATATTTCCAAATAAAATCACTCCAGTTGCCATTTTGCAGAACTGAACAAATCCCACTCCTTCTCTCTCCAAGAATCTTTAAGAATGCCGAGGGAGTGCTTCACGCAAACTGGGTGTAACTTGTCACCACTCTCTCCACGCTTCCACCTGGGCATTTCCTCTCACTCCTCCTTGCCATGCTCAGGTAGCTTCCTGTGCTGCATTCCTCTCTCTGGTCATACAAATCCCCACCTTTCATTCCCCTAAACACTATCGAACTGGGCTTCGGTGCTTAAAAGCTTCAGGAAAGACTTGAGGCTATCAGAAAGGAATTAGCAAAGGAGCAAAACTCAGAACTCGGCTGCCTGTTTCTTTTGCTCCTACAAGTCTCCTGGCCATCCACCATCAAAGATGGAAAGATGCCTTGCCGGCTTCTCTCTCTGAGGATCCTAGCCCACTGGCACATTTTGCAGAGCCCCCCTTGTCCCTAGAAACACAACCTCTCTCTTTTGTTCCTTCCTCCGTCCTTGGGGCCACCAGAGAAAACACTGTATCTTTTCACACACCTTAAGAAATCTCTCCTCAGGGGTGCCTAGGTGGCTCAGTTGGTTGGGCGTCTGCCTTCAACTGGGGTCATGATCTCAGGGGTCATGGGATCGAGCCCTGGGTTGGGCTCTCTGCTCACCGGGGAGTCTGCTTCTCCCTCTGTGTACTTGCTCTCTCTCAAATAAATAAATAAATAAATCATTAAAAAAAGAAGAAGAAGAAATCTCTCTACAAAAGTTCTACCCCTATCCTTACCACGACAAAAAAACTTCTGTATTATCTCTAGATACATTCTTTTTCATTATTTCAGTTTCTCTGTCCATACCAAAATCTGGAACCAAAATGGCCCTGAAAGTACATTACTTCTCCCAAAATGTTGCTTCATGAGCTGAAGTGCAATAATGGCTATTGGCAACTTTTAGAATATCAGTAATTTTTTTCACTCTGGGTTTCAAGGTAGAACCAGGGAAGAGGGTAGAAATGAGTAGGAGGGATATAAGAAGAGACTGGAACACTGCATCATTTAAATGGAAACCACTCTCAGATTTTAGGACCTTGTAAAGTTGAACCTAAAAGTCAAACATGACTGAGGCTTCTAAGGTCAGACCAGAGCTCCCTCTGAGCTCAAATCCTGAGGCCATCTTGTCTGTGTTATAAAAGACATCTGCCAGGGAGGACAAAATCTGGTATGTTCTTAGAGAAACTCCCAAAACCCGTCCTGCAAATCCATTATCAGTGTTTTTCATCTGCAAATTTGTACCCCTTCTATTAAAATAAGAACCTATTCCTAGCTATTTCTTCAACTGATACCCAAGTAATCTACTAAAAGTCGTCTGCAAAAATAAAGGCCTTTTAAAATAGATTTCATTATATTCTATTTTTAAAAGTAGATACATGAGAAGGGCAATTAGGTACATAGAATGAGAAACATTCATCAAAGACATTCCCGCAAATTTCATAGGAATAGTGGGCCATTCATTTTCTGGAAAAATTATATTTTAAACACCTCTGTTATACATATTCAATGAAGTACTCTTTCTAAAAGCCATTTTACCTTCTATCCTAAAGTGACCTGAAAACAAAGTAAAGTATGTATTTAGAAAAGGGCAAAAAAACTTCAATTTTCTGTTTTATTAATACCCATACCATTGTTACTGATTCTTTTCTAAGTTTATTGTTTTCTAACTACATTTGTTACATTTAGTGGTGAACACCATAAAACTTCACACATGGGCATCAAGACAAGTAAATGATGTTATTTTGGTGATCTTGGGAGTAAGAAATCTTTTTTTTTTTCTCCCTTTTTTTATAGCTGACCTTTTCAGAAAGGAATCCCTCCTGAGAAGTCCCACTTTAATTTGTTATATTTTTCAAACCAGACTGTCACATATGCTTTAATGACACAGTATTTCTTAACACCTAGAAATAAAGTGGTTTTTAACACTCATGTGGTCTTATACATTAAATCCAGTCTTCATTAGTAATCCACTATTTTATACATGTTTTCCTTTTGAAGGGCTTATATGCATCAGGATGGATCTCTTGCTGAATAGAATTCAATAACAAGCACCTTGGGAAATGATATTAGATATTACTTGGGTGGAAAACATCTCCTTGGTCAGGAGGGTTTAATGAGGTTCACAAAGGAGTTGTTTTGTGATTCTTAATGTAGAAGTCAGTGGAGTTAGACTTGTTACTTCATGGGTCATGAGAGAATTTAAGTTAGTGCTGAGCTGATGCATAGAAATAAAAATGTGGGAAGATATATTTTTTCATTTCTTTTGCTTTTGCTTTTTAAAATGGCAGCATCATTCCACACCTGGTAGTAGGGACATCTTGACCTAGTTTTTTTTCTCCCACAAACAACTGGCCATCATTAAATAGATCTCTTAATTGTTCTAGCCTTCAGTCTCCACAGTTATAAAAGATGCAGATTATGTTCAACAATGCTTAAAATCCTAATTGCAAATCATATATCTGATAAGAGACTTGTGTCCAGAATATATACAGAACCCTTATAACTCAATAATAAATAAATAACCCAATTAAAAATGAGCAAAGAATCTGAATAGGCATTTCTTCAAATGAATATATATGAATGATAAATAAGCATCGCTAATGATGCTCAACATTATTATTAGTCTTTAGGGAAACGCAAATCAAAATCACAGTGAGATACCACTTCATATCAACTAGGAAAAAATATGTAGCATTTTGAGATTGGCTTTTTATCCCCACTCCTTCAAATTTCCTTGAGATCCATCCAAGTTCTGTTTGGATAGCTTGCACCTTTTTCTTGCTGAGTAGTGTTCCATGGTATAGGTGCACTGCGCTTTGTTTCACACTCACCCTTGAAGGGCATCTGGGTTGTTCCCAGTTTCGAGCTATTACACAGACAGCTGCTATGAATATTCAAGAATATGTGTTTGTGTGAACGTAAGTTTCCATTTTTCTGGAGTTAATTCCCAAGAATGCAGTTGCTAGACTGTGATAAACATTTTAAGCGTATGTATAGCTTTGAAAAAAACTGCCAATTTTTTTCCACCAGAGTGGCTATACCACTTGACATTCCCACTAGCAATGTTTGAGGGGGCCAGCTTCTCGGCGTCCTCACCAGTATTTGGTGTTATTACTGTTTTCTTTTTTAACGTTAGCCATTCCAATAGCCGTGTAACTATATCTCATTTGGTTTTAATTTGTATTTCTCTGATGGCTAATGATGTTGAACATATTTTCATGGATTTATTTGCCATCTATATATCCTCTGTAGTGAAATGTCTGTGTATGTCTTTTGCCCAGTTTCTAACTATATTTTTTAACTACTGAGTTTTAACAATTATTTGCATATTCTAAATACAATTCTTTTGTCAAAATGGATGGTTTGCAATACTTCTCACCCAGTCTATGGCTTGTCTTTTTATCTGTTTAACAGGGGTTTTTGTAGAACAAAAGCTTTTAATTTTAATGAGATCCACTTTATCAACTTGTCCTTTTATGAATCATTCTTTTGGTGTCAAGCCTAAGAACTCTTTGCCTAGCCCTAATTAATGAAGAATTGCTCCCGTGTTTTTTTCTAAAAGTTCTGTGGTTTTATGTTTTACACTTAAGTATGCAAGCCAATTTGAGTTGATTTTTTTATGAGGCGTGAGGCTCACATGAAAGTTTACTTCTTCCGCTTCTTCATGTCTGACTGCTCCAGAACCATTTGTTGAAAGCGCTGTCCTTTTTCACTGAATTGCTTTTGCCTCGGTGTCAAAAACCAGTTGGGCATATTTGTTAGCGTCTATTTCTAGGTTCTTTATACTGATCCACTGATCCACGTGTCTATGGTTGGTATCTGTTACTGTAGCTATACAATAGGCCTTTTCATCAGGTAGATAATATTTACCACTTTATTCTCCTTTTTCAAAATTGTTTTAGCTATTTTAACCTCCAGGGGTTTTACATATAAA
The DNA here is from genome assembly GCF_003265705.2 of Callorhinus ursinus. Taxonomy (NCBI): domain Eukaryota; kingdom Metazoa; phylum Chordata; class Mammalia; order Carnivora; family Otariidae; genus Callorhinus; species Callorhinus ursinus. The sequence continues at coordinate 43,835,257 of NW_027397073.1, forward strand.
TTTTAGAGTAAGTTTGTTGATGTTTAAAAAAAAAAAAAACTCTTTTTTTTAAATTTTATTATGTTACATTAGTCACCATACAATACATCAATAGTTTTTGACGTGGTGATCCACGATCCATTGTTTTCATATAACACCCAGTGCTCCATGCAGTACGTGCCCTCCTTTATACCTATCACTGGGCCTAACCAATCCCTCCACCTCTAAAACCCTGTTTGTTTCCCAGAGTCCATGGTCTCTCATGGTTCATCTCTCCCTCCAATTCCCCCCTGCTCATTTTTCCCTTCCTTCTCCTAATGTCCTCCATGCTGTTCCTTATGTTCCACAAATAAGTGAAACCATATAATAACTGACTTTCTCTGCTTGACTTATTTCACTTAGCATAACCTCCTCCAGTCCCATCTATGTTAATGTAAAAGTTGGGTATTCACCCTTTCTGATGGCTGAGTAATATTCCATTGTGTATATGGACCACATCTTCTTTATCCATTCATCTGTTGAAGGGCATCTCAGCTCTTTCCACAGTTTGGCTATTGTGGACAATGCTGCTATGAACATTGGGGTGCATATGGCCTTTCTTTTCACTACATCTGTGTCTTTGGGGTAAATACCCAGGAGTGCAATTGCTGGGTCATATGGTAGCTCTATTTTTAAATTTTTGAGACACCTCCACACTGTTTTCCAAAGTGGCTGTACCAACTTGCATTCCCACCAACAGTGTAAGAGAGTTCCCCTTTCTCCACAACCTCTGCAACATTTGTTGTTTCTTTCCCTGTCCATTTTTGCCATTCTAACTGGTGTAAGGTGGTATCTCAATGTGGTTTTGATTTGAATTTCCCTGATGGCTGATGATGAACATTTTTTCATGTGTCTGTTAGCCATTTGTATGTCTTCTTCAGAGAAGTGTCTTTTCATATCTTCTGCCCATTTATTGACTTGATTATTCGTTTTTTGGGTGTTGAGTTTGAGAAGTTCTTTATAGATCTTGGATACCAGCCCTTTATCTGTAGTGTCATTTGCAAATATCTTCTCCCATTCTGTGGGTTGCCTCTTTGTTTTATTGACTGTTTCCTTTGCTGTGCAGAAGCTTTTTATCTTGATGCAGTCCCAAAAGTTCATTTTTGCTTTTGTTTCACTAGCTTTTAGAGATATATCTTGAAAGAAGTTGCTGTGGCCGATGTCAAAGAGGTTACTGCCTATGTTCTCCTCTAGGATTTTGATGGATTCCTGTCTCACATTGAGGTCTTTCATCCATTTTGAGTTTATCTTTGTGTATCTTTGTGTATGGTGTTAGAGAATGGTCGGGTTTCATTCTTCTGCATGTGGCTGTCCAATTTTCCCAGCACCATTTATTGAAGAGACTGTCTTTTTTTCCATTGCATGTTTTTTCCTGCTTTGTCAAAGATTATTTGACCATAGAGTTGAGGGTCCATATCTGGGTTCTCTATTCTGTTCCATTGGTCTATATGTCTGTTTTTGTGCCAGTACCATGCTGTCTTGGTGATCACAGCTTTGTAACACAGCTTGAAATCGGGCAACGTGATGCCCCCAGGTTCGTTTTTCTATTTCAACATTTCCTTGGCGATTCGGGATCTTTTCTGATTCCATACAAATTTTAGGATTGTTTGTTCCAGCACTTTGAAAAATGTCATTGGAATTTTGATCGGGATGGCATTGAAGGTATAGATTGCTCTGGGTAGCATAGACAATTTAGCAATGTTTATTCTTCCAATCCATGAGCATGGAATATTTTTCCATCTTTTTGTGTCTTCTTCAATTTCTTTCATGAGTGTTCTGTAATTCCTAGAGTATAGATCCTTTACCTCTTTGGTTAGGTTTATTCCGAGGTAGCTTATGGTTTTTGGTGCTGTTGTAAATGGAATTGTTTCTCTAATTTCTCTTTCTACAGTTGCGTTGTTAGTGTATAAAAAGCAACTAATTTCTGTGCATTGATTTTGTATCCTGCCACATTACTGAATTGCTGTATGAGTTCTAGTAATTTGGGGGTGGAGTCTTTTGGGTTTTCCACATAAAGTATCATGTCATCTGCGAAAAGAGAGAGTTTGACTTCTTCTTTGCCAATTTGAATACCTTTTCTTTTTGTTGTCTGATTGCTGTTGCTAGGACTTCTAGTACTATGTTGAACAATAGTGGCGAGAATGGGCATCCTTGACGTGTTCCTGATCTTAAGAGAAAGGCTCTCAGCGTTTCCCCATTGAGGATGATATTCGCTGTGGGTTTTTCATAGATGAATTTTATGAACTTGAGGAATGTTCCCTCTATCCCTATACTCTGAAGAGTTTTAATCAGGAAAGGATGTTGTATTTTGTCAAATGCTTTTTCTGCATCAATTGAGAGGACCATATGGTTCTTCTCCCACCTCTTATTAATGTGATCTATCACACTGATTGATTTTTGAATGTTGAACCACCCTTCCATCCTGGGGATAAATCCCACTTGGTCGTGGTGGATGATCCTTTTAATGTATTGTTGGATCCTATTAGCTAGGATTTTGTTGAGGATTTTGGAATCCATGTTCATCAAGGATATCGGTCTGAAATTCTCCATTTTGATGGGGTCTTTGCCTGGTTTGGGGATTAAGGTAAAGCTGGCCTCATAGAATGAGTTTGGAAGTTTTCTTTCTGTTTCTATTTTTTGAAACAGCTTCAGTAGAATAGGTATTATTTCTTCTTTGAATGTTTGGTAGAATTCCCCAGGGAATCCATCAGGCCCTGGACTCTTGTTTTTTGGGAGGTTTTGATCACTGCTTCAACCTCTTTACTGGTTATTGGCCTATTCAGGTTGTCAATTTCTTCCTGTTCCTGTCTTGGCAGCTTATAGGTTTCCAGGAAGGCCTCCGTTTCATCCAGATTGCTCAGTTTATTGGCATATAGTTGTTGATAATAATTTCTAATAATTGTTTCTATTTCCTTGGTGTTAGTCGTGATCTCTCCCGTTTCATTCATAATTGTATTAATTTGGGTCCTTTCTCTTTTTGGAGGGGGTAAGTCTGGCCAGTGGTTTATTGATCTTATTAATTCTTTCAAAGACTCAGCTTCTAGTTTAGTTGATCTGATCTACTGTGTTTCTGGTTTCTAATTCATTGATCTCTGCTCTAATCTTAATTATTTCTCTTCTAATGCATGGCTTAGGCGTCGTTTGTTGCTTTTTCTCTAATTCTTTAAGGTGTAGAGTTAGTTGGTGAATTCGGGATTTTTCTATTTTTTTGAGTGAGGCTTGGATGGCTATGTATTTCCCCCTTAGGACTGCCTTTGCAGTATCCCATAGGTTTGGGACCGATGTGTTTTCATTCTCATTGATTTCCATGAATTGTTTAAGTTCTTTGATTTCCTGCTTGACCCAAACATTCTTGAGCAGAGTGGTCTTTAGCTTCCAAGTGTTTGAATTTCTGCCAAATTTTTTCTTGTGATTGAGTTCCAGTTTTAAAACATTGTGGTCTGAGAATATGCAGGGAATAATCTCAGTCTTTTGGTATCGGTTGAGACCTGATTTGTGACCCAGTATGTGGTCTCTTCTGGAGAAAGTTCCTTGTGCACTCGAGAAGAATGAGTATTCTGTTGTTTTAGGGTAGAATGTTCTGTATATACCTATGAAGTCCATCTGATCCAGTGTATCATTCAAAGCTCTTGTTTCCTTGTTGATTTTCTGCTTAGATGATCTGTCCATTGCTGAGAGTGGAGTATTGAGGTCTCCTACAATTAAAGTATTGTTATCAATAGGACTCTATTTTGGTTAACAGTTGGCTTATGTAGATGGCTGCTCCCATGTTGGGGGCATAGATATTTACAGTTGTTAGATCTTCTTGTTGGGTAGACCCTTTAAGAATGATATAGTGTCCTTCTGTGTCTCTAATTACAGACTTTAGTTTAAAATCTAATTTGTCTGATATAAGAATTGCTACCCCAGCTTTTTTTTTTTGAGGTCCGCTGGCATGGAAGATGGATCTCCATACTCTCACTTTCAGTCTGGATGTACCTTTAGGTTCAAAATGAGTCTCTTGTAGACAGCATGTGGATGGATCCTGTCTTTTTATCCAATCTGCAACCCTGTGCCAATTTATGGGAGCATTTAGGCCATTCACGTTGAAAGTGATTATTGAAAAATATGAATTAATTGTCATCATGTTGCCTGTGAAGATGTTGTTTTTATAGATTGTCCCTGTAAATTTCTGTTGTATATCACTCTTGGGGTCTTTCTCCTTTAATAGAACCCCCCCTTGATATTTCTTGCAGGGCCTGCTTAGTGGTCACATATTCTTTCAATTTCTGCTGGTCTTGGAAGCTCTGCATCTCTCCATCCATTCTAAATGACAGCCTTGCTGGATAAAGTGTTCTTGACTGCATGTTCTTCTCGTTTAGTACTCTGAATATGTCTTGCCAGGCCTTTCTGGCTTGCCAAGTCTCTGTGGATATGTCTGACGTTATTCTGATGTTCCTCCCTCTGTACGTAAGGAATCTCTTCCCCCTAACTGCCCTTAAGATAGTTTCCTTGGTTCTAAAATTTGCGAGTTTTACTATTACATGCCGGGGTGTTGGCCTGTTTTCCTTGATCTTGGGAGGGGTCCTCTCTGCCTCTAGGACATGAATGTTTGTTTCATTCCCCAGATTCAGGAAGTTCTCAGCTACAACTTGCTCAAATACATTTTCTAGTCCTCTCTCTCTCTCTCCACTCCCTCCAGGATTCCAATTATTCTGACATTGGAAGGCTTCATGGTGTCACTTATTTCTCTGATTCTATTTTCATGGATTCTGAGTTCTTTTTCCCTGGCCTCCTCTTTTCCTGTTTTATCTATTAAATTGTCTTCTAGGTCACTTATTCATTCTTCTGCCTCACTTACCCTAGCTGGTAGATTATCTAGATTAGATTGGGTCTCATTGATAACATTCTTAAATTCTGCCAATTCAGCTTTCATTTCTGCCCTTAAAGACTCTATGTTGCCATTAATTGATTTCTCCATTGTCTATTGTCTTCACAATTGCTAGCCTGAATTCCATCTCTGACATCTTGGTTATATCTGCGTCCATTTGTAAATCTGTGGCATAAGTCATAATCTCTGAGTGTTTTCTATTTTGGGGGTTCCTCTTCCTAGTCATTCTGTTGATGGGTGGTTGAGGGAATATATAGAGTCCAAATTATTGACCAGAACCCAAGCAAGATGCACCTGGTTTCTTGGTACCTTAGGGTTGCTGGCCTCTTGTTTTCCCAGGCTGTCTTCTGGGGGAGGGTCCTGCCGCACTGTTGCTCAGGCAACCTTGTTTGGGTGGAGTTGCCCTGCCCCCCTGTGGTGGGGGACGGGCTCAATGGGAATCAGTTTTGGGGGCTTTTGTTCTCTGGCAGCTTTCCCTGGCGGCTTTCCACGTCTCTTCTGCCAGTCAGAGCAGAAGAGACTGTTTCCAACCCTCTGCCTCAGAGCAGAGAGATCGCAGTCTATTCTTCGGTGAGCTCTCCAGGCCACACCGTCTCCGTTTCTGTCCGTGCTGCTATAAACTGCAGCATCCTGGGTTGTGCACCCCTCTGCAGCCCTCCCAGTCCTGCCTCCAGGTCAGGGCATGTCTCTGCCCTTTGTGCTTCTAAAACCACCAGTCGCTCCCAGTTCGCATGCGCGACCCCGCCTCTCCGGGTTTCTGCCCTGAGGGATGCCCTAAAGTCCTCTCCCCGCTGCTATCGGTCTGCGAGTCTGTGCCCTGTACCCAGCGCGCGAGGTTGTCGCTCACCGGTGGTGTAGGATCCCCACGGACAGCCTCCCTCCTGCTGCTGTTTATCCTCCAATATCTGCCCACGGAATCAGGGCTCCCTGCTTCGTACCTCGAAACCAACCGCCTGGGATATTCTGTTTGTAGAGATCCAGATCTTCTTACGTCTCAGGCTGATTTCGTGGGTGCTCAGAGTGCTCTGGTAGATATCCAGCTCAATTCCAGGGACCAGTTGGAATAGGGTCCCCCTACCCCTCCACCATCTTTTCTTCTCACCTCAAAAAAAAAGCTCTTAACTATGTTGCATCTTGCAAACCATGAACATTGTATTTGTCTTCATTTATTTTGGTCTTCTTTGATTTCTTTCATGAGTATTTTGTAATTTTTGGAAGTCAGATTTTGTATATGTGTCTTTAGATTTATACTGAAATATTTTATTTTGGGAGGCAATTAAAATCATATTGTGTTTTTAATTTCAGTTTCCAAATGTTCATTGTTAGTTTATTGAAATGCTATTGAGGGTTTTTTTTTTTTTGTATGTTTATCTAATATTCTTCACTTTTACTGAGCTCACATTCTAAAAGGTGGTCTGTAGATCATGTAGTCTATAAATAGCAATGGTTTTTTTTTTAATTGGCTTTATTGTGCTGGTCAGAACTTCCAATACTATTTTGAATAAGAATAGTGAGACCAGACTTTCTTGCTTTCTTCCCAGTCTTAGACGGAAAACATTCAATCTTTCACCATTAAGTGTGATTTTAACTGTAGCTTTTTTGTATATGCTCATTTTCCATTTGAGAACATTGCCTTCTGTTTCTAGTTTTCTGAAAGTTCTTATCATGAATGTGTGTTGGATTTTGTCAACTGCATTTTCTGCATCAATTGATATGATTATATGATTTTTTTCCTTTATCCTGTTGATATGGTGGATTACCGTAATTGATTGTTGAATGTTGGATTAGCCTTGCATATCTGGAATAAATCCCACTTGGTTGTTCTTTTATATATTATGTAAATAATATATATATATTTAATATATATATTCCTTTTATATGTTGTTGGATTTGATTTGCTAATACTTAATTGAGAATATTTGCCTCTAAATCCCTGAAGGATATTCATCTGTAGCTATCTTTCTTTTCTTTCCTTTTTTTTAAAAACTATCTTTGTCTGGTTTTAGTATCAGCATAATACTAAAATAAGTTAGGAAGTGTTCCTCTTCTACTACTGGAAAAGATAGTGTGAAATTGGTGTTAATTCTTTAAATGTTTGGTAGAATTATCAAGTGATGCCATCTGGGCCTGAAAAAATTTTTGTAGGAGAGTTTTAATTTAAAATTTAATTTCTTTAATGGTTATAAGACCATTTATGGCATTGATTTCATGTTTTGTTTTTTGTGTTTTGTAAGAAATCAAAAACCACTTTCCACAGTGATCATGACATGCATACTTCAGTACTGCCTCTACTCTGCCTCTCTACAGAGGTCTTCTTACCCCTAGATCTAATACAGGATCCAGGATTTCTTTTCTTTCTTTTTTAAGATTTTACTTATTTATTTGACAGAGAGAGACACAGCGAGAGAGGGAACACATGCAGGGGGAGTGGGAGAGGGAGAAGCAGGCTTCCCGCCAAGCGGGGAGCCCGATGCGGGGCTCGATCCCAGGACCCTGGGATCATGACCTGAGTCAAAGGCAGACACTTAATGACTGAGTCACCCAGGCGCCCCCAGGATCTAGAATTTCTAATTCAGGATTCCCTTGGTCCAGGAGCCCCCTGGGTTTAAAGAAGAGCACTTACACCTGTTTTTTCCTGCTTTTATAGACCACTGCTGGGCTTGGCTGCTGGAGTTCTTAAGTATCCATATTAGTAGGCAGAGGAGGCCTTCTGAGGCTTCATACTTTTAAAACCCCAGACACCTCAGAAATATTTTTGTATAACTTTAATCTGTTAATAATGTCAAGAGGGTAGAATATAGTAGACTGGAGAACAAGTAGGGGAGAATATCCTAGGCTGCTATTTTCACTCCTCTTTTAAGAAGCTATTTTCCTTGAATTGAGAGGAGCCTAGGAAAACGTATAGCAGATTCGCCATGAAAATGTGGACAGTTGCTCTGGCTAATGTAAACATGTGTGTCTTCAAAGATGTTTAAAATGAATTTGGAGAATCTTTTATACTCAGGCTCAATTACTGGCAGAGATCATATTTTTCAATTAAGATGTTAAAAGTTTGTTCTCTGCTGTGTCATGAATAATCCAACTCCAGTTGGTTTAGTAATCAGATGTTGACTGCCCTTGATCGGTTAAAAATAGCAACTTTTTCTGATATAAATTAGTGTCAACATAAATCTCAAAAAAAATACTTCATGCTCTTCTAGACCATGAAATAAAAATGCACTTTGCTAATTCTCTTGCATGTAATACATGTAAATGTCCAATGTAATAACTCTGCCATAAAGAGAGACTTTTAGGAAAGGATATTACATATTAACCACAGTAAATTGCAAGTGATTGATAAACTAAAAAGTACTCTTGCTTGCTTTTTAAGGAGCAAAGTGTCTATTCGGTATAAACCAAAGAAATTTGGATATAACTTTGACATTTTAAACACCAGAGAGTAGGATAAGTAGGTCACTGTTTCAGCAAGGGGACTAACGGTTTGAAATTATGTGTACGGCCCCCCCCAACACATGTCAGCTCTAACTCTTCACCACCTCGAGTGGGTTCTGTTGAGTTTGGCACCAGGGTCCTGGCAAAGAAACCAACTTTGCTAAAATCAAAACACCAAACTAGATGGAATTGAATCCACCAGGAAAATGAGGAGCCACAGTTAGAATTTCAGCAAACTGATAGACTGTTCATCACTGCTGCAGTGGTTCAAAAGTGTTTATGGTGAGGATAGTTCAGTTTTGTCCATTTTGTTGGTATATCACCAAATACAAAGACTTAAGAAAATTGCTTTTGTTTCTACTCCTCAGGCTATGTCCTCTCGCCATGGTTTGAGGAAAGACTTCCTTCTTTGACATTGTTCAGAATTACATTCAGAGTAGGGGAACAAACTACTTGGGTTCTCTTTGTGTGTTAGAGGTTTAGATCTGAAACAACAACATCTAAATGAGCCTCTGATGTGCATATCATCCCCAGGTAACTCCCCAGACCCATACAGAACATTTTTAATGGACCCTTCATTTTTCCTGACAATCAGCCTTCTACAAAGTCAAGATTTAGTCACTCGGAGGGCATGTGCATGGCTGTTAGCTGTGGTTTCAGCTCCTAGGCACATTTCCAATGTGATTCTTGTGCTTAGTGTGCAGCTCTCAACTGGGTGAGCCCCTTCTCGAGGGGCACATAGAGTTCCCATTAATGTCAGTGGGGTTGACGCTTGTATTTCAAGGGGTTCTAAAACCTGTAAGAGGACATTTTAGTTTTTCATGCTTTGATGGAAGCTTCCTGTGGTGATTTTGATTTCTCTGATAGGATTTCTTTTCTTTCCTTTTGTTAATAGGTTTACAGAAAACCGACTGTCTGAAGAACATAAGGCAAACTGGAGTTTCTCTCTCTGTCTCTGTCCCTGTCTGTCAGATCATTGCATTTTTATTTGAGATAATTTCCTTCTTGTTTCCTTTTCACTGCTCTTTAGGTCAGTGTCTTCAATGTTTCTTAGTTCTGTAACTCATTCCAAACTCTTAACTCCTAGAGGAAATATCTCTCTGATCTTCATTTTATTCTTTTTTAATTTATTTTGAAATGACTCAATTCTGTCTTCTAATATAACACAGAATTTGTGATTTAAATACTTGGGGAAGGCAATATATTTTAATTATTTCGTCTACCTAAGACTCAAGACTATCAGTTAAATGTTCGGAAAAAGTTTATCTCAATGTTATAAAAAACCTAACTTTTTTTCCTGGACTCATAAGTTAAACTGTAATTTTGACACCATTAAATTCTCATATCTTAGGAAGTCACAACTTTAAATTTAAAACACAGCCAAAAATGCAAGTTTTCTTCTTTCCCAAGTCCCTTAGCTTTTTCTCAAGACATAAAAGTCACCAGAGCAAGGCTTCTGAACCTAAATTCTATGGACTCCATATGTCTTCATGGATGCACTTTAAAGGATTTGCAGAATCCCACGAAACTGTTAATTTTTGTTTATGTGCATTTTTCTAGGGAGAGGGTTCAAATCTTTCAAAGGATTTATTATTTTAAAAAATATTAACCATCTTATTAGAAATGCATTTCAAGTTTCTTATAGGGATAGACTTAATTCTGATTCTCCTGAAAAATGGGTAACATCTAAGGAGTTTGATGAGTCTATAAAAGTTCTCACCATCCCACCTCATGCTTTTGCTTCCTGATAAACTATCTCTACAGTCCTTAGCAGAGACCTACCAATTTCTACTCTCCCAAACTACTAGTTCCTAATTAATAAGATTCATTGAAGTAAATTTCAAAGTGTCAAGAATATAACCCCTTGTTCCTCTCTGCCAGATAACTAGAGAGCCCTAGCCCATCCCTGCCTGGTAACAACATGCATGGTCACTGGTCATTGAATCAGTTCACCCTGAATTGCCTGATTCGAGTTCCAATATTGTGCATATAGGCAAAGTGAGGTTAGCTGACTCTAATTCACATTGTGGATGAGCATAGACATTTATATAGTTAAGCATTTATATAGTTAAATTTATATAGTTATACTAATTATAGTTCTACTGATTCCTCAAAAACTTACTGAACCCATACTCTCCGTCCACTAGAGTTTGGTAAGCAGTTAAATTTGGGTTTCTCACTGGTAGTCAGTTTATTAGACAGGGTGCCTAGCACAGTGTTTCAATATTGATTTTCTACATTTGGATTTGTTGCTTTCTTTTATTACTTTTATTCATTACCGAAAATTTGCAAACTCCATCTGCAGTTGACTCACTTGTGAATTCACTTCCTCTGGTACATCCTATCTTTTGCATACTTTTGTAGGCTTTCCTTTCTTGCACCTTCCACACGCCAGCCATTGTTTCCTTTAGTATTTGCTCCCCACCTCTGGGCTGCAAGTCTTTGGAGGGATCCTCCGACGTTGGTTCTCTGTCTGTGTCCTTTTCATCGGATCACTGACTTCATACTCGAGGCTGTCATCATTCACACTGGGTGCTGCTCATTCGAACTCACTAGTTTCTATTCTATTTGTAACTGTTGACTGGTTCTGTCTGATGAGAATAGTCTAACTTCTGATCAATGTCATCAAGAATAATCTCCTCAGGCAGGAAAAAAAAAAATCTACGTATCTCCTGCTTCTTTTCTTTTAAATACTCTGAGAGCGACAAAGTTATTGTACATTTCAGAGATATCTACTATCTCCATGCTTCTTGTTTGTATGTGTTTGTGTATATGTTTACTTTTTTCTCCAACAGATACTAATGTGTTAGGCATTGTGTAAGCTCCTGGAGATAGAAAGTCGTCTGTGTTATGGTCTCTGTCCCCAAAGGGCTTACAATCTGAGATGAGAATAATCCTTGCTTTAACCTTTTACTGTTCACTGCACTTGGATTGCATTTGCATCTTCCAGCACTAGTGAATCACTTTCTTTTTGCTTTCTTTTTTTCCATAGTTCGTAACACTATTTATATTTAGTATGCCAAGAATTACCTCCATAAGAAGAATATTATACATATTATAGAAGAACTTTCTTTTTTTCTTCTATGTTACATTTTTATAGCTACAACCTTTGACACTCATTTCTATTCCTGCCTTCTCCCTAGAACCTTCTCCTTCCGGAACCTTCTCCTTTCGAGTTTTCTTATTCTATGAGAGTACTGAAAGGCATTCCTCAATCCTTTCCACCTTTTCACCTTCTTTACAGTCAGAGACACCAGCTTGCATTTATAGCACGCAAAATTGATGAGTGCCTCGGAGAGAAAGGGAAACATAAAGCTCAGACTGCATGTTACTTCCATCATTCCGATCCCTCGTGCTCACATCTCCTGGGAAGAAAGGAAAACCACAGTTCTTTGTAACTCCCCTTAGAAATTTTCCTATAAATGCCCAAAGCAAGCTGCCTTTTGGTGAGACCTGTTTATCTCGGGCTCCTGGGACCACTGTCTTGAAATCAACCTGGACACTAGTCTCTTATTTCTTTTCGTTGTGACTCTATTATACTATTAAGGTGATAGCTTGACTTACTAATTTACATTCTACGTGTCTGTCTTTTTCAGATACTGAATAGACAAAAACATTTCATTCCAATATTCCAGAAGCATTTATTCACCTACCATTTCTGATCATTTTTAAATTGGGAAAATTCACCAAATGCAGTCATGAAACATGGCATGCCATAGCCACGCGCCTGGTAATGTGTCAGCTACTGAAATGCAGAGATGGATCAGGCATGGACATTGCCTTCCAGAGCCACAAAAGAAAAACGAGAAGACAAGTATACAAAGAGGAAGTTACGGAAAAAATGTTGAATGTCATCCAAAACAGAATTATATGAGCACAAGAGAAATTATGTTCCCTTAACACTATCCAAGAGTGGAAAGAAACATGATACACGTATCCCCCAGCTTTTCTGAAGTTTGCTTTATGCCACGTTGCTTACATCTGCACTTGACCTACACCCGTACCTATTTTTGCTAACAAAAAGAAATCCGAGGAGGATTTCCACTCCACCCCCCCAAAAAAGTGAAAAGCAAAAGTAGCATTCAGCATTGTTTTACAGGGACTCATTATAGAGGGGGCAGGCCCCCAAACAGCCAGAGTGGCCCCACCAAGCTTCTTCCCCAGCCTCGCTCTCAACTTCTCAGCATCCAGCCCCCACAGCTTTGAAATGTGTCTGTCAACATCTGTGCTTTATCTCCATTTATTTTGTGCATCCCTTAACAAGATGTATCCTAAGGCATCAGAAAAGCCTAAGAGAAGTGAATTTTTGGGTCTGGGAACACTCAAAAAATTTTCCATATAGATTAATGGTAATTGTTTCTTTATGCCATTTCGGCTTACAAAAAGTTTCAAGGGAATGCTGCACTACGGGATAGCAGGAAAAAAACCTGTATAATGAAAAGCTTTGATATAATGGTAAACTGTGAGGTAAAACAGGTCTGGGGTTAAGCCAAGACAAAGCTGTTTACTAGCCATAAGATCTCTATACATCACAACTTCTTAGCCAATTTTTTATCTATACCATGGGGATGAAGAAGTACTTCTAGGTGTCAAGACGATTAAATGACCTAGAGGATAAACTGCAAAGCACTCACCTAATATATATAGTAGATGCTCAGTTAAATATTTGTTGAGCAAACAAATGAATATATGCCATCAATCACAGGGTCTGGTGAGCATGTAAATGTGATATACAGCATAGTGTTTTAATGTCACAGTAATCTTGGTTTGAATCACTTCTCTCCCATTTCCCAGCTTTGGGATTGTGGATAAACATTCCTGCAATTCTGAGTTAATAAAACTCCACAGATGAGTCAGAGGACAGAAAGGTAATATGCCTAAGTCAATTATCATAGTGCCTAGAATGCAGTGAGCACTCAATAAATATTAATAATTTTGATAACATATGCATTTTCCTAAGATTTAAAATATGTTTTAATGGTGGTAAAAAACTTTCAACTGGAAAAATAATAACCCACTTACTCATCATCTGTTTTGCATTGCAACGGTTATCCCCAATATACAAGGCTGTAGGTCACACAAATAGAACTTACAATATTTTCAAAGGGAATAGATTATTCCTGGGATTCATTTTTCCCACCGCTCCCGACATTTAGTACATGCACTTCTGCCTTCATTTTCATTTGCCCCATGGAATTTGTTTGCATTATTTTGACAAACTACTCAAAAATCAAAATTTTTTTTGGCTTAGTCTCATTTTTTTCCCAAGCTTTTTAAGTTCTAAAATTGTATATGAACCTCTCCTGGGTGGTACATATTTTCCCTTTACTCTGGTTTCCCTGCATTGGTATTTGTATGACTTTTCCATTTAAATGATTTTTGTGAGCACTAGGACTCGGTAATGTGAAACCCTCATATGCTTTACCAACCATCCTTAATCCCCCGCCTGACACGTGAGACCCATGGCAGGAGGGTGCTGTCATTTACTGATAAAATCCCTCAGCAGCCAGAACAATGCCAGACATATCGTAGATGGCTAAAAACACATTGTTGAATTAAAAAAATGAATGTATTTACCGAAAAAGTACATGCATAATCTCCTGGTTTTCTTTTTCAGCCGTTTGAAATTACTTAATACATATTTGTGAACTATAGAAGTTTTACTATGCTTTTATTAAGCATTTCTAATAAATTCTTTACTAAATGAATGACTTGCATATGGATCAATTATTTAAATAATGGTAACCTAGAGCACTGCTTTTCTTGAGCTACCTTTTCCTGCCATTATACCACTTCCTGGTACACATTTTCCTGTTTCCTGTCACATGCTGATCTAGAATATTTGGGGTTTTGCAATAGCCTTTTGGCTAAAATATAAATTATAAAGATGTTTGTTAGAAAATAAATAATTAGGCTATGACCCATTCATTTTTTGAATTGTATTACTAGGGATGTAAAACAGCGAATGGGTGTTTTAGTAGAAAAGGAACTCCATTCTTACTGATGTGCCTAATGTCGAAAGACAACAGTGTTTATGAGAAAATCCCTCGGTATGGTCATAGGTAATAAGCAAAGCACTGAATCCCAACTATTTTAAGTGCAAGCATTCCCTTTGATCAACAGGCAGTGTGCTTTTAGAATTCACTCACACAAAATGATAAAATGTATATTTATTTAGGAATGTTAAAAACTCTTTTATTGATTATAATAGTATCTTCATTTTTTGAAACAGTAGTCAATACCAGTCAAGCACATAATTGTTGGAATTTGTGCTAGTTTACAGGTCACTCCAAGTGACCCTGCAGGTCAGTATGCTGCAGATGGATCTCAACCCCGTTTGCTCATGAGAATCATTAGAGAGCTTTTTACAAAGTCTGATTCCTGTGGCCAGGGCTGACTTCATGGGCATGCCATCTCTGCCGTCACAAAGAGCCATGCTTGGAAAAGCTCCTCTTTAGAGTCAATGCTCTGCTGTTACCCTGTTGACATTTTTAATAATTCTGGACAAGGGTACCATGCATTTTCACTTTGTACTGGTCCCCCCAAATTACGTAGTCAATCCTGGCTATGGCTCCGCCCACAACAATCAAATCATAATCTAAGGAAGGGGAGTGGATGAAGGAAGCTGTGGATTCAAGGTTACAATTTTTGTTGTTGTTGTTCATGATTCTCTTTTTTATTTATTTTATTTATTTATTTTATTATGTTATGTTAATCACCATACATTACATCATTAGTTTTTGATGTAGTGTTCCATTATTCGTTGTTTGCGTATAACACCCAGTGCTCCATTCAATAGGTGCCTTCTTTAATACCCATCACCAGGTTAACCCATCTCCCCACCCCCCTCCCCTCTAGAACAATTTGTTTTTAATGTAAACGCAGAAAGTCAGAGTGCTTAAAAAAATTTACAAATAATGAAATGCACTAATCTTATGTGTTTGTCAGTAAGTATTGACAAATGTTTGCAAATGGCCTCTATGTGGTGATGTAATCTGTGTTTAATTTTAGCTAAATTTTTATCCTTGTCTGTGGGTGGTTTTTTATATTTTCTTTGTGGTTTCTTTGAATAAGCAGATTTTTTTTTTAAATTTTGAAGACATCCAATTTTTTTCTTTTTTCTTTTTATTATTTTTTAAAAATATTTTATTTATTTAATTGACAGACAGCAAGAGGAGAACACAAGCAGGGGGAGTGGGAGATGGAGAAGCAGTCTCCCTGCTGAGCAGGGAGCCTGACGTGGGGCTAGATCCCAGGACCCTGGGAATATGACCTGAGCCAAAGGCAGACACTTAACCGACTGAGCCACCAAGGTGCCCCCTTCTTTTTTTTCTTTTATAGTTAAAGTTTTTTGTCCTATCTCAGAAATCTTCGCTTACCTCAAGTTTGCAAGGACAGTCTATATTTTGCTTTGGAACCTTTGCAGTGTTAGCTTTTTGTTGTAGATGTGTGATCCATTTAATTTTTTTTTTTATTTTTTATGGCACGTGTTGGCAAACCAGAGCTTGCAGAACAAGTCTGTGCCACCAGCTCTTTTTTAAATGAAGTTTTATTATAACACTGGTTCATTTGTATGGTTACATATTATCTATGGCTACTTTTGTACTACAATGACAGAGTCCAATAGTTGTAACAAAGATTGCATGGCCCAGCAATTTAAAAATACTTATGCAGAAAAGTTTGTCAGACTCTTGTGTATGTTACAAGAAAGAGATCAAGTTTACTTTCTGTGCACTTAATCCAGTTTTTTATCACTATTTACTGAAAAGATTTTCTTTCCTAGATTGAATTGCCTTGGAACCTTTGCTGAAAATCAATTGGATCTGTTTCTGGACTCTCTATTTAGTTCTATTAATCTGTCTGCTCTTACGACACTGTCCTGGCTACTTCATTTTTGTAAGTCACAAATCTTGATATCAGCTAGTATAAGCGCTCCAACATTATTTTCCTTTTTTAGGATTATATTCTCTGAGTCTTTGTTATTCCCTATATAATTTAGAAGCAGATTCAGAATTCCTTAGAATGATTAGAATGGCATGAATTTATAGATTGATTTGGAGGAAATTTATATCTTAACAATATAGTGTCTCTCCATCCATGAATGTGATGTCTCTGTCCATGTACTTAAGCCTTTATATTTCTCAGCAATATTTTTAGTTTTCAATTATAGAAGTCTTATACCTCTTTTGTTAAATTATCCTGAACTATTTTATTTTCTGAAACTGTGGTGAATAATATTTTTAACTTTATTTAACTGTATTTTCCAATAATTATTTTCTTAGAATATGGAAATGTATTGATTTTTCACCCCTTGTTGTTGTTTTGTTTTGTTTTAAGATTTTATCCATTCATTTGAGATAGAGAGCAAGAGAGAGGGAGAGCGAGAGCAGGGGCAGGGGCAGAGGGAGAAGGAGAAGCAGGCTCCCTGCTGAGCAGGGAGCCCTCCATGGGACGGGACCCCAGGAACCCAGGATCATGACCTGAGCTGAAGGCAGCCACTTAACTGACTGAGCCACCCGGGTGCCCCAATTTTTCACCCCTTGTAACTTTGCTCAGATTACTAATTAGTTCTAGTAGATTTTGCAGATTCCTTACGATTTCCAGTGTAAACAACCTCACCTGCAAATCTAAAAAACAGAACCAATTTTTTCTTTATAATATTTGTGCCCTTTACTTCATTTTCTCACCTTATTTCACTGGCTGGGACATATGATACTATGTTGAGTATAAGTGCTGAGAATGAATGTCCTTAAAGCTGTTTTTTATTTTATGGAGGAAGTGTTATGCATTTGACTATTTATTTTTTTTTTAAGATTTTATTTATTTATTTGACAGAGAGAGACACAACGAGAGAAGGAACACGAGCAGGGGGAGTGGGAGAGGGAGAGGGAGAAGCAGGCCTCCCGCGGAGCAGGGAGCCCAATGCAGGGCTTGATCCCAGGACCCTGGGACCACAACCCGAGCCGAAGGCAGACGCTCAACGACTGAGCCACCCAGGCACCCCTACATTTGACAATTTAATGTGATGTTGGCTGTTCGTTTTTCATAGACAGTCCTTACCAGATTGACAAATTCACCTCCCATCTTAGCCTGCTGTCCTTTCAGGAATAAATTCTGAATTTTGTCAAATGCTTTCCCTGTATCTATAAAAGTAATTACAAGATCTTTCTCCTTTTCCTGGTAACATGATGAAATATAGTGAAATTTATTTGAATAACAAACCAGTTTTACATTCTTGTGACAAGCCTCAATTAAACAAAATGAATTACCCTATTTTTGGATATTTTAGGATTCAACTTAAGAATATTTTGTTAATAATTTTTGCATCTATGCTTATGAGTAATATTGGTCTGTAATTACAGTGAACTCGTAAAAAGAGTTAGGAACTATTCCCTCCACCTCTGTTCTCTGAAAGATATTTTGCAACATCAATGTTATTTCTGACTTAAATACCTGAAAGAACTCACCAGTGAATCCAGAAAGGTCTAGAGTTTCTTTCCAATGGGCTTTTTCTTTATTATAATAAATTAAATTTCTTTTTTACATAAAAAGAGTTTTTCTGTTTTCCATTTCTGTGTCAGATTTGGTAAGTCCATTCTACCTAAATTCTTAAATGTATTGGCATAAAGTTCTTAATAATATCCTCCTTATTATTTTTAATATCTATATGATCTCTATTGATGTTCACATTGTTAATTAGTATTTTCCCCTATTTTCTTATCAATCTTGCAATAGTTTATCAATTTTATTTTATTTTATTTATTTATTTATTTTAAAGATTTTATTTATTTTTCAACAGAGAGAGAGGGAACACAAGCAGGGGGAGTGGGAGAGGGAGAAGCAGGCCTGCCGAGCAGGGAGCCCAATGTGGGACTCGATCCCAGGACCCCGGGATCACGACCTGAGCTGAAGGCAGACAACCAACGACTGAGTCACACAGGCGCCCCTAGTTTATCAATTTTATTAAGCTGTTCAAAGAATGAAATTTTGACTTTTAAAACTTTGGGTTTTTTCTTTCTTATTTTTGCTCTTCTCATTATTTTTAACTTCCTTCAGCTTACTTAGGGTTCAGTTTACTCTTTTTTTTTTTCCCCTAGATTCTCTGTGTGTAAACTTAGGTTTTGGGTTGTTTGTTTGTTTGTTTTTACCTCAAACAATTCTTTTTTTTT
Organism: Callorhinus ursinus; assembly: GCF_003265705.2. Lineage (NCBI taxonomy): Eukaryota > Metazoa > Chordata > Mammalia > Carnivora > Otariidae > Callorhinus > Callorhinus ursinus. The sequence goes on from NW_027397073.1 coordinate 43,853,746, forward strand.
ATCATATGTGCATTTAGAGCAAATTTCCCTCTAAGCAGTCTATTAGTTGGATCCCCCCAAATTTAGATAGGTTGTGTTTTCATTATCACTCAGTCAAAATATATTCTAATTTGTCTTTTTATTTCTTCTTTTGTTCATGAGTTATTTGGAAGTTTCTTGTTTCATTTTTTTAAAAATGTAGGTATTTTTTATATAATGCATTATGATTGTTTTTTAAGATTATTCTGCTTTTGTCAGAGAAAATATTCTGTAGTATTTCAATCATTTGAACTTATGAAGACTTATTATATGACTTATCATAAGTTCTATTTTGAAAACTTTAGAAGAATACATACTCTGTGGTTGTTGAGTGTATCTCTATAAATAGCCTTCAGGTCTAATTGGTTTATTGTGTTGTTTAAATATTCTATATTCTTACATTTGGGGGGAGTAGTCTGATTTCTCTATCACTATAAAAAAGGTGATAAAATTTCCAAACATGATTATGGATTTGTCTATTTCTCCTTTTAGTTCTATCAGGGGTCTCTTGGGCATAGAGCTTTACCATAGAGCTCTGTATGTGATTAGGTACGTACACATCTGGATTGCAATCTCTTTCTAATGAGTTGACCATTTTATCAACATAAAATGATAGCCTTTAGCACTAGTGATACTCTTTTTCTTGAAATCTACTTTATCTGACGTTAAACCAAATACATCCAACTTTCTTATGCATGCCTTTTACACTTACTGTTCACATTCTCTATCTTTTTCTATTTTTATATTTTCAACCTATTGGTGTCATTAAATACATCTCTTGCAGAGAGCATGAGGTTAGGTACTGCTTTTGAATTTGAAGTACTTAGTCCATTTACATTAAATGTAATTGTTGTGCTACGATTGGACTAATTTTACCAACTTTTTATTTGTTTTCTATTGGCCCTATTTCTTTTTGGTTCTTTTGTTCTTCTGCCCTGCTTTCTTTTGTCGCTATATATATGTATGTATATGTGTGTATATATGTATATGTTATATATATATAATATGGATATAAGAATATAAAGTATCTATGTTTTTTAATTTTTATTTTTATATGTAAATATATCATATATTTTCCAAAGTTTTTACTTTGTTTACTCTATTTTGTTTTAGATATATTCCTTTATATACATTTTAGTGTTATTTAGGAATTATAAAACACCTCCCGAACTTCTCATTCTCTACTTAAAATTAATACTGTACTAGTTTAAGTAAAGTCTAAGAAACTCATAACAATATATTTTCACCTATGCCCTATCTTTTGTTCTTTTATTGTCGTATACTTTTCTATATGCACACAGTAAATATTATTTTTACTTGAAATTATCTTTTAACTTTTAAAGACATATCATTTACCTACATATTGATCGCTTCTCTCAGTTCCTCACTTAGTTATAATTCAATTAACTTAATTCCTGACTTAGTTACAAGTTTCTATCTGATAACATTTGCCCTCAGCCTGAAGAACTTTCTTTAGCATTTCCTGTAGCACAGGTATGCGGGCAACTCTTCCAAGCTGCTGTTTAACCGAATATCTTTTTATTTCACCCTCATTATTGAAGGAGAGATTTCGGTTTGACAGTTTTTTCTCCAGCACTTCACATATGCTGTTTCACAGGCTTCTGGCTAATGTCCAGAATTAGACATTCCGGATGTCTAATGGAAGTTAGCCGTCACTCGCGTCATTGTTCACTTGGAGATGATGTGTGTTCTTTCTCTGGCTACTATTAAGATTTTTTGTGCATCTTTTGTTTTCAGCAGTTTGATTATGATGTGCATAGATGTGGTTTTCTTTGTATGGTGCGAGGGGGGCATTCAGTTGAGCCCCAGAGAGGCCTTTCATGAGAGTGAGGACCATGCCTTAGAGCGAGAACTGTAATTTAGGACCAAGAAAGTAAAACACGATAGACCTAGTTTAGCCAAAGATCAGACCAAACCTGCCAGGCCTGATAGGACACAGTAGTGATCTCACCACCTGCCAGAACACAGTTCAGCCCTGCTGTAGTCAGGCCAGTCCAAGAACTTCTCCCAGCAGGGCGTGGCCTCGGGGTTCTGTGCACCCCTGGCTCTGTGAACAGCCCTGCCAGACCCAAGAGGCACCCCAGCTCCCGCCCATGCCCACGCTGGGCTCTTACGGGAACGCCTCACGCCGTCTTTTGGGACTGCCATCTGCAGGATCACCTCGTCTTGGGTCTGCTTCAGCGGACTCCACCTGCACTCCCAGCTCTCCTCCCCAGCTCCGCGCGATAGCTGCTCTCTGCTTGGATTCCACTTGCCTGTTCTCAGGCTGGGAAAGGAGCACCACGGCAAAAATGGGTCACATCTCTTGTCTTTTCACTCTCTTAAATACACAGTCCTCTGGTTCTGACTGTCCAATGCATAAAAACGGTCATCCTGTATACTCCGTCTGGTTTTATATTTATTTACAGCAGTAGAGCAAATTCAAGCCAGTTATTCCATTATGGCCAGAAACAGAAGTCCTGTTTTTGTTTTGTGTTTTTTTTTTTTTTTTTTTTTTTTCAAAACTCTTCAGGTGATTTTTCATGGGTAACCTAGACAGAGAACTACTGTCTTAGAGTGCCTGGATGGTGTCAGCTTGGCACTCCCCAGTGCTGGGGGCCGGGGCAGCAGGAAAGGTGACCAGAGAGGTGATTCCAAGGGAAGGATACCCAGTTTTCCTTTCCTGGAAGTCCCTTTCCAGGAGATAAACTTCTAAGACAGCATGGTATAGTGGATAATATTCTCAGAGTAAGAAAGCCTGAAAGTTTAGGTCCAGCTCAGCCAATAGCTACTGGATGCCCATCAGTATGTCCATTCCTCATCCGCAGAAAGACAGTATTGGATACAGGAATCTTACTTTTATCTGTCATCTAGAGTCTGAGGACCACAAAATATTATGCTATCTAATAATTTCTATAACAAAGTGACCCACTGGAAGGCATTATAAAATCAGGTTCCTAGAAGTGCCTGGGTGACTCAGTCGGTTAAGCGTCAGGCTCTTGGTTCCAGTTCAGGGCATGATCTCAGGGTTGTGGGATCAAGCCCCACATGGGGCTCTGAGCTCAGCACAGAGTCTGTTTGAGATTCTCCCCACCCCCCGCAACTCTTCCTCCTCCTCTGTCCCTTCCCCAGCTGTGTTCTCTCTCTCTCTAAAATAAATAAATAAATCTTAAAAAATTTTAAAAATCAAAAATCAGGTTCTTATTATGAAAAACAAAAACAAAAACTTCATGGAATAAACTCATGTGCTTCGTTTTTTTTTTAAGATTTTATTTATTTATTTGAGAGACAGAGAGAATGAGAGAGAAAGCACATGAGATGGGGGGAGGGTCAGAGGGAGAAGCAGACTCCCTGCTGAGCAGGGAGCCCGATGCGGGACTCGATCCAAGGACTCCAGGATCATGACCTGAGCCGAAGGCAGTCGCTTAACCAACTGAGCCACCCAGGCGCCCTAAACTCATGTGCTTCTAACAAAATGATAAGATAGAAGTTAAAATTGCCTGTCAGAGGCTACAGGGATTTTAATATATTGTCAAGAACTCTTTGCAGAATTTCAAATTTTTCCAAAGCAGAACACCAACTAAATCCCAAGTAATTGAGATGATCAATATTTTAAAGATATTTTCTACTCTCAAATGTGCTCTATTGTTAAGAGGGCAAATAAATCAATTCTTACCTGACTATACCAAATGAAACCATGGCCAATAAAGAAAAGCGACATGTGCAAAATGACTTTAAAACCTTAAATAAATTAATTATTTTGAAAGCATGGTACAGGAGAAGACTTACCACTTAGCCTGAGCTCATCATATCCACATGCTTTTTGCCAAACGTATATGTTGAAATGATAAACTTTTTCCCCCTCTTCACATTCCTATCTCTCAAGTTACTTCAGGGCTGATCATTGAATTCCTTCCGTTAAGCATTAGAACTGGTTCTTAGGCTCAGCTTTCTGAGAGCTGTAATCTGCTACTGAGGATAAAACAGCCTGGAAAAGTCCAGCTAGGTAAAAGTTTTGGCATATGTTGAGTTGGGAAAACAAGACACATTTGTCTTGTAAGGCACGTTTTGATGATAAGACCAGGATTCTAACAGAACGTTGAAGTCTGGGATTCTGTTCATCCTTGTCTCTTCAAAGTCCTGATTCCAAGGCTTCCTTCTAAAATAATTACACACTTCCCCTCATCTCTGAAACTCTATGATTTGCCTTTGCTCAGATTGTATTTCCAATATCAGGAAGAAACACATTCAAAATGGTAGGAACAAATTCAGCTGGTTTTCGTATTTTCAAGAAAAAAAAAAGACAACACAAAAAGACATGCTTGTGGATATTCATTTTGAGACTCATCTAGGTCTATCTTTAGAAAGAGCACTTTTTGTATAAGTAGGGTGAAGGGGGCCTAAATGTGACATAACCTTGGTAAACTCATACACATTTTAAGAAAGGCATAGGTGTTAGGGTTAATGACAATTTCGAATCAATATCTGGCAGCATACTATTTCCAATAATAATATATCACGAGAACTTGTAGTTTCATTATAAGAAATGAAAATTGATGTCAGTAGCATATAGAAGCAAATTATGCTCTAATGATTTTCTAATAAAGTAATTTGCTCATAGATCACAGGGGATACAGCAAAAACCTGCTAATACTGAGGCCAAAGTAATTATTTTTCAGCCTTTAAATATTAAGCAACTTGCCAAAGGCTGCTCATGGCATGCTAAATAATGCTTCCCGGGCCCACCAAGTTCTTGGGGAGTCTGACAGATCAAAGGCAAAACTTCAGAGATAATTGAGTGCACTTAAAATGCAAATGTTTACCAAGAAGGAGCAGGTTAAGTTTGTTTTTTTCCTTGTGGCTAAATTAGTTTTCCACCTGTTGCCTGTAGAACAGATTGAGAGATTTGGTAGATTCCTGTAAACTTGATATTTCACCAAGGGGAAGGGATCACTTGGCAGAATCTGTTTCTACAGATTTGACCAAATACAATCCACTAACCATATCCTCAGTGACAACCGGATTTAATCCCTGGGTATGTAAATATGGAGGTCAAATTAAATGGCGCATATGAAAATGTTTTTTGTATTATAAAATGGTGTACAAATAAAAGTTATTAAGACACATTCGACTGGAAAAGACAAACTGTTTTCACTACCTAATTACATTCCCTTCAGGATTTCTAAAAGTATTATTAAAATAATATTTTGCACTATATTAAAAATGCACTTTAGTATTAAGAAATAGTGAATAATTGTATTTGCATACAGGCAGTAGCATAGAAATTATGTTCCTGTTTGGTGGACTTTCAATCAAGCAAAATAAATTGACAAATTAAAAACACTAGGGAAGGACATTTGTGACAGCAAAGCCCTTTGCACATGCTTTTCTTCATTATTTCTCCTTGCCTTACCTTGGGCTGCTTCTAGAGCTTATTTTAAAAGGTTAAAACAAAATTAAGGAAGGAAGCAAAACTAACAAGGCAGATGGCTTGTCAAATCAGAAACAGGAAGCCTTTCCAAAAACAGAATAAAGAACATGGAGAATTATGAGAGTGAAATGTTCATCGTGGGTCTACTGCATTTCCTTTGGATATAAAAATAAAATATTGCTACAGTTCAGCCTTTAATAATTCTTCGCGTCCCTTCATTTGTTGATCCTGCGTTTTTAACAGGATCAGTCTTCATAGAGGCGTATCTCTGAATCGTGAAGTTTGTCAGATGCTTATAAGAACCCCCCAAACAAGGCTCTAATTTTTGCCCCTTCGAAATCTGCAATTGCAGACACTGCTTCCTCTAGAGCAAATGTGGATTCAGGATGGGAAGGATCCACCACATGAGGAATAACCCAAGAGGATAGGCCTGGTGTATCTGTTCTCTTCAGCGCCTCGCGCCCCTCCCCCACCCCCGTATTCACCGCACCAGGGGGGGAAGGAGAAGCAGGAAGTCGGAAGCATCACCAAGTTTGCGAACACAAAAAAGAGTCAGGTTTTCTTTCCATCACAATTACCATCTGATCCTCTTTTTGAGTGTCTGCCTCCACCTCCCTATGGGGGCCTCTGGCTTTTCCTTCTTCCTCCCTTTCTCTTTTTTTTGATATTCTGTGTCTCCACCAGCGCCTTCCATACTGTCTTCTTTCGTCTATTCCCCTTTAACAGCTATCCCTTAGTTTGTTCTTTTTTATAAGCATAATTTTTTAGAAAAAAATCTGCATCTCAATAAACTTTTTCAAATATAAAATACATCAAACTTTATACTTGTTAGTCTTGGGCCTATGAGAATCACGTATGAAAAACAAGATGGCAAGAATTAAACATGCAAATGACTTATTAAGAGAAATGCCAGCAGGAGAAAGTGGAGAGGACGCCTGGGGAGACTAGTAAAGCCATCAGACCACGTTGCAGGCTGGATCCTCAGAAGAGAGGGAAGCAAGGAAGGTCAGAAGGTAGGGTAGAAGCCCCGAGCCTGTGGCGCAGTTCTGAGGAACGTTCAGCAGGGGCCGCTCCTGAGCCAAGGTCACTCAACAAAAGAGCCCTCTGTTTACCAGGAATGGTACTGCACTAGGATCCAGGCCGTGCTCAGTGGCTAGAAGCAGCTAGTGGGAAGGAAGCAGGGCCTCGGTCAGAATGTGGAAATGGGTCTCAGTCTACAGAAGCTTGAGGCCACCAGTAGATTATTCTCTCTGCATTTGGAGATCGGTGAGGTGGATTCTCATGGCCGCCAAACTATTCTTAGAGCTATGGTGCGTGCGTGTGTAATATATATACATACATATATTTATATTTATTTATTTATTTATTTATTTATTTATTTATTTATTTATTTATATTTACTTATTAATCTAGACCTTACTCTTTCACAAAAGGATTTGGCATATGTAAGTAAAATCGCCCTGTGGGCTGACAAATTAGAAAGCTGCTTCAAGAAATTACCTTTGGATCCACATTTGCTGAGCTGGTGAAAATGAGATCTATTTTTTTCAGCAGGAAAATAGACTATTCAGCAAGCTATTGGTAAGAAGTTCTGTGCAGATTGCAGTAAATGTCAGCAGCCACCATGGATGCTCTTACATCTTCATCTAAAGAGACATTTCTCTGATTGTTACATTTCTTTTAAAATGTGAATTAGCACAATCACCATAGGAGTGAGAAAGCACAACAGTTGGTAAAAGTTGTCTTTTATGTGAATGGTAGTTGTGAATGTACAGCTGTATAAAAGCCACCTGAGAGAAAAAAGCAAACACTGAGGAATATGTTTAGTCTTGTGGGTTTTGCACCAGACCAAGTAGGATTAAATGTAAAATGTAGTAACTGTTGCTAAATACGATAATTAAAATAAATGTATTCGGGGTGCCTGGGTGGCTCAGTCGTTAAACGTCTGCCTTCGGCTCAGGTCAGGATCCCGGCGTCCTGGGATCGAGCCCCGCATCGGGCTCCCTGCTCCGCAGGAAGCCTGCTTCTCCCTCTCCCACTCCCTCTGCTTGTGTTCCCTCTCTCGCTGTCTCTCTCTGTCAAATAAATAAATAAAATCTTTAAAAAAATAAAATAAATGTATTCTGTACTTTATACCTCCTAAAGACATTAGGCCTGTGCTTATAAAAGGATCACGATAATCAAAAAGACAGAATTATATATTCCAGTCAATATCCACTGCTGAATTATTCTATATCTTGTCATATAGTCAGCACATTTAGCAAGAGAAAAACAAAGAATTCAACACAATACAGAAGGAAGAGGGGAAAGGGAAAAAGTGGACTGATTTAAAGGGACTATAAAAATATTGATTTCTAGACAAATGTTCACTCTTTTTGATGACATCCCAGCTTTTGACCCTTCTTAGTCTCCACTCACATGATAGCCTCTGCACATCCATGAAATTCAAAAATTTCATGATTTTATCTAAACATACCTACTACTTAAGTAAAAAGCAAGCATGAATAGAAATAATAAATCATAAGAAAAATATAGACTTTAGATGACTTTAGATAGATTACAGTAAGGATCAAGAGATGGGGAGGGTAACACTTGGGGAAGGAATGACAGTCCAGGCAAGGCCAAGGAACTAGTGATAGTGATGGTAGTCTGGAACTTTGGGGGTTGACAAGCTATATGAGTCAGAGTTCTCCAAAGAAGCAGAACCAGCAGGATGGAGAAATACGTATATAATATGTATTTATAATATGTAACATATACATATATAAATTTATATTTACAGATAGAGAGAGAAGGAAGGAAGAAAGAATGGAAGGAAGGAAGGAAGGAAATTTACTGTAAGGCATTGCACTCACAATTATGGATGCTGGATAATCCAAAATCTGCAGGGTGGGCCAGCAGGCTGGAGGCCCAGGACAGCTGATGTTCTGGTTCGAGCCTGACAGCTGTCTGCTATATAACCAGGTAAAGACTATTTTGCAGATAAAGTCCAAAGAAAGTCAGCTGCAGCATTTTCTCTTCCTCCAGGGAGGTGGTCATTTTATACTAGTCAGGCCTTCAACTGATTGGATGAGGCCCACCCACATTGTAGAGAGCATTTTGTTATACTTGTAGTCCACTGATTTAAGTGTTAATCTCATCCCAGAACACCCTCACAGAAACACTCAGAATAAAGTTTGACCAAATATCTGGGCACCTTGTGACCCAGCCAAGTTAACCCATAAAATTAACCATCATACAAGCCTTCCAGATTCCCTAGCTCCGGTAAGGGGATAGTTAACTGGGTGATGCCCCACCCACTCTGATTCTATGCAACCATGAGAATAGGCCCTAAAAGTTGGGTCAACTACCCCATGAAAAGATTTGGAAATGGATGCCATCTTCTTAGACTTGCCTTCCTAAGTCACTGAAATTCACAGTGCATTATTCTACTGGTCTTTCTTTTATGCAAAATTTTATTGAGATAAAGCATACATGCAACAAATTGCACAAATCTGAGGGGACAACTAAATATCTATATCTCCACATCCCCATGTAACCACCACCCAAAACCATATATTGGTGGTTTTCAACATGACATGTTGAAAACATGTCATTTTCAACATTCCAGAAGACTTTCTCATTTTCCTTCCCAGTTAATAGACCCCGGAGAAAAATGCAACTCTGACTTTTACCACTGCAAGATTTGTTTTGCCTTTTCCTGAATGTCATATAAGTGAAATCACACAAAATTTCCTCTCTTAATGTCTGGCTTCCTTCCTGTTAAGTCTGCAGCTGCGAAAGGACCGTAATACCCTCCCCGTGAGAGAACAAGTTAGCTTGCCATCATTTTATATATATATATACTGACAAACAAAAACAAGATCCTGGGTCAGACACACAGATGGTTTATTACTCATAGCCAAAAGCAGCCGGGACAGCAGCTCGGCCTCTGCTCCCCATGCCCCAGTCTCCAGGAGGTGACAGAATGAGGGCCAGATGATTATCTGCACATGCACTGGGTTTGCAGCCCAAGAGAGGAACCCTACACAATGAGACTTGGAACTTACATAGGGTGGCTGGCACACCTGCCATTCTTTTGCGACAGAGCGACTCCTAGTCTGCAAAGTAAACAGTCTTCTCCAGGGGAAGGGCAGGATATGAGTACCACCCTGGCTTGTAAGCCAATGTCTCTGGAAGAGTGGAAAGAGACATTACTAACTTGAATGTTTCTGGAGGTTTCTATCTTTGCAGAAATACTGTCTCTAGCTTCTAAGGCATGTTTACAAAGCGTCCCCTTTACTCAGAAACCTAAACCACGCAGAAACACTAAGCCATCCAGAGGACATTGTCTGCCAACAACATCAATCTTTTCTTGACATTAATACATGTTTTTGCATAAATCAGTGGTTTCTTCTTTCTTTGCTGATATATATGCTATTATGTAGTTTATTTAGAAATTAGTTGTCAAGTACCTACCATGTGCACAGGCATGATGTTTGGGGCCAGTATACCTTAATGAAAGGACCGATATGATAGGCTCATGATTGTGAATCATGGAATCTAGTGCAGGAGTTTTTAATGTGAGTTCCACAGATCGCTTAGCAGTTTATATTTGGTATTCAGGTGGCTTACGATCCTTTCAAATTCTACTTAGAACTTTGTGTCATGTTACATGCATTTTTCTGGGGGAAGTGGAGCCACTGACTTTATCAGGTATATAAATGTGCAGAGAACTGAAAAGAGTAAGAATTCCTGGTGTGGTAAGTCCATCACCGCTAGATTCCAGCCGACTTTCTTTGGTCTTGCTTCCTCCAGCCTAATCCAGACCCTGAGCCTCTAATTACCTTAAACTGCTCCCTGTCATCTCCTCCTCCACCAGAAGAATAGCACTGTCAAGAAACATGTAAAAAGAATGATTGAAGAAGGTGGTGGGTAAGAGTGGTCAGGCAAAGTAGAAAGAAAAGCACCTTAGATGAATAATTCCACAATTTTGTGTGTGTCTCCTTTTTCTACTATCCTGGGCTCAAGATAAAAGGACTCAAGACCAAGGCCTGAGACCAACATGAATGCTGTAGTCTTCCCAGGACTTAATCTAAAAAACTGCTACCATCCTAAAATGCTCAGGTCTGCCCACTAGACTGACACATTTAGAACAAATCTCCCCAAACTTAACATTCACCTGCATGTGTGCAATTTCTTCTCACCTGGCACCGAAAGTAAATTTAACAAATGGACACTCTTCCTCATTTGGATTTTTGCCTTTTTGAAATATTTGCATTTTAACATGGTTATGCCGGAAAAATAAGTTTTGCTCGAGGAAATGTATTACTAATGTTAAAATGTGAGGCCTTTGTTATAGTCTGCTTTTCTGTCACACTGTCACACAACAGCCCTCCGACCACAGGCTACCATCATCTTCTCACGTAGGCTTCAAAAAATTCTCTACTTTTCTTACTGAACAGGTTGCTCTTTGGAACAAAATGGCTGCCCAGATCACCTAAGTAAGCTTCCAAAGGCATAGTCCAAACCATGGATCTGCCACTTGGTCCAGCATGACCTTGGGCACATTCATAAATCTCCTAGAGACTTCGTCTGATTATTGGTTATACTGCATAATAACGGTTGTGGTAGGACTTCATGAGCTGCAAGGTGTTTTACAAACTCATGTGATACCGTGACACAATCATGCCACAGCCAACCCATGCAACCTTCTCTGGACCGTATCTGCTGGTTGTGAGAGCATTTCTTGAAAGTTCAAAACTGCAACAATATCAAGATAAAAGTTTTGAAATGTCATCCTTTGGGTAATGGTTGGGGGAGGGAAGAAAAAAGGGGAAAAAGGAGTTGAGAAGAGATGCTTTTCTTGAATGTGCCATAGTTGCTATCCTCAGAGGAAACATTACAGTTAGCCAGGTGCCTCTGCAGTGCAGAACTCATAAACATAAAGGTTTGGTGCTCTGTGATAAATAAATAGTGTGTTGCATACCTCTGTTAGAGAGAGTCTCAAGTGTCTCTTCATTAGTCACAAGTGGGAAAGATCAACGATTCAGCCACCAAGACACATGAAGCCTGTGTCTTCATACCATTAGCCTTGCAGGCAGGTTGGTGATTAGCAACTTTGTGGACTGACGGGTGTGTTTCACGTGATTATCTATATCCTAATACATTTAAGAATGTTAATAGAAAGCAACCACATCCACTGCTTATGGAAAGCAGAGCACAGTATCTCCCTGACATCATTAGTATTGAACAGTTCTTGAGCTATTGGAGCCCTGTTGGTTCCAAATTTATAGTAATGGCTGTGCAAAGGTAGAGAACTATTTTTAAAAAGGAATTAATTATATCTTTTGGCTTAGGACAATGCCAGGTGAGTCAACTGTATAGTCACATCTTTATCTAGAGGAATTGCCATTTTAACTGACTACTTCATAGCTGTTCACCTAAAAATTTCACTCAGTGAAGAATGTTTCCCATGTTTCTGGATGAGGATGAGAACAGTAGCATAATGTCAGCTACTTTTTAGAAAGACAGAACAAACATAGAGTCTGAAAGTGGGCTACTTCAGGGAGGGGATGGGAAAGACAGCATTCTTGCATTTGGTCAGAAAGAAAAGTAAACAGGCAATGGAGGAACCTAGCAAACTCTCTTCTCTTTTTCCTCCCATTCCTACCAAATCATATGCAATTTTGGGGAAAAAAATAAAAGGAAAAGAGATACACCATTTTTTATAGTTAATACCCCATCATGAATGAGCAGCAATCAGAGAATGTAAGGAATGTCTTTTGGTTGAGGGCCACAAATAGAAGTATAGCTTTTCAGTGCTTTCGAAAAGAATGAACTCTTTAACATCAAGGTTCTTTCCTTGACTTACCAAATCACATCTTTTTTTTTTTTTTTTTGGCCCTAAAGTTGATGTAGTTGGTTCTTCCAAAAACCTAACATTCTTTTTTTTTTTTAAAGATTTTATTTATTTATTTGAGAGAGAGAGAGAGAGAATGAGAGAGAGAACACGAGAGGGGGGAGGGTCAGAGGGAGAAGCAGACTCCCTGGTGAGCAGGGAGCCCGATGTGGGGCTCGATCCCGGGACTCCAGGATCATGACCTGAGCCGAAGGCAGTCGCTTAACCAACTGAGCCACCCAGGCGCCTCCAAAAACCTAACATTCTTATAGTTAGGTTTGAAATTGACATGTCAACATCATGAGAAAAGATTGGAAACCTTAGTATCAAATCATGAGGTCCTTATTAGATCATTAAAAGGTCAAACAAGACCATTATTCAGCAATTTACTACTCAAGGAGGTAGTATGACAGTTTGCTCTTAGATACAGCCCAAGAGAGTGTGCTTGAGGAATTTGAAAAACTCTAGCTGGTGGACTTTCATATCTACAACCCCTGAAGTTGATTTATAGAATTTACAGATTTTTCCTTGGCTTCTAAGAGATCATTGTCCTAAGGCAAGAAATAAAAAGTGCCATGGCTCATATGATGTTTTACTAAGACTCCCAAAGAATGTAATGGTACCATTTTATTCTATAAATGTTAGCTTCATTTTGTTTGTGGGGCACTGGGGAAAAGATTAGCCTGATATTCAAACTGAGCTTACTCTCCTAGCCTCTACTGCTGGAGAGTCAGAAAACACATCCACCAGCCCAGAGAATGGTTGTACATTTGTGCTTCTTGAGTCATTCCATAGAGCAGATCAGGTTTCTGAGCCATCTTGGTTAGAGGAATCTAATGTAGAATTTGCAAAACTTACAGAACAAGTCTTTATTTCCTGTTTTAGTGTGTTAGGAAGTTTCCCTTGAGCCCATAATTTTATGGGTTGTCATTTAAAAAAATGTTATTTAACATAGGTATATATATATGTATATACATATATATATTACGATTTGTCTATTACAGTATCGTTTAAAGAGCTTCTAGAGAATTTGTTTGCAATCTCTGAATCCTCTCTTCAATAAATCATGTAGAAATGTAGAAACTTCATGAACCTCTGAAACTTATTCATAGTCCAATAGACCCATGGTCTACAAGTTAGAAAACCACTGGCGTAGAGGAATTGGAATTGTATCAGCTTAAATAGATTAATATCACACCTTACATAGTTCCAGGGACTCAGCAAGCACTTCATAAAACCTTCTGGAGGAAAGAGCAGATAGAATATTTTTTCATTCTCTGCTCTGAAATTACATTTTCTGGACCACTCAGAGAACCAGTAAGGTCATCAGTCGTCATTGCTGACATTCTTGCTGTTCATTGCTCAACTACAAAATGAGAGGCAGGAGAGTAAAGTCCCTATTTCAGCATTTCATGAATCTGATCATTACATGATCTCAGAAAGTTACATTAGACTCCTCTCTTATCTTTTATTTGTCACTGATTTTGCTAATGAATGGGACTAAATGAGCTTTAAAAGGTTTTGTAAAACGGAGACAAATATTTCATTTGTTTTCTTTTATTTTTTATTCAATTGCCTTTCTCTGTCTCTCTTTTTCTGCCTGTCTGTCTCTCTCAGCCACAAGAAGTTGTTGGGTGTTACTAAAATTCTGTAAGACAGTAATGAAATACTTTGCTCATATGAGGAACAAAGGCTTGGCAATTCAACTGAACAGATAAAATCATCTGAGTTCCATAATATGGTTTAAGCTCCAGATACCACATCAAAATCCACCTGCCTATTTAACCTCAGCCATTATAATTTTAATTCCCTTGTCACTTTGTCATTGAACTATTCTGGTTTTAAAACAAGTGAAAAATATTTTTTAAGTGAGAAATTCATTTCTGTAGTTGAAAAGCTATACTACTAATTTTCATGTTTTATTGGCCCAATAGTTTTGTCATTAATATAGGAAACAGTAGTTTAACCTAGACAGAAGTAAAGGACATATTATTTTCAGGGTGAAACTTCAACACAATATTAAGAGGTTCTTAGATTATAAGTATGCCACAGGTTTGACTTTTATTAAATAACTTACAAACTGGGATGCCTGGGTGGCTCAGTCGGTTAAGCAACTGCCTTTGGCTCAGGTCATGATCCCAGGGTCCTGGGATGGAGCCCTGCATCGGGCTCCCTGCTCAGTGCGCAGCCTGCTTCTCCCTCTGCCTGCCACTCCCCCTGCTTGTGCTCAAGCTCTCCCTCTCTCTCTCTCTCCTCCTCTCTCTGATGAATAAATAAATAAAATCTTAAAAAAATAAAATAACTTACAAACTGAGTCGTTTAAAATTTTGTATTAAGGAAAATTTCAAACACATACAAAAGTAGACAGAATAGTATGATTTTGTAACCAATTTTTTAAGGGGGGGGCAGGGCAGAGGGAGAGGAAGAGAGAGAATCCTAAGCGGGCTGCACACTCAGCATGGAACCCAATGCAGGGCTTTTTCTCAAAACCCTGAGATCATGACCTGAGCCAAAATCAAGAGTTGGACACCCAACCGACTGAGCCTCCCAGGTGCCCCTTTATAACCAATTTTTAAATTGATTTTGAATTCAGTGATTGAATTATGGTTTTCTAGAACAAGTGTAAGGAATTATTACTTTATTCCCTTCCCTCTCTCACTTCCTCTACCACCTTAAAGGAACTGAAGCTAAGTAAATGCCTTTTTATATAAAATTAATAGATGCTTGTTTAGAAAAATCAAGCAGTTCAGAAAATTGCAAAAAAAAATTTTTTACCATACTAATTTCTACCACCTCCAAATTACTCAAGTTACTCTTTTGTGAACATCACTTTGTACCTCTCCTAATAGAGAGATCAATAAGTGATAGAGTAAAAGGTATGATTGTATTATATGTACAATTTAAAATGGAAATTATAGAATTTAGATAAAGAAAAATAAATTGAAGTAAACCTAAAATAACAGTTTCTCTAAGAGATAGTCTGTAAAAATTTCTTATATTTTAATATATAAAAGGGTTTATTTAAAAATTACATTTCTACTTTAAATAGTATCTATTTTCATTTTGATTAGAAACCGTAATTCCCATAATTCTGTGTTTAAATTGATTCACTATATACCACAGTCTTTTTTACCTTGTTTTTTCCCTATCTGAGTTTTTATTTTGCTTCATCCCTTGTCTGCCTGGTAGTCATTCTATTCAAGAGTGTTAAATTGTTAACAAAGTTGCTAACTTCATGGGAATGGCTGTGGCCTTTCATTTGAGGACACTGGGCAACATAAACTATTGGATTACTCTCTTGAAACTTTGTAGATATTGCTCACTGTGTTCAGGAATTGAATGTTGCTTTGGAGACACCTGTAGCCAATCTGATTTTTACCCCTTGCACACTCATTGCCTTTCTTGTCACATGCTCATATTTTTTTCTGAATTATTGAAAGATAGCAACTTCTGTAAAATGTGTTGGATAATTCTGTTTGAATTTTTTAAAGATAGAATGTGCCCTTTCGATTTGCAGATTCTAGTTTTTTCTCTCATTTCTGTGATATTTTCCCCTGTGATACTGCTTTATAATTTTAACTGTCCCATTTGTTCCAGACTCTACTTCAGAAATTATGGGTGTACCAGATCTCCCTCTCTTCCATGTCTTTAACGTATCAACAATAATTGTTCTTTTCCATTTCATTACTACTACTACTATTCCTTACCTGATTTTCATCTTTATCATGGTTTTTCTCTTACATTTTCTCTGTGAGTTGTGCCAGCTCATTTTTCTCTCCAACTGTTATTGTACAATTTCTTCTTTGAATCCTCTATCTACCCTACGAGATCCTTTCAGGAGTTATCAGGCTGTTCACAATTTCTTTGGGACCTAACAAGGTAAATGCTTCTGTGATATTAGCATAGCTATTGTAATATTTGGTAGGTGTACTTATAGTTTGAGGTTATAAAAACTTCCTTGTGTCATTGGAGAGCAAGAGCTTTTCTCTTCTATTTTTTTTTTCTTTTTCACTGTTCACTGTGGGTTTTAGGAAAGGAGAGCGGAGTTTTAAAAATGGCTTTGCTCCACCATCTTTGACCTAAAAGCTTACAGAGCAGTTTAAATTCAAAGTTTTATACTACTTCATTGCTCTGAAGCCCCTTCACAGTTGGATGGGCTTCCTTTTCCCAAGAATGAGCACATTCCTAGAAGAGACTAGACTGAAGGAGCTAAGAACACAAGACTATTTTTCCAATTCTTCCAAACACCTTCACCTCAGAAAGTTGGAGGATAGAATCACTTGCCCCCTCATACCAGAAGTATGACTTTAGGGTAAGACTCCATAGATATTGTTAAAAAGAACCCTTTTTGCCCACAAAGAATTGAAATATGGGTGTTAGAGACAGTAGCTTGAATGTGTACCTGAAACACTGGGCTGGTTTTAGCCGTTTTGCACCTTGGATAACTTTTTACTGTGCAGAGGGTTAAGATAGGAGTATCTCACATCAGAGGTTCTCTTCTTGTTGGAAGGGGGTAAAAAGAGTTGAAAGCCTTGCCAGGAGTTTACAGCAGCAATAGCAATAAGTCTAACTGGAAAAACTGACTAGAGTATAAGGAAAGCTCTCATTTTTCCAATCCTTCAGGGTCTTAAAGAAATGAATTCCTTATATTTCTCCTTTCCGTTTTTCTTCTTGTTCATATAGACTCGTTACAACTACCACAAAGCCAAGTTGCTACACATCTTCTTTCTGCAGTCAGTCAGAAGTTCTTTCTTGACCAAGCATACCACCAGTACCAAACCACCCCCTACAGATTTGGAAGCGTCTATATTTGTATTGAACTTATATAAGATAGATTTTGTTTGACTATCAAAGCCCAAGAGGCATATTCATCAGGTGACTTATCAATATAAGCTATACCACTAATTATTATGTCTTAGTGGCAGTGCCAACTCTGAGCTCTTGGATTATGGTTTAGACTCTTTGCTCTCTTTCACTATATTTCCTTCCCTGTCTCATATACAATTGACAACAGTACATAACTCTGAATTTCTTCCCAGATGCAGCCAACTCTGAGATGAAATAATAAAACAAATAGCTGTCCCCTAAACAAATAAGCATGTTAGGATTTAAAGAAAAAAGCATCATATGACTTATTTAAAGTGCAAGAAAATGAGAAAGTTTTTGAAAATAGTTATTCCAAAAGATATGGAAATAAAATCTAAAATAAAAATAAATCCACAAACCTTTGATGTATCAAATCTCTCTCTAGCAATAAACACTATAGAAAACTTGCACAAGTGCATGAGTAAGTATGTATAAATAAGGGTATTAATTGCAGCTTATTTTAGTGACAATTGAAAGTAACAAATACCCATCCATTTGGGAATAATTATAAACTATGACATACTCTAAAGAAAGGGCATAACCCATTGAATAGCATGAAGTCGATCTCCATGTAGGAAAGTGAACAGAGATCCATGAGGCAGTGTTGAATTTTTTTAAAAAAGCAAGTTGCAAATAGTAAGTAGAGACATAATCTCATTATTTTGTAATTCATGCTTCATACCCAGGAAGGTGTCTGTGGTTTTAAATTATTCAAGAAGGATGAAGATGTTTTATAAATGTAAAGGATTCCTAAAATTCATTGTGGGTTTAATGGTTTGAGCATTTCCTCAACTGCTGATGTACCTGCATAGATTCTGAAGATTCCGCTAATGGTGGTTATCCTAGGGAAGTGGGAGATTGGGGAAGGGAGGGAGGAGACGTGATTTTTACTTTTAAAACTCTAATCAGCAAATGCATGTAATTAATACAGAATACTATATAAGAAGCAATAATCTCCAAGCAGAGCTACACTACCTCTTCTACTGAAGACCCAGTCATTAGCCTCTTCCCACATCACATTCGACTTGTGAAAACATACAAGACAAAAGCATAGAATGACCTAGGAGAGATGCTAATAAAATGCATTTATAATTAAATGTATGCATTTGGCAAATTATAGAAGAAATACTATATTTGAATTCTTTGTAGTTACCTTCCACATGTTTGATGGAGATGTGTCGGACATGTGAGATAGCCATATTTCTGGCAGCAATGACTTAGATCCAAGCTCTGTTTGGTCCCAGAAGAGGTGATGTTATCCATATCAGTTAGAGTCTATCAACATGGTTTAACGACCCTGCATTAAACCATTTCCATAAAGAGCAGCTGTTTCGTCCGATCTGTCTCTCCCCTGTTGTCTCTAAATATGTGTTCATACTCTCATTGGTCCTTGTGTTTTGATACCATTTAAGGTGGACAAAGGTGTTTTATAAATATGAAAGATTATTTTCAAAGGTGGTTTGAAGGCTTACTATGTTAAACATGATTTAAACTGTAGATGCTTAGTGTTTTCAGTGGCTTAATGCAATAAAACCCACCTGTTATTTTTGGCTGCTTTATTTAGACCATCTGCTCCACAAAGAATGAAAAGCTCAACAGTGGATGGAGAATTGTCTACTCCTCATGTGTCAATAATTTATTTATTCTCTCTATCCAAGCCTTCAGGTCATTGCAAAAGTGTTTATTCATTTTCTAACACAAGGGAAGCCAATATTTTGTGTTTGGCTTTATTAAAAATCATCACAGGAAATTGTATTTTTTGTTAATTCATGGTTTCCTATTTTCCCTTATGTTAAAATAGCTCGCTCGTGTCCTTTATTTTAAAGACCTGAGTCTCTCTTCCTTCTGTGGCAGGGAGAGTATCTGCTGAAGAGGTATTTTTGGTGATGGTGAATGAATAATATATCATTCACAGGTCAGGTACCTATGTGAGCACAGTCTTGCTCCTAAATCAAGAAGGAGTCTCAACCAGAGACAAGAATGATAAAGGTCAGGTGCTTTGGTCACCAACTGCTTCCATTTGAATGGAATGGTTTTATAGTCTTCATCCTCAGTTTATTGTGACATAGACCACTGAAGATCACCTTACTTTGATTTTTCTCCTTCCATTGGTGACTACGACTTCATTCTCTCTAGGGTTCACTGTCACGTCCTTGACCATCTCGAATAAGAACAGCTTGTATTTACTGAGTGCTTAATAAGTTTTAAATGCTGTACTAAACACATCTCAAATCTACTGCTCATCTTTATTCAGCTCCCCTTTTTTTCTCATCTTAGACTTTCCCTAAAACGTACTCAAGGGTCTTTTCTTCTACTTAATCATTTATTTCCTCAATGAAAACATTTCCCATATGGTTCGAAATACCACCTCTTTATGGATGGTGTCTAACTGCATTTCCAGCCTGTCTTACTTAGTTCGTCCTGGCAGCAATAATAAAAACAGCATAAATTAGGTGCCTTATGAACAAGAGAAATTTATTTCTCACAGTTCTGGAGCTGGGAAGTCCACGATCATGGTGTAGGAGAGGACCTGCTTCCTCCTTGACGGCCATTGAAACTCACATGGCAAAGCGGGGAGAGGGAGGTCTCTCTTGGACCTTTTATTAGCACACTAATTCCATTTATGAGGACTTGGCTCTCATGACCTAATCCACTGTCAAATGTCTCACCTCAAAGTACCATCACGTTAGGGATTAGGACATCAGCATTTGAACTGGGGGAGGATACACACATTCAGACCATAACATAGCCACTAAACTTAAACCTAACTTCTGGTTTCCAGCTGCCTCTAGGATATTTTAGGATTAATTTAGCGGAATGAGGAGCTAATGTTTCTTGAGTGCCTACAAATTGCCTGGCACTTACTCAACATTGTACATGTTATCTTGTTTAAGTCTCACATAAACAACTTTAATCTCATTTCAGGTTCAGGGAAATTTAAGTATGAATGGTTTAATAATTTTCCTCAGGTGACACTGTTGATAAGAAGCAAGCTGGAATAAAAACCCAAGTGTAACTCTAAAACCTATGACTTTACAGCATTTCCTGTGGTAAGTTTGGGATATAATACTTTCTCCATATCATCGACTGGCATGTGAGATTATCACCCATGTATTGCCAAACCTTACTTTCAACGTTTCTGTTTATCTTTTGCTCACCCCCCTGCTCTGACCCTCACTCATGTCCTCAGTACTTCAACTTGAGATCATTCTAGTTGCCTCCCTCCCCACTTTTCATGTCCAACCCATGCTGCACAAAACTACCCAATTTATTTTCCTGTGGCACTGTTCTCCTGCTGTCATCTCTTGGCTAAAGAATCTCTAATGTCCCCCACGATCTATCCATCAAGGGCAAATTATAGATTCAGAGTTTTCCTTTAAGTTCTTCTAAATTACCTGTCCAAAATGATCCTTCCTTATTAATTCACTTCACTCACAACCGTCATTTCACTAACTCGGCTCTTGGCCGTTTCTTTTCTACTGCCAGGAATGTTGCCTCCTTTCGTGGCCGCTGCAGTCTTACCCTGGTTCAAAGTTCCCAACCAAGGTCTTTTCTCCCAGCCTGGCTACAGCTTGCTAACATCTTTTCATCTTGGAGTTCCTGAAGTTTTTACAGTATGCTCCATGCCTTCATCTCGTGCCTCTTATTTGCCTTTCTTCATCTGAGTCTCCAGGTATTAGACAGTAAACTTTTGAGGACAGAGGTGCTCTGTGCTACTTTTTAGAACTTGGCATATGAAGTTGGCACATAGCATGTGTGCAATTCCTTCTTTTAGATTAGTTGACTGGCATAAACTGTGCACTTAGAAATGACAACCATTCTGCAACATAGAGCTTATAGCTTCCCTGATAACCTTTATTACAGCCTGTTTCTCCTAGAGATGTTTGGAATTTCTCACCTTTGATATCATATATGCCTAATAGGAAACAACAAACAATATTTATTCAGTTCTTACATATGTTTCATATCCAATACAATCTCCCATGCAAAAAAGATAATCATACCTACATGCTGCCATCCTTCAGAACCTACCTATGGTAACTCTGAAAATGCAATGTCTATCATTTAAAGAGAGAGAGTAAGATGAGATAAACCATAGTATATCACTAGGCTTCTTATCTATAGTCATGATTCTCTCTTCTTTCCAAAGGATATGCTTATGAAGTCTTGGATGAAGAATTTAAAATGTCCCCCCTGTCCTTGAAATGTAATCTCTTATGAAACAGCCTAAAAAGATTCCAAAGAGCAAAAAAGATATGATTTACTTTGAGTTCTTTCAGGGAGGAAATTAACATTTCAACTATCTCCAAGATAGTGATCTCTGCAGAGATATTTATTGCACCTTGATGAAGACGAATGGTGTGACAAAAAATAAGGTAAGTGACTGGGAATTCAGAGCTCAGACATCCTGATAACTCTTGAGATGCAAGCCTGGTACCTCAACGCTCTGTAATATGAGAACAAAGGACAGTACGTCCTAGGAGATTTAGCTTCTCAGCAAGAGAATACATTGTGTGCAGAAAGTACCAGTTTGCCTTTCCAATATTTTAAAATACACTGGCATCATTAGTGCAGGACCATTTAAAGATCTATAGAGTTCCAATAGAAAAATCAATGATCAGTATAGGATAACACTAAGGTCACACACACACACACACACACACGGTATGGTCAACTAATTCCCAGTGATTTGCTATGTGATACCCAATGGAGCATCTGCTGGAAGAGTGATTAAGTAGAATTAAAAACCATCAACAATACCTCTGCTGTGTTTGTACATTAAAAATGAATCTATATTTTTGGTACGCCAAAGATATAATCTAAATTGCATGATGATGTGGAAACATAAGAACACAAATTATATCCCCAAATAGAAAATGTTACCAATTTAGGTATTTTATCTTGTTTAATCCACTGACCAATTCTGTGATGTTGATATTTGTATCCTAATTTTACAGATGAATATATTAAACCTTAGAAAGATTAAATAACTCACTCAAGGTCAAAGTTAATAAGAGGTAGAGTTAGGATTCAAATAAGTCTAAAAGTTAATTCACCTTCTCCCCTCCTTATTCAGGGTTTTGAGAAATCCTGGAGTAAATAAGTCCATTTCACATTGTTTAGAGCAAGCTCTGCCCTAGTCATTTGACCAGCAAACCTGTTTTCTATGGGAAGCTTTCCAAAACCCAAGACACTAATGTTCTTTAGCACATACTTTGGAGAATCCTACACTGGGAAGACAATAGCTTGACAGGGATACTGGATCTCACACAATTGAAAAGAACTGCTGAGGTAGCTGATTATAATCCAGTCTATGGACAAAGTACATGCGTTGGTGCTATGGGTTCAAAACAGGGGCAATTCCCTCTTAACTTTTAAAAACAGGAGTGCACACAGCCATCTGCTCCAAAGTAACCCTGAAGGAATGATCAACAAAGTCAACAAATCAGTCATTGGCCTCACACAGGATTCTGATCAAATCAAGCAAGAGAAATCATGGTGGATGCCTTGCTTCTCCAAGGATGCTCTAGATCTAAAGTAGATTCTCCCATGAACTTTTTCAACGCTAGGTATTTGCAAAGGTAAGCAATGGCACTCTACCTCCAGTAGCTGGAAACCACTATTCTAAATAAGCTCTCCTGGAGAATCCAGATGACCCAGTTGGAAGCCGCTTATTTCTACTGAAACCTGTGACTCTAAAGAGGCCAAGAGGTCTCCCTGCAGACAATTTGATGCAGCCATTTAGATGAAACAGCTATTTTTACATGGCCTGAAAAATTAGCTGTTAGATTTTAAGCTTTTAACATGAAAAATGAGAGTTTCTCCTCCCATCTTTGGCCCCATCCCTTTTCTAATCCATGAGTATGAAGGAGCAAGGAGTGGGAAGAAGTTAGGAAATGAGGTAAGGTTTGATTTAAATATTTTTGCTGCTGTAGAATAATTACTTTGTATTTCGACACAGCTACATGACAAAATATCCTTCAAATCAAAATTCTCTTGGGAAAAAAGGTAAGTCAAATTAGCCAAAATAATTTGACCTCTCTTGAGGCAATGACTATGTCTTATTTGTTTTATATTCCAAGGACCTAGTGCAGTATTTCACACTAATTAAGAGCAATAAGGAAAACCACTGCCACACTCAGTCCAATCAAACTCAAATGGTAAAGCCTAACCATGGATAAAGACTATGAAAAGGGGAAATAGAACCTTGCAGTCCCCACTCTAGCCCGCTGACTGCACTGTTCCCTTGACGACTCCTCACTCTTTCCACTGTCAACACTCTCCTGTCCTCGGGGGGGGGCTCCATTTCTTCCAGTACATCGATTTTGTAGCAAAATTGAAAAAAGGCTGGATATTTAAAGAAGACTTTTACTTACAGTCTTATTGGTAAGAATGTGGTACGAGCCCCAGAGATAAATGTATAACTAGATACAAAATATGGCTTACTCATTTTCACCTTAGAAACACCTGCAGAGATTCTTTTTTTTTTCTTTTAAGATTTTATTTACTTGAGAGGGAAAGAGCACAAGTAGGGGGAGGGGCAGAGGGAGAAGCAGGCTCCTCGCTGAGCAGGGAGCCCGATGTGATGCAGGGCTCGATCCCAGGACCCTGGAATCATGACCTGAGCCAAAGGCAGACACTTAACTGACTGAGCCATCCAGGCGCCAAGATTCTTTTTTTCTTAACATGCATCCATAATATAGACACCATCTTCCCTTACCATGACAAGTTAAAAACCTCAATTCTAGATTCCTTGTGACCCCAGAAAAAGAGATTAAAGTTCTTCTCAGCTAGAGCTGCCCTACTCTGGTTTTGACAGCTGTAGGAAATACTGTTTCATTGCCCAAAGACCCTAAAGAGTATACTGTAAACAGTAAGTGCTCAATACAGTGAGCTGGCTGACTCACAAATAGCCTCGGGTTAAACCACAAAAACCTGAAGGCAGCAAAGTAGCTGAAGACAATGCATCTGACCTGGAGTTCAGGGTCAGGAATGCTGGCTCCTGGCCTGCCTGCAGCAAATGTGTCTACCTGAGTACTTCCACCTCACTGTTAATATTCTGTCACCACTCTGCCAAGAAGCTTGCTATGGTGAGGTTGGCAGATTCTGAACTTGAGGTTGTTTCAACATGTAAGATTCTTTAGGGGTGGTTTGTAGAGCTGATTTAGCAGGAGGTGTGAGTAAACAATTTATGGGAAGATTTTTCTGTCTCCTACATCTGATAATTCTAAGGAAATACTTGGCTTTGGGGTTATAGATCCCATAGATCTAGTGTACAAGAATATTGTGCTTTTTCAAAGGGCCATGTACTAAATAATAGGTGAGGATATTTTAATTAACTCTTCCATCGTATTCATTCTTTTTCATATTAAAAAGAGGTTTTTGGGGGGGCGCCTGGGTGGCTCAGTCAGTTAAGTATCTGGCTTTGGCTGAGGTCATGGTCTCAGGGTCCTGGGATCAAGCCCCAGGTGAGGCTCCCTGCTCAGCAAGGAATCTGCTTGTTCCTCTCCCTCTGCCCCTCCCCCTGCTCATGCTCTCTCTCTCTCTTCCTCAAATAAATAAATAAAATCTTTTTAAAAAGGGGGTTTTTAAATAATTCTTGTCCCTCGACCTATGACTTTTCGATTTTTCAAAAAATTAATCTTTCAAAATGTATATGTACAATGGGGATTTTTTTTCTGTCATTAGAGTGCATATTTTGCATGTATACAATTATATAAAGAGCTAAAATATCCCATAATTTCATTTTTAAAATATTGATAGGTATGCTATGTTTAATTACAAATAGCTCTTAGAGCGCACACACACACACACACACACACACACACACACACAAACCAAATAGCTCTTTACCGTTCAAAAAATATCTTTTGGCAGGGCCCCTGGGTAACTCAGTCGGTTAAGTGTCCAACTCTTGATTTTGGCTCAGGTCATGACCTCAGGGTGGTGGGATCGAGTCCCACATAGGGCTCCTTGTTCAGGGGGAGTCTGCTTGTCCCTCTCCCTCTGCTCCTCCCTGCTCTCTCTCAAATAAATAAATAATCTTAATATACCTTTTTGCACACTTCTGAGAAGGATTTGAAAGGAACAAACGTATGCAGTTTCTCGGGTGAAGAAGTGAGGTTCCTTCAAGGAGGAGGCTCATCGAAGAAGGATAGAAAATTGTTAAGCAATTCTGCCAAGGTCAGTGTCAGCTTCCGTTACTGGCTTCATATTTTACAGTAAACACTGCTCAAGTCACAGTTGCTCATGATGGATTAAATGGAGGCACTGCATTATCTCCTATCCTGGTTCATTTGGTAAAGGTACCACGAGAGAAGGCTCTGCGTGTACTCTGGTTCATTCCCCTTTGGTTTCTCTCATGCTCTTTATTTCCTCTTCAGGTTTACATCTGAAAACTGAGTCTGTCGAAATTATATTTGTGGGCCACAATGAAGCCCCAAACTCCACCTTGCTCCTGCCTCATTCCTGTGTCTCCCACTCACCCAATTTTTGGGTAGAGGACCTTCCTTCCTGGGCTACCCCGGGGGCCATTCTCTTGCGGTTTGCTTTTCATTTATTGATTTAGGCTGTTGTGACACAGACAGCTTTACGGTGGGTGCAGATGTTCTCAGGCTATCAGAAGTCCACCGTGTGACCCTGAGCAGTCCTGGAGGACTTGGTGAGCCTTGCCCAGCCATTTCTCTTTCCAGGATCCAGTTCCCTGAGGCGCAACCTGCGAGGAAGTGCTCGCTGTTTATCTAAGTGTCCCACACTGAAGAGTTATAAATCAGGTGTTTCTTTAGAAGTTTCTTTCGATTCCCTAGCAGAAATCTAGGGTCACAGCATTCCTGGTGGGTCAGGGAAGAGGGAGGCTGATTGCTGAACAGCCCGTTGATTCATGTGATGGGACAAGTA
Organism: Callorhinus ursinus; assembly: GCF_003265705.2. Taxonomy (NCBI): domain Eukaryota; kingdom Metazoa; phylum Chordata; class Mammalia; order Carnivora; family Otariidae; genus Callorhinus; species Callorhinus ursinus. The sequence goes on from NW_027397073.1 coordinate 43,879,839, forward strand.
ATTGCTAGAAAAGGGAAGGGGGTAGCTATTGGCTCTGCTTCTCTCCCCCTTGGTAATTCCTAAGAAATATGAGTGTCCCAAGCTGCTTAGTATCTGGCCCGGTCATATTTCAGGGATAACTGATGGATAATGAGCAACCTATTTTGAGGACTTGTGTATTCTTTAATCACTGGCTTAGCAGGCCGCTCTTTTATCACTGGTTCTCTCTGGTTTTCTAATCTCTCCTCTGAATCGAGTGTCTGGGCTGATTTTTGCAGAGATTACAGGACCTGAAGTCACAGCGTCTGGCCCTTCACACGCATCTCCTTTCCTTTTTGCTTCCTTCATTTAGCTAAAAAATCTTCATTTCTCTTTACGGATTTTTGGCCACTAAGACATTGCTTTCAGTGGTGATCTAAGGTAAGAAAGAGGTCCTTCTACCACCACCCCAGTGGTTCTAGAATACTGTACCTCACCACCAGTGATTCTGTCTGCAAGCTGATCCCTACCAGGGAGGACCATCATGGTCTTACCATTGGTAACACTCCGCTCTGACTACTGACACTTTTGTGTGTTACCTTAAGTAAGGGCATTTTCTCAGCTTGAAAATATCACAATGGCCACTAGAGTGGCGGTCGATAGAAAGTGGCTCAAATAACTATGGGTACAAGTTCAAGTCAAGTGCCTGGTCAGAATATAGGAACCTTGGCTTTTCTATGAACAGCTATGCATTCATTTTGCAGCTGCATTACTATTGCACTTTCTTAGTTTTCCAGCACTCCTTAAATATTACCTTAGCTATGTGGATCACAGGAGGATCAATAACTTATGAAAAGATTAACAAAGGGAAAAATACAAATTCTTTGTCTATATAGATCACAGACAGACTGACATTTTGTGCAGGGAATACCAAAGAAAACACATATGGCAGGGAGTTTGTCTTTTTGTTTTTTTGTTTGTTTGTTTGCTTGTTTTATCACGTACGTACAGAAAAATACAGAGTGATCAATTAGGCTATGTAGTTATTGACCTATGAACACTTGGCTAAAGAGAATGCTCCTCTGATAAACCTACAAAAAGAGCCAAAAGCCAGAAATAAGAGAACAAGCAAAATAACCCATCTAGTTCCATCCGTGTATGTGAGGAGCTCAGAGGTAGGTGGGGAACATGGGTGTCCTGGCAGCCTGCCCTCCCCGGGATGTCTGCCTACCTGTTCATGCTTTCGGTCCGTCAGTCGCCTGGCAATAGAGTCAGTCGGCAGCTCTAGGATCCTGTGTTATTTTATAAACGGCTGAGAGTTTTGCCACCATCAGGAGTAGTGAAAACTCAGCCCTGAGAGTGGGTGGTGGGGAGGATTCCAAGTAGTGGCCATGACCTGAGCTCTTTTATAGTGGGCAGCTCTTCTGGCCAACCTCATGAGCTCCTTTTCTCTCTGAGAGAGGGTTACAAGGCTTTGCTCCCTGGTAACCAGAGTGTTTCTCCTCCACATCCCCACTAAAGCCTATTCTGATCATCCAGCTCAGGACTGCCTTGAACTTGGTGGAGTACATGAGAAGTCTATAAAATGTTTCTTTAAGTTCTATAATGGACTCATTATAATTGACAGGCTATTTTTACCCAGAAGGAATTTACAATTTAGTAAGTTGCTGTATGTTTATTTTAGCTATTGTCCCTTGGAGTTATTAGTAATGAAATTCTCTGTGTGTTTGCGCCCTGTGTTAGTGGGAGGAGTTAGTCTCAGATTGTCACTGAGTCTGTGCCAACTAGCAGGTGTGATTTGGAAACACACCACATGACTACATTCTGAGGTGGCGCTACGGAGAACAAGAAATATGTAACCAAAAATCAATCCTTGAAGGTTTTCTGCGGGCAGTAAGTTCTGAATCAGGTTTTAGAAAAAGATAATTTATCCTTTTGCTTAAAGGCATAGCCCACTACAATGTGCAGGAGACCAATTCAAACACTATTAGGCAGAAATTGAATAGAAATAGATAAGAGTTTTTCAATCTTAGTTTTAAAAATGATTTTCAAATGTTTTTAAATTAGTTATGTTAGAATAAAACTGAATGAGCTCTTAGTAGGAAGGTATAAGCTGCAAATTAAAAGACAGGAAAGATCTGAAATTGGCAATGTCTTCTTTTTGATTAAATACCTGTTTTATGTTTTTGGAAGAGGAAGAAAATGTAATATTTGATTTAATGCAAATGATTTCTTTGAAATGTAACTAGCACTTGATACAGAATACACATTTGCAATGAGAGAGAAAACATAACGTAGCGGTCGTTCAGAACAAGTAAAAGTAGATTTCTATCAAACTATATTATAATTTAATCTGCCATATCCATACCAAGTCTTTAACATAGGAGAAAATGGTCAGATGTTGGGACAGCATAAAATTCATGTCCCAGATAATAAGACTATAAGTTATAAAAAGGGTACTCAGTCTACCAGAAACACTAAATATGCAAAAGAACCATCATTGAATAACTGATATACGTTGAAATCTGTTTTTAAACCAAGTATTTCCATATACCAAGGATGGACTCAAACTACAGCAAATGACTCTCATTTCAACTTTAAATTTTCCTATTAAGTGTGATCTAGAGTTTGTCATGAAATGTTGCGGTAACCATTCACTGCATTCAGAATAAAATCCAAAGGCTTTATCCTGTCGCTCAAAAGTCTTCCCAAAATATGCCTTATATAAACATTCAGCTTAATCTTCCATTACAACCAGTAGGACCCCAATGCTTCAATTAGACATGCTGGCTTCGTGTTCCCTAACCCAAAACCTATGTCCCACATCCAGGCCTTGGTTTGTTTGGTTTGGTCTGCTCAGCCAACTTCATCCTTGCCTTCAATGTCTCTTCTTAAAAGTTTTCCCTTAATGCCTGGCCAAATTCAAACTCCCCCTGGTCTAAATAGCCCTTGCAGACCTTCTTAGAAGAAATTTCCCCTTTTCTCCTCCTCCCCTAGGGGATTATTAGCTACCTTCTTTGGCAACTACCACATCCAATCAAACTCCAAGTGCTGTGAATTTTACCTCCTAAGGCAGAGGTTGGTACATAGGAGGTGTATATTAATATTTGTTTGCTGACTGGCTCAGCACTTCTCAAGTTATGCTTTCTTCCCCAAAACTGCCATCACTGACCCAGTCACATCCCGATCTTATTTGACCTAATCACAGATCTAGATACCCTGCCTCTTGCCCTGCCCTCCTCCACTCAGCCGCCATAAAGATCTCTCTGCCATGCTATTTAAAAACTGCAATTATCTCTCTCTCACTCAGAGGTTGAATTGCACAGGCTTTATATGACCATGAAGCCCCATGGTGTGGCCTCTTTCTCAGAGAATTGTCTACAACTGCCAATCAGATCGTTTATGTCCCAGCACCCCTGGAGAGTTGCACGCTATCCAAGTGCTGAATTTCTGAAGACCTCTGAAATGTAAAATTTAAGTCTTATGTAATAAAAAATTTCCCAGGTGAATAAATGTAAACTTGAGGCAGTGCCTGGGAGCAGGGATAATTTAATTCTTGTAGGATATGTCCCCTTCCATAGTCCTCTGCTCAGCAATGTCTCTGCTATGGTTTCACAACATCCTTTTTTTTTTTTCTTAAGATTTTATTTATTTAGTTGACAGAGAGAGAGACAGCGAGAGAGGGAACACAAGCAGGGGGAGTGGGAGAGGGAGAAGCAGGCCTCCCACGGAGCAGGGAGCCCGATGTAGGGCTCGAACCCAGGACCCTGATCATGACCTGAGCCAAAGGCAGACGCTTAATGACTGAGTCACCCAGCCGCCCCTGACAACATTCTTTCTGTTAAAGTCACAGAACCGACAGTAGTGGCTTTGAGGACTTCTTGGTGACATATTATTGCATTTAAATCCCCTTTCAAAGTGACAGATTTTCAAGCATTATATCAGACCTGACTTTTAGCCTTAGTCCTAGCAGCACTGTTTAATGAGGATTTCAGTTCTATTATTCTAGGGTAGAAGGAGATCATTTAAATTATAAAGTAGTGAATGCTATCATTACAGGGCGAAAGTCACGGAAAGCCTTCCCAGGAGTCTGAATGCCGGGAAACAAGAGCGGTCACACGTAGGACAAGAAGCATCGCCGTTCAGTAGCTGAGAAACTGTTCTCTTCGTATGTTGCCTTATTCATCTTCTTTTCTCTGTGTGCCTTTCAAAGCTACACTCCTGAAGTTTGCCCAAGCAATATTCTGAAGTTGTGTGGAATTCAGTTTAAGGGCACATCGCAAGGCACTGCCCTTCTTTACAAGTTTGATCTTACCACCTTCCTTCCTGAACTGTGGCCACCCGCCTCTAAATCATTGATTTCATTTTCCTTTCCTGGAATCGAGCGTCCGTCCGTGAACTTGCTCTTTGCTCTCTATCTTTTCTTTTTTCTTTAAAGAAGTTCGTATAAACCTTTTCAGTGATACACTCTAATTTCTCATTCAGTTCCAGCCCATGCAGCTTCTTTATATTCTTTATAGCTGTCACCTCTGAACCTCTCTCGATGTTTTATAAAATCTAAGATGCTATCTCTCCAACTTAAGGGTGCATAGGAATCATCCAGGGAATGGCGGTGAGGGGCGGGGGGCAGGGACTTGATAAAACATACAGATCACCAATATTCTGATTCAGTAGGTTTAGGGTAGGGTTCAGAAATGTTCATTTTAACAAACGTGGCCGGAGATTCTGATGCCGGTCTCCATGATTTGCACACCTCAGTCTGAGATGCACTACCCGACCGTGCCCTTGAGCAGAGTTCACCTTAGCTCCTCTCCTTCATCTGTGATCTACTCTACATAAAACTGCCTCCTCTGCTTGGTGCTGTTCATTATTTAGCTTTCCTTTTTTTCACATTTACTCTCAACTCTGTCTGAAGTTGGAAATGTCTCTCAAAATATTTAATTTTGTTCTTCCACTTTAAAATAATCTCCATATTATTGTCTGAAGGCCAACCACTGATATTTTGAAAGTGACTTGATTAATATTTTTGTTATGTTTTGCATGTCATCCCATTCTGTAAACAAATTGGTCATATCACAGTCTAATTTCTCAGCATTCAAAAACCGAATTTGAGATAACCTCATGATCAGAAAAGATGGTAACTTTCAATTTACATGTCACAAATTTCAAGTTTTCTTGTGTGTAAATCGCCTGTTTTTTTCAGGGCCATTTCTCTTCATTAAGTGTATTCAGAACCATTAGTATGTACATGCAAATCAGTGCCCTTCACTCCCGATAATTTTGCAGGCTGGTTGTAAATATTTGTCCTCAGAGAGTACATTGTCCCTGCTTATGCTGCTGCAATTGAAAATCTTGTCTATTCAGCATCTTTATTGTTATACTAAGAAAAGTCGTCAAATTCTGAATTTCTTTTTTTAGTTTTATGGTGGGAATGGAGCAGAGAATAAACAGGGTGTAAGATTGTGTTCTGAATCAATATCCTTGATCATACATCATTTAACACAGATCTCAATCTTGGCTTCCTTTTCCCTTACAGATGCCACTGGGATCCCAGCATCTTTGGGGGGCAGTTGTCATGATTTCCTTCTTAATTCTTAATTCTAGTGGTTCTTCTGTCCCAAGTTTTGTGACATTCTTCCAAAATTTGTGTATCTTTTCCTGACAGTGGTTATGCGTAATTCCGTTGGAGCAGGAAGCAGTTTTACACCCTTACCCTCTGAACTATAAACCCGGTTTCTGAATCCATTTTATGATAACCTGACAAGGCTTCCTGACTCAGAGCACAGCCGGAGCGGGGAACTCTGAGACACAGGCCCACACTACATTTATTGTTCACTTTTTACATACATATGCTCTACATGCCTAAGAACTATTTGATTGAAATCAGTGACATGTAAAGCCTCCACTTGTGTTGCCTCAAGTAGTATCCACATTTGGAAAGGAATCCATCAATCCTCAAAAAATGGTTTACTGTCTTAGATAAAATAAGTACGCCTATGCATTTGTATACTTGTTTCCCATTGCGAATCCACTTGATCCTCATACCAGCCTTGCTTGAATACCTGAATAAAATTGCTAACGGAATTTTTTTAAGATGTAAGACTCTTGGGTTAAGTATTATGCAGTAGGTTTCCAAATAGAAATAAAAAATAAAAAAAAACACAGAGGTTTTTTTTTTTTATTGAAGTTGACAAATATCAAGTGATCCTAATCCAAGTTCAGGGAAACATCATTGTTATCACAATTAACAATGATTCAAAGTGGGAACCTAGAGGGTGACAGTTTGCACTGGCATGTGAATGATTTATGGATGTTCTGACTCTGTCACTTAAAGGTTTCGAGTTATATCTAGCCCTTGGCTTGCTCTCCTGTAAAAGAAGAGAATTGGACTGATGGGCTGGTGGGTCTCAAAGATGGCTATGGCCAAATCACCTGAATGATTCTCAATCCCACTCCAATACCTGTGCTACGGGTTGAATTGTGTCTTTCCCAAAGGGTATGTTAAAGTGACTGATGATGTGGCCTCATATGAAAATAAGTTCATGGCTAATGTAATGCAAGATGATGTCATAGTGCCATAGGGTGGGGCCCGATCCAATGTAACTGGTGTCCTTATAAAAAGAGCCACAGAGGCACACACACATATAGAGGAAAAGGCCATACTGGAGGCAGAGAGTAGAGTGATGCTCCTGCAAGCCAAGGACCACCAGAGATGGCGGGCACCCATCAGACACAGGAGGAGGCCCGGAAGGGCTCCTTGACAGGATTCAGTGGGAGCAGGGCCCTGCTAACCCCTTGGTTTCAGGTCTAGCCTCCACAAGTGTGAGACAATAAATTTCTGCTCTTCTAAACCACTCAGTTTGTGGTTCTTAGTTATGGCAGCCTGGAGAAATTAATACCCCTACAAAGGATCTTTAGGACTAAAACAAAGGAATCTGTATTTTGAAAACTCTACCCTCCCTGGTGGTGATTCTCCTACGAGCAAGGTTTGGGTCCACAGGATGGATAATCTCTGGGATTCTGTTTAGAGCTCAGATTCTACAATGCAGATGTGTTGCAAACAGCAAAAACAAACAAACAAAAAGATATATACGTGTGTCAATGCTGAAATAAGGTTGAAGACTATGAGCACTTCATGACAATACCAAAAGTGTCCCTCCTACTTATGATAATGAAACCCTAAATGATGCTATTCTATTGTTGCTACCCCAGAAGTACAAGACACTTGAAGGTCAATCCAATTTCATCTTGACAAACACATCTATTTGAACTTATTTGCTCTTAGAGATATGATGCTTATTCAGTTTTCAGTCAGTAAGTGTTGGGGTACTGTTTGTGATAGATTTGCCTCATAATGGGTAATATATCTTCCGTGTATGAACATCCAGGTCTTTTGCAATTGTCTGTGATGATTGATATTAAACTATCATTTCTTGGTCTGTGTCATCAAGTGCAAACTTATCTTTCATATTGCCAACTCCAGACACTTCTCTCTCCTGCCTGGGTCTCCCCTTGAGACACAATAACGTGTGGCGCAAGGCACTGTGGCAGCATCAGGGATCCGCACCATGCCTGGAGCTGACAGAGCGCCCTGAGTAATGGCTGCAGCCTTCCAAAACCCACAAGTGCGGCCTCCATCTATAGCCATCCCAGACAACAATGACCCCGAAGTCCACAATACATCTTGTTCATCATTCCTATAAGCTGTTCTTCTACATTTTCCTCTTTATTTTGTGTCTTCGCTGTGGACTACCCATGGGAATCCTGTAGGAAATGCAATTCTCTGAGGGGAAAAAAAAATGCAGAAGGAAGAAAAGAAATACTCTTGAGCATTTTTCTCTCCTATTGTATATTACTGAACAGAACGGAATTGGAAATATTAGTCAAAAGTCATCAGGCACCTGAGAAACAGAAAGGGAAGCTTATCTTTCACAGCCCTGTCCACTGAAGTGGTTTCAATACACTTGGTGGGTGCCACCTGACTTCTGTCTTCATTGTCATTTTGTGTGTGTGTATTCTTTTGTGTTTGGGCTTGTTACCTCCAATTTTGCATGATCTCCTTGTCCACTCTAATAGGAATGCTCATATGAGGGTTAACCATCCTGGCTGTATAACTATCCTTTCTCAATTCTTTGTCTCACAGAAGAAGAAGATTGCTTATTTTTAGATGATTGCAGCAAATATATTATCTTCTATCTCTTCTATTGGAATTGATAAGATTAGTGTATTGAGGCATTCGTTATAATATTAAGATGATTCATTTATGAATAGATGACCTCCAGAATGTTGTAAGGTCTCTAAGATCAGGGCCTGTGTTTAAATCTATATTGGTATCCCCCATTCCTTAGTTTTGTACCTGGCACATACATTTTCCCCTGAATTGTTTCCTTATAGGTGTAGCTATTCTGGCTTCTAAAAACAGAATGAAGGAGAAGCATACAAATTTCTGTACCATGGTGGTGCTCACTCCAAAGTAGTTGGGAATCAAGTTTCAGATAAGAATCAAGACACTGGTTCGCAGAACTAGTAGATTACAGATACAATACGAAAAGTCAGGAGAGCCAAGGCTAAGAGCAGTGGAGAAGGTCTAAACTGTTGTTCCAAGCATATTAAGAAGGATAGGACCAGTTGGGAAAAGTTTAAAGTGAAAGAGAATGTGCAGGAACCTAGAGTCTGAGGATTAGTGAGCTGGAATTTAAGTCAATAGGCAAGATGAAAACATTACAGTTGCTCTCAAAAATCAACGTAGGTCTAATACATGGGTTGGTAATAGGAGGTTAAAAACCCCATTCCTTTTCCTCCTCCCAGACAAGAAAACTGAAAATCAGGAAAGAGACATGCCATTTTGGATAACAAGAGATAAATGGTTTGGTTAAAAAGAACAAAGTAAAGCATAGAAAGATTGAGCATATCGTGTGTTGCTGTTGTTGTTGCACACATAAAGGATTTCCTTGAAAGAATTTTATCCAAACGTTCAACTCTAGTTTCAAATATTTAATAAAATGGCTAATTACCCAATTTATTTTTAAAAGTCCAAAAGCTAGGGCTCATATAATTAAGCATGTAGACTTTGTCGAGGCAAAATTATTCAGTGGATTGCATTTATACCTGAGCTTTACGAGAACTTCACATACATAATTGAATGTAAGCAATAGTTTTGGAGCATGCTGATATTTCTGCTATAAGAAAAAGGAATGGACACAACCCAACTGTTACTGAGTCAACAGGATAACCTGCTCACCTCCATCATGTCTCTTCACACTGAAAGGGTCAGTGACTGCAATCAACAAAATGGCTCCATATCAATATGAAAATCATCAATGTGGTCCTTAAATATTAAAAATTCAGTCCTTCCTGAGTACAGAGCAGTCCCAAGATGTGAAAATTAGCCCTGAGGCATATTTTAAGACATTCAAAGACCACGTGGATTCAGTAGTCATTTGACGAAGTACTTGCAAATGCTATGTAGAATGATTACTTAAGCACAGAATATCTGCTTACAAAAGTGAAAAGCTATTGGAAGCAACATTAAGTTGAATAATTACGAGTTTTACTGGTGTTTTATGGGAGTTTAATTTTTATACAGTAAAATGTCAAATCCTAAGTGATCAGTTCCATAAATTTTTTCATGTGTATACTTCCATGGAATCAGCACCTATTTAAGAATATAGAGCATTTTGGGGCACCTGGGAGGCTCAGTCGTTAAGCATCTGCCTTCGGCTCAGGTCATGGTCCCAGGGTCCTGGGATCGAGCCCCGCATCAGGCTCCCTGCTCAGCGGGAAGCCTGCTTCTTCCTCTCCCACTCCCCTGCTTGTGTTCCCTTTCTCACTGTGTCTCTCTGTCAAAAAATAAATAAAAAATCTTTAAAAAAAAAGAATATAGAGCATTTCCACCATCTCCAAAATAATTTTTATTCTAAAATGATGCTAAACTGTGAATATTGGGAAGAAGAGGTGGGATTACACATCCAGAATTTTAAAAGAAATCAGTGGGAGAGCATAATTCAGTTTATAAATATTGGATTCACAAATCATTTTCAGGTATGTTTCTGGTGTATATAATGATGGTCTCCCACATCTCTCAAAGTTACTTAGCTACTATTTTTACCATAATCCCTTAAAATTTGTAAAGACATTTGGCGGGTTATAAACAAATACATATTATTTGCTAAAGGAATGATTTCCCACCGCATCTCAGAATGGCTATATTTCTTCATCAGCCTGCCTCACTCAGCATTGATTCCTCTGAAGATATAGGTAATTGTAGTTGGGAGTATACTAGTGACACCTAGTGCTTATCCACGAAAAATGTCTGCATTTAAGAGGACATTTATTTTCTCATGGTTAGCTACTGTTAATCAAGTTCTTGTTTATGTGCAGAAAGTGACAATGATAATATAAGTGCTATTTCGTGCTGTTAAAGACAAAATGGATAACCTTCCAACATAACCTCTTAACATAATTAAAGCAAACAGATTTGACATTAACACTGTGCATTAAGAGCAAGAGCAGAGAATGAGAGGATCACAGAATGAGAAGGCATATGCTTGAATTGCATTTTTATTATTCATAAGCAGACATGAATGCCAAAAAGTTGTGGCATATTGGCTTAGTCCACTCATTAGTAACTAGTAGGTGACATGGGAGACAGAGGTGAGGTCCCTTCACACAATGAAAAAAGACATAAATAAGGCTCCTTGTTATTAATGAGTTGATTTTAAGATTTTCCATAACTTAGGTCAGATCCTGAAATGCAGTGAGCCCAGCAGACAAATGTGGCAAGGCTTGTGCTACAAGGCTTGTCACCTCACTCTGATGGCCGAATCTTTGTATCTTCTCCCTTGCTGTAGTCTAGGAAGAAGATCTCAGCTCTTGGTCCCATTACCTTTGTGGAATAATAATCACAGTGCCAGGAAGCTGCTCCATGCCCAACCAAAGTATTTTCCATCTGTCGATCGTTCCTGCTACACCACTGTTAGAAATTCTGTCCCCCGATCCATCAAAACCTTGGTATAGTGTTGTCAGCTTAAACCATACTGGAGATGAGCTAGCACTTGGTCTTTGGTTGATGGTGGTGGAGCACAAGTGACTCTAGGAGAGGGAAGAACCATGTTGAAGGTGAAAAGAGAGAATGCTAGATTAAATTAAATTTAAATTCAAAAACATATAGTGAACAATTTTGCCAAAAGTAAGTCATAAAACCATGTAGTTACTTTCACTTTCATGTCTTAAAATTTCCCCCATCATTATTAAACATCAAGGATGTTGGGTACTATGACGGGTACTGAAACATTATATATATAGGCTAATGCATGATATATATGTACATGCATATATATTTATATGTTATATACTAGGTTCTAGATTCTGGAGCTAAAGCAATAAACAGTCTGGGTAAGATGTCTTTCCTTAGGCAGGTCATACACTACTACAATGCAAAGATAGTATCTGTAAGTACAATAACAACAAAGACAATTTTGGATAGTCACAAGTACAAAGAAGGAAACACAAGGTGAGATAATGTGATAATGATAGCAGAGGGATAAGGAAACAAATTTCTACTAAGCTATCCAGGGACTACCTCTGCGAGAAGGTGATGCTTCACCTGAGAGCTGAATGAGAAAACACATGAAGACATGGGGGAAAATGAGGTCCTGGCAAGCACACGGTCCCAGAGGAAGGAATAGTCTTGGTGTATTCAAGAAATGGAAAGAGAACCCATGTGGCAAAGGAAGAGAAGAAGACCAGGTCCGAGGGAAACACTGGAATTAGATCTTGCAGGTTGTTATGGGCTCAATGTTTGTGTTCCCCCAAAATTTGTACGTTGAAGCCCTGGCCCCTAATTTGGTGGTATATAGAAGTGCTTTGGGAACGTAATTAAGTTTAGATTAGATCATGACCATGGGCCCCCATAATGGGTTATTGCCAACCTCTCTCCACCAGCATGCACCAAGGAAAGGCCATGCGAGGACACAACAAGAAGTCAGCCGTCTACAAGCCAGGAAGCAGGGTCTCACCAGACACTGAATCTTCTAACACCTTGATCTTGGACTTCCCAGCATCTAGAACTGTGAGAAATAGCTATCTATTGTTTAGGCCACCAGTCCATGATATTTTGTTATAGCAACCTGAGCACACTAAGACACAAGTGATGGCATGAAATTTAGAATGTGTGTGTGTGTGTGTGTATATATATATATATTTTTTTATTTTATTTGAGAACACTGTGGCTACCATGTAGATGATAGATACAAAGGGTAAATATTGGGATAAAGATGACCTCATGTAATTTACAATGTATCTAGGAAGGTAAGACACATACATGACAAAAGCTAACATTCGTAAAGAATATAGCCTATGTTATGAACATACAGTACTCTTGAAACCTTGATACTAATGATTTCCTCCAGTGGGTACACCAATTGCATGTGCAGAATACCCTTAAGAAATGAACCCTTAAGAATGACAAGTTAGTGGACTTGGAAAAGCTGTACCGCCATGCTATTCTACTGTCTTTTGGGACTTTACACTATTGCAGTTCTAGTCTCCTACATCAAGACACTCGAGGTATTACCTTACATGATTTAAGGCTGCAAAAGATAAACCTGCTCTGTCTCTGGGCACCATGTCTTGGGTGTTTGAAGGGCAGGCCAGTGATTATTTATTTCCCTGAAAACTTCCACGGCTGGAGACATAATGAGAAATACCTCTAACAACTTTGCTGAAAAGCTACCAAAAACTCCCATGCCACATCAAAACTGGTTTTGAATTTTTATGTTCTTTTCCGTATGGCTTAAGTTGAACTTTATTTAAGGAAACAAAGTCTAGTTTTTGTTTTGCTCTTGCTTTTGTTTTTACATAATATGTCATTTTGTAACGCTTAGGAACAGAACCGTACCTTCCACTCATTGTTCAGTTTTAAATTTAGCATTCCAAGAATTGCCACTGCTCTCTAAACACACACGCACATGCTCACGAGCACAAACACAGTCCCAGTAAAGCAGGTTCTGATAGCACTTCACCATCTGATCATTTATTAGCTTATTTCTCTTGTTCTGTTGTCTAATTAAACATAGTGATCCCACTAGAGTATCTATGTTGAATTGTATATTCCTATTTGGAATTCTAGACGGCAAGAATTCTTTCTGACCAGTGTTCTTCATTTATTTACTCAATACTGAGTGCTCAACATGGATGCGTATCTCACTTGGCATTGATAGCGAAACTCCATATGACATAGCCCCTCTCCTCAAGGGTGGCATCTTGTCATGGAGAAGAGGACCAGGGTGGAGACAAAGCACAACTGCCTACAGAAGGTGGGGAAGGGTGTTATAATAGTGGTGGATGATGGGGGGGGTGTCTACGGATATTATTTCGGGTTTGGTTACATGATTCATTACACATTCCAAAAATTCCCATTCATTCTCCCGATTCCTTGTTCATGTGCCTCTTCACTCTAAAACATGTTCGTTCCAAGACCGTGCTAGGCATAAGATTGGCAAACGGAGTAGTGATCATCATAGAGCTTACGGTCATACCATTCCTCCCTCTCTCCCCACATCAAAAGTAAGGAGTATTTTTTTTTAAGATTTTATTTATTTATTTGAGAGAGAAAGAGAGAATGAGATATAAAGCACGAGAGGGAAGAGGGTCAGAGGGAGAAGCAGACTCCCTGCTGAGCAGGGAGCCCGATGTGGGACTCGATCCCGGGACTCCAGGATCATGACCCGAGCTGAAGGCAGTCGCTCAACCAACTGAGCCACCCAGGCACCCCAAAAGTAAGGAGTATTTATGGTACATACTCAGTACATCCAGTGTTTATTAAGTAAAATGCAAGGCTTTTACTAGGAGTCAGTGTCTAGACAGATATTTGAATGACGCCTCTCAATTATCCAATTTGTTGATGAAAGGTATCGAAGTTGTTTGCCCAGAGTGATGTGATATTTCTTCTTGAATTATGTAACAAATATTTATGTAAACTTACTGTATGCTATGCGCTCTTCCACACAGTGTAAGACGGAAGCTCATTTAAGGCTCAGGACAACCCTGTGCTCCAGGTAGCATCCTCTATCATGCAGATGATGAGACTAGGCAAGGAGAGATCAGAGGCAGAGCCCATTTTCGAATCTAAGCAGTCTGGTTCTGGAGTCCACACTCTTGACCACTACAGTGCACTGGTTCACTTACCATGCTGGTCTTCATCACACTATTGGCTCTTGAATCCATACATCCATTCAGCAAGCATATTCCTTTCCATAGGCACCGCCACCTTTCTTGTCAATCCCTCACTGTCACGTGCTCATATTGGTGGAATACCCTTCTATCCTTCCTCCCAGGCTTTAATTTCTGATATCACCCCAGCCTGGGTTCTCGGTCTTGTGTTTTTATCTCTTTACATTCTCTCCCTTGGGGAACTTCCCATTCAGAGTACTCTGTCTTCTGGTTCCAACCTTATACCTCAGTTTCCCTTTTGAAATATCCTGCCCCAAATATACCTTGCCAACCCAGCATGGAACTTTCTAACCTAGACTCCGTTGTTGCTTCTGTGTTGCCTGGTCTCCACAACCTCCACCTTTCCACTTATGAAAATGCTCTACCAGTCTCCAAGAAGCCCTCACTCCCTCCCAGCTCACAGTGATTCTTCCATCCCTTCCATCTGTGTTCCTGGGGGCCTGCTCCCAGCACCTCTTATTTCATATCTAGGCAGTACCTTTCAGTGGTTCGGAACAGAGGATCCACAACCAAGCTGTGAGACTCATAGCCTTACTTTGAAAACTCTGGTAAGTTCTGTCTCATCCACGAAATAGGGATAATGATAACAAACTCGTGGACTAGATACCAGGGTGATTAAATTTACTAATACCTTGACAGCTTAAGGTTAAAGTGTAGGTTAGAAACTACCTGGCACAGTGACCATATGTTAGCCACATTATTTAACTATATATTGACCCTTGTCACATCTCTGATGATAATATTTAACTCCTAAGAAGTTTCCTGTGCCTTATCAGTCCCTATCTCATTTTCCGCGCCATTTTTTCCCATTTGCTGTCATCTTGTTCTTTCCTTTTCATTTTCTATAGATTTTTTAAAATTTTATTTTATTTTTAGTAGGCTCCACATCCAATGAGGGGCTCAACTTCACAATCCCTAGACCAAGAGTCACATGCTCTACCAACTAAGCCATCCAGGGTGCCCCTGTCATCTTGTTCTTATTAACTTTGTCCACTGTAGTGTACTTTCTGATCCTAATGCCTGAATCAGATCTAAAATTGGACCCAGTGGATTCAACTTCCTATCCATCTTGTCCGAGGCTTTCACTTGTCCTGTATTCAAACCAAGTTCTCACTTGGTTCTCTTTCTTTGTACTTTCCCACTGACACAACTGAATCTTTCTCTGCATTACTCCTCCAGTGTCTTGACCCTCACAAGTCACTCTCCATAATCTGGATTTCGTCGACTAGAACTTAAAAACATTTTAAAAAAAGAACTGTACGTCTTCCTTCTCTGTATTCCCCCCCCCCCGGGTACATACTAGATGCTCCAAAATATGTATGAAACAAATTAATGACACAAAAAATAAAGATGTTCATAGCTTATCATTATTTTTCAGTTTTCAAGAGAAGACAATTTAGGTCAGTGAAATTTGACAGGCACCTGTGAAGTCATATTTTAAGTAGGTTTGAAGAGATAGTCAGAACATTTCATTTGATTTGACAAATAACTTAGAACTTTTCCCTCCTACCAGCAACAACACTTAAAAGAGACTTTATTTCATTAGTAGGGAGAGGTTTATTTGCTTATGGCTCCTGGGGGACAAGAATTTGATATTTATTCTCAGGCAATTGGAAAATTGATTTGACCCATTTAGGAGTTTAACAATGGATTCATAATAACTCTCCTCAAAGAGTACAAAAGAACAAGTACATCAATTAATCAATAGTACATTTAAGAAGAAAAAGAACTCAAGATCAAGGGAATTTAAAGCGACTGCTGAAGAAAACTCTCTATTCAGAGAATTAAATCATAAAGTATTGCAGAGGGGCAGAGGGTACAAAACAAATCCAAAGTCTTTCCTTAACTTTGGGACACCGATTTCAGGGAGGGGCCTCAAAACTCCTTCCTGTCAGTGTAAGATCAAAATGGCAATCCCACTCAAAACTGGGTCATTGAAAACCTATTTAATTTAATCCCTGTGGTCAGCATCTGATGTCTGTTTAGAGCAATTCCACGTTCCCACAAAGTACAAAGCCTTTCTTGGGGCCAACTGGATTCACAGATGGAAGAGTGAACCCCAGTGATGAAAAAGCTAGTAAACAGCAAAGGCTGAGGAATGTTTTACAGGGAGTGTCCCCCATGGAAAAACAAGAGGTTTGCCTCCTTTCTGGTTCCATTTCGAAGAAACACCAGCAGTCTGAATGACAATCTTTCCATCAGTTGTTATCAAGACTTAGTTCTCACCAATATCCAGAAAATTCCAACTCTAACAGGTTCTAGTTGTACCCAACTTCATCCCCCTTCTCCTGATTAGATGAGTAACTACACTTTTAGTAGGCTAGTGTACCTGAATAAGACCTCAGGTAATTAATGTTTTGGTTTTTTTTTTTTCCAAAAAAAATGAACACATTAGTTTCCTCAGGCATTCACCCAGCTATTTTCTCGGGGTATCAGAAGAGGTGGGGCAGAATGAGACAAAAGGAAAATAAATATGGTAAAGTTTCAAATCTGTGTGGAAACTAAAGAAATTGGCCAACATTAAAAGGTAAGCTACCTTCTAATGTTCACTTGACAACAGAAACTTAGGGAGAATATACAATTAAAGGGAGCTCTTTGGAAACACACAAATTCTTCACTAGAGTTGTAGGTGCATATTCTATAAGAATTTAAGTTATAGTAAAGTAGCTGAAATAGCTATTTTAGAAGTTCATGCAAATGTAATGATAATTGTCAAGTTTTAAAAATACAATATGGAAAAAAAAACCCTTCTCTCTTTTAAAAGAAATAATTTAGATATAAATCCAGTAAAGCTACACTTGATTAAAAACTGATTTTGGAAGATTTTTTTTTCTAAAGTTAACAAGACTATAATCACTAACCCAGAAAACAGAATATTATATTAAGGATAATAAGATTATTAAGCATGAAGTTCACTAAGTTAAAAAAAAAAAAGCTTCTAAATATAACTCCCTTGGAAAATGATTTCAACCTTCATATGCTATCTTTCACCCGCTATTGTCATTCATTCATTTACTCCACATTACTTGTTTCAATCTATTCT
Organism: Callorhinus ursinus; assembly: GCF_003265705.2. Lineage (NCBI taxonomy): Eukaryota > Metazoa > Chordata > Mammalia > Carnivora > Otariidae > Callorhinus > Callorhinus ursinus. Next base: position 43,897,072 of record NW_027397073.1, read on the forward strand.
CGAGAAATAGGGTAGAGAATGTGCCTTAACTTCAATCTGTGCCTTAACTTTTTTGAATGGACCTTATTTTTTTAGAGTAGTTTTAGATTCACAGCAAAATTGAGCAGAGAAGGCTCCCATATCTACCCTGTCCCTACACCCACCCAACCTACCCCACTGTAGACATCCCATACCGCAGTGCCACGTTTGTTATAATCGGTGAACCTCCAGTGACATATCATTATCACCCACATTATGCCTTTATTTTCATCTTCTTTTTTTCCATAGTAATACATTTTTTGGCTGTAAATTAGCCATCAGTTATTTTATATATATATATATATATATATATATATACAGAATATATATATATACACACATACAGATAGATAAATAGAGATACATATCACATTTTTCAGCCTTTCCTGTAGGTATAGCCATGTGACTCAATTCTGGCCAACAAAATAGAAGAGAATGTGACTTGTAGCAGCTTTCAGGAGGCTTCTTTAAAAGGCAGAACAAGTGTACTCTTAGCTCATTTATTCTTTAGCCCATCCTTCTGCTTCCTCTGGAGCACAGAATCCATCATGGTCCCCAAGATCAAAGCCATATATGGCAGATCAACAACATAGAAAGAACCTGGATCTTTGAAGACTTTGTGCAGCAGAGCTAACTAAATCACCAGGACTAAATTTGTTTAGAGAAAAGAAAAGTAAATCTTATCTACAGAAGTATTATTGAGGGTATTCTAAAACACATAACCGTATCTACTACAAAAGAATATGATACAAAAAAGTACTATTCCCTGTCGATGATGAAATATAGATTAAGGTCCAGCCCTTGCTCCCCCAATTCCTCGAGTCTCCTAAGGAAAATAAGATATATAAGTGAATGAACGGGCTATAAAAGTCGTACAAACTGAGTCTTATAGAGTACAGAAGAAAAAAAAAACAATTTGGGGGAGTGAAAGAAGGGTAATTTTACGGACAAGATAACGTGAAATTTGTGTCAATAGGTCATATTAGGAAGGGAAAAAATCGAGTGTTTTGGGAACACACTGAATTAACAGAAGCCCAAAGAAAGGCATTTCCAGGGCAGTGAAAAGAGTGGAGGAGGCTGAGTTCCTCTCCCTGCAAAGAGCGTGATGGCATTACAAGGGAAAGACAAGGAGAGGTAGGTAAAGTGTTGGAAAGGAACCATCTTTCAGACTTGGCAACCGATTATGAAATGCAAAGAGCAGTAAATTTAAATGCCCAGATTTTAAGCCAGATGACAGCTCAAGGTGTAGTCCATTAACTGAAGCAAGGCAGTTAGCAGCAGGAAGCTGTTTGATGGGGCGGATAAAATAAGTACTGTTGGAGGCTTTATGTGTTTGAGGTGCTGGAAGGAGGGCATGTCCATCAAACCATTGGAAATAGGGACTTTAAAACAGGAGAAAGTTTCAGGCTAAAGATACTGATTTAGTAGTTTTAACCTAAAAGAATGCTTGCTAGGAAAATCACAGTGAAAAGGGTTGATGTTGATGGGTCTCAACTGGCAGTGATTTGGGCAGACCTTCAGGGTTTTGGGGACACTACTGTCTCTTCCAGCATTGGTGAACAGCTGTAGTAGGTCAGCCTGCAGCCCTGAAGCAGGAGAGAAGGAAGGAAGGAAGGAAGAAGGAAGGAAGGAAGGAAGGAAGGAAGGAAGGAAGGAAGGAAGGAAGAAAGAAAGAAAGAAAGAAAGAAAGAAAGAAAGAAAGAAAGAAAGAAAGAAAGAAAGAAAGAAAGAAAGAAAGAAAGAGAGAAAGAAAGAGAGAGAGAAAGAGAGAAAGAGAAAGAGAGAAAGAGAAAGAGAGAGAGAGAAGGAAGGAAGAAAGAGAAAAAAGAATTTAGAGCTAATGTGTTGATAGAGAGGTAACAAGAAGGACCCCCGACAATTTGTTTTCTTCAATCAGCTTTTTCATTCCTACAGAATGAGCAAGTTGCAATTCAAAAAGACTCATAAGTAAGGAGGTAATAAAATTACTCCCACAGGTGATAGCAAATAAGAAGGGGGATGAGAATTTATCTACTATTTACATTTACTGCAAAATCCTAGAATTGAGATTCGTTTGTTAAGATTGAAGTTAGCAAAACCCTGACAGTCTATCTAGGCCACCACCAGCAACCTTGAAGGTCAGATTAAACATGTCTTTCATTTTTTGCTAAGACATTTCTGCAACATCTCTTCAGTCTGGGGACTAAAGCCGAGTTAGGAAAAAGAGCAACGTGAGTGTGCCATCCCAGTGGTTCAGAATGAGACGTGTGGTTGTGCGAGGGCATACTTGCATGCACATAAATTCTAGGTATCTGAAATGCTCCACATTGTCCAATAGAATCCCCCCTCTTAAACCTGCCCCTGCCCAGTATTAAAATTGAATAGTAGTTCTGAGTTCCCATCGATCCTAATGGAACTAAAATATCATGGTGAACTTATTTACTGTTGTTTCTATTTGTAGTCTACTCTCCAAGGTCAGAGATTTTCCTGTTCTTTGGAATTCACTCCCAGGCCCTCTTCTTACTCTGTTCTCTCTCCTTGGACAATCATATCTACTCCCCATAGTTTCCACTATCATCCAAGGACCAACAACTTCATGTGCCTATATCCAGTCTTGATTGCTGGAAAAGGGAAGACGTAAATGCCTATTCTGCGTCTCCACTTATATTTCTCAAAGACCCACAGATTCAGCTTATCCAAAACAAAGCAACTCGTCGTTTTCCCAGTGCCAAGCCTACTCTTTCTGCCCCTCTCCCCATTTCAGTAGGTGGCCCCAGACTAGGAGTTATTCTTGATTCCTCCTCCTTGACTCTCCACATCCTATTGGTTCTGCCTCCTAAATCTTTCTCAATCTATCCATTCTGTCTCCCTCCAGCAGCCGGTGGTTCCAGCCACCATCTTCTCTCAGGAAGAATACTCAAAAAGCCTCTTAAATGGTTTGGCTGCGCCCATTATCAGCTTCTTCCAGTTCACTCTCTGTAAGATAGCTGGAGAATTCGTTTTAGAAAACAAGATTTGTCCCTCTTCCTTGCTAAATACCTTTCAGTGGTTTTCTATTCCTTCTTGGATAGAAAAGACACAGTCCATAATCCATAATATGTCCTTTGAGGTTCTGCATGATCAGGCCGCCTCCTATCTTTCCTGCCTCGGTTTGCACTTCTCTTTACACTCCAACATTATTGGTCTTTTAAAAAAAATTTCTCTGATGGGATATTCTCTCTTTTTTTTTTATTTTTTTGCCCCAAGACCTATATATATGCTGTCATATAATTTTTCTCTCTTTCCCACTTACTCTGCCTTTACTTTCTAGTGCCTCCTTTATGGTCAACACAAATTTCATTTCCTTAGGGAAGTATTTCTGGACTCTACAGTACAATTTCCTCTCATATGCTTGCACAGAACATTTCTCCTACATAGAACTCAATAAAATTGTTTGATGACTCTCTTCCCTACCAGGCTGCAATCTGTCTTGTTCACTGCTGTGGATCTAGCAACCGGCACATTTTCAGCGAAGAAGAGAGAAGAAGCAAGTAAATGGTTTTAGGAAACTATTGCAGGCTTGAGTTAACATTTCAAACCCATTTTTTTTTTCTTTGCTTCTGGTGGAGTAGCAATTATCATCAAATAATAGCTCTGCTCAAATTTGTTTATCAGATGAGCAGAAAGCAACGTGCGGAAGAAAAGTGACACAAAAGGAAAGTAGGGGGTTTTGGTGGCAGATCAGAAGGTAAACGTTAGAAATATAGGACACTGTGTCAAAAGGAGGCCAGGGGATGGTGGACCCTGCAAAACAGAACACTAAGGGGAAAAAGGAGATACAGAAAACAACTTTGTACGCTCTTGGCAGTAACTTGGACTTTAGAGTCAGAAAGACCGGGGACTGAATCCCAGCTCTGCAATTTACAAACCACTTAACGAATCTGAGTCTCCATTTCTTTACTGTGATTTGGAATGATAATACTGCAACGGAAGAATGTGAAGATTACTTCTTTTTAAAGAGCAGGAAAATTCTTGGCACACAGCCAAGTCTGAATTGTCAGTTTCCTCCTTCTCTAATTCCAGCAGGACATGTGTTCCACCTCCATTTCGTTCACATTCAGTTGATCAAGCAGTCAAATTCACGGCACATACATTTCATGTAAATTGTGTATCAGTCAGGGTCTCGTGAGAATACATGAATCGTGCTGTGTGATGCGGGAGAGTATCTGATCCGAGGGACTAGTTAAAAAGGTACTAAGAGAGAGAGCTGAAAAATCTAACCAGAGAAGGTGAGACCGGCGACAAGTGAGCTGGGGCAGGTAGCTCCTGGCACCCCCTAGCTTGGGGAACCAGAGAGTAGGAACCCCTGGGACGTGGCCAGAGGGGAAGCAGCTGCTGCCCACTGAAGGTGCCACTCAAGGCAGAGACAAGCGGAGAAGTAGTACTCTGACCTCCTCCATCCTCCTGGTGCCTTCCAGCCTCCTGCCAGTCTCCCACCGGCCAAACCTAACTGGAGCCAGTAGACAGTGCCTCCTGGGAAATACCGCTTGCCAGGTGGACCTCTGTGATTGAAAGCAGAGAAAGGAAAATGGATCTGAGTGGAAACAGGCAAATGACTGGCACGAATGGCAAGGAAGGGCAAGCAAAAATGAGTTAGTAGAACTCTTACCCAAACGGGACTACCTTGCTATGGCGCAATCCATCAGACTGTCTCAGGACAGATAACAAATCACAGTAATTTCACTAGTTGGGCTTTACAGAGCCTCTTCAGAGGCTAATATGGTGTAAGTGTAAAGAAAGTGGGCTTGGGAGGAGACGGTTTTGGTGTGTCAGCTTTAACATGAGGGAGAGGTCAAAGGAGAAAGCAAGTCTCTCGTACTCTTCTTTCCACTCTTCTACCCAAATCAGTAACCACCGTTCCCAACCTGGTAAAAGTCTTCTAGAAGTTGTTGCTGTATATGCAAATAGATACCTATATAGAGACATACACCTTATTAAAAAAAACACAACAGAATGCTAAATACACTGTTCTGAAACTTTTTTCTACTTCAAAATATACCTTTGACCTCTTTCCATATCACATATATAATTTTGTCATTACTTTTAATGAATGCGTATATCCACTGTATGCTCAGATAATAATTCATTTAACCAATCTCATATTGGGAGTTATTTTTAGTGTTTCTAATTTTTTTTTTTTTTTTTACTAAAACTAAGTTTGGAAAGAACATATCTGTACAAATACCTGCAGGGTAAACCTCTAAAAGTGGGATTGCTGGGTCAAAGGGTAAGATGCCATAAATTTTAATAGATAACATTACCACTGCAAGGCATTCCCAAATTTACATTCTCATCAAGATTGGACGGAGAACTTTTTCCTATAGTCTGGACAACACAGTGTTTTCTTCTTTTTAACCACATAAAATACACACAAAACCAAATTTCATTATTGCTTAATAAGGAAATTAGGTTTTGTTATTTTTTTCATGTTTTAATTATTGGTTAAGTGTAACATTTACAAGTACTTTGGCAATTTTTCTTTTTCTGTGAACTGCTAACCCATATTCTATGACAATGTTTTGACTAGATGACTTTTTTAAAATCTGCTTACTGATTTATAAAATATAATAAAATTTATCCTAAGTCATTAGGTATTGCCATTTTTTTCCTCATTTGTCTCAGGCTTTTGAACTTTTCTGTTGTTGCTTGCCATGCAGGAATTTGCCACTTACAAACTGTGGAGTCTAGAGCAAGTAAATTAAATTAAATTGAATTAAATTAAATTAAATTAGCCTCTCATTTACTTATACATCTGAAAATGGGGAATAACAATATGCTCCTCATGTTTGTTTTGAGGATCTCTGAGAACGTATGTTTGCATTTTTTTTCCCATGGAACACAAATAGCCATTTTTGTTGTTAAACATTCTGTCATGTTACTCACCTCATTCAAACTACATAACATCTTTCTGAAATGGGCATGGCAGCTTTTGATATTTTCATCTTACAGATTGAGAAGCTAAGGCTCAGAAAATTTTCTTGAAATCATTACAGTCAGACAACTCTAAAGATTTAAAGATGCAATTCTTGGTCCTCGATATCAAAAATAAACACACCACTTTACCCTTGTGTTTTCTAGTGGTTGCATGTGGAGGCCAAAAGGAGAGATCTTCTACAATTAGTGAAAAAAGAATGCTCTAGCAGGACTAATAGGTGGTTGAGATGGAAGCAAAATCGACTCTGTGGGGGGCCTTTTCAAATTTGTTTCAAATTAACATGCTAACTAAGGGACAAAGAAGGTAATCTTTCTGGCTGTGAGAGTGGTAAAGGGGAGAGAGAATGGTTATGAGCTCTTTTAAAAGGCACCTTATAGCCTTATCTTCCATTCAGCTCTTGGATACTGCCTAAACCAAAAGTCCAAGTCTTCTATAAGCAAAAAGACAATTATTTATTGTGCACAAATCTATTCAACCAAACTTTATGCAGACTAATTAACTCTAAGAAACAGGCTATTTGAATACAAAGGAAAAAAGATATTCTCCAAAAATATCATGTTGGAATATGCAATAGTATCTTCATAGCTTTTCATCTGCTATTCAGGGAAAGTTACCTGTGACATGAAAGAAAATTTAACAATGAAAGTTGATCATGTAGAAAGAGCTAACGTATAAATAAAAGTGGAAATGCCTAGCATATAGGCCATTATCAGTAAGCCAGATGAAAGTTTAAGCATTTCAAATATCCTAGGGACTTCAGTTGCTCTGCTCTAATAAAATGGAAGTGCTTCCAGACACACATGCTTAGATTATTTCAAGGTTTACAGATGCAAAGCATTTTAGTTTCAGAGGCAAGAATGGTAGCCTAAATCAGATGAGACTAATAGCAAGTTCATCACCTCTGAAACCATGCACAGACACTAAAGATTTTTTTTCACAATAATTTTAGGAGGAGGTCAGCGCTGTGGCTCTCTGCCCTGGAGACAGACACAGCTATTTAAGTATTTGAAGGTGAGGCAACAAACGGCACCAACCATTAAAAAGAGGAACGACCACTAGCAGGCGCTATATGGTTGTCAGAATATTTTTGAAGACAAGCACACATCTCCATTATGGTCCCTTGCACGAACTCTTCCAGAGACACATCACCCTGAAAGAGTGTCCTGCATTGTGGATTTTACAACTACAGCTAGTGATTTTAAAAATTCAAAATGTTATTAGAAGTAAATTTTAAAAAATAAAAGACCTGAAGTCGTTCAGTCAAGAAATGTATTAATATATTTTAGAAACATATTTATTTGGCCAAACATCAACCTGAGTTTGCCAAGAGGCAGGAATATCTGTAAGAAAGGGTGAGGTGAGAAGTTCCTTTCTTTTTTTTTTTTTTTTTTAAGATTTCATTTATTTATTTGTCAGAGAGAGAGAGCGCGCACGCTTAAGCACGGGCAGAAGCAGGCTCTCCGCTGAGCAAGTAGCCTGATGCGGGACTCGATCCCAGGATGCTGGGATCGTAACCTGAGCAGAAGGCAGACGCTTAACCGACTGAGCCACCCAGGCGTCCCCGAGGTGAGGGGTTTCAACGCTGACCTGGCCTAGGGAGATCTTGAACTGGTTCTATTCTGTGTAGACAGACACAAAGTACCTCAGATGCTTTCCCTTCTATATCATGTCTACTCCTCCAGACGACCAGGGACCTTCTGTCTCTGAGGGAATCATTAGTGCTTGGACTGCTGAAAGAAGGGTGGTTCACATAATCTAAGTCTGAGGGCAAAGTCTCTGGGCACAGGTGGCAATCACTCTTATTGGATGACAAGCTGTCAAAGCTTAGTGGAAGGTTTTCCCTTGATGCTGATGAGAACAATGCTTAACTTGCCTGCTTGATACAAGCAATGCACCAAGCTTCCTGGAGTGGAAATATGATGGATGATTTCTTGGCTTCTACAGGGCTTTCGGGAACTGTTGACAGGGGATGATTACTCAGCTTGAGAGGAGGCCGGTCCTGGATGATGATGCCCCTCCTATCAGTGTGATCACTCAGGTCTGGTTCTCCAGGCCTGGCACCACTGACTCCTGCTCATGGTGCAGTCTTCTGCCTTCTTTCGTTCTCATCCAGACTCTTCATTTAGACTATTGTCATGATGCCAGGATTTCAGCCATTTCTCAAGACATCATCTTTATGTCCTGACTTAAGTACTAGATCTAAAGGGCAAGAATTTGATTGTTTCAATTTTTATTTCTCCATGTTTTTTCCCTGAGGCAGTAGTTACAGGACATGAAATTTATGGGCTGGAATGGGGGCAGGAATATGACAAGAAACAGAAAACTACCAGGGTCAGAAAACACATGGCTAATATCCTACTCCAGACCATTTTAAGAATTTGATAGAATATTTGCAATTAAGGGACGCCTGGGTGGCTCAGTCCATTAAGTGTCTGCCTTTGGCTCAGGTCATGATGGCTACAGTCCTGGGATGGAGTCCCACATCGGGCTCCGTGCTGCTTCTGCTTGCTGCTCCCCCTGCTTGTGCTCGCTCTCTCTCTCCCTCTCTCTCTCTCTCTGACAAATAAATAAAATCCTTAAAAAAAGAATATTTGCAATTAAAACTTAGAGCCAACAGTAGACTACTGACCCTTCCCATTTCATCATGAGCTTCTAACAGATTCTACTTCAAAAGTAGCATGTATTAACAGTATGGCTTCAAACCTATAGGCATCCTCATGTGAATATCATGTCAAAGAGAGTTGGATGGAACTAGTGCTATCCCATGGTTCTTGTTACAACAAAGCAGCAAGACAAGAGAGAGTGCCATAGTCTGGGTGCTTTGTGCTTTTGAAACGAAAAAGGAAGTTTGCCTGTAATAGGCATTTCCACCAGAGAGCAGTCACAATGCCCAGTTGGTTCTCATGCTTTTGATAGTTCCTGACTGTGTCTAACTCTCCTGCTGAGTTCCTGTCTCAGGCTCACATATTAATATTAACTTGGGCTCCAATGAGGCAGATTTCTCTTGTTGAGAGACAGCATTTTGATCTGTGCACTTTATCATTAAAATGTTCCCTGAAAACCTATCTTGCAACATTCCCCAAATCATGTTCCATAGAATCCTGGTAGCCAGCGAGATGTAAAAATGTGTTGCATAGATAAAAGGGATCTGTACTCAAACTACTCTGCAAACTTTACCTCTTATCATAAAGATTCCGAATTCAATTAACATATAAAAAGTTCAAAGAAAAACTACATGAAAGAAACCTGTCTAGGTTGATAAACCCACTATTTCTCAAACTTCACCAATAAATCTTGGTTTTATTCATCTAATATCAATGAATAGCACATGGTGCACATTTAAAAAGCCTGCTGTGTGCACATGACATAATTTATTCAGATATTTGATTCCACACATCTTTTCCAATAGAGATAGAATCTATTTCCATTTAGGGCAAAATCATATAATATTCACAAGCATAAAAATATTTTTAATTGAGAAAAAAATTTTTACATACTAAATTCAGAACCTCAGGTGGTCCTTGGAACAACCTGAAAAACTGAAGTTTGAACACTGTGGCACCATTTAAATTAATTTGTATGGACATCGCTGTCATTTTATAAGTCATCGACCTTTTTTAAGGTAAGGAATCCAGGTAATAAGTAGATAGATCCAGGTAAAACTGGGGCAGATGAGCCACATAGAATTGGGTTGCTCAGACCTCTCTGCTCAGAGCCAGAATGTGAGGTGTTGACCCATTGAAGCCCAAGGGCAATGCAAGACAAGGGATGAATTGTTAAGGCAGTCAGGAGCCAGAAGAACTCAGTGACTAGAAAGCAGTTAAGGCAATAGAACAAATTTTGGGATCCTGGAAAAGCACAGATACCAAAAGATTAGACAAAGTGGAGTAAAAGACATATAGGGGTAAGGGTGCAGACACATAGGGCAAACAGACTGGGGAGGAGGCATGACCACGAACAAGAAAGACCTTACAACAGATATCTGCTGTAATGAATAACTTACAAAAAGTACCCAAACCCTTCCTCTTGGGACAGATGACCTTTGCAGGCAGGGGCTAGTCCAAAGTCTAAAGGGTTGAGTGGTTTATCTGGGTAGAGGAAAAACCAAATGAAAGTAAGAGCAACATCTTTATGGTAAGGCAGGAATCATCCTCATGTTCACCTGAATTTGGAGGAAGAAGGATTTGACCAATTATTATGATCAAGTGATCCATTTTGTAGAAATCCTCTTCAGTACTTTATGATCATAATTCCAATTTGACCTTTCTTCATTTACAAAACAATAATGGGTTATGTGATAGAAACACCCCTATCGATGAACTGACCGATATGCCTGTCATTGTATGTCTTTTGTCAGAGATGACAAATTAAGTATTAACATATTAATAAATGCCCAATGCCAATAAATATAAATTCCAATAAATATGAAGAGCCAAAATTTGAGCTTACATTATGCACAAGAATTAAACATAAAATATGGAGAATTTGTCGTTTATTGATAAAGGTACTATAATTGATTTCAATGAATTGAGTGATGCTTTATTTTTTATTTTAGTAAAGTTCATTTTTACTTTAGTAAAGTCTTTGATTCTAACCCACAGATCACTATTAACACAAATTAAGATGTGTGGTACTTGCCATGTTACCCTTTCTGGGGATTAAAAGCTGCACATAATAGGTCATTACAATGGCTTTGCATTACCCTGAGGGGATATAATAGGTAGTATTTGGAATGGATTGATCCTCAGGTCTCTCCCAATCAATAATTTACTGATGCTCTGCTCTAAGAGTTTAAAGCATACTAACCATATTACTGAAGAGCTCATGTTAGGTGGGTTACTAAGACTTTGAAACTAGGAAACAAGGCCCAATATGATTTTTGTAAAGAACATATTGCATTTGCAAAACCACGGTAAAATTCAACAAAAACATATGCAAACTGATTTAGATAAGGGAAAGAATCTGAAAAGGAATATAGGGTGTTGAAATAATGATTAATCATATGTATAGAAAGATTAGCCATGTCAACATGATAACAGATATATTAATATGATTAACTTACATAAATAATCTCAAGGTCTCTCATAACAGGACTCTGAGAATTAGTTATGAGCAGACTTTGGAGACTGGTCAAACATATGATCTGTATAAAAGTGACAACCTTCAAAGAGGTGGAAACTAAGACCTATCTGACAATATACTCATTGGCACATAGTTTATTCTCCATTGGCGTCTGCTAATGTTATAGCTGTTAGGATTTGGTCAGGAACACAGAGGTCATTCCATGTAGCCCAGACATAAAGGATTTTAATATAGGAAACGTGGGCTTAAACAACTGTTGGGTTAGTTGGGAAGGGCAAGGCCAGGGAAGCCACCACTGGTGATCTCAGCCTGAAACACTGAAGGGAATGGTTTTCCACATGGAGGCAGATGCGCTGAACCTCTCAGGCACCCATTGCCTACAACTGCCTTCAGAGATGAATGACTGATTCTTTCTCTTCCACCTTCCAAATCTAACGGGACGACTTCTCATTGTCAAACTCTGCCCGGGCCATGTGAAGAAAGGGATTCTGGGGAAGATAATTCTCATTCTAGAGAAAGGTGATGGTATGATACAGAGCTGACAGCCAACCCAGCACAATTATATAAATGAAGACCCTATGAAGAAAGGATAAAACAATTTGTGTGTTTAGAGGAGACTGAATATGACAGATTGTCACACAATTTTTGACCTCTTGGGAAGCTGGGTTAAATTCTTAGCCAAATCAATTTGTAGATGATTGAGTCAACAGTGGCCACAATAGTAAGAAACAACCTCAATATTTCAGGACTACAATAACAAGTATTATGTTTTGTCTGTGTCAGCCTGTTAGCTTGGGCAACAGTGCTAATCTCAGCTGGACTTGGGAATTATTTCCATGTCAGTTCAGATTCAAGTCTGCTCCACATGTCACTCGTTTTTAAGAGCTACCTATGGCAGGCAGATTAATGGTCCCTCAAAGACGTCCACATCTTACTCCCTGAAACCTATGAATATGTTATGTTATATGACACAGGGGATTAAGGTTGCAGGAGGATTTAAAGTTGCTAATCAGGTAACTTAGCAATGGGGAGATTATCCAGAATTATCCTGTGTTATCCGGGAAGGTACATCTTGAAAAGTGGAAGACAGAGGCCGAGGAGACAGAGAATCAGGAGAGCCAGAGAGCAGCATGAGAAGCACTTCTTGACCCAACGTTGCTGGCTTTGCGGATAGAAAAGGAAGCTACAAGCCGAGGGCTGGACGCATGCTCCAGAAGCAGGAAAGGGCATGGAAACAAATTCTCCCTAGAGCTTCCAGAAGGAATGCAACTCTGCCCAAACCTTGGTTTTAGCCCAGTATGACCAAGTTGGAATTCTGCTATACAAAACTGTAAATAGTGGGTGCCTGGGTGGCTCAGTTGGTGAAGCATCTGCCTTCAGCTCAGGTCATGATCTCAGGGTCCTGAGATCAAGCCCCACATCCAGCTCCCTGCTCACTGGGGAGCCTGCTTCTCTCTCTGCCCCTCCCCCCTGCTCACTTGTTCTCTCTTGCTCTCTCTGTTTCTCTCTGTCTAAAAAATAAATAAATAAAATACTTAAAAAATAAATAGTAAATTGTTGTTGTTTTAAGCCATTAAATTGGTGATAATTGGATATGGCAATTACAGTGTAATAGAAACCTAATACACTACCCAAAGCTCATTATCCTTGTGGTGATGGCAGAAGTACAGGAGAGTGAGAAGAAAGGCTCAGTGCTCTTAAGACCTCAGCCTTGCGTTGCATCCTGTCACTTCTGCTCAGCTCCATCAATGTGGTAAGGAAATGCACATTAGTTCTTGTGGAAGGAACTTCAAAGTCATATGGCAAAAAGCATGGACTCAGGGAGGGGTGAAGTCTTGGGCGCGGTAACGCAACTTACCGTGGAAGACATCTTACTGCAGTAACATGAATTCACAAGTAACTCTTCTGAAAGGAGAGTAACCGTTGAGTGTTCCACATATTGAATTAGAATTCAGGCATTCCTTATTATTCAGCCATACAAAGAAGGGAATCCTGACATTTGCAATAACACAATTGACCTTCTTATGCTAAGAGAAAGAAATCAGACAGAGAAAGACAAATACTGTATGATCTCACTTATACATGGAATCTTAAAAAGTCAAACTCGTAGAAACAGAGTAGATTAATGGTTGCCAGGTACTGAGGCATGGGGGAAATGGGGAGATATTGTTCAAGGGTACAAATGTCAAGTGTAACATGAATAAGTTCTGGACATCTAATGTACAGCATGGTGACTAGAGTTATCAATATTATATATTTGAACGTTGCTAAGAGAGTAAATCTTAAATGTTCTCAATATACATACACAAAAAAATGATAACTGTGTGAGGTGATAGGTGTGTTAACTAACCTTACTGTAGTAAATGTCTTGCAGTATATACGTGGATCAAATTATCATGTTAGTATATATTAATATTCAATACTATTAATATGTTTTATTACCTATTTTATAATATATATACACATATAATGACTGAATCTTTTTTTACTTATATTTCCACTTTATTGAGATATAATTATGTACATATATCTACTATATATAATATTACATATGATATATGGTTTATATTATATATTAATATACACATATAAAATAATTATATATGTGTCATGTATATAATGTATGTGTGTAGTGTATACAATATATTATATATTTTATATATTACATATACATGACATATATTCAATTATATCTCAATAAAGTGGAAAAATAAGTTAAAAAAAGAATTCAGGCATGCCAGTCTCTACAGTGCAGTACAATTTTAAACACCTTATATTGGTAAATCATGAGAGTTGGATAATTTTACACACTACATGGGAAGTATGAAAATCAATAGCCTAGGGCCATATAAACTGGTACCGCCATTGTTAGGAGAATGAAACATAAAATGTGACAGGCATCTTATGGAATACTGGGCAGCAGTCAAAAGCAGTGAGTTAAATTGGCACAGAGAAATGGATAGATTACAGAAACATGTGTTGGGTAGGGAAGAGAGAGGAAGAATGGAAGATCCCATCACACAGTACCATCTATGCAAAACTAAATGCCCTCCCAGAACTGTGTCATTTTTGAGCATCTGTAGCTATCTAAAGAAGTATGTAGCAGATGGATTTGTATGTAGCTATTGTATGTAGCTACATATGTAGCAGAATATATAGTAGACACATTAACAGGTGCCTATAGGTGGTAGGAGATGGGATTGAGAAAATTAAGCAATAGGGAAAATCATCAGATTTTTAAAAAGAGACACTCTGATAATGCCAACAATAGTAATTCATGAACTAAGAAGTGTTGGATAAATCAAATTTTGCACACCTTCCTAAGGAAGGAAGCAAGGAAGAGGGGAGGGAGGCTGGGAGAAAGGGAGGCAGGAAACCTGAGAAGAGTAGAGAGCCCCGGGAGAGGAGGGGATTGGTGGCAATCAGCTAAAAGCTTCATAAAACAGGAGAATTTCTCTATCATGGACATTCTTTCCCATTGTTTTATATTTAGCAGGAGAAATAAGGTTTCTAACCTCTCTTAATGTCATGCTAGTTTTATAGATTGATAGATCAATAGGTAGGTATAGATATAGATTATATATAGCCACATATACTGGATATATAACTGCAATGTATATAGACTTAAAATATAATGTATATTATAATATTATATATTATTACAAGTATACATTATATAAATATGAGGGAGAGAAATTCTTCTCTGTGAAATCTCTCTATAGCTACTTCATTTCTCTCCTTAACTGTTCTTAATAAGCAAGTTTCCTGGGAGCTATTTGACCCTAAGGGTTAATTTTTAAAGCTCCATTTCAAGGTTTCCCTTTTAAAAATGTATCTTTCTCGTGAATAAATATTGCAGAATGAGGCAGCTGAAGTGATCAGTTACCTTGGGTGTGTCTTCAGCCATGGAAAATTTTCTCTGCAAGATGGAAATTGCTTCAATCTTTCAAAGTGAAGCAGTGGAGAGGAGGCTGGACCAGCCAGTGGAGACATGGGGGGAAATTCTAGTCGGTCAATGACAGGGATGGTGTAAGCACTGGGATGGATGCCCCAGGTCAGCCACAGAAGCGAACAGTGCCTGGTACTGCCACGCTGCCTGCTCCCTTGTTTTGCGGTCCTGTTGACACGTTTACATTTCAGCTCCGCTACATTAGCCCTCATTTCTTCCGGCATCTAGATCCCCATTCATGAGTGCTCCTGCCAGACATAGAGAATTTGTTGAGACTGAGGACTATGTTGGACGCATAGTAATTTTGTGATTATCACACGCATTAGTAATGAGTGAACGAGCGAATGAATGTCCACTTCATCCCTCTTTCCCTCTCTGTATGTACACACACACACACACACACACACACACACACACACACACCATGTGTATATTTCCCCCTAGAGACCTACTCAGCCATGTCTCTCGCTACCATCAACTCTCCGATTTCTGCCGGAATCCGGGCTCACCCTGCTGCCTCCTCATTCTTGCACAGCTACCCCTGCTGTGGGTCTCAAACAAGATTCAGGAGCTGCACTGTTCAGGGAAATTGTAGGGAAGGGTAGGACCTGATGGGAAACAAAAACAGAGGTTCTTTTCTCATAGAATAGCCGGCGTGGCTCATCAACAGCCTCTGGCTCTTGGCCCAAGGCCAGCTGGCAGGGTAGGGCCGCGTGTGAGTGAGGCTGCCTGCCCACAGGCCCTTACCTCCCTTTGCACCCTGGGCTCTCCTGGGCCCGTCTGCCCAGCAGTTCATTCCAACAAAAGTGCAGGGGACTCCCTCTGATTGTATTTCACTGTAAAAGGAAAGAGGATTGGGACGCCTGGGTGGCTCAGTCAGTTGAGCGTCAAGTTGTGATCCCAGAGTCCTGGGATCGAGTCCCCCATCGGGCTCCTTGCTCAGCGGGGAGCCTGCCTCTCCCTCTGCCTGCCGCTCCCCCTGCTTGTGCTCTCTCTCTCTCTCTGACAAATAAATAAAATAATTTTTTAAAAAAGAAAGAGGATTGCTTAATAGAGGTAATGGCACCAATGATAAGATTTCAGGCTTTAGTGGAGAAGGTGTTTTTAAAAATCAAGAGCATTCCCACAGCTGAGAAAACAGATGGACCCACGTACTGCCTCTATTTTAATTCATTTCAAATGCGAAGCAGGGTTAGCACTTTGTCTTAGTCCACTCAGGCTGCCACAACAGAAATACCACAGACCGGGTGGCTTATAAACAACAGAAGTGTATTTCTCACAATTCTGGAGGCTGCGAAGTCCAAAGTCAAGGTGCTGGCAGATTTGGTGTCCAGTGAGGGCGCACGTCCAGGCTCATAGACAGTCATCTTTGTGCTGTGTCTTCACGTGGTAGACGGGACACGCTCTCTGGCTCTTGTTTATAAGGGCCCCAATCCCACTCATGAAGGATCCACTGCATGACATAACCACCCCCCTAAAAGCTCCATCTTTCAATACGATCAAATTACTTTTCAGCCTAAGAACTTGGGGGGGTCACAAATACTGTTTATAGCATACTTCTTCTCATTTACTATAAATAATCTGCTCACCAAGGTGTTCCTAAACAATGTGCAAAAAGTGGAGGAAGGGTTTTATGTTACCCAGCGGGCAGAATTTACTTCAAAAGTTCATATCCGACATCTGTTCTCAATCCCCCACAAATACACTTCAGTCCCTTTGGTAAATCTCCACGCTTGCACACCTGCGCCCCCTCTACCCCGACAACAAAACTTTCCAAGTGCCCAAGATTCCCTCGGAAGACAATGAGGGCTTTATGTCACACAGTAAAGAGGCCAGACTGTGAGATAAGAACTGAAAAATTGGGCTTTTTTCTTTGTGTATGTAAAATTCTTGGTTGTATATGCATTTGTGGATGTATGTTACATCAAGAGAGACTCTTCATGGATATTTACCGGTTCCAGTGATTTTTCCAGATTTTTTTTCCAGAATGAAAAAAAAGATAGCAATTGGAACCAGCCTGATTTTTTTAATTTAAAGAATATTTTTTGAAAGTATATGTAAAAAAGCTCCAGGTTGCTATGATTCTTCAACCTTAAAATATGCAATCTGCACAGTGATAGGATTCTTATCAGTGAAAAGGTTAAACTGTAAATAGCCGAATTGTAAGGCTGACTTCAAACTTAGCTCAGAGTGGAGAATTTATTACATAGTCATGATCTCATTTAGTAGGCAGGGTAAAGAGCCTCATTAAGAACATAATGTGAAGGAGAATCGTTCCAGCAGGGTCAGAGAGAGCAACTGAGGAAGAGGGGCATGCCAGGCGACGGAAATAAGCCTCTGATGTGCTCTATTCTTGTCCTGTTTGCTGCCTATAAACTTAGTCAATTTAAGAAGAATGGCATCAGTCACAGAAGGAGAAAGGCCCTATTAGAAGGTTGAAACCCAAAAAAATCCCTCCAGAGTTTTTTTCAGAGATCACGTGTAGGAAATCCAGTGATAGAGAGCCAGTTGAGCAAGTCAGAAAGCAAAAAGTGAGAAAGTGTAGCGAAAGGAACAGTCTCTTCAGTTAAAAGCAGGATTTCTTTAAACCTGAGCTGGTCCTCAGCATAGTTGGGAAGCAAGGGAAGATTGTTTTCATTCATTTCATTCATTTCATTCATTCATCCCATCCACACTTTTATTTCTTTATCTGGCAGGAAATCTCTCCTTTACTCATGGCACAACTAACTTCTCCTCCAAAAGACCCCAAATCCAAACTTACAGTACAGAAATCTCTATGAAACTGCTCTGATGACCTCGGGGCCCATTTGGGCATGAACTTGACCTTTCCATCCCTTCCAAAGATTGCAGGCTGCCTCTACGGCAGCCATGCTTATTTTTTTCCGGCTCCCCTTCTAACTCCTCCCACTGAAATAATTTCCTTGGTCCTTCCCTCCTCACAGCTTTGCAGGTTTTGCTTGACCAGGTGACATTAAATAACCAGGGAGGCTGACCTCTGCA
The DNA here is from genome assembly GCF_003265705.2 of Callorhinus ursinus. Lineage (NCBI taxonomy): Eukaryota > Metazoa > Chordata > Mammalia > Carnivora > Otariidae > Callorhinus > Callorhinus ursinus. The sequence goes on from NW_027397073.1 coordinate 43,915,074, forward strand.
CATGGCCTAAAGGGAAAAGCCCAAGGGGCCACAGCCCACAGGCCTTCTCGGCTAAGGAACTAGCTTTCTAAGGCATGGAGAAGACACAGTTTTAAAGTTCCTAAGGTAACAGTAAATATTCAAGATAGCAATGCCTTCCCCATGCTCATACATTGGGGAAATGATCTAATTTCCTCTCAGAAAGGAGCATCTAATTATTTAGAAGGTGAGTCTCTAATGTGCCAATACTGTGAAATGATACTATTAACTTTACTGGACAATCATATATTATTGGTGTTTAAAGATGATGGGGAAACTTTCAGGGACTAATTTTGATCAACTCTACCTGTGCGTCTGGTTGTAAGAACTCTGCTAATTTTAAAAAGAAGAGAGGTAAAAATGATCTCCGATTTACATACCATTAACCATTGTAATAGGCTAAGAATGGACTTAGGGAGCTCGCAGACCGCAGTTACTGCTCTGCCGGTAGACGGGGGAACCATAAAAATGTCATTGCTGAGTAGAAACGAGTGAGGCTTTAGTTCAACTCCTCTGAGAAAGCTTGTCATCATAATTTTAGTGTCCTGAATTTTAAAAGAGAGTAAACTACAAGGTTTAAAGATCTAATTCTATTTGCCACTTTTGGGCATTTAGATATTTTATACGATGGCATTTGGTCATGCATTCCTGGCTTAGGATAAGCAAGATGTGTAATAGTCACAGAAATAAAAACGAAGCAAGTAGATCTTTCAAAGGCAACCACTGGTCATTTCAGAGTCTGAAGAATCTACCAGTGAAGAAAACCATTGTCCCGCTTTCATTGTAAACTAGTGGCTGGCCAATAATCCCTGCCTCATTCTGAAGGGAAGAAAAAAGACAACAATCAGAGGAAGGAGAATATGGTAATAATAACATGAAAGATAGAAAGGCTGCTTCTTGAATTTGGCACTAAACATCTTAATTTGAACGACGAAGATCATATCGGTGGCTAATGTATGTTTTCCTGCCTCAGCAAATTTAACAGTCTGAGGGAAGGTAGACAGAACCTCTCTGCCATATCTTCCTCCCCAGCCACGGCCCTATCTGTATGTAGCGTGGGTAGAAAACTTGGCAGTCTACAGCGTCCTGTTGCATACAGGGGATGTATTCTGAAGGAACTCAAACAGTGCCCATTCCTATCACGTTCACCTTTCCCATGCCAAACACATGATGATTTCGTTCTACTTCCCCTCAGGCTTCAAAATGCATACACGCTGAAAGGCAGAAAGTAGAACAAAACAGGAAGTCGTACATTCAGTCCTGAGAAGCATATTTTGAATGCGTAGAATACCATAGTCGACGCTAGAAATGATCAGATTGTGGGCAGCAATGAATGTGAGAGGTTATAAATGTTTGTGTGCTTCCTTAGTTCAGATTACCAGGAAAACAATCCGCAGGAGATTTAGGAGATCCCACCTCAATTCAGGCGGAGCTGTACCACATGAGAACCTTTCAGGCATGGGGCGCCTGGGTGGCTCAGTCGTTAAGCGTCTGCCTTCGGCTCAGGTCATGATCCTGGGGTCCTGGGATTGAGCCCCACGTCAGGCTCCCTGCTCCACGGGAAGCCTGCTTCTCCCTCTCCCACTCCCCCTGCTTGTGTTCCCTCTCTCGCTGTGTCTCTCTCTGTCAAGTAAATAAATAAAATCTTAAAAAAAAGAAAAGAAAAAGAAGAAAACCTTTCAGGCACTCATGAAAATCACTCGTGAGCAGCCATGACCTCATTTTGTCTCCGTTTCTGATACAAAGCCCCTAAACATTTTCAGATCATTTCCTCCTGTCCAATTAGAGTTAACATTCTAGGCAGGAGCAATGGCCTTTGGATCACTGGATTTACTACGACTGGTAGAATATCATGCTCTTCTTTTAAGACATTTTTGCTAAACTCTCATCATTACCCAAAATCCTGAATATGATCATTATAATTTTTCCACCTGGTTTAAGGTGAACTTGATCCTTGCAACAAGCATGAGAGCAAAATATTGATTATAAACTGTGTTAATTCGGGTAAAACACAAACCTTTCTAAATCCCCTGTTCTGTAAAATGGAATAATAGAAATACTTTTATGCAGCCATGATAAGAATTCAAAGAGATGAAGCATACCACTTGGTATAGAGTGAAATCTTAATAAGTAGCAATTATTCTTATGAAAATAAAATAGACTATGAAATAATAATTTGAAACCATATACAAACATTATTTTAAATTATTATTTATATTAATATTATATTAGTGAAAGCAATATTCAGAGGACAATATACAGCCTTAAACATATTTTAGTATTTAGTGGGATGCCTGGGTGGCTCAGTTAGTTAAGCGTCTGCCTTTGGTTCAGGTCATGATCCCAGGGCCCTGGGATTGAGCCCCACCTCTGCTCCCTGCTCTTCAGAGAGACTGCTTCTCCCTCTCCCTCTGCCTGACTTTCCCTCTGCTTGTGCTCATTCTCTCTCTCTCTCTCTCTCTCTGTCAAATGGATAAATAAAATCTTTTAAAAAACACATATTTTAGTATTTAGCAACACAGAATGAAAATACATGAACCAGGCATTAAACTAAAAAAGTTAGAGAAGTATGTTAAACATAAAAATTCAATGGAAAAGTAGAAATCGTTGCATGAGAAAACAGAAAAGTTATAAAATTAATGTAGTTTCCATTCTTATACTTTGAAACATCTCATTAAGTAAAAGAAATATTTTCATGTTTCATCAAACTCAGAAAATCCAAACGTATATTAACATATAAAAGGTCATATAAACAGATTCCAGGGAAATTAAAGTAATTATGACAGAAGAGAATATTTAGCATTAAATTACAACATATCATTGATTCAAACAATTATCTAGAAGAAAGTAAAATCCCAAAGCTGATACAAGAAGCAGAAAACTTGACTAATTTGGTAACTATCCTAAATCTACTTAGTTCTGTCAATTTTTATGATGGCAGGGTTTTTTTCTGCAAAGGGCCAAATAGTGAATATTTTTGGCTTTGCTGGCCATATAGGCTCTGTTGGCAACTACAGGTACTCAATTTTGTCATTGTAACATGAAAGCAGCCATAGACACTGTAAATTAATGGGCTTGGCTGTGTTTCTATAAAACTTTATTTACGGGGCGCCTGGGTGGCTCAGTCATTAAGCGTCTGCCTTCGGCTCAGGTCATGATCTCAGGGTCCTGGGATCGGGCCCCGCATCGGGCTCTCCCACTCCCCCTGCTTGTGTTCCCTCTCTCGCTGTGTCTTTCTCTGTCAAATAAATAAATAAAATCTAAAAAAAAAAACTTTATTTACAAAAACAAGTTGGGGGCCAGCTCTAGCCTGTGGGCACAGTTTGCAAATTTTTGATGTAGTCCAAATGACTAGCATCACTCCCCCAGATGATATCAGTAGTCTTCCAACTAGTTCACTGGCATTTACTCTGCAAACCAGCATCCCTACCCTATCTGTTCTTCCCCCTACAGTAAGGCAAATCTAACTAGGAAATAAAGCCCCTGATTTGCCTTTAACATTTTTAAGTATCTTTGCTCATAGGATAAAGGCAAAAATTCATAAGACAGTCCACAAAGCCCTGAACTGTCTGGCCCCACCTGCTCCAAACATGGGCCTCTGTTCAGTTCTTTCCATCACCCTGTTTCCATCTAGCACAGGACCTTTGAATATGCTTGTTTCTTGGCCTGGATGCCCCTACTCCTCTTTTCCCTAATTAATATCTGATCACTCATACCCCAGCTCACATTTGACTTTCTCAGCTCATCATTCTCTGGTTTACCTGCCTATTACAGAACCCCTGGCTTTTCCTAGCACTGCATTGTTTGAGCTGCAATTTCATCCATATGTGTTGTATTTGGGTCATTGTGCAACTCTCCCCTAGATTATATACCCTAGGAGGCAGAAGATATTTTCTGTTTAAAATTTTGTCCTCGGTGCCTAGCATCATTATGGCATACAAGGGGTGCTCAATAATTATTTGTTGAATGAGCTAACAAACTAAAGAGTGCGTAAACAAATAAATGAGACATAGATAGGTTCATGAAATACTTGCAGAAAAGATTCCAAGGCCACGGATGAAAAGATTTGCTTCAACTTTTTTAGTTCTCAGGCTTTCTTAAAAAGTTCCAGAGCATAAGCAAATGGGGAAGACTACCCAGAGTGTTTTATAAAACTAGCATCAACTTATATGAAAACACAACAAGAGAAAGAAGAGTTGGGGACTGACTTTTCACAATACATTTTCTTGACTTGCTTGGCCCAGTCCTGAAGACATTTTCAGCCTTCTGGGTAATTTCAATGTGCACCCAAGGCGGAGACCTATTCGCCCAGGCGGCCTCACCTGGAGCAGGAAAGGAGGAAGTGAACACCTTATGAGACAGGCGGGTCTTTGATAGCAGATTTAGATATTTCCAGTTAAGCCAACCTCTAGCCATGTCTATTTTTATTATTAAAATATACATGCTTTTGTAAGGGACACTGAGATTACAAGATTAGGGTGTATTTTTATCTCCCCAATGACTTTGAGAACTAGGGCATGCCGACCTGAGAGCAGCTAGACAGAACAATAGAACAGAAGAGACCCGTGCTCCACGCTGGCCTACATAAGAACGTATTTTAAGGTAAATTGATTCCGCAAATCGGCGGCAAAATAAATGATTACTCAACAACTGGTCCTGGACAATCGCTCAGCTCTTCAGAAAAAAAAGTAAAGATTTCTATCACATACCATAATCCAAGTAAATTCTGGTTAAATGTAAACGATGAAGCCAAAAAACAGCTTGAAGTTTAAAAAGTGGTAAATATTTAATTCATATCATGTAAGGACTTCCTAAAGCATCAAAGTACTGACAGAATCCATGTTTCTACATGTAAACATCTGTATGTATATATGAATATGTGTGTACATATATGTTATAAATGAAAAGACAAAAAGTGAGACAAATATTTTTTAGTAAATATAGCGAAGTTATTTTCCTTAATATGTAAAGAGATCTTAAAAATTGTTTTTAAAATTATTAAAACTTCAGGAAAAATAGCTGAAGAGCACCTTTATGTAAGAGTGAAAGAAGAAATTTAAATGTTGCTGACACACACATTAAAAGCACATGTCGAATCTCACTGTTATAAAAATTGCCGACTTAAGCAATAATGAGAGATCATTTCTCAGGTCTAAAATTGGCCATTTCTTCTTTCCTTAATGATAACTCTCAATGCTAATGAGGGCAAAGTGCAATGTTTACTTTAGTTTATGCTTGGTGCAAGTGCAAATTGATAAACCTTGAAGAAAGCAAATTAGGAACCAAAAGCCTTTAAAAATCATAATTTTGGCCCACTAATACCCCTTCTAGGAACTTATTATGTATAATCACTGACTTGTTTGTGATAGCAAAACACTGGAACAACCTAAATGATAAAAGTGTGAGAATGGTTAAGGAAAAAAACTGTGTTCCTTAGGATTTGATATCATGCATTCATTTAACTTCATGCTCCTGAAGTGTACTTCAAGGTCATGGGAAAATGTCCATAACTGAACCAGGGTATACACGCCATGAACTGATAGGGATATACAAACTCCGTGTGTGTGTGTGTGTGTGTGTGTGTGTGTGTGTGTGTGTGTGTGAAAGATTCACATGCCAACAACAGATCTCTCTGGATCAAAAAAATATAATTGATTTTTACTTTAATCTTGACAATTGTCTTCATTTTCCAAGTTTCATCTAGAAGTCGTGTTTTTCAATCAGAAAAAGAAAATGTATTCTAAATTGAAGAAAAATATGACTTTATAAGTATATTTATATAAATGTATATATATTCCCAGATACCACTCGCCTTTCCTCTTTTTACTTCCTTCTCTACTTCAGTGAATCAGTCCACAAAAGAGAAGAAATAACAAACTGGTGAATTGAGATAATGATCTATTTTTGATGTCTGTATCATAGTCCTTTTTCTTTTTTTTAACATTGAATTTATGCTTTGTGGTTATGTTTGGAAAAGTGACTCTATCATGAATCATGCATATGGGATACTAATCTGTAGCAGACAATAATATTTAATCATTTTCATTTCAGATTTAATTGACAAAGTGTCACAGCTCCACAAAATACGCATTTTGCTTCAGATGATAGAAAGGTGAGCCAGAGCTACTGGGAAGAAGCAGCACATTGAGTGAGTGTTCTGGTGGCAATTAGGGGTCCCTCCGGGGAGAGGAGAGCCAGCTCAATCTTCTTAAGTTTCTTCCATGCTCATCCCAAGGTAGAGTCCAGATGCTCAGCTTACTTCAAAATAAAGCAAACGTCCTGGACATCTCACAGCCTCATGTTTTGTGAAAAACTGTAAGCTCTAATATTAGGGCTCTAAAAAAACCTCAGAGGTGAGGATGAGGTTGTATTCAAGAAAATTCCCTAAACTCAATTCTCTTTTTATTTGAAATTTTCTAACATACGCTGTCTTCACAGCATGGTATTGGACTTCAGCCTTGCCACTGGCTTTCAAATTCTATTTCTGTTTGGTCACTGTTAGCAGATTTGATTTTGGGTTCAATGTCAAAAGAGGAACAGGACCTCTTCCCAGCTCCTATCCCCATCGTTAGAAGACATGTGTAGTCACAGATGCCTTCTAGACATCTGGCAGTTCTCATCTTGCTTTGGCAGAGTGGCATTCGTTTCTTAATGTCAATTAGCCCTTTATAGAATAATTCAGCTTTTGGGGTCAAATCCAGGTTAAGGGGAAAGAACCCTCCACTTTGGAGCCATCCTTTCAATCTGGACCAGAGACACAGAGAACCCATTCTAACTAAAGGATGTGACCCTGTAACAACTGCTCCTCATCGACAAGAGGCTCTTGCCAGCTTGGTAAAGATCACTTTCCTCCAAAACGAGAGCCAATTGGAGACCCCAGTTGACCTTAGTCCTTGAAAATGAGAATGTTTCCCTGGAAGCACTTATTCTGGCAGGTGAATAAAAGCAACAATGATCGACATCTATTGAGCATTTACCCTAGGTGAGACAATGTTCTGGCATGAATTTATAGATAACTCATTCAATCATTGCAAGAGGCTTAAAGTTTTGACGCTATTATTAAAATAATGGTAGAGAAACTGAGGCACGAACAAAGACAGCAATGACAAAGCTGAGATTTACTTAATTATGAAAATTAATTGTATTTCTATATGGTAGGAAAAAACAATTGAAAATAAAATAATACCATTTTAAAATAGCATCATAAAACAAATAGGAATACTTTAACAAAAAATAGATAAGATCTCTATAGTAAAAGATATTAGATATAACTGAGAAAACTTAAGAAATCTTTATATCATCTTCAGGTTAATGTCTCTTCATGTCTTTTGTCCATTTTCTAATTAGATTATTGCGGGGGTTACTGTTTAATTTTGAGAGTTCTTTACATATTCTAGATCCTAGTCCTTTGTCAGAAATACGGGTTTCAAATATTTTTCTTTCAACCTTATAGCTAGTCTTTTCATTCACTTAACAGAGTCTTTTGCACAAGCAAAATTTTAATTCTGATGAGGTCTAATTCATCATTTCTTCTTTTAAGGATCGTGCTTTTGGCATCAAGTATAAGAACTCGTTGCTTTGTCCTAGCTCCTGAAGATTTTCTCCTATTTTTTTCCTCAAAGTTTTATCATTTTACATTTAAGTCTGTAATTCAGTTTGAGCTGACTTTTGCCTTTGGATGTCCCAGTGCTCCAGGACCATTAGTTGAAAAAGTTATTCTCACTCCATTAAATTGCTTTTGCTTCTTGGTCAAAAAATCAATTAGGGGAATTTTTGTGGGGTTTATTTCTGGGCTCTCTATGCTGTTGCCTTGATCTATGTATCTATCTCTTACAATATCACACTTCCTAGATTATATAGTCTTGAAATAAATTAGATTGAGTCCTCCTACTTTATTTGTGTTACTCAAACTCGTTTCCATTTCTCTGGGCCCTATGCTTTCACTATAGATATTAGAGTAAGTCTGTCTATGCCTCTACCTAATCTTCCTGGGATTTTTATAGGAATTGCATTCAAACTATAGAACAACTGAGGTTAATTGACATCTTTATAATATTGAGTCTTCCAATTCATGAACACAGTATGTCTCTCTAACAGCATCTTGTCGTTTCTGGGATACAGATCCTGTACATCTTTTGTTAGATGTAGGCTTATGTGTTTCATTTTCTTTGGAGCGAGTATAAAAGTTATGTGTTTTGAATTTCAGGTTCTACATGTTTCTGTTAGTATATAGAAATGTGATTGATCTTCATGTGTTTATCTTTTGTGACATCTTTGAGCTAATTTATTAGTTCCAAGAGGCTTTTTGTAGATTATTTGGGATTTTTTACATGACAAACATGACATTTTCCAAACAGTTGTATTTCTTTCTTTCCAATCTAGATGGTCTTATTCCCTTTTTTCCCCCTATTATTTTGACTAAGATTTCAAGTACATTCTTGAATAACAGCAACGAGAGTAAACCCCTTTGCCTTTTTCCCAGTTTCAGGGGGGAAAGCAATCAGTCCTTTGCCGTTGCATATAATGTTAGCTGTAGATTTTCAGGGATTTTTTTAAATCAAGTTGAGGAAGTTCTTCTCTGTTCTTAATTTGTAGAAATTTTGTTTATATAATGAAATCTTGTTGAATTTTGTTAAGTTTTTTTTCTGTGTCAACTGATATGATCATACAGTTTTTCTTCTTTAACCTGTTAATATGGTAGATTATATTAATTGGTTTTCATATACTGAACCAACTTTGCAGTGACCCCCACTTAGTCATTGTATATAGTCCTTTTTTTATATCACTGAATTCTATGATTGTGGCTTTTAGTTTTCTCTGTATTTGTTTGTTTGTTAATAGTACTGCTTTACTTGGTTTTGATATCAGGTTAATACTAGTTTCATACAAGTAATTCCCCACTTCTACTCTCTGGAACAGATTGTGTCAAATTTGTGTTAATTCTTCTTTAGATGTTTGGTAGACTTCTTCAGTGAAACCATCTGAGCCTGAAGATTTCTTTTTTCGGAGTTTTAAAATAACAAATTCAATTTCCTTAGTAGTATAGGGCTATTTATATGATCAGTTTCTTACTGGATGAGTTGTGGTAGTTTGTGTTTTTGAGAAATTGGTCCGTTTCATCTACATTGTGAAATTTATGCACGTACAGTTATCCTTAGCATTCTCTTATTATTCTTTTGATGTCTGAACAGTCTCTAGTGATACCTTTTGTTTCATTCTTGACGTTGGTAATTTGTGCCTTCTTTGAATCTTTGAAAAGATCCATAAAACTGAGAGACTTTCTCAGGTCTCTCCTCTCCCTCTGCCTATGGTCGTCAGTTTCAGATTACAGAGGATGCTCCTAAGGAACTTTTGAACTAACACTTCACTCTGCTTGTTTTGACCTTATTTTGCTCTTCTTTTTCTAAGTTCTTGAGAGAGGAGCTTGGATTATTTGTTTGAAACTTTTCTTCTTCTCTAGTATATACATTTAGTGATATAAATTCCCTTCTCAGGACTGCTTTTGCTGCATCCCACAAATTTTGATATGTTGTATTTTCATTTTCATTCAACCTAATGTTTTTTTTTTACCTTCCCTTGAGACTTCCTTTTTTACCTATGGATCATTTACATGTGCTGTTAGGTTTCCAAGTGTTTGGAGATATTCCTGTTATCTTTCTGTTACTGATTTCTAGTTTGATTCCATTGTGATTACAGAACACACTGTATGATTTCAATTATTTTAAATTTGTTCAGTTTGTTTATGGCTCAGAATGTGGTCTACTTCGGTACATGTTCTCTGGACAACTGAAAAGAATGGGTAGTCTGCTGTCATTGGATAGAATGTTCTATAAATGCCAATTAGATCCCATAAGTTGATGAGTTATTTTATATCCTTCTTGGTTTTCAGTCTGATTCTATCAAAACTGAGAGAGAAAGAGAGATTGAAGTTTTCAACTCTAGCTGTGGATTTGTCTATTGCTCTTTTCAGTTCTATCAGTTTTTGCTTCACATATTTTGTGAGGCTGTTGTTCGGTGCAGACATAGGATTATTGTCTTCTTGTGGATTGATCCTTGTATTACTACATAATGTCCTTTTGTTTCTCTGGTAATTCTCTTTCCTCTAAAGTCCACTTTTTTATTATTAATATCATAGTAATAGTAGTAAGTGTAATAATAGTAATAATATAAAAGTAGAAAGCCACTCCTACTTTCTTTTGATTAATTTCCCTACAATACGACTTTCTTCATCTTATTACTTTCACTCTACTTAAATGGTTGTATTTGAAATGAAGTATATAGTTGGATCACATTTTTTTACCTTTATTTAGATATAATTGACAAAATCATACTATATTTAAAGTGTAAAACATAATGATTTGATATATGTATACACTATGAAAAGATTTTCACAATTGAATTAATTAGCACAGCCATCATGGCACATGTTTACCTTTCTAATTTTTTTCTTTTTTGAGAACACTTAAGTTCTACTCACTTAGCAAATTTCAATTATAAAGTACAGTATTATCAACTATAGTCACCATGCTCTACATTAGATCTTCATACCTTATTCATCTTATAGCTGAAAGTGTGTACCCTTTGCTCAGTCTCTCCCAATTTCCCCCACCCCCCAGCCCCTGGCAACCACCATTCTAAGTTTCCAGGTTTATCCACGTTGTCATAAATGGCAGGATTTCCTACTTTGTAAGGCTGAATAATATTCCATTGTATATGTATTCCACATTTTCTTTATTCATTCACTCATTGATAGATATTTAGGTTATTTCCATACTTTAGCTATGTAAATTATGCTGCAGTGAACATGGTAATACAGGTATCTCTGTAAGATTGATTTCATTTCCTTTGGATATATACCCAGAAGTAGGATTGCTGGATTATATGGTAGCTCTATTTTTATTTTTTGAGGAAGCTCCATTCTGTTTTCCAGTATAGCTGTACAAGTGTACATTCCCACCAACAGTGCACAAAAGTTTTCTTTTCTCCTTCTCCTTACCAACACTTGTTATTCCTTGTCTTTTTGATAATAGCCATCTTAACAGGTGAGGTTATATCTCATTGTGATTTTGATTAAAATTTCCCTCATGATTAGTGATGATGAGCACCTTTTCATGTACCTGTTGGCCATTTGTATGTCTTTTTTGTCTATTTTTGTCCTTTTCTCATATTAAAATTGAGCTACTTCTTTTGCCATTGAGTTGTATGAGCACTTTATATATTTTAGACATTAACTGCTTATTGAACATTTGATTTGCAAATATTTTCTCCCATTACATAAATTTTCTTTTATTGACAGTTTACTTTGCTGTACAGAAGCTTTCAGTTTGATGTAGCCCCACCTGTTTAGTTTTTATTTGGTTGCCTTTGCTTTGGTGTCAAATCCAAAATAATAATTGCCAAGCACAATATCAAGGAGTTTACCGTCAACGTTTTATTTTAGGAGCTTTATGGTTTTGGTCTCTGCTCACGTCTTTAACTCAGGTTATCTAACCCACTGATGTATAATTAGTGACTTTGATTTCTTTTTTTGCCTTCCTATGGGTTGCTTGTACCATTTTGAGAATTCCATTTTTAATTTATCTATAATGTTTATCTATAATCTATAATGAGTGTTTCTCTTTGTATAGTTTTTTAAGTAGTTGCTCTAAATATTATTTTATATATATATACACACATATATATTACATATACATATAAAATACATATGGTTTCATCATTTTACCCGTTCAAGTTAAGTATAGAAAACATATCTTCCTTATATTCCCTTAACCTCCCTTGTTTGTAATATAATTGCCTTAGAATTCAGGAGGAGAAGGAGGAAGGAGAGAGTGGTATTTACCCCTGCTTTTGTCTACCATATTATTTCTTCCTTATTTATGTTTCAAAACTCCTTTGTTTGTTGTTTTCTTTCTGTTTATAGAATTTCCTTTACCCATTCTCTTAGGGAAAATCTATTGGTGGCAAGTCCTCTCAGCTTTTCTTCACTTGAGAAATCTTGAGTACTATTTCATTCCTAAAAGATATTTTTTGCTGGATATAGGATTCTGGATTGCAAGTTCCTTTCTTTCAGCACTTGACAAATGTGTGTCACTTCCTTCTAGCTTCCATGGTTCCAAGAAGGAAATCCACAACTAATGAAATTTTTTTCCTGTAGGTGAGGTGCTTTTCTCTCTTGTTGCTTTCAAAATTTTTTTCTATGTCTTTAGTTTTTAGAAATTTGACTATAATGTTTTTTGGTGTAGATTTTTTGGGTTTATCCTGTTTGGAATTTGCTCAGATTCTTGAATTTGTAGGTTTATGGATTTTGCCAAATTTAGAGAATTTTCACCATTATTTCTATGAATACTTTTTAAGTCCCACCTTCTTTTTGTTAGTCTTTTTGGGATTTTGATTACACAAATCATACATCTTTTGGTGTGTAGTCTCACGGGTCCCCGAGTGTCTTTTCTTTTTTGGGTTGGTTGTGTTGTTGTTGTTGTTGTTCCAGTCTATTTTCTCTCTTTCATTCAGATTTTGGCATTTCCAGTGTTTTATCTTCTAGTTAATTAATTCTTCTGTCCAGTCCACTCTGTTATTAAGCCCATCCACTGAGTGTTTTATTTTGCTTACTGTATTTTCAGTTCTAAAATCTCCATTTGGTTCCTTATATCATCTGTTTCTTTACTGAAATCTCTTATTTTTCACATGTTTCAAGAATGCTTAGAATTGCTTATGGAGGTATTTTTTATGATGGCTGCTTTTTTAGGTTACTTTAATTTCCCTGTCATTTTGATGTTGTCTATTTATTGTCTTTTTCCATTCACTTTTGATATCCTCCTGGTTTGCAGTATAAAAAGTGGTTTTCAATGGAAACCTGAACATCTTGGTTACTATGTAATGATTTCTGGCTCTTATTTAAATCTTTTGTTTTAACTTGTTTCCTTTGACAGTGCCTTGGTATAGAAAGGGTTGGGGTGGTTCTGCCTCATTACTGCCAGGTGAAGGTAGCGGTCCAGATTCCCCACTCTGCATCTATCAGCACCAGAGATGGGGGTTCCTTGTTACTGCGAGGTGGAAGTGAGTTCCATCTGCCAGCTAGGCCTCCACTGATTGTTCCCTGACTGGGAGAGGTAAGAACGCTCCCCACATGGCCTACACTGACACCACAAGAAAGGGTGTTAACTTCATTACAGCTGGGCAGTGGTGAAAGCCCTAACTCTGCACTAGGCCTCCTTTGTCACTCCCCCAGTGGTGTTAGGGAGAGTTGCATCTTTACAGCCCAATGGAGAAAGAAATCCAAGCTCCCCATATGGACTTCACTGACATAATGGTGGGGGGGAGTCATTTGTTGCCTAGTGGGTATGAAAGTCTCAGCATCCTACTTGGGTTTCTCTGACATCACCCACCAGTATTTGGTATTTAAGGTGCTTCGTTACAAGCTTATGAGGATTGACATTTGAGCTCCCCACTTGGCTTTTGCTGGCCTGGATTGGAGATAACCAGGGGCAGTGTGCCCTCCGGTGGGGAGATGCCAAGAAACTGGGTAGGAGACTGTCATTATAGCACAGGCACAAAACACTGAGGATCTCAACCAAAGACAGCATTTGGGAGAAGAAGAGATCAGTTGGGGAAAAGATAATGGGCTGACTAAGACTTAAGTAATGATTGGATAAAAGAAAGAAAGGGGTAGGTGTTGGAGTCCAATGTTGTGGGAAAGAGCTTTAACTTACACATTTATTCCATGAGCATTTATTCAGGATCTCGTCTGTGCTCAACTGGATTCTAGGGACACAACTATGAATGCAACCATTCTTGCCCTTTAGAATATGATTGTGCCATAGACATATAAACAAATAATTACAAAGCAAATAACTCAGTTGTCTTGGCCTCGTGTAAGTTTTTGTTGTTGTTGTTGCTTTAGCCTCCATGGCTAGAAGTTTAAGAGGTACAATAGCTGTTATCTCAGATGTAGAGTCATTGATTCATCTCTAAGACAAACTGCTCCATTGTTTGAGGGACTAGATCAGAGCAAGATTTATAATCCTGTATATAAAAGCCAGAGTGCTCTTTTGAAACACAGATGTTTTGGGTACTGTAATTCATGATAGCTGCTTACTATGACAGATCACATACAACTTGGTCCCTATTTTAGGCAAAGTTATATTCCTGTAAAGTTTCCATGAGGAAAAAAAATGTGTTTTTATCTAAGTATAGATATAGATTATAAGGAAACTAAAAGTGATTTCCCGTTAATGTGAAGACAGGTATGATCTCATTCAAGCACATGTGCGTGATGAGTAACGAGACCTGGAAGATGACAGAAAATTTGACTTTCATTCCTTCCTACTAAAAGAATCATAAAGTGGAACTCTGTAGGACTTTTCAAACTCAGCTCAGGGTGTTGTGTTGGTGCTCCTCATGTGTGTTGAAAAAGCAAATATCCCAGCAGGTACTGGTGTTAAAGAACGATGTTCTTCAGTTGTTGTCCTAGTAAAAGCCATAAGGGAAAACTGCATGTCCACAGTTGAGACTTCTCATTTCCCTGTATGGACTTGATACTGGGATTCTCATTCACCCTGGGAAGATGCTAAACCTGGACATGAAGTGAGGACCTCAGACTGGAGGGGTTGCACATGAAATCTGAACCAGGGACATGCACAGGAGTTGCCCATTTATACAAGTGGCTTGGTCTCAGCCCTAGAAGCATGCCAAGACCCAGGCATAGAAGTGCACTGCAGAGGAGCCTGAACGTGGGTATGGCTGAGTGTCTGACTATAACCACATCTAACAACAGGTAAAAGTCCTACTTTCCTTCTGTTATTCCCAGTTTATGTGTTAAGAAATCTCAACTGTGGCTTTGATTATACCACATTGTAGACAACCAGGATATGCATCTGATCAATATTTGGGCAGCATGAAAAAGTAAGGTGCAAACCTTAGTTACACAAGACCAAAGTGTCACTTCACTTCTAGGGTGATTTCCTAAAGGAAATGGTCTAAGCATGAGCTAGATGCTATATACCTCTAATCATGGTGGGAAGGGAAGCAGTTATTGAAAAGTTAACCTGGAAGGTGTTGCTGGAAAACAAGGTAAGTAAAGAAACTGGGCCAGGGGAGACAGAAAAGCTACCACTATCTTTGGGTAACACAGGTCTTGTAAGAAAAAAAAAATCATCAAGTATCTTTCAAATTTCATGCAATGGTAAGGAAGAATTTTCTTATCTCCTTAAGTTGAAAGTCACTTTATTAATTTACTTATCTCATATTTTAAATAGACCACAAGAATCTGCAGAAAAATGTAAGGGTCACAAGAGATTCAAAAGTAAAAAGTTGACAAGGCATGAGAAGAAATCAAAGTAGAAATATCTCAGAAGCTATCTAAAAGAAACAAGGGCAGCCATTAAGCTCTCCAGATGATGAGCATTCTATACTTTTGCTGTAAATAATTCTTCTAACCAGCAGTGTTCATAACTATACCTCGTTATGGAGAATGGAACATAATCTGTTATCAAATTTTCCTTTTGATAATACACAATAGAACTGATTATTGTCTGCCTAATTCTACAAAGTGAGGCTACAGAGAACCTGATGGCCATTTGATGACTCTTAGAATTTAACAATTGAGCTAGCTTTGTGTGGACTGAATAACTCCTGTGTGGAGAGAGGTGCAGGGACTTTTATAAATTCAAATGATTGGCAGTATCATTAGAATATAAGAGTATCGTCCATGTGTGGAGGAGATTGAAAATAGAGTGTAGAAGTCCCTGGCAGCAATCTCAATCTCAAAATAAGGAAAATACAAAGGAAAATGTAGAAAGATGAGTGCTTAATACTAATAAAATATAGAATTGGTTACATTTTTATAATGTGTATGCTGTGTAACGTCACCACTGCAACATTTATAAGGTGTGTAGAACTTATAATCATTCCTTCAAGACATAAAACAGGATTCTGTTTTTCAGAGCTGTACCTGAGGCCTAGAATGTTCTTTCCTTATGTGTTTAGCTGGCTGAGGACTGCTCATATGTCCAAATTTCCAGTGTCTTCTCTTCAGAACGCCACCTGAGAAATGAATATACAAATGGACAATGGCCAGAATATATATGGCAACGGAACTCTAACCCACAATATCTATAGTAACCAGCCCAGGAAGCCAAATGCCAGTCTCTCAGCAAAGGACTCCAAATGGTCAGGACTTGGGCATGACTGCTAGCTTCCTTATCTTTTCACCCTGCTTCCAACTCAGGACCAATATGAGAAAGCCAAGTATGCTCTTGAAATCGATCACATAGGATGCCCTGTTTCTAGCGTAGCCACTGCCAGCTTCCCCATGCCAAGAGCCTCCTGCCAGAGCACATATAAAACCTTCCCCTTTTCTCACTATACGACGTTCCCACACCCCTCTCTGCCCCTATGTCTCTACCAAGCACGAGTGATGATGGTTGAATCCCTTGTTATAACAAGTTCAGAATAAATAGCTTTTGTTTGTTCTCATTTGTGTAGTTTATTTATTTCTGTACATCTCTGCCTTTCCTCTTCCTAGCATCAGTACCAAAGGACTTAATTGTAAGCCACTTTCACAAATAAAGCTGGCTTAGGTCACAGAACCGCAAGGTTTCTCGATTTAATTTAATAAGGATTCAGTATAAATTCAACAGATCTGGCCTATATCTCCATGGGAGAATTTTAGTTTTCCACAATAGATTTTGTACATATTTTGTGAGATATATACCTAACTATTTCAATTTTTGGTGCTACTGCATATAGTATTGCCTTAAATTTCAATTCCCAACTGCTCATTACTATCATATAGCAATATGACTGGTTTTGTATATTTACTTGTATCCTGTGACTTTTCTAAACTCATTAATTAGTTCAAGAAGTTTTTGTAGATTTCTTAGAGTTTTGTATGTACTACCATAAAATACTAGAGTGATTCAGACTTTTTGATGGTATCCTTACTGATTTTCAAATCAGATGTGGGAGAAGGTAGTCTAGCCAATCAATTTCAAATACATGTAGAGCAATAAATGTTTAATGAAAAGTTCCTTTCTCTATGTTCTTTTTATTTCTCTAAGGTGTTCTTAGAGTTTCAAAGATATATATTATGTTTATAGAATAGAAGATTCAATATCAATATTAATATCACAATCAATTCTCCCCAAATGATCTATAAAATTAACTCAATCCCAATCAAAACCCCTGAAGATTATTTTGTAGATATCAGCAAGCTTATTCTAAAACATATGTGGAATGACAAATGAATTAGAAGGGCCAAAACAATTTTTTAAAAGAAGAACAGAGTTGTGGGACTCATACATTGCTGGTGGTAATGAAAAATGGTACAATAACTTTGCAAGGTAGTTTGTCACTTTCTAACAAAGTTAAAAATATTGTTACCATATGACCCAGCACCCTGCCCCACAAGTATTCACTCAAGAGAAATGAAAACTTATATTCACACAAAAACCTGTATGTGAATGTTTCAGCAGCTTTGTTCATTATTGCCCCAAACTAAAAA
Source organism: Callorhinus ursinus (assembly GCF_003265705.2). Classification (NCBI taxonomy): domain Eukaryota; kingdom Metazoa; phylum Chordata; class Mammalia; order Carnivora; family Otariidae; genus Callorhinus; species Callorhinus ursinus. Next base: position 43,932,592 of record NW_027397073.1, read on the forward strand.
CAACCCAATTGCCCTTCAACTGGTGAAAGGATAAAAAAAGTATGATACATCCATATAATGGAAAACTACTCAGTAACAAAAAGTAACACACATTCAACAATGTAGATGAATCTCTCCTGTATTACACTAAGTGCAAAAATCAGACTCAAAAGCTACAAATACATGATTTCATGTATATGACACTCTAGAAAAGGCAAAACTGGAGGTAGGGGGAAAAGACCAGTGGTTGTCATGGATTAGTCGTTGGGAAGAAATTGGCTGCAGGAGGTCATGTTTTGAGACTGATAAAACTTTCTGTATCTTGAGATCATGGTGGTTATGTGCCAACGTGTCAATGCTCATAGAATTTTACAAAAAAAAAGTAAATTTTACAGTATTAAATTTAAAACTTAATTAAAACATATTTTTTCTTAAACTGTTAATAGGTATGTAGGACATAAAAAGAGGAAGGTGATTTCACTACACTGGATTCTGGTCTCGGTCCACTTAAAATAAATCATCTAGTCTGGACGCCATATTTAAGAGTCATAGACAAAATGGGAAGTTTGGGGTTTAGAGCATCCATGACCTAAAAATGGTCCCCATTCTATGCTTCTAATGGAACATGTTTTTAATAATCAGCTTTGGGCAAATGGAAGAATCTGTCCTAAGAGATATAGTTCTTTATCCCTGAATGACCAAATAACTCAATCTGAACAACTACTCTGTGGGAATCTGGAGAGAGGGGACCTGATGGTCTTTAAATTCTTCAAAATCCTGAGATTTCAATATTCCTATCAACATGGGATCAGCAGGTTGTACAAAATGACATGAAGGGCTGATACTTATAAGACCAATACTGAATAAGAGGGTACTGGGCTTACCCAAACTACTGAAAAATTGAGCTTATTCAAGTGTTTAAACTCCTTTATATATAAAACATTTATATACAACTTCTGAAATTTGATATTAAATCACTGAAGATAATTACGCTTTTTGATGTAGTTTTAAGATTGATTGATTGATTTTAGAGAGAGAGAGCAGGGGGATGGACAATAGAAGAGGGAGAGAGAGAGAATCCTTAAGCAGACTCCCTGCTGAGAACAGAGCCCAAGGTGGGGCTTGATCTCAGGACCCTGAGATCATGACCTGAGCCAAAATCAAGAGTTGGCCGCTTAACCAACTGAGCCCACCAGGCACCATTGTTTTTTGGTTTTTAAACTTACATATGTTTGCTTCAAATATTGCTAGATCAATAACCCTATTCAGTGTTATCATTCCACTTGCTATTGAATATGGATATTATTGAATTTAGCTGTATGTATTAAAAATATATTCAAATAATTTTATATTTAGAAAAGAACACTAAAAGAAACTTAAGCTTGAATGGCTAATTTAACTGGAAAGCTCAAAATAGCTGTCCACCTATGCTAAATTAATATATTTTCCCCTTGGGATATATAGAGATGAATAGGTAAATAAAACCTATATTTCTCATTATTCTTTACTTATTATGGGCAAATGGGACTATGAGGATCTATTAGGACAAACTGAATGGACAATCACCAGTGTTTTAGGGACACAAGAATAAATGGGCTTGTAGATAGAAGGTGCTTTCAGCAGAGATAGGCAGAAATATCAGTAATTCTGAAGAACTTCTTCCCACTGTTTTTATCTTATATGTAGGCACCATGCCACTTGGGATTGGGTCTGGCAGAAGTAAATGTGGAAAAGTTATCCAGAACATTCTTTAAATAAAAAGCAAGATTTAGACTCAATTCAGGACTTGACATTGCTCTCTACATATGTCTTTCTGTTAGTAAGCAAGTACATTACCACTCTGCATCTGTCTGTAGGCCTTATATATGTAGACATCAGATGAAAATGATGATGCAGTGTATGCTTTTCTCCAGATTACCACAACTTTAAATATGTCAAACATCAATTTTAAATATATATAAGGGATTTCTTAATTATAGACTTATTGATTTCTACAACATAGCTTTATGAGCTGTGATTTTGCATGTTAGACATGATTATCACCAGACAGCCCTCCAAAATAAAAGTGGCTTCTGTGATCTGATGTCTAATATTTTTTAGATCATTACTTATAAAAAAAAAAACTTGGAAATCTCTTCCCATAGCAAGTGAATTTAGTGCCTAATTCCGAAATCTTTTTAGTTGCTTATGAAAAGTACATGACAGATTTTGAAATGCCTTAGCTTTGCCAAAACTGATCAGCAAGGTCATGGGGAGTAAGACAATCCACCAGGGTAGCAGCAGATGATAATTCACATGTACACGGCAGTCCTTTGCTGTATAAGATGATAGTGTGCAACCAGGATGCACTTTAGTTAAGTCTTCAACAACAAAAATCTCAAAACAGTCTAAGCTATAGATTTAATATCCAGTTGGAGTTACACAAGCTTAAATATCATCACACAGAGGAAGATGGATTTCCTTCCTTGCTAATTAGCTCAGAGAGGGATAAATGATTCATGAAAAATTAAGATATTGCTGTAGTAGGTTGAATAATGTCCCCCAAAGATTCATGTCCACCTAGGACCTCAGAATGTGACCTTGTTTGGAAATACGGTCTTTGCAGGTATGATTAAGTTATGGATAGAGATGAGATCATACTGTATTATAACGGGCCTTCAATCCAATAAGAGTATCATAATAGGGGACAAAAAGAGACACACACAGAAAAAAGGGTCATCTGAAGGCAATGGTAGGAGACATTGGTGTAAATCCACCAGAAGCGAAGCAATGCCTGCAGCCACTGGAAACTGGAAGGCTGAGGAACAGATTGTTCCCTAGGGCCTTCAGAAGGAGCATGGTCCTACTGACACCTTTATCTCAGACTTCTAGACTCCAGGGCTGTGGGAAAATTAGGACACCACAGCTGTGGTAATTTGTTATGGAAGCCCTAGAAAACTAATACAACCAGACAACAAAAAGTGGAAGAGTATTTGGGTTAATTTTAATCATTGTGCATATATCTTCTATTATTTTTTTTAAATAATCATTCTAGGGGCACCTGGGTGGCTCAATTTTTAAGCATCTGCCTTCGGCTCAGGTCATGATCCCAGGGTCCTGGGATCGAGCCCCACATCGGGCTCCAGGCTCAGTGGGAAGTCGGCTTCTACCTCTCCCCCACTTAGGTTCCCTCTCTCACTGTCTCTCTCTTTCTAAATAAAATCTTAAAAACTAATAATAATAAATTTTAAAATAAATAAATAAATTTAATTGTTCTAAAGGTATCTCTTTTTTTATAGTGAATATCCAGATGTCAAACTTTAGAAGTAGTTTTACCATTTCCATCCACATTTTACTGCATGATTATTTTAGTTTAACTTCAATTTTTCTCAACAAATTACTTCCATTTTTGATAGGCCAAAATGACCCAGCCTAGTTCTAAGGTAGAATAATCACAATAAGTGCATGAATCAATATTTCAGAATAAGAAAAATATTCCCCATAAGCAACAGTACTCTTTTTGTACTTTCATTCCCAGACTGCATAGAAACATTTCATTTATTTAGCGTAAGATATATAAACATAAACACTGGTATTCTCTAAATGTTTCCCCTGCACATTTAGTTTTTTGTTAACTTGGCAATGGTTGCCATCTGTTTGATTCAGTAAATTATCATGTTACACTTGATTGATTAAATCTTGACTCTGCAATTTGACTATCATTTCTTTTTCTTTCAAAGATATGGTCACTTGAAGAACTCTCTTAAGAATAGAAAACTCCTACTGTGAGGAAATTATCCAGGCTCTCAGAAAATGGATGATAATTGCAACCTCCTCATGGAGAAACAGGCCCATCAAGATTGGCCTTTAATAGTTCTAGATCCAAGATAATAGGAAGGGAAAAATGAAGGGGGGGAAATCGGAGGGGGAGACGAACCATGAGAGACTATGGGCTCTGAGAAACAAACTGAGGGTTCTAGAGGGGAGGGGGGTGGGGCATGGGTTAGCCTGGTGATGGGTATTAAGGAGGGCACGTTCTGCATGGAGCACTGGGTGTTATATGCAATGAATCATGGAACACTACATCAGATAAATAAATAAATAAATAAATAAATAAATAAATAAATAAATAAATAGGAAAAAAATAGTTCTAGACCCACTCAGCAGAAAAAGGCACAAACATTTCAACAGCCATTCATGGGATCCACAGACACCTTGAAGCTTCTTTTTTAAAAGTATAAAGATATAGTGGAATGGGTCCTTTCTTTTGACTTTTGTAACTCTACACATAAGAATTCAAAACTGAATAGTCCAGAATAATTTCTCCAGCACTCAAGCTGAAAGTCAGTAAGGATACCAATGTAGAAGACTGAATCACTCTGGAATTTTCTGGTAATAAATTGTTGAATGACAGCTGGTTATAAAAAGACTTCTCATGCAGAAACTTTGAGGACAGTCATTTCAGACAAAGTTGCTTTTCGTCTGGGCGAGACGTAATGGTCGTGTTTTAGGGATCCACCAGGGTCAGTCATTTAGAGGGAATTCTTTCTAGTTAATTGCCTCTTTGATTGTGTGATTGCTGTTATTGTTTGCACTGCAGTTTCTTTACTCCAACAAGTAAGATGTCATTTCCCTTCTTGATTCATGTTGGCATGGACCTTCTGGAGTAGAATGCTGTCCTGGGAGGCAGTCACTGTGGCACCTCAGAGATGCATGGCATTTATCAAGCATTTCTCATAGGCAGGGTTACATATCCAAATTGTGCGCCATCTGGGCGAATACAAATAAACTTGTAATAAATCATTCAACGCATTGTGGAATTTTATATAAATCCATATGAATTTTTTTTTACTTACCACGTGGACACTTTCCAACAGATCTATGGCTCTATAAATTCAAGTAAGTTTATCTGTTAATAATCCCGTGATTATAGCTTCGTTTGTTAGTTTTTTTATGCTTCGCGTAAAAATGTCATTTTTTTATTACTAACAAGGGAGTCTTGATCCAAACCGTTGAATACATTGCCTTTTGTGCAGATGGGTTTTGTCCATCTACTGTGCTTCATCATGTCTAAATTCCAGAACAATAGCAAAGTGAACAATAAACCTAATGATAAAGAACAATGTTCTATTTTAACTGAGTTGCATCTTTATGCCAGTGTGATATATACATGTTCCTTCTTCCTTCCTCTTAGAATAAAAGAAGTATCCTCCAGGTTCAGGTTCAGAAAACTTGAAAGGAACAGATTTATTTATTTTTTTTAAAGATTTTTATTTATTTATTTGAGAGAGAATGAGAGATAGAGAGCACGAGAGGGAAGAGGGTCAGAGGGAGAAGCAGACTCCCCGCCGAGCAGGGAGCCCGATGCGGGACTCGATCCCGGGACTCCAGGATCATGACCTGAGCCGAAGGCAGTCGCTCAACCAACTGAGCCACCCAGGCGCCCCAGGAACAGATTTATTTTTAACTATTCAAAATATCTTCCAAGAGAAAACCAAGGGCAACACTTCATGTACAAAGAGCGTAAACAAGAGAAGACATTGGGGAACAGACAAATCACTTCCAACTCTGCCCAGCTGGAAAGGAATTAAAATCAGCCTTCTTATTTACTGCCCTTCTCCTCCAACCACCTTGACTTCACAGGATGCCCCTCCTGTTCACAGTTCAGAATCTTGCTGAATACAGACTATGAATGGGTCTGGAAGTAAATTGTGCAAAAGGACAAAGGAGTGATAGCACCTTAACATCATACTCTTCTTGGGTGATCCTTTATTCTTAAAATTGGATGAAATTACTGGTTTGTGTTCACACCCCCAACACTCTTCTCTTCCCACACGGGGCGCCATCTTATTGCATATTTTTGTTCTGCTAAGTTCTCTCAATCCTGCAGAAGAGGAGGACAAAGAGTATCACACCAGGTTACAAATGTCTAAGGTCAGCTGACTGCTAAAATTAGAACCTAGATTTTTTGGATTTCAGCTTTGTGCTCCTGTTCTGACCCCATAGCTGTGATCAAAATGCGATGGACGGCGCTTTAGGAATTGCTATTAACCAAGAGTTGACTTTGGTAAAGGAAAGGACAGTGGAACGAATACCAATGCTCTCAATTGGAATTTTAATTCTCTTATGCACTATCTGACTGGGGTGTGTGTGTGTGTGTGTGTGTGTGTGTGTGTGTGTGTGTGTGTGTGTG
>NW_027397073.1:43938752-43980510 GCF_003265705.2 Callorhinus ursinus
GTGTGTGTGTGTGTGTGTGTGTGTGTGTGTGTGTGTGTGTGTGTGTGGAGTGGGGGTGAATCACTTAACCCCAAACTTCAGTTTTCTCCTCTGTGAAATTATGGAAAATAATACCTGCCTTTCGCACCCAAAATTTCTGTATTATCGAATAAAGTAATATATGGAAGCATTCTAAATCAAAATGTGTAGACAAATGTAAACTATTATAGAAAGGGTAATATTTATAATTCTTTGCTATTACATTTTTCATTCACTTTTTGAACTCCTTTTAGCTTTCTCCATCTACCTTCCTGTGTCCTGATCTCAAATCTGGAGAAGGAAAAGTAAAGCTTTTCCACATTTTTTTAAAGATTTATTTATTTATTTATTTATTTATTTAAGAGAGAGAGCAGGGAGAGAAGCAGGGAAAGAGAGAGAGAGAATCCAAGCAGACTCCCCACCTAGTGCAGAGCTGACGCAGGACTCAATCCCAGGACCCTGAGATCATGACCTGAGCTGAAACCATGAGTTGGACACTTAACTAAGCCACCAGGTGCCCTGTTTTCCACATTTAATTTCTACCTAGTATGTTGCTATTGTTTAGCCACAGTTCTTAACTATAATATTCATCAAGAATAGATGACAAGATGTCAACTGTGTTTCAGTGAATCCCTGTCCATTTAAAGTAAATTGAAAATTTAACTGCACTTTTCATAAGTCTGAGATCTTGTCATTAATCCTTAGAACAGTGATTCATACCTTGGATGTCAACGGATATGGTTATAACGACTTGTTGATTATCTCCAGAATTTCAAAATGCCTAACTAAAATCATGCATGTACCCATGTATGTATGTCTACATAGGTTAAGTGTCAAAGGGTCTTTGCTTATAAGGAATTATAAGAATGATTACTGATTAATTTCATGAGAAATTGAATTAATTAGTTAATCATTATATTTATTTGATAGACAAATTCTTTTTTAAACATGGGCCCATGAGTAAAAAGAAAAAATAAAAGTATCTCTTGATAGTACAAATTTGGAGAAACTCTGTATTCCAGTTTTTTAAAGCAACCTGCTCTTAGTTGGACTGAGAGTATCCTAAGAGGAGGGATATTAAACTCAGAACCATGCCCTGCAAAAGTTCAGACGGCAGGGAGCAACTTCAAAATGAAGTTATCCACAAACTGCTTCTTCAGTAAAATGCTCATTGTATAGGGCAAGAAGTGGGAAGCTGAATGTCAATGGGCCACAAAAACAGGGTAGGAGCAGGTACGGTTCAATAGTGACCTCCTCTGCCCCCCCAAAGTCATGTCCATCCAGAGCCTCAGAATGTGACCTCATTTGGAACTCAAATCTTTGCAGATGTAATTTAGTTAAGATGAGATCATGCTGGAGATGGGTGGGCCTGAATCCAGTGACTGGTGTCATTAAAAGAGAGAGATTTAGAGACACACAGACACACAAGGCAGAAGGCCACGTGACAAAGGAAGCAGAGATTGGAGTGTAAAGCATCCATAAGCTAGGGAGTGCCAAGGCTTTCTGATGACCAGCAGGAGCTAGAAAATGGCAATGAAGGATCCTTTCCTAGAGCCTTCAGAGAGAGCATGGCCCTGCTCATACCTTGATTTTATGCTTCTGGTCTTCCACCTATGAGTGAATACATTTCTGTGGTTTTTAAGCTACCTAGTTGGAGTATTCATTATGGTAGACCTAGGAAATTAATGCAGAAGGTTGAAGGATTTATGAAAATTATGTTTACCAATTAACAAGCTCTACTCCTCCATTTGGATCCACAAGCGCAGGGCAGGTGTGTTTCCCTGAATTTTTGGCTTCCTGTCAGTATTCAATTTTCCAAAGTCAAGCATGAATCCCTAATTCAGCACACGACTTAAAGTTAGTTGCCCAAACATGATACCCAATTTTCCGAAGTATTTAATTTACTTAGCTCCTTGATTTGTTTTTACTCTGAGCCTCTGAGTCATTTACTTATGTAAGTAAAATGACGTACTTATACACAATTCTCTGTGCATATACAAAGCATTACGCATATTATATACAGGAACATGACATGACTTACTTTTTTTCCAGATTCGACACTTTTCTAGAGTCTCCAATAAGACAACAGCCAACAGTTAAACAGCCATTAAATAAGGATTGACTTATGCAAAAATCTACTAATGTGCAGTGTTGAAGAACATTATGTGTTGCACATGTGATAAATTTGCCTAGCACGAGGGGTTGCAGGGCTAAAAAAATTGCATAGAACTAAACAAATACATAAATACGTGAAAGCTAGTGAACAGGCGATCTTAAAAAAAAATGAAAACAAAAACATCATTTTCCCAACCATGTATCACATGGGCTTTGAACATCTGTGTGCAACACAAACCCAGGGGGAATCTGCACGCTCCTTGGTCCCACCTCCACAAACTCGGATTCAGGTGGTCTGCAGTGAGGCACAGAAAGCTGAACTTTTCAGGAACCGCATCCTACCTAAGTATGAGAATTAGGGGTCCGGTTATCCCGACGCAGTTCAACAACCTGAACAAGAGATTCAATCCTCCAGAGCCCTGTGGAGAATTTAGATGTAATGGACGAAAACCTTCAAGCCCTTGGAATACTCATGACAAAACTAAAGCACGTGGCTCAGTGGGTCAGGGCAGGACTTCGACTAATATTTAATGTCGATTGACTGGTCCTTCAAAAAAACTCCTAAAATTTTTGATTTATTGATTGCTAGGTTCACCAATATTGGAAAGAGAAATAAATCATACCGAGCTAAAAATTTTGCATGCCATAGCTCCAGACCCTAAATCCTAAGAGATATACGCTATTATTGTATCACCATATGTGGACTTACGAGGATAAAATGCAGTGAGGATAGAAAGCCCTTACTCTGTGGCTGGTACTTAATAAGTGATCCCTACTTTTAAGGAAGAAAAGGGTTCAGGAAAGAAAAAAAAAAAAGGCTTTCTTTACACTGTACTTGAAACTTTTCTGTAATTTTTTTATTATTAAAAAAACAACTACTGCATTATTTCTGAGACTATAAATAATGATAAGGTAGAGATTCTGTTTAGATGCCAAAAATATCTTGGTCTAGAATCTGATCCTGAATTCTGTAAACAACAACGACAAAAATAGTAATTTGTAAATATATTCAGAAGTGATGCCTGTATTGGAGAGGCCAACTCACATTAATTGAATTTACAAGAGAAAGAAGTATAAATCGAACAATGTAATTGTTCGATCATAATTTTTTAAATACACAATAGCCACAGGAATCAACCATTCGGAATCACTGGTGGAATATTCTCTTCCCTCAAAGAAAATATTTTATGGAGGTTCTAAGTAAATCAGAAGAGGATGTTGAGTAAACATGGAACAAAAGTTAAAGGATGGTTAGTAGCTAATGTCATCGAGCTGTCATAACGCATATATATTTTTCCGTTATGTATGGAAATCATGGCTTTTGAGGTTAAGAAGACCTAGATTCAAATTCTGGCCCCCAACTTTATTTATCTGATCTGGAACAAATAAGTTAAACTTTTAAGCCTTAGTTTCCTCACTCAAAAAGCAAGGATGGTAACTTTGCAAAACTCATTTGACGATTAAATAGAATTGGGATGTCTTTAAAAGTCCTCAGTACTCATGTATAGATTATCAACTAAGATAGATTATTTATAGAGTTGTCTAATCTCAGTCATTAGGTATAGAGTATTTTTAACTTCATTCTCAAATTATAAACCTTTGAGTTTTAGGGTTAGCTTGAAGGTATGAGATACTTTTTGGAAACACAATGGTAAAACTTAGCCAAAAAATTCTATTCTGGGCAACTCATTCTCTAGTGATTCCAATACATGAGTTCTTATCCTACTAAGTTGCAAGCCCAGTGTATAAAATAGCATCACAGATGCCTAATAATTTAATGTCATTTCTAATAATACCCAAATTATTCCCTAGGTTGTTTGTCACATATACGCTATACGGTAAATTCCATTTGGGGTAGAGTATCATGTTTGATTGAAGGTCATAGACTCTATTGTGAATACATTTACCCATAATAACAAAGGAGGAAGAAAGCATTAAGATTAAGAAATAGCTCATATACAGATTCCTAGGTATGTAGGAGGAGTTTATTCCACTTTTAAATGCTCTAAAGTATAATTGACATCTATAGCAAATATTGTTTTAAACTACAGAATTTTTTCCTGTTACATAATTCCTCCTTTTTCCTTTTGAGAAGTTGCTGTCAGATCCCTGAGCTTCTCCTCCTTTGCCTCAATCCTAGTTTACTTTCTGAGCTAAAAGGAAAGAGGGCAGGAGAGGTAATGTCAGAGAGCCTGATGACAATGATAAGCTTTCCCGAGTGATTGGACACAGCTAATTTGTACTTCGTTGTTCCTGGGACCACACATGAACAATGCGGTCTTTTAGAGCTCACCCTGAAATCACCTCATCAGCAAGGTAAGCAGATTAGCTGGCACTAAAATTCTGCACCGGTAGCCTTAGTTCGGTTTCAACGTCAAAGCACTTTTCATTTCCTCAGAAATCCTAATGAGCTTCCTGGATTTGAAAGTAATCCGTCTTTTGCTTTCTGAAGGACTAGAGCTCTCAGGGTCTCCTGCCAAACAGGTTTTGAGAGTCAGGAAAAAAAAAAGAAATCCCACTTTTTCCCTCGCACAACTAAGAATATCTGTGAATCGACTCCATGTATCTGACCAGAGAAACGGTATCACAGAAGTATTGTTCTTCTGACCCATTTTCGGCCACTCTGTGTCATGTAAATAACACTTGTTTATCATCTCATGGACACTCTTAGACAAAGCTTTATGACATTAACTAATGTCACTAGCAGTAACCCCTAAGCTCTGTGATTTGCTATTGCTATTGGCTAGGGACAGAAAAGCAACATCTGCCAGGAAATATTTATTTATTCAATAGATTTTCTAGAACCCATCACCATAATCCTTTCCCACAACAGTGAAAACCTCCAGTAATATAATATAAATTATTCGCAGGTTGTGACACTTAATTGAACACACTAAATTGAACAATTGCTCTGACTCCCAAAATAACAGTTCCCTTATTATTGGAATGGTCTTAAAATAAAAAAGCAAAACAGGACTCTCACTTTTCCTACTCCTGATGCCCACCTCCTGGCAGAATGCACCTGAACCACTGAATCCCTTATTGTTTCAAACCATGCATCAAATACAGTCCAACTGTGCTGCAATCTAGCACACCCACCATTTGTCATTGGCCCAGAAGGAATAGGTTTTTTTTTAATTAATTATATACATAAAGGAAATGCCGTTAGCTGAATGATTCATTTTTCTTCAATTTTTAGATAGTTTCTCTCCTTTTGCAATCTAATAATTTCCCACCATGAATGTTGCATGTCCTTCTCCAGTTAATTATTTATGTTGATGAAACACGGCACTTACCGAGGCTTCTAGGATTTCAAGTTGAACAGGATTGCTAAATATGGCCAGAGAGGGATTGTAGCTTATAGAGGATTTTGGTTTGTGGAAACTATTTTAGGGTTTTTTTTTTTTATTTAATTCAGCATTCACCAATCCATTTTTTTCCCTACAAAATAATTCAGTCTGTCACTACCATTCTTGTTCTCTGAATGTCATTTAAAAAACTCTCTTGCAACCTCTCATAATAGAGACCACCAGGCAAATTCCGATAGTCCAGCCAACACTGTAGCTACTTTCCAAATTATAGTGAATGACTCGGGACTACAAATAGAGCTCACCCTGAAATCACCCCATCAGCAAGGTAAGCAGATTAGCTAGCGCTAAATTTCTACACCGGTAGCCTTAGTTTGAATAGCAAGAATCTTGTTCTTTTTAGTAAGTATAAAAACTCTTTTCACTCATAATCTCTGGATAGCAAAAATACTTCAGTCCTACTAGAAGTAGTCTTCCCCAAATCCCAGACCAACTTTAGAGAAAAGGAATCCTGGTTCTTTACTTACTGAGAGGGAAAATTTGGAGTGAACATCTTTGGAAGACTATTATCTCCATGACTTCTCTTCTTAACATATTTATTAACAAACAGCTAGATTGATTTCCAGGGAGTTGGGAGTTTGAAGTCTAGTTTTCTGATACAAGGCAGTAAAGGGTGAAATAGCTCAAGATGAGCGCCATTGGAAAATGAGAAAATGAGCTAGAAGCAGAGATATTCCACTGATTGTAAACCGAATTTCTAGCTCCTATAAGAATTATTGACAGTACTTGTAGATGGCTTGGCTGCCCTTTTCAAGAAAAAGAATACAAGGGTAGAAGACCCTTGCGTGACTGTTTTTACATGCCTATAAGACCATGAAAAGCAGTATTTTTAAAGAGCTTTATAAAAATAAAAGGTTAGGTGAATATTGAGGAGAAGAGCAAAAAAGGAAAATTTCATTGCTCTTGATCTACTGAAGCAAGTCTTTTTTTATTATGTTATGTTAATCACCATACATTACATCATTAGTTCTTTTTTTTTTTTTAAAGATTTTATTTATTTATTTGACAGAGAGCTAGAGGGAGAGCACAAGTAGACAGAGCGGCAGGCAGAGGGAGAAGCAGGCTCTCCGCTGAGCAGGGAGCTGGACATGGGGCTTGATCCCAGGACCCTGGGATCATGACCTGAGCCGAAGGCAGCCGCTTAACCGACTGAGCCACCCAGGCACCCCTACATCATTAGTTCTTGATGTAGTGTTCCATGATTCATTGTTTGTGCATAACACCCAGTGCTCCATGCAGTACGTGCCCTCTTTAATACCCATCACCAGGCTAACCCATCCCACCACCCCCCTCCCCTCTAGAACCCTCAGTTTGTTTTTCAGAGTCCATCGTCTCTCATGGTTCGTCTCCCCCTCCAATTTCCCCCCTTCATTCTTTCCCTCCTGCTATCATCATCTTCTTCTTCTTCTTCTTCTTCTTCTTCTTCTTCTTCTTCTTCTTCTTCTTCTTCTAACATATAATGTATTATTTGTTTCAGAGGTACAGATCTGTGATTCAACAGTCTTGCACAATTCACAGCGTTGAAGCAAGTCTTGATTTTTTAATTTTGCTTTTCATTGTGCGGATATTTTTTCTAAATTAAAAAGTTAACATTCATGAAAAAAAGAAAAATACACAATTAGATACAAGGTGAATAATATTTAAGGTAATAAAAAAATCACACAAAAAATAAATCTTTAAAACATATAAACGTTACCAAAAAACCCCCAACACATTTTATTAAAATAACACATTTTATTAATTAATGACCTGATACACCCCTTCAGCATTTTTATTTCTTACATTTTGGGGGTTACATGCTCTTTGACCATCTCTTCACACAACAATGATCTTTTTAAATAGATCACTTAAGTTTTTCTTCCAACATGAGGAATGGGCACTTATTTTTTATTATTGATAATTTAGAAATATTTCTTTCAGCTTCAAACTTGGTTTTGGTAATGTTAGTATAAATTCTTATAATTGTTATTAAATTTGGGGCAACTCCTAATAAATGTTATATATGAGCTGTATGATTTGGAAGAAATTTCCAGACAAACTTCTCTTGCTTCTTCTCCATTATTATCCAAATACTTCTACTGCAGGGTATCAGCATATTGGAGGGTAAGAATATTACTACCATTTATTCCCAGCACTAGCTTAATTACAAAAAGATGAGATTTTGAGCCATCTAGATATACCCACTAAAGCCAATCAAAATGTGTTCTCAACTCAACTTTTATTTAGCAAGACTCCAAATGCCCATGGCCACTCCAGTGACACTCCACGAGAGAAAACTTGATTTCATTAGGTTTGTGGTAAATGACAAATCTCTGATTATTGCCCTGGGAAAGAAGGAGAAATGAATATCAATATCAACAAAATACAAACACTTTATTGAGCATAGCTTTCTGGAGGACAAACATAGGAGATGCTCTGATATTCAGCATTTGAAATCCAGCCAATGCTACATTGATAATGGAAGATAAAGAATATTTCAAATAGATTGTGCTAAACAATAATTAAGAAACTGATGCCATGTTTACTATTTCAACATTTTTCAGGTGACCTTTAAAATTTCTTTAATGTCTGTAGGGGATTGGCTGAATGATCTCAATGTTATATATGATTAGGTTGATAAATCTGAGAAACGGAACAAGTTTGCAGTTTCCAGGAATTTCTTAAGAAGCAAGCAATTCTAAGAATTCTCATTAATTCTCATTCTAAAATTCTAATTGAATTCCAATTCAATTAAGAAGCAATTTCTAAGTTTGCAAGAATGAAAATAGTGTTTCATCTGTGTCCCATCCGTTTCTCATTTGAAGGGTATTACTGAGAAAGCCTTTTGCTAAAGGATCCCTGCCAGTTTTTTCAACTTAGGTTCCTTTGTACTCTAGATGGAGCACTTAGCCTTCCGCTTTCATTTTTTTGTTTTATCAAGACTGAATTACTGTCATGGAGGATTTGGGAAAGGTTTTCTCTAGAAGGCTTTATTGGTGGCCTTCAAAAATAATTAAGGAATTTCAACTCTTCCAAACGAGATGACTCATCCTATCCAAACAATCGTGTTTGTGTGTTTCAGTGATTACATTCCTGATTTGGTCTCCTGATTTCTGGTTCATAACTAAGGAAGGAGTGTGTTGCTTAGCTCCTCATTATTTTAAGTGGTCCGAGAATGGTTCTTAAAAAGAGTTTTTTGTTTTGTTTTTTTTTAAAAGACAACCAACAACCAAAAGTGAAATTGGCAATTATTGTCATTAGTGTATGTAGCTGCCCACTGCAACATCCATATTGGTCCTAAATTTAATGTCATAGCTGAATCTTCTAGGAGCAATGATACTCAAGGGTTTTGTAACGTTTTCCTTCTTTCTTTCTTTTAAATTGAATTTGTTGCTGATTCACGGATACATTAAGTATCTTGTAAAATCCCAGTGAGAAGATAATTATGATTTCTTGTTTCTAGAGACATTGAATAAAAGAAAAATCGGAGCATAGGTATCTTAACATTTTGTATTAACAAGCAAACTAACATTATAAAAACACAAAGCTTTCTGAATTCAAAACTATAAAGACTCTATATAACTAATGATCCATTTTACTAGATAAGAATAAAAAGACCTTAAAAATAAAAGATTCCTATGGCCATACTATAAAGTAACCTAGGATTTACAGGACTTAAAATAATTATTCATGCTTAGAGTAAATTTTACAGCTTTTATGTGCTTTGTACAGGAAAAGTTATTTATTTCTGAAATATAAAATTGGGATGGAAGCTTTCACTGGTGCATTTCTTTTGTGATCTAGGGGACAAGTCTGCTTCCCATGCAGTAAATTACGGTGGTAAGTACTGGGATTTATTCAACTCAGCTATGTAAAATACACCAAACACCCTTTTCCAAACGGGACTGAGAGGCAGCAAAATAGCCATAATCAATGTGTTCTGCTCCCTAGAGTAAAATAGCCATGAGACTGAAAAAGAAGTTTTTCTCTTCCAACTCTGAGAAAAGACAGGTTTGCCCTAAGTGTTTTCTATAAGGCTCTGAATGCATTTACCTAAGGTCATTTTGGGCTGAGGTCAACTAAAAAAACAATGCCTTTTAAATAAATTGATCATTACTAGAAAAACTGAATGCTTTCCCTGATCTTCAATGAACAGAAACATCCTCTGTGCCCCCTTTATATTATTCCAAGCACAATCATTTCATGGTACTTAAAACTCAGTGTTATAATTGCCTATTTACTTGTCTGTGTCTCTCCTCAGAGAATGGGAGATCATTAAAGGCAGATAATGTGCCTTGTTTATCTTTATTTCACCAGTGCATGGCCTGTGGAAGGCACTTGTCACATATTTATTGGATGGATGGATGGATGGATGGATGGATGGATGGATGAAGGACAGACGGATGAATGAAAGTAAAATCATCCAGGGATATTCTAGGTTTGGGACCCAAATAATATTCATATCTTTTTATAGACATAGCTGCACATATATTTAAACAGTAATAAATAACTCACCCAAAGTGCTTAAAAGACTACATCTAAAAAAACAAGAATTTTCTGAAGTTTCTACTGCCAGAAAAGATGACTTGGAGGCAAGGTGATATAAAACAATAGTTGTACATTCTACTACTAATAATGATAATAATCCACAATTATTGGTGGTCTTCCATCCATGGGTAGAGTATTAACTGTTTCTCATGCATTTCTGTCTCACAACTCTTATCTACCTACTTACTAAGGGGGAAACTGAGGCAACAGGGCAACTAGAAATCACAGACTGAGTAGAAGAGCTAGGGCTTGGATTCAGATACACGAGTAGAGGGTTTGTGTGCTTCATCACTAGGCTTGGATTCAGATACACGAATAGAGGGTTTGTGTGCTTCATCACTAGGCTATCTACCTCTCTTTAGGTAGAGAGACTCAGCGGGAAATATTACCAAATATTACAAAATTTGACCTACAGCACATTTGCTGGGTGTGAGCCTAAATTACTGGTAATGAAAAAATGAGTAATTTTGGAAAAGAAGAAAGCATCCAGTTCAAATATTTTCATGAACTGGAAAATGAATTTCTTGAAATACCATGAAATTACTTGATATTACTCTGTAGCAACATAAATCTAGAGAATAGATTTGTCCAAGAGTCTTTATAGATTATAATCACTATGCAAAGACAGAGAACATTTTAGACCAGGGATGGCATATCGCTTCCAATTTTTCTGCCAAAGTGGTAACTTCCTACAGATGAATGCTGAGGTTAATCTGGAGAATCCCTACAGTCAATTAACCCTTACCTGTCATGAATGCCCGAGAGCCCTGCCACTGAGCATGAGCAATCCATGTTTGTTAGGTGTATTGTGGAGATACATTTCCAGCACAGTGGTTCTTTTCTCAGGTTCTACATCAGAATACCCTGTGGAGCTTTTGGAAATTACACATACCAGGGAAAGACAATCCTTGACTCCATAAGCTTACAGTATGAGGAGAAAAAGCTGTACAAGCAGATTGTAATGCATAGCTGAAAACACAAAATAGCTTCCATGTCTTCATGGATTAGGTAACCACCTCAAGAGTAAAGATGTGAAAATACTTCTGGTAGAATTCATCCACGTCTATGCATGAAATACTGTCACAGGTAACCATGCGATATGTCATTTGATAAAAGTATTGGGAGTATGCATATGTTGTATATAAGATTTTAAATTTTTAAGCATATAAATTATTAGCAAATGAAAAAATAAAAGCAAGATAGGAAAAAAGTGAGCCAGGACATATGGCTCCTATATGGTTGTTGTGACCAACTGGCAATGGCCTCAAAAGCTTTCTGGAACCCCGTTTGTTAGCTGCAATTCAAAGGATAAAAAAAACAATATAATTGGAGGAGTAAACTCTTTATTTTGTATTTCCATTTCAGATAGCAAAAACTCCAATATTTTCTGTAGTGAAACATAAATGGAAGCTCTTCCAATTACTACAGAAGCCCCAAAAGACTTTTAGTTACACAAAAGATGCTTCTGAGAATAAGGAAGGGGAAAAATACTGAAAAATCTTGAGAGTTACTTTTCTTTTTCACCACCACACCAAAATAATAAAGTTCTGAAATATTAACATGTGAAGGGTAATCTCTGAGACCTTTTGCCACCTCCTAAAATGAAGAAAGGTTGCATATATTTTTGTCTTGCTGCTATGAATAATAAGAAGCCATGGGATTCCTTGAAGCAGTCCTGGAATAATTACGAAACAGCTGATTAAGTTCAAAGTTAGTATGGAAATCTGTTCTTTTAAAAGTCTTTCATAATCTATCTCTGAAGAGAGATAATTCTATCAAATTTGAATTAATCCATAGATAATGGCAAGACCACCGCCCACTATTATGTGTCTATATATGAGATATGAATATTGCCTGTCTTCTCAGATTTTATGTAAAAATAACTCAGGGCCAGATTATAGAAGGGATTAACTGTAAACAATACGAGTCATGACAATTACCCTCAGAAAAAGATTAATCAATTTCAAGCACATAACTTGACCTAACAATAATAGCTTAACCACAGATAATTCTTTGGAGAGTGGATTTTCTAAATGCAGGTCACACAATGATCCCTTCATAGATCCAATAAAACATTTGAAAAATTACCCTATCTGGTATCATTATAAAGTATAATCAGGTCCCAGTATTATCATCACTGCTGAAGCCTATAGTAGAATTAATTGTTCTTCAAGTCAAAAATAGACTCTTTATCAGGAAACCTAAATTAAAGCATTCCAAAAGTTCCCATTTTGAATAGTTAAGCACATTATTAGTAGTTGGGATATAAGCACTTACTCATTTTATCTTTTGTTCATGCCTGTTTTCTATTCTTTCAATTTTGAATCCATGTATGTACCATACACACAGCCTAAGCCACTCAACGCACATGGGGTTTTCTGCATATAAGGATACATTGTTCAAAAGGTGTATGAAATAAGGACAACAAAATAGATTGATACTTTATATAAGAATACCTGAATTAAGGGTTTAAAATTGTTTGGAATTGTGAGAAAATATATATATAAAGCAAATTTAACCATCCCACCATTTTTAAGTGTACACTTCAATAGTGGTATGTATGTTCTTATTGTTCCACAGCCAATCTCCAGAACTCTTTGATCTTGCAAAACTGAAACTCTGTATCCATTAAACAACAACTCCCCATCTCCTCCCCCCAGTCCCAGCCAGTCCCTGGCAATGACATTCTCTTTTCTGTCTATAAAACTGACTTCTCTAGCTACCTCATATAACTGGAATATCGCAGTATTTGCCTTTTTGTGACTGGCTTATTTCACTTAGCATACTGTCCTCAAGGTTCATCCACGTCGTAGCAGGTGTCAGAAATTTCCTTTCTTTTCATGGCTGAATATTATTCTATGGCATGTGTAGACCACAATTTGTTTATCTATTCAATCACTGATGGACTTTTGGGCTGCTTCTTCCTTTGGGCTACTGTGAATAATGCTGCTATGAACATGGGTGTACAAATATTTCTTTGAGACCCTTCTTTCAATTCTTGTAGGTATAGACCCAGAAGTGGAATTGCTGAATCATATGGTAGTTCTACTTTTAATTTTTTGAGGACCCACCATACTGTTTTTCACAGTGACTGCACCATTTTACATTCCCACTAAAAATGCACAGGGTTCCAATTTCTCTATGTCCAGGTTTTAAATGTTTTTTTATGAATTAGGTTTTACCTAGCAACTTTTAACTAGCAACTAGCAACTTTAAATCTAACGTTTTTAAATGAAAAGAAGACATCCAAATGGCCAACAGACACATGAAAAAGTGCTCAACATCACTCAGCATCAGGGAAATGCAAATCAAAACCACAATGAGATACCATCTCACACCATTCAGAATGGCTAAAATTAACAAATCAGGAAATGACAGATGTTGGCGAGGATGCAGAGAAAGGGGAACCTTCCTACACTGTTGGTGGGAATGCAAGCTGGTGCAGCCACTCTGGAAAACAGTATGGAGTTTCCTCAAAAAGTTGAAAATAGAGCTACCCTATGACCCAGCAATTGCACTACTGGGTATTTACCCCAAAGATACAAATGTAGTGATCCGAAGGGGCACCTGCACCCCAATGTTCATAGCAGCAATGTCCACAATAGCCAAACTAAGGAAAGAGCCTACATGTCCATCAACAGATGAATGGATAAAGAAGATGTGGTATATACACACAATGGAATATTATGCAGCCATCAGAAAATGAGATCTTGCCATTTGCAATGATGTGGATGGAACTAGTGGGTATTATGCTAAGCGAAATAAGTCAATCAGAAAAAGACAATTATCATATGATCTCACTGATATGTGGAATTTAAGAAACAAGGCAAAGAATCATAGGGGAAGAGAGGAAAAAATGAAACGAGACAAAACCAGAGAGGAAGACAAACCATAAGAGACTCTTAATCTTAGAAAACAAACTGAGGGTTGCTGGCGTGGTGGGAGTGGGAGGGAAGGGGTGGCTGGTGTCAGATCCTGGGGAGGGTATGTGTTGTGCTGAGCACTGGGTGTTGTGCAAGACTGATGAATCACAGACCTGTACCCCTGAAACAAATAATACATTATATGTTAATTTAAAAATAAAGAAGCCCAGTTATGATTTTTCAAATAATCTATTATACCTGTTGGGGATGAAATCTGAGCTTTTTTCTTTCGAGAGGAGAAAACTGTGAAAGTTGAAGGTGAG
The DNA here is from genome assembly GCF_003265705.2 of Callorhinus ursinus. NCBI lineage: Eukaryota > Metazoa > Chordata > Mammalia > Carnivora > Otariidae > Callorhinus > Callorhinus ursinus. Next base: position 43,952,967 of record NW_027397073.1, read on the forward strand.
GAAAACAAAACTTTCCTAACAACTGGGAGTAACCAGCAAGCCCTACCACCTTCCCCTCAACTTGCCCAAACAGGATGCTTTGTACAAAGTATGTGCTTAGTAAATAATTTCTTTTAAAAAATAAGATAAGATGTTTTAACTTCCCATAGAGTTTTAAAATACAAAGTGAGTTTCAAGATTCCTCAGGGTGAAGGACATACACTTTTAGGTGGTTACTCTACCCTCGTCTGCCTAACAAATGCTCCCTCACTTGGTAACGACCTTATTTGGTTGTTGTGAGAATTAAATGAATAATCCATGTAAATCACTCAGAAATGCCCATTATAAATTTAATAAGTGTTCACTGTGATCATTTTTATAATTATTTGAGTACTGTTAAAAGCAATAGATAAGCAAGAATTATTAAATGCCTAACAACATCTTCATAGTATATTAAACATCGTGTTGAACATTGTCAAAATAAAAATATAATCTCAGCCCTAAAAATATGGAAATGTAGTTTAATTTGAAAAGAAAGAAAGATAAGCACAAAAAAATCCTGTAAAGTATAATGCAAGGCAGGATTAAAATACCTCCTTTTGAAACTCCCTTTAGCATCAAGACTTTGTATTATTCTTGTTCTCATAATACTTCTTTCTAATTTCTTTTTCCTCCACACCTATATAATTTTGACCTCAGTCCCCTAGTCTTCTGTTTTTACCTGTTCTCTCCATTAGTCATTTCACCACCATGAGGATGATCACAGCCTGGATGTCTCTCAATATTGCTGATTCAACTACCTGATGAACAATGAAATACCAGCACCATTTGGAAAGTGGATAAAAACTCAAGGGCCTGTTTCAATTGTTGTTTTTGCTACCACTTGATATAATGCTGTCAAAATCTTTTATTTCTTCTCTCTTATCTGCAGAACAATACCTATAAATCTTAGTCTATGATTTAATAACATTTGTAATCTGGCTTAAAATTAGTTTTTCAGCTTTGTCTTCTTTATATATACTCTAAACTAATAAAAACCAAGCTACATATAATTGTCCTTAAAGAACTTATAATTTTCTTCCTTATGCCTTGTGAATTTAGTTTTCTCATCTCTGAATTTGCCCTTTTATTCATCCCCACCTGTTGAAATCTTATTCAGACACCAAGATGTAGCTAAAACTCTGAGTCTTGCAGCCCAACCAAAAGGAACATCCCTCTGGACCTCACAATTCTTTTTACATAAACTACACCTATTCTGAGGTACCTTGTTTTTAGATATCTGTGACCATGTACTAGGTTGCCAGTCTCTGATGATGACTTCACTGCCTTTGCATCTTAAAATGAATGAATAAATGAATACATAAATAAATGAATGGTTCAGTAAATGAATGAATAGACGAATAAAAGGAATTTTTAAAGGAAAAGTAACTTTGTAATTGTATAGAGTATAAGAGAGTCCAGATTCAGGAAGTCACCCTGAAGACTGCAGCATAATTTCAAGTATAAAGTCCAAGCTGGAACTGCCTCAGCAGACTGAATAAATGATTTAAAACTACTAAAAAGTTATTTCTTACTGTAAAATGTCTGTCTCACATGTTACCTTTATTTTACTCAGCTGCCTTTGCACATTTCATTTCTGAATCTAACTACACAGAAGCTGTCTTAGTCTTCTCAGGCTGCCACAACAAAATACTATAGACTGGGGGGCTTGCTCAAGATTTCTGGCTTTTTCACAGTTCTGGGGGCTAGAAAATGCAAGACCAAAGGCCTGCGGAGATAGGTTCTTGGCGAAAGATCTCTTCCTCGCTTGCAGATGGCCACCTTCTTGCTGTGTTCTCACAAGGTGGAGAGCAAGCATCCTGGTCTTTTTGTGTAAGAGCAGGAATCCCATCATAAGGGCCCCACCCTCATGGTCTCATTGAATGCTAATTACGGCCCAAAGGCTCCATCTCCAAATACCATCGCACTGAAGGTCAGGGCTTCAACTTGTAAATTTGGGGAGACATCCTTCAGTCCATAACAGTGGGGGAGGTAAGGAAATGTTTTGCCTTTCAACCATACCTGTCCAACATCCTGTTAGAGTGGCATTTGGCAAATTACCAAAAAATCTCCGAGAATTCCTAAACAGGTCACACTATAAACTTCTTTATTTTATTTTATTTTATTTATTTGACACAGAGAGAGTGAGCACAAGCCAGTGGGGGCGGGGGGGTGGCAGGCAGAGGGAGAAGCAGGCTCCCTGCTGAGCAGGGAGCCCAATGTGGCGATCAGGACCTGAGCTGAAGGCAGACACCTAACCGACTGAGCCACCCAGGTGCCCCCACACTATAAACTTCTATGACTTTACTCATACAGTAGTGGGGAGAAATATATACATTATATATATTGTGTTATATAATATATCTTATATTATATACAATGTAATACATATATAAAGTTCTGACCAATGGATAATGTACCTACTCTCAGTCAATACTTTAGCTACTACATCTTGAAACTTCCTGTTAAAATCTAAATACTTACCCAAAGTCAGAAGCAGTGTTATCATGAAGCTAAAGACACTTTAGCTACACAACCCCTCACTTGCATGGGTTCCCAGGAGCAATGCATTAACATGGTTGTAGGTTTCTTGAAATTTACAGAAATGAAGTGTTTTTTAATGCTTTTATTTAAAGGTGCCCTATGAAAGTATATATAAGCTTTAAGCTTTATAACATTTAGCTGAGCCTCTGGGAAGGAGGTGTAAGGCAACCACAGAAGACTGGATCAGATTAACTAGTTATCAAAAGGTGTTCTGGGATGGCAAACTCATGTGTGAGGCCAACAAGACAGGATACACAGAGAAACTGTTACTGCATAGGCCCTGCAGTGCTGCGGCCTGGCTCATCCACCCTCAAGCACTCCGGATGGTTCTCCGTAACATTTCACTTAGTTTGTCAAGATCCCGTTTCTTACTGACACTTACTTGGATCTGGTAGCCTAATGAGTGCCCTGCTTCGAGACCCCAATACTAGGTTTCCTCATTTATAACATGAGGATAGAGATAAAACATATTTCTCAGTGCTGTTACAAACATAAAATGATCTAATGTACATAGAACTTCTTTGTAAGCTATTCATTTTACGCCTACTCAAGGCCCTCCATGATCTGGTCCCATATGAATTTTCCAGTCCTATGTTCCACGAGAGCCCTTTTTGTATACTGTGTTCTGACCAAACTAGTCTGCTCTTCCATCTTTGAATTCAGTTTGCATTTTTTGTTAGATCTATAACCATAGCAGAAACTGAAAAACAAGCTCCCTAAGAATTACTTCAAACAAACAATACCTCAGGGTCAGATTATTTTACCTGTTAATTCTCTTAAACTCTTAAGTAACAGAACATTCTCATGCTTTATAAACAGTTGACATCATTTTAAAGGTCTTTTTTAAAAAGCCCAATTTATTTAATGAAGCTAGCCAAAACCAGAGAACAGAAATATGTCGAAGTCTTCTTAAAATAAAAACAAATGAAAAAAAATTTAATTAGGTTAATTTCACCTTTTCCATTACTGCAATGATAACAAAAATACTAATAAGGATCAGTCAGTATCAATCAGTGGTTCATTTAAATCATGTTTCTCAAATTGTGTGGTCTGTGTATCACATGTGTTAGAATCATGGTGGTGGAGGACGGACTTCTAAAAATTCAAATTCTCAGCTTCACCCATATTCCTACTGAATCAAACTCTTCAAGAGTGTTAGCATAGAATCTGTGTTTTAGTATTTGTGCCAGCTGATTTTTAGGTAAACCAAAGAAAAAATATGACATTGGTATGATCTGTCATAACCACATAGCATTTGTATCAAGTAGGAAAGCAAGAAATTATTAACATCAAGACATCTAGTGACAAAGATTTACCTCGATAAAACCAAAAAGGAAAAAAGAAAACCATACAGGATAGTTGCTGAAAAGATATCAATAAAATTCAACACCTTTCCTATTAAAAAAAAATCATAAAACCAGTAATAGAAGGATGCATCCTCAAAATGATAGAAAATAACCACTTTAATGCAACATTTTTAAACAGAAAAAAAAACATAAACACATTAGCAGCATCCTTATTAATGGACTAAACAAAAATACCAGAAACCTCCTACATCGCTTCACATAGCTTAGAGGTTCTGATGTAGACATTAAAACATGGCATATAAAAGAAACTTTATTACTGGGAAACATAATTACAACTATTTTCAGAAACTATTAACTCATCCATTGAAAACCCATATACTGAAAAATTTATAATTAAAGTAAGAATGTAATAGAGTCTATATAAAAAAGGCCTATATACCCAAAATAACCAGTGAGAATATTCATTTACTTATTCAATAAACATTAATGGAACACCGAGAAAATCACTGAACAATTGATGAATCACTGAAGAATATAATGAATATAAAAACAAAACAAAATTTATAGAAATAATAAAGGAAACAACAAGGTTTAAAAGCAAATGAAACCGATAAATCCCAGGAAAGAAGAAAGAGAAATGATGGTTTAAGAGCATGTGCTCTGGGGCAGAGAGATGTCAGCTCACATCTTGGCTGGGTGACCTTGAACTGATGCTCAACCTCCCTGAGCCAAAGACAGCCCTGGCTCAGCAGATTCCCACCTCCACAGCAAATGCAGGTTAGATTGTTTCAACCTGTCCTCTGTCTTAGAACATTTGGGTTGTTTATGATGTTTTTGACAAATAAAGCTTTTAAATTTTTAATTAGCCAGATCTCTAAATCGTTTTTATGTGTTTGCCTCTTGGCATTACTTTCCATCTCTCTCCTTGGAATCTTCTTTTTGGCTCCCTTCCTCGGGTATTTTCTTTTGTCTGGGATGAAAAATCTTTATTTGTCCATTCACTCTTTCTCAAGAGAGGCTTTTCAACCCCTTTTCTTCTAATAGAGATATCCGTCTGCATTTTGTCAAATTAAAAGGCATCCTTTTTTTAGTATTGTGCTACCCTATGGAAAGTTCAGGTTGAATTAGAAACTAAAAGACATACAAGTTCTGCTTTGAGAAGTGTTTATCAATGTCAAACTTTCTCTTTTTCTCATGCACACACACACACACGCACGCACGCTTTACTCCTAGGCTTATTTTTCTGGGCTTATTTTTCTCATCTATTTATGTTATACCAGTATACACTACGAATCTTATAAGATAGCTCAGATCATTTTCAGAGCAAGACTACAAAATAAATAATAATATCAGAATATTCTGCCTAGAGAGAAGTGAGAAGCAATGCTAGCTATATTCCCAAGGGAATAACCTTGAAGCATTTCATTACCACATAACTGTTGATCAAGACACCGAGGAGCTTACTAGAAATCAGGACCAGGTTGATAGTGGGGATACTACCTGCACAGGTATTTCCCTGACCTTTTTCTACCCTCCTATTATCTTGCAGTCTTCAGAAGACTTGGGTTGAAATCCTTTTGAGACTAACTTTTATGGTCTTTTTTTACATTCATATTCTTTCATTTCTTATGCAAAGCTAGCATTTATTTACAATTATCTAATTATGCTTCCTTATGGTTGACTTTTTGGTAGGAGAATATTAATTCCTCAGTCTGTTGCTATGATTATTAGTATCATCCTTAGCCACTATGATTGGTGTGTTCTCATTATAGTAGGAGTTCATGTGGGGGAAAACCTGGACCACCACCAACCTCGTGAGGGCAGTCATCCAGAAAGAGTCCATAAATAAATTGGGAATAACCATCGCAAGTGTGTATTTGTTTCATTGTGCATTCTGTTATCTGGAAGGGTCTTCTTGTTACAGCCCCTGAGCCTTGCATACGAGCAAGGCATCTGTGATTTGGAAAAGGGGACTAGGAGAGATTTTGGCCTGCTCAGACCTTCCTGGGCTCCTCAGACCAGCTGTGACAGCCCGCGTGTCTCCAGGGAACTGAGGGAGGCAAGGAGAGCTCAGCCAAGGACGCCCATCTGTTCCAGCCCAGTTTATCATCCCTGAGCTAAGTGAGCTCTTTTATTAAGCTAAATCCAACACTGGGATCTAAGTAAATTGCAAATGCATGGTACTGGAGCAAGTGCATACAACCCAGTGAACCAGAGCAGTCTGAGACGCTGGGCAACTCCTGTGTCTGTCCCCACAATACACACTCAAAATTCTCACCCCTGGTTCAAGGTTGTTACTTCCCTGTTGCACAGCCAATGACTTCTACGGAAACCAGTGAGGCTTTTGGATAAGACTCTCAACTTCCCATGCTTCTGGATGGGAATTGGGCAGCTCTGGTTTCAAGTTCCAGCTCAGCCACTTACTAGCTCCGTGGCCTTAGGCAAGTCACTTAACCTCTCTGGGCTGGCTCCCTCCCTCGTGGGGTGTGGTGACACTTAGAACTGCTAGCACAGGGACCTAGTTTGGCACAGGGTCTGACACTTGAGCACTTACTAGCTCCAGGCTAATATAGTCATCACCCACAGCAGCATCTGTCCTCCTACTCTGCCCCTCCTGACTCAGATAATGAGAGGCCTCTGGGGAAAGTTCTGCCCTTGGGGAACTCATCCTGGTCCATCTCCATGACCTTCAATCGTCAGTGAGCTCCCAGGTCTCAGGTCCCTCTTTCCACGACCCTCCCTTTCAGACTTAGAAACCTGTATGTACTCAGCTTCCTATCAGAAAGCATGAATAGAAAACAAAACAACAAAAAACTTACTGATGCTTTTTCCAGTCACTGTCACCTTTCTCCCGTTCCAGCTGAGCCACCCAAAACAGTCATTCAAGGATGCCTCACGGTCTCCACTCCCTTCACGTTCTTTTCCCTGCAACCCGCTCTGGCTTCCACTGCCACCACCCCGCTCAGATTGTCCTAAGGTCACTATAGCCTGACAAGTGACCAAATGCCGTCCTTGTTTGAACTGACTTTTCTCTCCACAATGATCTCTCCCTCCACATTTTGTCAGTCTGGATGTTCTCCTCTATCTCAGGTCCCTTTATTACGGCAATTGTTAGGGGACTCCTGGACACAGCCCTTAAATGTGATGTGGGTCTAGCCCTCAGCATCCCTCTTCACTTCTGTCTCACATACTCCCCGGGCAACTTCACCCACACTTGAAGCATCAAACTGTCCACCGCTGCCTGCCTCCCACTCCAAAACGGAAATGTCCTCAGATGCTGTCCTGGTGGCTTTTCTCAACAGCAAAGCAGCAATGTCCGCTGTTGTCCAATAAACACTCGCACTGTGGGTAGCCTTGTCATCCCTCCTCAATGTGCTGCTTCTGTTCAAGTTTCTCTTGCTGTGTGATATGCCACCACTTAGGAGAAGATTTGCTCTAATTAAGTCTTACCCATCAACCCCTCGGATCTCAGCTCCAACATCCTTTCCTTAATGAAGGCTTCTCTGTACTCTAGCCTCACTCAGAGTTCTATACTCTCATTAACAGGCATGCGCGTGTGTGTGCATGCACACACACACACACACACAAATGTGTTCCTTCTCTTCCTTAGCAATTTACACTGAATGGGGTGATTAATTAATAAAAATCTCTCCAAATAGAGTTATGTAATTGAAGGCAAAAATCATGTCTGTTTTCACCAGTATAGTCTAGTCTCTTAACATGGTCTGGAACAAATTTGCTCAGACATAATAAAGGATCATGGATTCAGCGCTGGGTTCAAAGAATCATCCCAGATGCATGTATCATGCTCACTCATGATATCCTATTAGCTACTAAGTAAGTCCTACTAATTTTATTCCCTAAATATTTCTCAAAATCTCTCTTATCTTTCCTGGTCCCTTTTCAAACACTTACTTAAAGTTCAGATGACTTCTCATCAATTTGGCAACAACCTCTTCATGATGTAAGTGTGGTATGTCATTACACAGATTCTGCATCCTAACTGCTCATGTTTATACCCTGGTTCGGTCATGTTCAAGCCATGTGACCCAGGGCAAGTCACTCTACCTCTCAGGGCCTCCATTTCATTGTCTATGAGACAAAATCAATAATGAAACTGACCTCACATAATTGTTGTGAGGATTAAGTATTACACGGTAAGCTCTCCAAAGAGTGCCTTGCCCATAGTAAACAGTAAGTTCCAGCTCTCGTCTTCATTACTATTTCTGCTTGGGGTGTGGTTATTTCCAGAATAACGTCGACAAGCTACTAGAAACTCTAAAATGCAAATCCTGGAAGATGCCAATACTTGAACATCCTCTAAAGGTTTCCCATTGCCTAAGGATGAGTTTGTGTGTAGAAGGCTATACAGAATCCAATATTTAGATGTTTTTGCTCACAATATCACCTCTATCTGGAATTATTTTCTCTCTTTGTCCATCTGGTAAAGTCCTTCTTAATTTTTTAAATTAGCTTAGGCATCTCCTCCCTCTATTTGGTATCTTTCTTCCCTCCACAAATAGCCTATGGTCTTTCTTTCTTCCATATAATACTAAGCATAATCGTTTTGGAGTGATTTGCTGGCTTGGGCACACCTTTTACTAGCTGTGAATTCCTTGAGGTCAGATATTGTATATAGTCAGATGTATGCATCCAAATTTTAAATATGTCTGTCATATAAATAGAGTTCTTTAAATATTTGCTAATTGAATGAATGACTATTCACTGTCAGCATTAAATATATTGTTTTTGTTAAGGGAATTACTATACATGTATATATATAGTATATATATATCATATATATATATCATTTTCTACACTTGAAATCAAAGTAACAGATCACTACTTTAGGACAATGAATAGAGTACTCACTCTAAGCAGGGAGCTAGGCACATTCAGCCCATGAGAAATTTCTAAAGTTTGCTTTTTCTTTCCTCTTTTCATTGTCATTTTTCTTTTATTAAAAAAAAAAAACCTGCAAGCACCCTTTCTCTCTCTCACTACATACCTCTCTTTTAAATTCTCACTTATTCTGATCTGTTCACCTCCATGGTCAAGAGACTGGTTGTGGGTAACAAAGAATGCCTTTTTAGATTATCTCCAGGTGAGCGCTTAATGTTGGAGTCTGAGAAGAAAAGAAGCAACTAGGAAGTGCTGAGCTCTTGTATTAAATATTTTCATAAAACTTTCACATTCCACAAGTACATTGTTCCTCATGTATCATAATCCATATTCATGAAATTTCCTTCAATGAATATCATGTAGTAGAGTATGATAAAGATATGACATCTTTATTTGTATTTACAATAAATGTATACCTTTTTCTAACAAGATATTAGTGAAAGTTAGTGAGAGATATTAAATTATGCTATATTTCTTTTCTTTCTTTTTTTTTCACTTGGAGCTACTTATTTCACTGATGTTTACCCACTTACCCACAGAAGCCTGATGTGGAAAATAACAATAAAAAGCAATATTCAGATTTAAGCAGTGGGATAAGACACAAGCTTTCCATTTTGTCATATCGACAATAGATGATACAACCAAAACACCATCTCCCCATCTAGATTAGAGCTTACCTGAGTGAAAACAAAGTAATAACAAGAAAATAAGAAGCCCCTTGAGTGTGAACTTAGAATCCTAACCTATAAAGTGATAGCACTAGAATTATTTATGTCCCTGACTTTCAACAATTTTTCTTGCTCTTTCTCACTTGCTTTACAGATTGAAGCAGTGCATTAATGATTTCATTTGTCAGCCCCTATTGTTGCTAATCTTTTTGATCCATTTTCCTCTATTCTGAGTTCTCAGCGCATTATTTTCTTACTTTTATATTTTTATATTTTATTGATGTGCTGCGTTAGAATTTCCATGAAATGTTGCTTTTTTAACTTTTATTTTATTCACTTGATTTCTTTCTCATGGAACAGGAGTTTTTACATTTAGGCATTTACACAGACTATAAGGCTATCACTTGCACACAATCTACAAATGGGAACTCCTTTAAGGAAATCTGGTGAAACGATAAATACGTGGTCTTCGAAATGAGGCAGATATGGATTTGAATCCTCATTCCATCTTTTATTATCGGGAGGAAAACAGATACTTAATCAGCCAAGCTTCAATTTCCTTATCTTTAAAATATAGATAATAACACCTACATTGCAATTTTCTTTTGAGGTGAAAATCCAAAATGCCAACTACCTTCCACATACAAATGGAAGGGACTATTACTATTGCCACGTCTACTATTTTATTACCTCTATGATGACAGCATTCTATGTGGCTCTAACTGTAAAAGGTGATATCTTAAGGCTTCTAGAGGAAAACAAAGGATATTTTCATGCCCTGAGGTAGGAAAAGACACTAAATTAAGGAAAAGACTGATGTATTAGGCTTTAATAAAATTAAAATTAAAAACTTGTATTCATAAAAAAAATTAAGAGACTGGAAACTTAGGGCTCCATACCCATATTACAAATTTTGACACTATTAAGGAAACAGATACACAAGCTAATAGAAAAATTGGCAAAAGACCTCAGAGAAAAGGATAACCAAATGGTCAACAAACATATGACAAAGTGGCCAATCTCATTTGTCACAAGGCAAATGCAAATTCAAGCCACAATGAGATACCACTACACCAAAGTGACTTAAATTAAAAGACTGATGGAAAGAAGTATTTAGGATAATGAACAACTGGAATCCTCACAGACTGCCGATAGGAGTGTAAATTAGTCCAATCACTTTGGGAAACTGGAAGTATCTATCAAAATCAAAACATACACATCTCCAATGATCCAGCAATCTCTCTCCTACAAGGGCACTGAAAGACTTGCCCAAGAATGTTCAAGGTTGTGTTATTTATAAAAGCTCCAAACTAGAAAACCCCACATGTTCGTTAGTACTTAAATTGTGTAAAATAAGATGTGCTATCTTTACAATGAAATGCTATTCAGAAGTAAAAATTGATGAATCACTGTTACACACCTCCACATGAGCTTGGGTATGAGAATCACAAATAAAATATTGAGCAAAAAAGCCAGATGCAAAAGAATATAACTGATGATTCCTTTCATAAAAAGTCCAAAAACAGGCAAAAACTAAGCTATGATATTTAAAGTCAGGATGGTGGTTACCTTTGGGTAAGGAGAGAATGATGATTGAAAAGGACAACAAAGGGAGGCTTTGGGGTGCTGAGAATGTTCTTTTAGTGCTTGATTGGGTCATGGTTAATTTGTTTCCTCAGGGTTTTTTCTTTGTTAAGTGGATTGCTTCATCAAGATTTCTGCCCAAAGATAAGTTGTGTTTTGAGAGGAGTGAGAACAAGTGTAATTTTGGAAGTGAAAATTAAAATAATCTCAGTCACTTAAAAAAAAAAAAACACATAACACTCTTTGTTGATTTTACCAAATCCCTTAAGTCTATGGGGAGAAAAACAAACACCTAGATGACAAAGTCCCAGCAATGGGCAAGACATGAATTTGTGTCAACTAATCACCTTTATAAGCAGCATCTCATTTCTTTAAAAACATCAGTAAACAGTTTGATAACTCTTATGGACACTGAAGCAGTAGTATTGGGTCTTTTAATGATGTCTTTAACCAACTTGCATTTTAGCTTTATAAAGTCTGATTAATTAAGGAATGTATAAGGAACACCTAAGAAATACCATTTCAAAACCTTGACTGTGTGTGCTGAGGTCTGTTGTTGAGGATATTGCTCACTAATTTACTCTGTTCTCACAAGACTATTGTATTCCGTAATAGAAATTTATTTTAAAGGTTAGTGCCAGGAAATGATTTGTTCCCTATAAAAAGCTAATGTGTTTTCATCGATGTAAATTAAATGAATGCCTAACTGTCCCTTTCCTTTGACCATTAGGATAAATAGAGCCAAAGGGACGTACTTCTTTCATATCAACTTTCCTGACTGTTCACTACTTTCTATTCTGATTTCTGTTCTTCTGTTCCTGATATTACTTTAATTTTACTGTTTATATTTTGTGTAAGTTGCCTCCTACGTGAAAATAAGAAAATTTTAAAAACATATTTTCAGACAAATAAATATATAAACACTTTTGCTACTAACATTTGGTACAAAAGAAAAAAATGTGTTGTCTTTAATAGAAAATCCTCTGTAATGAATACCCATATAAAAAACAATAATACAGTAAATCCCAAGGAAATGCAGCAGACTATAAAAGCTATCAGTTCAGAAACTAAAGTCCTCACAGGCACATTGAAGTTCATGAAGAAATAGAGACATTTGACCTGGGATCTCGGCTTTCTATGAAGCTGATAAACAAGAAAGATTTAATGTGACACTGAATTGATCTCTTTGCACTTTCAACTCTGTCCCTAATTATTGCATGAAAGATATGAAATATTGTTCCATGTTAACAAAATACATGTTTCAAAAAATAGACATTTAAGAAATAGTTTAGCATATAGTAAAATTTAAATAAATGTTAATTATTACTAAAACTATGAAAATTATAACTATCATCACAATCGATAATCCAATGGGAGAAGTATTTTTTGTTAGGATAACCATCCAAATACAACTAAAATCACTCTGCATGGACAGTTGCCTGTTCCACCAATGGGTAAACACAGGTCAAAAATATGTTTTGTCTTTGTCTCTCACAACTACAGTAGATCAGAGTAGGCGGTTGAAGGGAATGTTGATCAAAACAATGGCGCTAAAGAAGAAAAAAAATAAACAAGTTTAAATCAAATCTGTGCCACCTCATCTGGGTGATGTTGAATAAGTAAATCATCTAAAATGAAGCCATTCATTTCCATCTGTAGGGTTTGTAGGACAATTCCATATGATTAGAAGAAGAAGTGATTATTCACATATATTTAAGGTGCCAGTAAGAGGATAGAAATATCATTGGCCAAAGTATCAGTTAGATGCCAAACGCTGCTTTACAAATGCCAAGACCAGGGAACTAAAACTGCTACACACATGGAGGGAAAGGCAAATAAAACAGTCCCAGGTGAGGCAGAACCTTGTCTGCAGAGTTTAATGATCCAAAACTTGCAGGTAACGTTTATGCTGCTTGCGCTTTGGTAATTTCTTACTTGACCCTCAGTCTTTTCTGACCCATTAATTGTCCTTGTTATCCACCCTGTTTTGCCTATCAGATTATGGACTTGACCTGTCAACTGCTTATGGAAAGCCGACATAAGCCGCTTGGGTTTTATTCATTCAACAGATATTTATTGAGTATGTAATATACCTCTGGCAGCATTCTAGATTCTGGGTGTAAAGCCAAGAACAAAACAAAATTGTTTTCATATAGATTGTACAATTCAAGAGGAGGGATTTAATAATGAAAACACTTCACTCACACAAAACCAAGGCTGATTGCGATAACAAACCAATTTAAGAAATGTGAATAAATAGCACAACAATATCTAAATACAATTAGATTCTAAACAAGTGGATTCATTATAGTTGAATGTGGAGGAATCACTGAAGCCTGTTTCAATAGATGCGAAAATAAAATGCTATCATAATAAAGCATGACAGATTGTATATTCCAAAGATGACTGCCTCAATCTGTACTTCACGTACTTCTTAGAGTGACATTGATCCTTGAATCTGGATATATCTGTGACTGTCTTAACCAACAGAATGTGGTGGGAAGATTTCTGTGAGACTTCCAGTAATGGCAGGGAAAAAAGCTGGGTCACAAAGCAAGCCCCGTCCCCAGTAGAGAGTCATTCCATGGCTCATTCTCCTCACATACAATTGTTTGCCCTGAAGAGTCATTATTCAGTCACTCCAGTGCAGGAATTGTTGTTAAACTTGGTTTGGATCACTGTGACACTGGTTTTTGTTAAGTCAGCATCACCAAGTAGCTGTGGCCTTGATTGCCACACGGAGCATAACCTAGGACCACTCGGCCATCAGGAGGAGTGCACGATCGATCAGTCAGATGGAAAGAAGGTTGTGTTTGTGCATCTTCATTTTGGGGAGCCTCCACTGATGGCATCAGATCCAGGAGAGTATGTCAAGACCTGCCATGTTTACCCGAGTGTATTTTTATTGCACATGAACAGATAAGACAAATTCGGCATGAGGTCAGATGTTAGGTGCAGCTGCTGCTTGAATCAGGCAGCAATGCTGAATCTAAAGGACAAAGAGACTTCATCATCCCCTGCTCTCCATACCTTCTGGGGTCTAAGTTGTTCCCTCCCTGGGTCCCAGGGGGATTTGATCTCCCTCCACCACTACAAAATTAGTACATTCAATCCTAATAACTATAAGTTTACCTTTTCTCTAATTACCCTCTATTCATTCCTGGGATTTTTTTTCTCCTGATCATTACGTGGGAAACAGCCAAGATGAGATGATCCCTTTCTGGGGATAGACTCTTCGGGCTCTTACTGAGGTGTGTGGACAGGAGGAGGTAGTGGTATTAGAGAAAGAAATTCTTTCAATGTTCAATAATACCCAAAGTCTGTAGATAGTAGGGAGCATGAAATGCTCATCAAATACTTTGACCATTGTCCCATTGCTGGGTGGCCTTTGTGATAAAAGAAACATCACTGACACATTGTATAAGGTCCAGAAAACAAAAAAAAAAAAATATGACACAAATTAGTTTCAGTGGCCCAAATGGCATGGATGGACCACGACACCATAGCTTGAAAAACTGTCAAAACCACTGTGGCATCATTAGTGGCCTCACAGAGGTGAGGGAGATGAAAAGGCCAGGGTATGCAATCTTCCAGGAGCAGAAAGAGTCCACAACTTCTGCAATGTGTCCTTCTTCATCATGAAATAAATGAGTTGTCTACTGGCAGGAGCCACAAACCTGGCATGCAGTGGAAGCTTCTGTATCAGACCTAGAACCCCAGTACCTGATAGTGATGTGTGTGAAAACCAGCAGTCTACCATCCATTAGAGAGGCAAAACAGATTTGGAGCTCTCCCATAAAAGTTCTGTTCCCAGAGAATTGTCGCTATGTGATCTGTCTTGCAGTTCTCTAGAAAAGCTTTATTCTCAGAGCCTGTCTTTATTTGACTTGACTCAGGGTTCACGAACAGCCCTATCCTCAAAGCATTTGTCAAAAACAATCAGTGACAATTGTTTAACATCACAGCTTCCTGAGGCAATAATACCAGTTGGAGCTAACAAGCACTGACTAAATAACTTAAGAGAACAGCTGAGAAATGTGATGTCTGTAGAGGATTTTGACAAGCTTCAGTATGTTCCCTGGGATCTAGAAGGCCATACACAGGTTCAAGGCTTTTCACATGCCCAGGAAGGACCTAAGAAGGTCATATTCTCTCACTTCTGGATGACTTTGAGTTTCTTCACAAGCAGGTAGTGAAGGCTAAGACAGATTTTAAACTACCTGTTGGAGCATTGAAGCCTTCCCACTAAAACAAACACAAAACCTTTTAGCAAAGACTGGGAGACTTTGTGGCTCAAGACATTTAAGGAAATCTCCATCTAATCATTAGCTTACCACTAAGCTAACTGGGAAAAAGAATTCAGTGGCTACCCATAATAAAGAATGTACATTTTATAATGACAAACATGTTAATCAATCAAGTAGGCATAACAATCAAAACATATATGCATCAATCGAAAATGTTTCAAAATATATAATGCAAAACCTGACAAAATTGAAGGATGAAATAGGCAAATCAACATTAAGAGTTGGAGACTTCAATATCCCACTTTCAATAATGGATACAAGAAATGGGCATATCATTAAGATAGTCACAAGACTTAAACAACACAATAAACCAGTTAGACTTAATAATAGATATCTATAGAACATTCTGCCCAGCAATAGCAGAGTACACATTCTTTTCAAATGCACATGGAACATTCTTCAGGATAGACCATATGTTAGGCTATAAAACAAGCCTCAAATTTTAAAAGATAAAGTCAGCTAAAGTATATTCTCTGATCACAATGAAGTGAAATGAATTAATAATGGAAGAAAATTGGGAAAATGCACAAATATGTGGAAATAACATGCTAATAAACAACCAATGGGTCAAAATAAAAATCACAGGAAAACTTACAGAATACATTGAGATAAATAAAAATGAATACCAAATGTTAGAGGATATATACCAAAGCTCATGTGATGCAGCTAAAACAGGATTTACAGGGGAAATTTATACCTATGAAAGTCTCTACTTAAAAAACAAGTAATAACTCAAAACAATAACCTAAACTTACACCTAACAAATTCGAAAGAAAAAAGCACAAACATATCCCAAATCAAGTAGAGGAAGGAAAAATAAAGGATACTGTGGAAATAAATGAAATAAAGAATAGAAAAAAAAAACAATAGAGAAAATCAACAGAACAAAATTTTGTTCTTTGAAAAATTCACCAAAATTGACATTTAGCTAGACCACAAAAAAGAGAGAAGACACAAATTATTAAAATCAAAAAAGAAATTCTCAACAAAATACTGTACAATTAAATCAACCCATTTATAAACAAATTATGTACCATGAACGAGTGGGTTTTACACTAAAATTCTGCAATTATTCAAGTATTTGATAATTAATTAATGCAATATACCATATCAATAGAATAAGGAAAAGACAAAAACCACATGATCATCTCAATAGATGGAGAAAAGGCATTTGACAGAATCAAGCACACTTTCACAATTAAAACTCTCAAACCAGAAGTAGAAACAAACTTCCTTAAAGTGATAAATGATTTCTGTGAAAAATTCAAAACTGACTCCAAAGTTAATAGTGATTGAACGCTTCCACCCTAAGATTAGCAACAAAACAAAGGTGCTCACTTTTACCACTTCTCTTCAACCTTGTAATGGAAGTCTACCCAAGGCAACTGGGTAAGAAAAAGAAATAAAAGGCATTCAGGTTGGAAAAGAAGTGGTAAAAATATTTCTATTTGCAGAAGACACAATCTTGTATATAGAAAATTCTAAGGAATTCACATACACAAAATAAAACTATTAAAACTAATAAATGAGTTCAGCAATGTTGCAAGATATGAGATTAATATACAAAACTTGACTGAATTTTTACAAAATAGCAATGAGAAACCCAAAAATGAAACTAATGACCATTTGCAATAACAACAACAAAAAAATAATTAGGAATAAATTTAACAAATGAGGTTTTGTACATCAATTTGTACATTGATAACTATAAAACAACCCTGAAAAGTAAATGGAAAGATAAACCATGTTCCTAGATTGGAAGACAATGCTGTCGAGAAGACAGTACTCCCTGCATTAATCTACAAAGTCAATGCAATCTCAATTAAAACCCAAGATGACTTTTTGCAGAAATTGACAAACTGATACTAAAATTTGTATGGATGTGCAAAGACCCAGAATAGAAAAAACAATTTTGAAAAAGAAGAACAAAATTGGAAGACTCATACTTCCTGATTTCAAAGTCAGCACAAAGCTACTGTAATAAAAATAGTGTGGTACTGACCTAAGGATGGACATATAGATCAATAGAATAGAATTGGCAGTCCAGAAATCATCACATCTATGGTCAATTGATTACTATAACACTGCCAAGACAATTCAATGACGGGGGGGGCAGGGGGGAAGGGGATTCTCTTTGAACCACTCAAAAATTAAAAAAAAAAATCCATTTCAAATATAGGCCGAAAAATTGAATAAATATTTCTCCAAAGAAGATAAATAAATGGCCAATAAACACATGGTAAGATATTTAACATCATTAGTCATTAGTGAAAAGCGAATCAAAATTACAATAAAAACAAAAGTTTTACAATAAAAACACATACTAGATGGTTAAAATAATGGTGAGTTTGTAAAATGGTGTAGCCATTTTGGAATATAACTTGGCAGTTCCTCAAAATTTTAAACATAGAGTTACCATATGACCCCGTAATTCCTCTCCTCAGTATATAGAATTGAAGGCATGTATCCACATAAACACTTGCACACAGGTGTTTATAGCAGCATTATTCATAACAGACAAAAAGTAGAAACCACCCAAATATGCATCAGCTGATGAACAAATAAGTGAAAATTTGTATATCTATACAACTAAATATTATTTATAAATAAAAAGGAATGAAGTACCAATGTCATGTTACAGTATGAATAAACCTTGAAAACTTTATGCTTAGTGAAAGAAGCCAGACACACAGGCCATATATTACGTGATTCTAACTATATGCATCTTCTATAATAAGCAAATCCATGGAGACAAAAAATAAATTAATGGTTGCCTAAAACTGAGGGAATTGGAGGAAGTGGGAGGAACTGCTAATGGGTATAAGGTTTTATTTGGTGATGACAAAAATGTTCTAAATCAGATAGTTGTGATCATTTCCCGACTTGGTAAATGAACAAAAAAACACTAAATCATACACTTCAAAAGGGTGAATTAGAGTATATAAGTTACATTAATAAAGTTCTTACAAAAAAACAAAACAACCAGTTCCTATATTGCTACTAGGTCATGGTAGAAACTGAGCTTCTAACGATTAGATAGCAGATGACCAAGAGGCCAGAGGTTACCATCATGACTCATCAAATGAAAGGTCAGATAAGCCCAGCAGCACTCCACAGGGCTATATATGGGCCCTCTACCATGTGCTTCCTCTAGTTCAGGGTGGTCTAGCTACTTTCACAGCTGAATGTCTGACCTGTAAGCAACATAGACTAAGACTGCACCCTAGAACCATAACATCCCATGACAAGACCACTCAGCAAGTTGAGGATTATGTTTTTGGATTATGTTTTTACTCAAGTGTTCACTGGAACATCTTTTCCATACTTCCATATCCATTTTTAACTAAATGGGCATGTACAGAAACCATAATCTAACAAAGCATGCTAAATCGGGCTTAGATCACTTTGGAATGAAAGTCTATGTCAACCCACCACACAAGCCACTTTGGACCCACACATGTGCTCACTGAGAGAAGGAGAATCTAGAACAGGGGGAGAATCAATGAAATGATGCATATCAGTAACAGCAGAGTTTCTTAACCTCAGCACTATTGATACTTTTTCTGAATAATTTTTTTGCTATGGGGGCTATTCTGTGCATTGTAGGACATTATGCCAGTAGCACCTCCAGATAATGGCGGGGGAAAATGTTTCCAGACATTGTCAAATCTTCCCTGATTGAGAACCACTGAGTTACAGCAATGGGAACAAGGGCAGCAGTGGGAGTTCTAATTCGTCCAGCGAACCCTCCTCCTTTTTAAGTTTTCCCAGAAATTATGACCAACCAGAACCCTGGAAAAGCTGTGCCTGGATGGGTGTACTTGGCATAAGAAGAAAGTGGATCTGAGCAATACCAGGCATAAGCTCTAGTGGGCACTTTGAGTGTCCCATCCAGATCCCCCTTGCCAACAGGTGCATCACTCTCTCATTGCTGCTGGTGTTATGACTACAACTCAAAGATGCACTCTTCTCTGGAGACTTTCCCTTAGCCAAATGGGAGTTCCCATGTTGGAGAGGCTACACCTCCACACCCCTCTGAGTGGGACTCACTAACGTAATTGGAGCTGCAAACCTTCCTGGTGAAGTCAAACTGAAGCCAGTACCCAGCTGAGGCCACACACTGCAAACATGTTCCTTCTGTCCCGTGCTGATTTCCTCACGCTCTTCCTGAGAGTGTTCAACCAATAAACCTCTTGACCAAGAACCTCCAACTCAAGACTCTGCTTTCTGGGACAAAAACAAGTCTTTCATTCCTATAATGTGCAATATTCAGCTTAGATTTTTTCATTCTTAATACCATTTCATCTTCAGGATAAGAGCTAAATATTATTAGTCCTATATGACAAATGAAGAAAGAACTTGGAGAAGTGTGAGTTGTCCAGAGTTCCACCCTAAAAATGGTAGAACCACCATTTGAATCCAGGTTCATGACTTCTAAGATTATCTTCTTAACCAATACACTAGCCTCTCTTTGAAGGTGAAAGATACAGAAGATCTTTATAGTTTCCTCCTAGATGGGCTCCTCCACTCCTTGCTGGAATGGTTCCAAGGTGTGTAAAGGACTATGAGCTCCCATTTTCTGACTGAGTTCATGCAAGGTTAGTGTTGGAGGTATTCTAATGTCCAGAGCTCCATTCCTCAGTATCAGATGATATGTCCTCAGGCAAGAGGATGGTGTTTCTGAATTCCTGTAAGAATATTCTCTGGTTCTCTAGGGAGGAAAGGGAGTTTGACACTCAATATTAGTTTCTATTTTGAGGAGTAGGAGGAGGAGAATATGGGAAATTGCTTTCAAAGGCCTCTCACAATGGAAAATAAAAAAGTAAACAAGTAGCAGTAAATCGTGTCAACATCTGACTCTACAATCTATTTTACTTAATTATTTTAATAAGAACTTGAAAGCAAAATACATTGTACATAAATCCCCTAGCATTTGAGTGAGAGCCAAGTGAATTATAAACTTAAAAAAATAAGTTTTATGGGAATTAGCTCTAGGCTGTATAGAGGTCTGGGTGTTGATGAATATATTCATTTTATCTAAAGAGCATTGTAATACACTTCTGCTTTGAGAATTTGTGTTTTATTTATGCATTTAAAATAGAGGCCAGTAAACATTATCATGTTACCTTGGTAGCTCTTGTTTTAATTGAAATGCTACCAAGAGATATAACTTCTTTAGATACAAGGGTATTTTGTTCTTGGTGGTGGTCTGTTTGGTTGTGTCCTGTTTTTCACCATTTATGATTTGGTGATTATTTTTAGCATTACGTGGAATACTGTGGAACAGAAAATAATAATCCAGGTCAGTACAGATATTGCCAATTTATTTTGAGGAAGTTTTTTGCTTGTTTGGTTTTGGGGGTTTTTTGTTGTTTGTTTGTTTGTTTGTTTTTTAGCAGCAGTGATTTTCCAGATTTTTCTAGGTTTCCCTGATTTTTTACTAGACAACAGATACTTTTCCTATGGGCTACAACATGGACCAATAAAACTGAATTTGATATAGTATGCATAATCACAGAGTTGGAGAGAAAAGCTTCAGTTTTAAAACAGCCAACTTATACATGGCTGCAGATTTCCCAATTTTCTTCCTACTCCCTCCCTCACTCTTCCTCCCAGTCCCAACACACACTCTTCAGAATCACTGCTGCTGGATGCCACAGTCCCTGCAGTTAATGGCTTTCTTTCTCCATTAGCTGCAGGACTTTTTCGAACCCCCATCAATGAAAAATAAAAACCCTATCAATAGATATTAAGACATGAAAATATCAAAGCGTGAGCTCTTTTTTTACTCAGAAATCCCAATAGTTTAAATGGAAAGGCAAAGAATCAAATCAGAGCTGTAAACGATTTGGAACTTTCACACTAATGCTACATTGTAGAGCATAATTGTGTGGGGAAGGGGGAGGAAAATAGAATGCGAAAGAACTAGTTTAACTTGGGGAAGTTGGTCCAGGAGAATAGGTACCTAAGCAAAGCCACCTGCCCCAATTTATTTCTCCTCACAATTTTTGATTTTTTTTAAACCAGTGCCTCACTTCTCCCCATGCCTAAATCCAAAACTGCATTAATTAATTGGCACCAGTGAACCATCTCCCCCAAATTTTTGTTAACATTTTTAGTGTCTTGAGTCGTGGTCCTATAATTTACTATCTGTGCTCTTTGAGCAAGTTCTTTAAGCAATCTGAACTCCAGTGTCCTCTGTAATAAATTTTTGAACAGATGTGAGATAATAGAGCTAACAAGCCTAACACAGTTCCAGACAAGCTGTAGTGTCTCAGGACATTTTCTCTGTGTGCCTGAAGAGTACATTTGCTTTCAATCATTCACATTTTATTGTATATTAGTTAAATCAGAATGTTTACTTCTCAAATATCTTACTTACTGAAGAAATATGAGTTTTAGTAGAAGTGCTTGAAGTAAGTGTAATGTGCCTCAGAACGGCGAGAAGGTACTAGATAGCTGGAGGACAGAAGAGAGGGGCACTGAGAGGTAGGGAGCTAGGCAGAATGGAGTTACAGATTATAAAAGGGAAATTTTACTTATCTTTTACTTTTCTGAGGCTAGAAAGGGAGAGGAAGTACATCCATATTCCTCCCCTGCTAAAAGACCCCTTGCACCCAGAATCTAATTTGGGCACTTCATTAAAATCACTCCTCAGGGGAGGAGCAAGATGGCAGAGGAGTAGGAGACCTGGATTTTGTCTGGTCCCAGGAATTCAGCTGGATAGGGATCAAACCATTCTGAACACCTACGAACTCAACAGGATATTGAAGAAAAGAATAGCAGCAACTCTCTGAACAGAAAAGCGACCACTTTCTGGAAGCAGGGACCCAACAAATGGCAGATCTGGGGAGACTCCCCTTCATCCCCCAGGAGGAGCGGTGCAGAAGCGCACCACAGGGTTCTGCTCTGTTTGGAGACTCCACACCGAGTCGGGTGCCAGAGACAGAGGAGCTTGGTCACAGGCCGGGTGAGCACGGGGGTGACTGACTGCTTTGCTCTGGGGGCGCACTGAGGAGTGGGGCCCCAAGTTCTCGGCTCCTCCGGGGCGGAGATTGGGAGGCCGCCATTTTCACTCTCGTCCTCTGAAGCTGTATGGAAAGCTTGCAGGGAACAAAAGCTCCCAAGAGGAAACCCGAGCAGATTACTTAGCCCTGACCAGCAAGGGCGCTAGGGGAATACTGCACATAGAATCTATGGCTTTTTTACCATGAATCTTTAGCCTTTCAAAGTGAATTTTTTTTAACTTACTTTTTCTTTTTTTGAGTTTTTCTTTTTCCCTTTTTCAACCAACATCTTATCAATCCCTTTTTTAAAAAATCTTTTTTATTTTTCATTTTTAGAGTCATATCCTATCCCTTCATAATAGTTAACCTTATTTTTGGTATATACATATAAGTTGTTCTCTCTTTAAAATTTTGGGATACAGTTTCTTCTAACAGATCAAAATATACCCTAAATCTCTAGTGTATGGCTTTGTTCTAGTCTCCTGCCTGATCACATTCTCTCCTTTTTTTTTTTTAAATCCTCTTCTTTCTTTTTTCAACCAATTTATTATCAATTCCTTTTATAAAATCTTTTATAATTTTCATCTTTACAGTCATATTCCATTCCTTCATCGTATTTACCCTTATTTTTGTACATATATAAGTTTTTCTTTCTTTAAACTTTGGGAGGCACTTTCTTCTAACAGACCAAAATACACCCAAAATCTAGTGTGTGGCACTGATCTATGCACCAGCCTGATCATATTTGATCATATTCTGTTTTTTTTGTTTTGTTTCATATTTGTTTGTTTGTTTTTATCTTTTTCTTTCTTTTTTTCTTTTTTCTTTCTTTCCCTTTTTTTTCCCCTGGTTTCAGGTCTTTTCTGATTTGTACAGAGTATATTTGCTGGGAATGTTGTTAACCTGTTAGCATTTTGTTCTCTCATTCATCTGTTCTTCTCTGGACAAAATGACAAGACAGAAAAACTCACCTCAACAAAAAGAACAAGAGGCAGTACCGCCGACTGCCAGGGACCTAATCAATACAGACATTAGTAAGACGTCAGAACTAGAGTTCAGAATGATGATTTTAAAGATACTAGCTGGGCTTGAAAAAAGCATGAAAGTTATTAGAGAAACCTTTTCTGGAGAAATAAAAGAACTAAAATCTAACCAAGTCGAAATCAGAAGGTTATTAATGAGGTGCAATAAAAAGTGGAGGCTCTAACTGCTAGGACAAATGAGGCAGAAGAGAGAATTAGTGATATAGAAGACCAAATGATGGAAAATAAAGAAGTTGAGAAAAAGAGATAAACAACTACTGGATCACGAGGGCAGGAGTCAAGAGATAAGCCATACCATAAGACGAAACAACATTAGAACAGTTGGGATCCCAGAAGAAGAAGAAAGAGAGAGGGGCAGAAGGTATACTGGAGCAAATTATAGCAGAGAACTTCCCTAATTTGGGGAAGGAAACAGGCATCAAAATCCAGGAGACACAGAGAACCCCTCTCAAAATCAATAAAAATAGGTCAACACCCCGACATCTAATAGTAAAACTTACGAGTCTCAGAGACAAAAAGAAAATCCTGAAAGCAGCTTGGGAGAAGAGATCTGTAACCTACAATGGTAGAAACATTAGATTGGCAACAGACCTATCCAGAGACCTGGCAGGCCAGAAAGGACTGGCATGATATCTTCAGAGCACTAAATGAGAAAAATATGCAGCCAAGAATACTATATCCAGCCAGGCTGTCATTGAAAATAGAAGGAGAGATAAAAAGCTTCTAGGACAGACAAAAAAATTAGGAATTTCCAATCACGAAACCAGCCCTTCAAGAAATATTGAAAGGGGTCTTCTAAGCAAAGAGAGAGCCTAAAAGTAACATAGACCAGAAAGGAATACAGACAATATACAGTAACAGTCACCTTACAGGCAATACAATGGCACTAAATTCATATTTTTCAATAGTTACCCTGAATGTAAAGGGGCTAAATGCCTCAATCAAAAGACACAGGCTATCAGATTGGATAAAAAACAAGACCCATCGATATGCTGTCTACAAGAGACTCATTTTAGCCCCAAAGACACCCCCAGATTGAAAGTGAGGGGGTGGAAAACGATTTCCCATGCTAATGGACACCAAAAGAAAGCTGGGGTGGCAATCCTTATATCAGACAAATTAAATTTTAAACGAAAGACTGTAATAAGAGATGAGGAAGGACACTATATCCTACTTAAAGGGTCTATCCAACAAGAAGATCTAACAATTGTAAATATCTATGCTCTTATCATGGGAGCAGCCAATTATATAAGGCAATTAATAACAAAAGCAAAGAAACACATTGACAACAACACAATAATAGTGGGGGACTTTAACAACCCCCTCACTGAAATGGACAGATCATCTAAGCAAAAGATCAACAAGGAAATAAAGACAAAATGACACACTGGACCAAATGGACTTCACAGACATATTCAGAACATTCCATCCCAAAGCAACAGAATACACATTCTTCTCTAGTGCCCATGGAACATTCTCCAGAAGCGATCACATCCTAGGTCACAAATCAGGTTTCAACCAGTACCAAAAGATTGGGATTATTCCCTGCATATTTTCAGACCACAATGCTTTGAAACTAGAACTCAATCACAAAACGAAAGTCATAAAGAACTCAAATACATGGAGGCTAAAGAGCATCCTACTAAAGAATGAATGGGTCAGCCAGGAAATTAAAGAACAATTAAAAAAAATTCATGGAAACAAATGAAAATGAAAACACAACTGTTCAAAATCTTTGGGAAGCAGCAAAGGCAGTCCTAAGAGGAAAGTATATAGCAGTACAAGCCTTTCTCAAGAAACAAGAAAGGTCTCAAATACACAACCGAACCCTAAACCTAAAGGAGCTGGAGAAAGAACAGCAAATAAAGCCTAAGCCCAGGAGGAGAAGAGAAATAATAAAGATCAGAGCAGAAATCAATGAAATAGAAACCAAAAGAACAGTAGAACAGATCAACGAAACTAGGCACTGGTTCTCTGAAAGAATTAACAAGATTGATAAATCCCTGGCCAGACTTATCAAAAAGAGAAATGACTCAAATCAATAAAATCATGAATGAAAGAGGAGCAACCACAACCAACACCAAAGCAATACAAACAATTATAAGAACATATTATGAGCAACTATATGCCAGCAAATTAGGTAATCTGAAAGAAATGGATGCATTCCTAGAGATGAATCAACTACCAAAACTGAACCAGGAAGAAATAGAAAACCTCAACAGACCTGTAACCACTAAGGAAATTGAAGCAGTCATCAAAAATCTCCCAACAAACAAGAGCCCAGGGCCAGACGGCTTCCCAGGGGAATTCTACCAAATATTTAATAAAGAATTAATACCTATCATTCTGAAACTGTTCCAAAAAATAGAAATGGAAGGAAAACTTCCAAACTTGTTTTATGAGGCCACCATTTGCTTGATCCCCAAACCAGACAACGACCCCATCAAAAAGAATTACAGACCAACATCCTTGATGAATATGGATGCAAAAATTCTCACCAAAATACTAGTCAATAGGATCCAACAGTACATTAAAAAAGGATTATTCAACATGACCAAGTGGGATTTATCCCTGGGCTGCAAGGTTGGTTCAACATCCGCAAATCAATCAACGTGATACAATATATTAACAAAAGAAAGAACAAGAATCATATGATCCTCTCAATAGATGCAGAGAAAGCATTGGACAAAGTACAGCATCCTTCTTGATCAAAACTCTTCAGAGTATAGGGATAGAGGGTACATACCTCAATATCATAAAAGCCATCTATGAAGAACCTACAGCGAATATCATTCTCAATGGGGAAAAACTGAGAGCTTTCCCCCTAAGGTCAGGAACACGGCATGGATGTCCACTATCACCACTGCTATTTAACATAGTATTAGAAGTCCTAGCCACAGCAACCAGACAACAAAAAGAAATCAAACGCATCCAAATCAGCAAGGAGGAAGTCAAACTCTCACTCCTTGCAGATGATATGATACCTAATGTGGAAAACCCAAAAGACTCCACCCCAAAACTGCTAGAACTCATACAGGAATTCAGTCAAGTGGCAGGATATAAAATCAATGCACAGAAATTAGTGGCATTCCTATACACAAACAACAAGACAGAAGAGAGACAAATTAAGGAGTCGATCCCATTTACAACTGCACCCAAAACCATAAGATACCTAGGAATAATCTAATCAAAGAGGCAAAGGATCTGTACTCAGAAAACTATAAAATACTCATGAAAGAAACTGAGGACGACACAAAGAAATGGAAAAACGTTCCATGCTCATGGATTGGGAGAACAAATATTGTGAAGATGTCAATGCTACCTAGAGCAATCTACACATTCAATGCAATCCCCATCAAAATACCATCCACTTTTTTCAAAGAAATGGAAGAAGGAATCCTAAAATTTGTATGGAACCAGAAAAGACCCCCCAATAGCCAGAGGAATGTTGAAAAAGAAAAGCAAAGCTGGCAGCATCACAATTCCGGACTTCCAGTTCTATTACCAAGCTGTCATCATCAAGACAGTATGGTACCGGCACAAAAACAGACACATAGATCGATGGAACAGAACAGAGAGCCCAGAAATGGACCCCCAGCTCTATGGTCAATTAATCTTCGACAAAGCAGGAAAGAATGTCCAATGGCAAAAAGACAGGCTCTTCAACAAATGGTGTTGGGAAAATTGGACAGCCACGTGCAGAAGAATGAAACTGGACCATTTCCTTACACCACACACAAAAATACACTCCAAATGGTTGAAAGACCTCAATGTGAGACAGGAGTCCATCAAAATCCAAAAGGAGAGCACAGGCAGCAACCTCTTCGACCTCAGCCACAGCAACTTCTTCCTAGAAACATCGCCAAAGGCAAGGGAAGCCAGGGCAAAAATGAACTATTGGGACTTCATCAAGATAAAAATCTTTTGCACAGCAAAAGAAACAGTCCACAAAACCAAAAGACAACCAACAGAATGGGAGAAGATACTTGCAAATGACATATCAGATAAAGGGCTAGTATTCAAAATCTATAAAGAACATCTTAAACTCAACACCCAAAGCACAAATAATCCAATCAAGAAATGGGCAGAAGACATGAACAGATATTTTTCCAAAGAAGACATCCAAATGGCCAGCAGACACATGAAAAATTGCTCAACATCGCT
>NW_027397073.1:43980910-44058551 GCF_003265705.2 Callorhinus ursinus
TATATATACACAATGGAATATTATGCAGCCATCAAAAGGAATGAAATCTTGCCCTTTACAATGACGTGGATGGAACTGGAGGGTATTATGCTGAGTGAAATAAGTCAATCGGAGAAAGACATGTATCATATGATCTCACTGATATGAGGAATTCTTAATCTCCGGAAACAAACTGAGGGTTGCTGGAGTGGTGGGGGTTGGCAGGGATGGGGTGGCTGGGTAATAGACATTGGGGAGGGTATGTGCTATGGTGAGCCCTGTGAATTGTGTAAGACTGTTGAATCACAGACCTGTACCTCTGAAACAAACAATACATTATATGTTAAAAAAAAAAAAGGGAAGAAGAAGAAGATAGCTGGAGGGGAAGAATGAAGGGGGGGGAATTGGAGGGGGAGACGAACCATGAGAGCCTATGGACTCTGAGAAACAAACTGAGGGTTCTAGAGGGGAGGTTGCTGGGGGGATGGGTTAGCCTGGGTATTAAAGAGGGCACCGTCTGCATGGAGCACTGGGTGTTATATGCAAACAATGAATCATGGAATACTACATCAAAAACTAATGATGTAATGTATGGTGATTAACATAACATAATAATAAAAAATAAAATAAAATAAAATCACTCCTCAGGTTACACTTGGGTTCTACAAGTTTCTCTAAGCACCCTGGTAAGAAGTCATCATTTGAGATGTTCTTCTGATGGGAAAAAAAGTTCTTTACAAATATCTGTTTTCCTAATAAAGGTTAGATGCATGTATAACCTGTTCATAATCGAAGACTAATTATAATTAAGAGAGCACCTGATTAAGATCTGTAACTCCAGTGCTGGCACCAATAATGATATTTTCTACATTTCACATGATTCTTAGATTTATTGTACTGTGGAAGAGTACATAGTTTCTATTGATCACTTTCAGATTAGCTTTAATTTGGATTCTCTAGGACTCGTTTCAAAACCATGGATATGTTTGTTTATACTGAATGGCTTCCATCTTGTTTTTGAAATTACTAACTCTACCTTCAGAATTTGAGAATTTCACACTGAGTTTCAAATGTGACCACGAACATGGCTTCAGGAGTATTACAGAAAATGGGAACAAATAACTCTATCAGCCTCACCATTTTAAAACCAAAACTGAATTTAAAAACTGGACCCCATGTCCTTATAACTATCTAATTTGGGGGATAACATTGACTCCCTACATTATTTTCCAAGATGCTGAGCACAGAGATCAGTATTTCTGCTCCACTGCCCATCTCCTCAATCTCAAACCCGTGGAGGTAGGCAAATTCTCATATGACATATTATATAAAATAATCAGTATTTGACAACCGATTTCAATTTATAAATATCTTCTTTGGAATACCTACCTTTTATAAGGTTCTCTACTTTTCTCTTTGTGTGCTGCTGTAAGAATTCGATTTTAGAAAGAATCTTTGACAGTGTTCATGTAATGGTGCAAATTCATTCAGTAATGGTACAAATTTCATGAAGAAAGTGCCAGCAAAACAAGCAAAGTGCTGTCAGTTAGTGTCATTACAGTTATAAGATCCATGAAGTGTAAGTGGGAAAAAATCACTGCACCAAGTCCTGCAGAACACTATCAAGACTGCAGAATAAGGGTGCAATAATGGGTCACAGTCATGGTCAATTGAAACATTTTCTTCCTTTGGGAACAACTGCACATGACATAAATTGAGCACTCTCTTTTTTTTTCAGCTATTAAATGAACTTGAGGAAACCTGGATATTTTAATTGTTTCCTTACAGCACTAAGAACTATGTAAGGAATATGGAAAATAAAAACATTGGGGGATAGTGTAGCAATTCTGATTCTTTCAAAGGTTTTAAAAAATTACTCCATGTAATACACTAAACAGAAAATGATCTTGATGGTGTGGATTCATTTCATTTTTTATTCTCAACAAGATCCTATTTTGAACAGGGTGCTTAGTGGCTTGGCATGCTGCCAATATTTGACAACGTGGCAAACCAAATGGCACTAATAGGTGGAAACTTCCCTCAAATGGGGGGTGGGGGGGAGAAGAGCTCTTATAAGGCCCTTAGTATAAGAGAGAAACATGAGCAGAAAAATAAAAAAGGGCCTCAGGAAAAAAAAACACAACAACAAACTAGTGAAAAATATGGGTATAAATCTTACCAAGGTAAAGAGAATCAGTTCAAAACTTGAGAGCAGCATCAACAGGAAACAGTCGAATGCAGAGCAAATTATTAACACTCAGATTCTACTCTGTTACCTCTTAGTTCTGCTTTATCTACCAACAAAACAGCTCTAGGTGTCTATCATTCAGTCATTCAGTCACCATAGATTTATGTGTTGAACTGTGCTAGGCGCCAAGGATGTAGTGGTAAACAAGAAAAAAGTACAGCAGTGAAAGAAACAGAAATAGGAGATGAGATGGGTTGTTAATGCTTCACTGGGGATGAATACAGGTTGCCATGGTAGACTCTAGGAGTACAAACCCCAGGTTTGGGATGTCAGAGGAAAATCAGCGAATAGTTCAAGCATGTAGAAATACATGTGTAAACATCCAAGAGACAGAGAGAGAGAGAGAGGAAAGGAGTATATTGTGGCCAGGGCTTTAAGTTTGATGAGAGTGGCAGAAGGAAAGGTAAAAGAGACAAGCGGTGAGAAAGTAACATGGAATTCTTCAACTGTAAATCTCAGGAGCCAAATTCAACATAATGTAAACAATAAAAAAGACAGAAACTTATTGATGTTGGGATATCTTAGGCATAAGTTGAACAATCATCCATGGGAAGGGAGGGAGCACATTTGGGTCTTAAACAGCTAGAAGGAGTTTGAATACCATCAAAACTATCTTTAGCTTCATCTCAGCTCTTTCTTCCAGTTGGCTTCATTATTTTCATCGTTTGGCCCAGTAGCAGAAACATGGTTCCAACAGCCCTCCAGTTTTCTACGGAGGCTTCAACTTTCAGAGATTAAAATGGATTCTTTTTCTTAGTTTCAGCTTCAGAATTTTGGGAAAAGTACATTGAAACATTCCTTCCTCATTCCCTTTAGTTCACTCTTCTGCATGTGTGTTACCGTGGGAAAAAATGCACTGTTTCGTGTGTTGAGTCCATGTGACGGACAAGACAGATAAACTCATGCTCTTGTGGAGCTCACATTCTAGTGGGAGAAAAGAGGCAGGAAAGAAGCAAACTAATCCATGAACAATGCAATTTTTAGGTGGTGGTAAGTGTTAGGGAAGAAATAAAATGGAAAGGTGGTGGAGTGATTGACTGAATTAAGGAGGGGGAAATTGGTGAGCATCACCACAGAGGTGAGGTCTGAACAGATCTGAGTTGAGTAAGAGTCAGCCTCTGGGAATATCAAGAGGGGGAGCATTTTGGACAAAGGAAACAGCAAATGCAAAGGTCCAAATAAAGGAGATACATGGCATGTTCAAGGAGCAAAAAGAAGGCCAGCAAAGCCAGGGTAGTGAATGAAGGGAAGGGTGGTAGGTGATTGCTCAAAGACTAGCTCAGGAGCCAGAATGTACACACTTAGGAGGCCTGGTAAAGTCAATTTCATTCTAAGTGAACTGGGAAAACATCTTAGATGACAGGATGAGGAGAGAGAGGAAAAGCAGGAATACCAATTATGAAGCTTTGGCAGTAATTCAGGCAGAAGATGTTGGAGCTTGAACTGTGGTAACATTAGTGGAAATGGAGAGGAGTGGATGGATTTGGGAAAAAATTAGGGAAATAGGGTCAAAAGAGCTTGATGATGGATTAAATGCAAAAGGGTAAGGGAGAGAGAAAATTCTTGTCTATAGCATAACTGAGCAACTGTGTAGGTAGGGCTACCATTTACTAAAATGGAAAATTCCAGAAGATCAGCAGGGTATTTTTTAGGGGGTGGGCTGGGTGGTAGCAGAAGTTGTACTGGGGCTATATTAAGTTGGGTTATATTACACATTCAAGAAAGTCGTTAAAAACTTAGATAGATCCACCCTTGGAACCTAACACTGTGAGTACAGGTTCACATTTTCCTGTACTTCTTAAGTCTAAAACAATAGTAACTATACCTTTTGGGGTAAGGAGGGGCAACTCTTTCCAAAAAAAAAGGTAAAGAATTGGTGGCAAATACACATGCCAAACCCAAATGTATACACATATGTATACACACATATACATATTTATGTATATACTTCACAGACACACACACTTATATTATGGCTATTTATCTTATCTATATCTATGTATCAGTATGTGAATGCCATTTGGACTACAGCAGGCGCATGGCTCACAATGGAAGCAGAAAGGGAAGAAGCATTGACTTCTCCCCTTTCTGCTGGACAGTCCTTTGTCCAGGGACTGAACAAGCCTACATGCCCCTTGTCTGGCAGCCATTCAAGTCAGAAATCCATCCTTAAATCAGAAATTGTCCACAGTGATGGGGGAGAGGGGTATTAGATGAAATAAATATATACTGAACATCTACTATATGCTAAATTGTGTACATATCCTTTTCTACATGATTACAGGTAACCGAATTGAAAAGTTCTGTCCTTCATCATCTTTAAAACATCTCCCCTCATCCAAAGAAAAAAAAAAGAAAAGAAAAAGAGAAGAAAAAAATCACTCTTGCCAAAAAGATGGTTACCATTTCAAATCCTGAGAACTTGTCAGGAATGTCCTACAGAGTCAACCCTTTCTGCCTCATCCACGAAGGACATTTATAATTCTGACAAGACGTCTCTGTCTTTCAGAACATCCCTGCAGGAGGTTGTCAACTTTAAAAAATGGTGCACAAAACAGAAGGGGGCAAAGTAGTTAACGTGCTTGTTTTCATGGACTAAAGTTCATAGAAAAATTCTGGACTCCTCCCCAAATGCCATCGACAACTGGTATGACATGTAATTCATGCTGGCTCCTTTTATTTTCAAGAACATTTCTCGTCCTTAGAAATCTCTCTAATGAATGCTCTTGGGATTGATTATTCTCTCCCCCGGCAATCTCTTTTGCATTTGTGTAATTCAATTAGATGACATATGTTAAGTATCTATATTTGTGCTTACTGCATAATAGTTGTTTAATTGATGGTAGCAAATTGTTAAATGTGTGGTTAGAGTCACTTGCTTAGATTTAAGATTTTTCGGTTTTATAAAAGCTGATTTCCCAATTACAGATTTTACGCCCTGTGTTATCTCATAAATGTTGGAGATTTGTAATTTCTGCCTATTTTGAGTCTATCTATGGTAATCATCATTGCTCTTTCAGAACTTTTCCTGAAACAGCCTGTGGTGGAAACCTATATACATTTCATTTTGCAGGCATTGATCCCCAGTGCCCAGTTCAATGCCATATGAGAGAGAATGCTAAAGTTATCTCTCTACTTGGAAGGAACCAGGAAATGATTGGTTTCTTTCTCTAAACAACTGTATAAACCTTTCTTTGTTTTTTCCTTATAACAAAAATCAGATTTTAATCATATTTTAGAACAGAAACTTGTCATTTCCATTCAAAGGAACTTTTATCAAGGTAAAAATAATAGACTGTCACCATAAGAAACATGGAAAACATAAAACATGAAAAATCTGAAAGTATCATTTACACCACACTTCTTCTGTTTCAGGCTTGCACCAAGTTCTCCTGGCCCCTATGCTTCGGAGTGAACCCAGTGGAGCACCACGGGACATAGCACACTCTGTCTTTTGACAGATGGGTGCCTAAGAAACGTGTACTTTTAACTGTGTTCACATTACAAAGCCATAACTCCTGTTTTGACAGCCAAGTTTTGTAACCGTTCACTTCAGATATCGCATTAGGAATTCATTTTTGACCTGACAGTCTGTGCCAATATTTAGTTTTGCCAAGTTTGGCTTGCTAAATTGGAAACTATATAGAAACTCCATATTACAAGTGACAGTCGTTAACTTGACTAAGAGAATGATTCTAATGTGTGATACGTTTTGCTTATATAAAGATGCACAAAAAATCCTTTTCTAAAATTAGTTAAGACTTTACTTAACAGTAAGATTATATAGTTAATAGCACTATACAGCACATTTACAAGTTGCTAACAGAGTAGGTCTTAAAAGTTCTCACCACAAGGAACACAAATTTGTAACGTGTGGTGATGGATGTAAAGGAGACATAATGTGATCATTTTGCAATACATACAACTATTGAATCCTTATGTTGTACACCCAAAACTAATATGTTATATGTTCATTATATCCCCCCAAAATAATAAGATAATAAATAAAAGGAGATTTGTTTCAGCAAGATTCAGATGTAGAAAGGATTAACAGAGTGTGTGATACACATAGTTCCAAAGTAACAATTCCTTGCAGATATTAAATGACTAGACGATTTAAGTACATTTTTAAGAATTCTTAGATTTGTGCATATTTATAATAGTAAACACATTTAATGTGTGTGAATTCCATGCATCTAGACTTGGGTCAATTCTACCTCAAGAGTTCTCATTCTACTACTTACAAACAGCTGAGGATTCTATAGCCATAGTTACAGAACTATTGTATCAAAGAAGCAGTAATAGCCTATTTAACTCTACCTGAATACACATTAGGACATAGGGACCCATATGTGAATTTGTCAGCCTTTAAATAAAGGGAAAGTTTCTTTCTGCAGCATTTGAATTAGCTGCTTCTGCTAATATTCCGCTTCTTTTATAGGGGGTGAAAATGAATTGAGCACTGGAATATACATTCTCATGGACAATAGTGACAACAACAAGAATACTTTATAATTAGATTACCAGCTAAGATGCTGTCTGGAGATTAGAACTGAAAGCTCATTGCAGATAAAGGCGGGGCCAGGTGTCCTCTTATGGAATGCATTTGAATGAATATTTATCAAATACACGAATGCTATGAAATATTGTTTTTCTTGTTATTTTTCCCTCTAGGTGGCTTTCATTCTTAGCAGCAGCATGGATAACAGTAACCTCCTAAATTTTCTTTGACTGACCATTGCTGATCTTCACCAGGACACAAAGTGGAAAATTAACTTGAAGAATGTTCATTAAATTTGGTCCTTCAGAATTTATGGACTTAAAACAGACAACCAACACACCAAAACCAGGAATAGGATCACAAATTATCAGAGTGAAGCAATTTAGAATTGACATAACTGCCAGAGAAGCTAATTATCAGCAGAAGCAGCTAATTCAAATGCTACAGAATATCACTTTTCCTGTAGGTTGATACTTTCATGCTTTAGGTCACCAAATAGTAGCAGGTATACTAAAGTAAGAAGTTAATATGTTATTACTGATCCCTTAAAACAATAATTTTGTAACTATGGCTATGTAGTTCTATGGCTTGGAGGTAAAGAAAAAAGAATGCATTTTATGTATTTCACTAGGTAAGATTGGTAAAATAATTAAAAGCAAAAGTGAGAAAGATGAAGAATAGTGTAGAAGAATAATACTGTAGAATTCTATTCAATTATATTCTATAGAATTGTATTCTATTATATAGACTATATATTTTTTCTATTGTATATATTCCATTATAATCCCATTTTTATTTATACTTATATTTATAATCCTACATTTTAAAACATGTCATAAATTTTTATGTTATCTCATAGAACTAATCTACTCCCCCCCCCCCCAGTCTGGGCTATACATTATCCCAGCACACAATCTCTAGGCACTGGGTAAAATAGTGTTGTATCTGCACCTGTTGGCTTTGAAATTATACAGTATGGCTTCAAATCCTGATTCTGCCACTTACTCTGTAGGATTTTGGACAATTTCCTTAAAACTCTCTGTACTCAAGTGTCCTCAACTGTAAAATAGGAATAGAAGACCCCATACCTCACAGCATTGTCAGGAAGATTAAATAATTAACACATCAAAAGGTGTAGAACCACTTGACATTATATGCTCAGTGATTGTTACCTTACAGAAATAATTGGGTATTATTTTCACAAAATAAAGGCATAATTAAAATTTTTAATTTATATATAACGCCTAGAAAAAGGGCTTATGGTAGAATATTTTGGTATATTTGGTCAGTATTTTATGATAGTTTTACACTGTAACTCCCTAATTTGACACTGTGGAATGCAATATTCGACCAATTACTTCTGCCTATGTTTTTTAGAATTCCAAGATTAAAGTGTCCTGCGGAAATTCCTTTGTTTAATAGAAGTATTAGTAGAAAGGAAGAAGTCCCCGTGTCAGAACACAATAATCCTTTAGGCAGTCCATGGGTCATACTTGTCACAGAATAATTTTAAGTGTCGGACTCAGAGATCGGATCCAACCCCTTAATTTTATAAATGAGAAAACAGAATCAGAGAGATTAAACACTTTACCCAGAGTCACTCAGCTGGTTACGGAGAGGCAGCGGGTCATCATTTATTAAGAACATTTTATCAGTAACTGGATGATCTCCAGCAAATTTTGCAACCTGCCTGGGTCCCCTTGTTCCCATTGGTACAATGAGTAATACCTAACAATACAGTTGTTTAGAAGATGGGAATATAGATTGCATGGGTAACACACAAGTTTCGTGTGGCCTCATGCCTTCCTGAGACCAAGAGATGAAAAGGAGAGCATTCCTTGCCAAATAGAGAAGTAAGTGACTGCAGATTATCAACATTGCTGAAAAAGGAATGCTGCGGGTGGCTCAGTCGGTTAAGCATCTGCCTTAGGCTCAGGTCATGATCCCAGGGTCCTGGGATCCAGCCCTGCAGCGGGCTCTCTGCTCAGTGGGGAGCCTGCTTCTCCTTCTCCCTCTGCCCCTCCCCCCCACTTGTGCTCTCTCTCACTTGCTCTCTTTCAAATAAATAAATAAAATCTTTAAAAAAAATGTAAAAGGAATGCTGCAAGCTGTCAGCAGAAAACAAGGGATACATGAATTGCTCTAGCAGTTTGTATGCCTAAGAAACGAGACTTTCACATTCTTTTCACAGACATTTACCACGCACTTACAGGGTGTGGATACTGTTCTAGATGCCAGATATACAGCAGTGAACAAAACACAAAATGTCTATGGATCTTGCATTCCGATGACGGGGAGAGAGACCATAAACAAACAAATAAGAAAATGAGATTATGTGTTAGGATGGGACAACTGCTCGGAGGAAAACAAGGCAGAGAAAGGTAACAAGGAGTTACTGTGCCTGGGGAGGAAGAGAAGATAGATTTTAAACCAGATGCTCAAAGAACATAAGGTTCCTTGAGCAAACCACTTTGGAAGTGATCGTTTTGCAAGGAAGGGAAAGGATCTCTCTCAGAAAGATGGAAAAATCCCTGGCTTCTAATGTATTTAGAGTTTTAACTACAAGAATATTTATCACAGCTTTATTTTTATAATAGCAAGAAAACAGAAATAACATAAAGCCCCAACCAAAGAGTTTGTTAAATAAAATGTGGATGGAAAAAAAATTACATAATCTTTTAAAATTGTGTTGTGAAAGAAAATGTAATGACATGGGTCTGTGTTGCATAGCTTCAAAAATATATATGCCATATGGTCCTGATTTCTTCAGTATATTTTCCTCAATTGAGAAAGAATGCAATAGAATTTCATAAAATGTTGATAGGATTCATATCAAGGAGATGTGACAGAGATTTTGTTTTTTTTAAACTTTTTCCCCCTACATTTTGTATTAGAAACAAGTACTGATTTGTGGCAAAGTAAAAATAATAATAACAATAATATATAAAAAATAATTCAACTGAAAGGATGCAGAAACTAGAACTCTTATAAACATCTTCATAAAGTATAGAGAGGATCTTATCGAAGTTAAAGATGGCATAATCTGAAAAGATGAGTTTAGGTGCACATGAGGAACCCAAATTAGAAATTATTTTGACAGACCAGAACAAGGGCCAAAGACATCGAGATGAACTTTATTAAAAATAAATTTGTAATCTCCATTTGGGTTTTTAAAAAAATCAATTAAAGAGGTACAGAGCTGGGGGACCCATTTGACAACAGCTCAGGCAAGGAGGGGCCCGAGCGTGTTAATGACCACAGCTCAACATGAGCTCATAGTGTGACACAGCTGCTTCGAAGCTAACGAATTTCTACATTAATTAATATGCTTCTAGTGTCAGCGCTGGAGACGGAACTGTCCCTCCGTAGACTACAGTGGTCAGATAAAACTGGGAGAGGAAACCCTCCACCACCTCTTGCTTCTGTCCTTCACAACACTGGGTCACACTTGCAGCTCACTAATTTATGCAATTGCTGGTTTTGCATCTGTTGTCTCTGCTGGCTTCTAAGCTCCCTGAGGACAGAGACTGTCCCTTCACAGTTTACTGCTTTATCTCCAGTGTCTAATACTGGCACTCACGAAAAATGGGAGGCTGCTGTCCCAATATTGGCAGATCCAGTCATCTCAATTATTTATTCCAGTTAACAACACTTACATTGTGTTTCTACGTGCTAGGCATAAGTCTAAGTCCTTTGCAGACAGATATGAACGCATTAATCTTCACTGCAGCCGTGTGAGGCACCTCGATACGAACACTGGACACTGCGATATAGAGAGGTTAAGAAATGTGCCCAAGTCGGGCAGGGTTGAAATCTGAACCCAGACACTCTACACTCTGCCGACTGTCAAAAACAAAACTCGAAAAAAAAACTATGCCCCATCTGTATGAGGCCGACCAGGAAAAGAATTCTAAGAAACATATCAGATTGAAATCTTTGAAAGAAATGGACTGATTGAGGCTAAAAACAAAGCAAGAAACAGAGGTAATATGACCACTTGACTTCAAATTGAGAAGAGCTTCCATGTGAAACAGAAAAGTAATAATGAAAATGAATGAAATCCCCTATGTTCAGTATGAATCTACATCCTGATTTACCAGGGCAGTCCCGGTTCATGCCTGTTGAAGCAATGCAGTTATAAACAGCATTCTTGTTCATTCTTAAAATATTCCAAATTAGACAATTATTATCTGCTCACCAAGTTTATGGCTTAAAGGAAGATTTCACATTCTTAGGACATTTGATCTTTACAAAAGTCCTGTGTAGTTGGTTTGTATTAATATTATTATACTATTCCCCTTCTTCAGCCAGAAAAAAAAAAACACAAAATTGTTCCAAAACACACTTCGAGTTAGTAGCAGGGCTCTGATTTGAACCCAGATCATCTGACTAGAACTACACACATTTTCTCTATCTACTCTGCTGAGTAACTGAACTTACTCTGCATTGCCACAGAGTGCAGAGCTAGGACAAATGGGTAGAAATTCCTAAGAAAAGATTCATCCCCAAATGAAGTACCACATTTAAAAAACTGAATGAGGGGCGCCTGGGTGGTTCAGTTGGCTAATTAGGTGACTGCCTTCGGCTCAGGTCATGATCCTGGAGTCCTGGGATCGAGTCCCGCATCAGGCTCCCTGCTCAGCGGGGAGTCTGTTTCTCCCGCTGACCCTCCCCCGTCTCATGCTCTCTCTCTCTATCTCATTCTCTCTCTCAAATAAATAAATAAAATCTTTAAAAAATAAAAACAAAAAACTGAATGAATGAGCTTCCTAATCAATCAGAAATCTGCCAGGAACTGCCCAAGCCCAGGACTAAATGGGCATGGGACAAGGGTTTTACAAAGGGGATCGCCTGCACCAAGAGGGACCTTTTATGAGCTTCTCAGAATGTGGGACGTCGATTTCTGGTGGGCAATGAATCATTAGCAGATCACGAAATGATTTCCCACACTATGTGGACATAGTATTCAAAATCACTAACATGCCTAATGAGACCTTTTGATTCC
The DNA here is from genome assembly GCF_003265705.2 of Callorhinus ursinus. Classification (NCBI taxonomy): domain Eukaryota; kingdom Metazoa; phylum Chordata; class Mammalia; order Carnivora; family Otariidae; genus Callorhinus; species Callorhinus ursinus. Next base: position 43,992,644 of record NW_027397073.1, read on the forward strand.
CTTTTCAATTACAGTTTTAATCCTTCCAACTGCCTACGGAAAAGCCTCAGATTGGTACCGATATACCTTTAATACTACTGAAACAAGCTAACCCACCTTTCAACCAAGAGAGCAATAGGTTCTAAGCTTTCAGAGGCAATAATATCCATTGAAGTAGATCTGACACTATTTTATCTTCGTGGAACATATTCTAGTTTTGGATTTCATTTTAGGGCAGTGACATATATTTTTCTTTTAAAAATACATCTAAGTAAATAAGTGAGTCAGCTTAAGAAAAAACATTAACTAATTTATATTAGTTATGTATGGTAGACAGAAAAACAGATCCTCCCCAAAGATGTCTACATTCTAATTCCCATAATCTATGTGTATGTTACTTTATATGGCAACAGAAAACTTGCAAATGGAATTAGGGCTAAGGGTCTTGAGATGGGGAGATTATCCTGAATTATCTGAACGTGCCCAATCTCAACACATGAGTCCTTAAAAGCAAAAAACTTTTCTCAGCCATGGTCAGAAAGAGACAGGAGGGTGGAAGAAGGGTCTAAAAGATGCAATGCAAGGACGTGTATTATCTCCTAGGGCCTCCGGAAAGTAATGCAGCCCTGCCAAACCTTGACTTTACCTTATGAAAGCCATGGCCAACTTCTGACTATAAGACATAGAAGACAACTAATTTGTATCGTGTAAGCCACCAATTTCATGGCAATTTTTTTACAGCAGCAAAAGGGAACTAAAAGAGAAGGGTACAGGGAGAGGCAAAAGCTGTGAGAATGTCTAAATAATTGAAGTTTAGAAAACAATCCTTCTAGATGGCTTATAACGTTCCTTCCAATTCTGAGATGTTCTGGTAACATTCTGTCAACTATCAGATTTCCGTTCCTCCTGATGGCTAATTTAGTGTTTCCTGTGCTTTAATAGACATTCCAAAAAGTAATTTAAAAACAGTGAGAATGATTCATGAGAAACATATTCTTGTTTGGGAGAAAGTACAGCAGTTTTTTTTTTCAGGGATGTAGTGTAGGAGATGTATGTTTGACAATCTTATAATCACTATTTTCATGTGGATTCCCTTGATTTTGAGAGTTACCCGCTTGTTCTACATTAGTGAGTTTTATTATCCATACATCACAATGCTTTTCTTAAAAAAAATTGGGTATTCTCAATTTACAGATTAATCTAAGGATCTTTCTGCTCCACTTGATATGAAAAGCAATCAAACTGTCCCAATAAAACAAAAGTTGTGTGTGATGGCATCTGGTTAGTCAGTGTTACACTGTAGGAGAAAACAATTAGATTTAACCAAGTCTATTTGCTCCAAGATGTTTTGTTCTGCCATTCTGAAAATTCACAGCCTACAAAGTCATGTTTGAATATACTGACACCTGATATATCTGGTACAAGCAATAATTAACCACTCACCACTCATCCTGTCTCTTTTGACTTGATCACGCATGTTAAGATATATGAAAATGTCTTTGGGAGAGAAATAAGGGTTAATAAAAGACAGCGAGATATTCATGCGCTCCAAATAATGTGATTGATTATACGTTATACATGTAATCTGTAGACCAATAAAGCAGGACACGCATATAGTCCGTGAATACATAATCAGAGTCATTAAAAGAGAGCTTGCCATCTCATAATGTTAATCAAATGCTATTTGACCAATTTGCTTCCAGCAACTAAGGGGGCAAATTGATGTCAGCTAATCTTAAATCTAAAGAGGGGCATGTTCTAGAACTAGAGTGTTTTTTTTTTAATTTTCCATCTTTCTTGGGTTGAATTCATTTATCTTGAAGAAACGTATTTTAATGCTAATGTCATTGAAATAATACCTGAGAGCAGATTTGAAAATGGCAAGCTATAATTTATTATGGGTATGGAGGAGTGCAATGGCTACAAGTCTCCAAAAATGTCTGTTATCACGTGGTCAGAAAAGTGCTGCCGAGGACACGGCCCTGATTCATCATCTTCAGGGTGTACTAAAGTACCACACTTCATTCACGTGCCACAAACTGACAGAAGAATCAAAAATTGGTCTTTTCCCCTGAAAAATAATTTAATCAATTTCCAACTTAGTTTTAAGAAGAAAATGCCACACTCTTTTTAGTCGAGATGATTTGACTACGTATTAGCCCTCATCCATATTATTAGGAGGTATATACTTGGGCTCTTTAACAACTGAACTGTCCATGTGATAGGAAGCTGATTTTGAATTTTTGTTCTTTCACCACTAAGAAGAATGTAAAATATCCTTTTTCTTTTTTTTTTTTTTAGTATAAGTTATTCCTGACTTAAGTAGGAATTCCTTTGAAGTCACTGAGCATTGTTCTAGAGCAGAGTTAATATTACTAGAAGGCTGGGCTCTAGTAAATCATTGGTTAGTTGATAATTGATATGGATTCATTGCAGGAATCTTACAGACTACTTCTAAACTCTTAAATAGTCGAATTTTGTAAAGGATGTTTGTACATATCCATCGCCTCTCTCTAAAATATCTCGGGTTTCAGATAGAACCAAAGCGACTTGATAAAATCACCTGAGTCCCATCTTCCCCCAGTTGAACTATTATAACACAGACGTTCGTACCCGGAAGCAGGAGTTTCCTGTCTGGAGTGAAGATAGAGACTGTTTCTTGTTTTACTGAAGTATCCTTGGGGGTGTTAAAGAAACTATATGTATACAACTCTTTTACATATGTTAATGTTATCAGAGAATAGTATTTGTTTAATATTTTTTAAAAAAACTGAGTTGGCTATTAAGCGAGCATGTAAACATCTCAAGCCCTGTAACAAGAAAATGCTTTTAGCTCAAAGACCAAAACTCAGTTTGCCTAGACTTCTGCTGCTTCCCCATAGCCCTAAAATATCCTTAGTCCCAGGACCACGGCAATACTAGTTGGCATGGAGAAAACCTGATCCAATTGTATTTTTTGTTGTTGTTAAACATGAAATTGGGAAATACCTTAAGTATTGCGGTCCTGAGGAGAATCAAGGGACGCTTTCTATTAATTTCTAATTACTATTAAAGGATATAAACCTGCCTCGAAAACCAAGTTTTTTGAATAGACAACACAAATAATCAGACACACATATTTGATGTTTCGATTTATGTCATTTTGAAGTATTGAAAGCCTTTCTCAGAAAAGAAAAACTCAAGAGTTCTCAGTAGTATCTTTGATATTACCACATAACTCCTATAAGCCTTACAGACATGTACTTATTTTATACTCTTTTTTTAGTAGAAATCGATAATTCTGTTTTCAGTGAGGATAAGATAATAGATACATGTTATGTTTGTAAACTATTAGCACTCTTCTAAAGAGGAAATAAACTCACAGCTGCTTCCAAGACAGTATATCATTAGATCTTAATATTTAACTTAGTTTGCTCGCCAGAATCGATTTGCTGTTGCTGTTATGACTACTTCCAGGTGGTTGTCTGCTTTAAAGAAATATGCAATTAAATTAGTTTGGGAATGTTCTATGCCTAAATTATATTAGCTACTTTTATTTTTATTTTGAAGTGCCCTGAAGTACATCATTTCATTTGGCCTCTGAAAGCAATAGCATGGCTTTCCCCTGCCATGTGTCTCATCTCTCAGAATCTCAGTCAACAGGGAAAGCAACAAGATGATTGAACCTTTCCACTGGAGATGTCTCCTGCACAGATGTTCTCCCCACACAGATTGCTGAACAGAAGCCATGTTTTTGTTGAAACAATGCATTACTAGCCTTCCTCAAGGGGTCCTCTCCAGTTTTAATATTGACAATCCTTTCCTTTGCCAGAAATATTGTCTTTTTTTTTTTTAAAGATTTTATTTATTTGAGAGAGAGAGAATGAGAGACAGAGAGCATGAGAGGGAAGAGGGTCAGAGGGAGAAGCAGACTCCCCGCTGAGCAGGGAGCCCGATGTGGGACTCGATCCCGGGACTTCGGGATCATGACCTGAGCCGAAGGCAGTCGCTTAACCAACTGAGCCACCCAGGCGCCCCAGAAATATTGTCTTATGAAGCAAAAGAGATGGATCTTATCAATCATGTAATTTGTAGTATGTGTCTTACACTGAGTTTTGACAGACCTTTATTTGGACTTCAGGTGAACATTCCCAAACTCAGTATTTCCTCAAACATTTCTGATTTCTTTTTTTTTAAGATTTTATTTTTAAGTAATCTCTACACCCAACATGGGGCTTGAGCTTACAACCCCAAGATCAAAAGTCACATGCTCTCCAGACTGAGCCAGCCAGGCACCCAAATATTTTCAATTTCTAAGGCTCATTCCATAATTCTTTATGCTACATTGTTTTTAAACACCAAACCTCTACTCAACTTAGAATCCTGAATGATATACATTTGGATCAGCTTTCTGCTCCCATGTATAAACCTGGGTGTCCTTTGATAATATAAATTTCTGAGTTTCAATGTGCCCTTCTGCTGTTCTTCCCCCAAAAAGGAAACATTACTACAATAAAGCTAAAATTACAGCAGTTATGTGACTGAGTGCACTGCGGCTTCTTCAGTTTCTTGCTTTGGCTTATTTTCTGACTTTTGTCCAAAAAACTCCATTTTGATATTCACCACATACACCATCTTTACCGGTACTGACTTGGTTTGTTGTCTAAACAGGAAGTAACCTAAAAGGTGTGACTTCAGAGGCCCCAAGATGGCTGCCCTCCCATCACCAAAATATTCTTCCCTCCATCCCTTCACAGCTGAATCTCTTCACAACTACCTGGATGCCTTTTAGCAAAAGATGAATTATTTTCCAATGCACAATGAAAACTAAGTTGGAAATCCAAACACTTTTACAAAGAGTTGCAAATACCATAAAAATTAGATGCTATCTGGTGTGTGAAGGAATAGAACACACAGGACTTCAGGTGAGAGAAACTGGCATCCCATGGACAAAAAGGGAAGCTAAGCATGAAACCCACAACCTGCTTCTTATCTTTGCTTATGGTCGATCCCTGTGATTTTAATTCTTCTGAAAAGAACAATACTTGCCAGACAGATTTCCATACTACTGATAAAAAATTCTTCATCCCATTCTTTGGTAGCTAATTTTTGAGAGCATGTAGAAATATTTTGATATTGTGGTTTTTATGTTGTAAGATGTCTTTCTTGCTTTCCATATCGCAGTCTTATTAGTATCATCTCTAACAGTGAGACATACATCCTTAAATAATTTAAATATCAAAGGGAACTATTGCTTGACACTGGGTTCTCATAGAACCATACCTCAAAGAATTATAATTTGTAAATCTAGAGATATTAATTACTGTTATTATTGTTAATGAGTTCTAAATTATGGACTAATTAATATTTATAGATCAGCAATGGCCAAATAAAATAAATGGACTCATCTAATTTCCCGAGTATGTGCTTTGTTCATTTTTTTTTGTGCTTTGTTCATTTTGAGTCTAACATTCGAAAAAGATATTAACAGCATCTGAAACTTTTAAAATTAATATTTCATTTTTCTAATTACCATGATTATGAAAAAATAAGTATGGTTAATTCTTTATTCATGAATTTAATATTTTTATATGATAGTATTTATATTCTTCAGCATCTAATTTAGAATTCACTTCTAACAATTATTGTAGATCAGGAGGTGACAAACTATGGCCTGTGGGGCAAATTCAGCTGCTGCCTGTTCTTGTAAATAATGTTTTAGTGGAACAGTCACATCGATTTATTTATGTATTGTCTATGGTTGTGCAATAACAGAAGAATTGAGTAATTTTGACAGAAGCCATATGGTCCTCAAAGCTGAAAATATTTATTATCTGGGCCTTTACAAAAAAAATTTGCCAACTCCTACTACAGACTATCAAAACTTCAGCAGTTTAAAAAAATCTTTAGTAACTCAGTAAATTATTTTTCTGTTATCAAGGAAACGATAATATTTAGACCTCCAGAAAAAGACCTTTCAAATTCAAATGTTTGCCTAATCCAACATGACACTATAAAAATGAATAGCTAATGGTAAACACCTAGGATCTTGGACAAAACCACAATTAATTTGTTAGACTTGAGTTTTCCAAAAGCCACCTTTTAATATCTCAGGTAGATTATTTGAGGAGTGTGATTTTTCTCTTTTTAAAAATGTGATTATGAGGGTACCTGGCTAGCTCAGTCGATAGAGCATGGGGTTCTTGATCTTAGAGTCATGAGTTCAAGCTCCACATTGGGAGTGGGGCTTACTTTAAAAAAAAAAAAAGATTTATTCATTTATTTGAGAGAGAGAGAGAGAGAGCGAGCAGGAGGGGCACAGGGAGAGGGAGAAAGAATCTAAAGAAGACTCATACTGAGCACAGAGTCTGATGCGGGGCTTGATCTCACCACCCTGAGATCACTACCTGAGCTGAAGTCAAGAGTTGGACGCTCAACCAACTGTGCCACCCAGGTGCCCCAAGACTGGAGCTTACTTTAACAAAAATGATTATGAAATTACCAGACAGAAATTTATGGTAATTTTACTTTTAGACAATCCTGTTTGATCCAAAAACATGGCAGTGATATATAAAATACAAAGAGAAAATCAAATATACATAATCAGGATCAAAAGGACAATAACATTGGGATACCTGGGTGGCTCAGTCAGTTAAGTGTCCGACTCTTAATTTTGGCTTGGGTCATGATCTCGGGAATGTGAAGTAGAGTCCTGCATGGGGCTCCGTGCTGGGCATGGAGTGTGCTTAAGATTCTCTCTCCCCTCGCCCCCTGTCCCTTCCCCCCTGCCCTCTCTTAAAAAACAAACAAAAAAGACAATAACATTGTTAAGGACTAGAAATAAAGAAGAAACAGATATGCAAAACTCATTCAAAATAAAAATGATTATCAAACTAGGGAAGTTTGATAAAGTTTATTTAATAAAATAATGGTTAAACTTTAGAAGTATTCCAGTAAGAGTCAAGAAGAAGACAAATATTTTTTACATTCATTTCTATTAAACATTGTAATAGATTTTTGAGATAACAAAACAAGTGATAAAAAACAAATAAGCACAGTTGACCCTTGAGCAACATGGAGGTTAGGGGCACCAACCCCACGCAGTTGTAAATCCATGTGTAACTTCTGACTCCCCAAAAGCTTAACTATTAATAACCTACTAATGACTGGAAGCCTTACTAATAATATAAACAGTCAATTTAACATATTTTGAATGTTATATATATTATATACTGTATTCCTACAATAAAGTAGGAATGTTCTTAACATAATCATCAGGAAGAGAAAATATATTTATAATACTGTACTGTATTTATTGAAAAAAATCTGCATATAAGCAGACAGACCTGTGAAGTTCAAACCCATGTTGTTCAAGGGTTAACTGTATAAATACTAGAAAGAAAGACACAGTTTGCTTTTCAGGAGATAATTATTTGCAAAGAAATTCTATAGGAACTAGAAAAACAAACACCCATGAAATATAGAAGTTAATTCACCAAAATTGTTAGAAACAAGATCAGCATATAAAAGTAAATAACATTCCTATTCTCCATTAGAATATTAGAATACCCAATCAATTATAGCAACAAAAACCATAAAGTACCTAGATATAAATCTAACAGAAGCAATACAAAACCTTTTTTTGGAAAATAACAAAATATTATCAAACAACATAAAACCCTAAATATGAAAAACAAACCCTAAAGCTTCAATTTTTTTTTTAAAAGGGGAGACTATTTTAGGACCTTGGAGTAAGAAAGACTTTCCTAAATAATTAGACAAAAATTGCACAACCATAAGGGAAAATATTGGTAAATTTGACAAGTTAGAAGAAAGCAAGACTATACAGAAAACTACTATAAATGAAGTGAAAACAAAACAAAATGAAACAAACAAGTCACAGACCTGAAGAGAATATTTGCAAGACACATAACCAACAAAGGATTTGCATCCAAAATACATTAACCAAACAAAACAAAACTCCTACACACCGATCGAAAAGGGACAGTTTAGTAAAGGAATGAACACGGAATATAAACAGAAAATTCACAGAAACAGAAATGTAAGTACCCAATAAACTTATGAAAAGGGGTTCACCCTAATAAGAAACTAGAAATAAGCAAAGCAAAATAAGAGATTATGTCACACCAATCAGATTAGGAAAAATCTTAAAGTGCTTTAATACCAAGTGTCAGTAAGGTTTAATTAACACAGTGGAAGTTCTTACACACTTCTGGGAGGCACGTAAGTTGGAACAACTGCTTTGGAGAGCAATTTGGCAATAGCCAATAAAAAAGAAAAGACTCCTTTCCCTTGATTCAGCCATTCAATTTCTAGACATACACTCCAGAACTACTCAGGTGTAAGTATACGAAGAGATTTGCACTTAAATAATGTTCACTGAATCATTGTAAGAGCAAAAGAGTTGGAAGAATTCCAAATAGCTCAACAACTGGAGAATAAATAGTGGTCACAATTGAAGTAGTTATTAAATAAATTAATAAAAACATGTTTAAAGCTTCATAATGAGGAGGAAGAGTTGCATAATATGTGTGGTATAAAATGCATTAATATGAACTTTGAAAAGTACAAAGAAACATAAATATTACTTATTGATACATTTTGTATAAGTAAGGACATTAAGGCATGCTTGGAAATGAAAAACATAAATTTAGAATAACAGTTACTCTGGGAAGATAGGGAGTCAAGTAGGGGTACTGTATCTTCAACTGTATCTCAAAGTTTTGTCATTTTTAATCTCATATGTATTGATTATTGTATGCCAGACATTCTTCCAAGATCTTTATATGAATTAACATATTTAAAACTCATAAAAACTCGATGAGATATTATTACACTAATTTTACATTTGAGAAACTGAAGCACAGAGAGGTTAAGTAATTTACCCAGAGCCATACCACAAGGAACTTACTTAGGTAATAGAACAGGGATTGCATCCCGGGAGTATCACTGTAAAGTCTGGACCCTTAACCGCCATACACAGAGCCCTGATAGCATGTGAATATGGGAAAATTCGGACATTTGATAGAGCTCGAGTACATGGTGTTTTTTAAAATTGTATCACACTGTAATAATTTTATTACACTATAAACATTTTAGTTTGGAAAAAAACATGTAAATACCTTAAAAGGTTCATGTGTCTAAGAATAGGGCTTCCCAATCATTCAATCTAATTCCAATTATTTTTACCCAATAAAAATAACATTAATAGGGGTGCCTGGGTGGCTCAGTCGTTAAGCGTCTGTCTTGGGCTCAGGTCATGATCCCAAGGTCATGGGATCGAGGCCCGCACTGGGCTCCCTGCTCAGCGGGAAGCCTGCTTCTCCCTCTCCCACTCCCCCTGCTTGTGTTGCCTCTCTTGCTGTGTCTCTCTGTGTCAAATAAATAAATGAAATCTTTAAAAAATAGTAACATTAATAAAAATAATAGTAGATAATTTTTCAACCTTCTTTTTCTCTATAAGCATCCATTTTTTGGTCTTCAAAATATTCCTAAGCAAAATTTCTTAAAAATAGGACTCAACAGTACCATAATGTAGAAACCAAATCTGACCATTACTTCTTCATGAAGGGAAGCCATTAAGCTATTTATGTATTTACATTATCTTAATCACTACCATGGCATTCTGAATGAATTCTCTGCCGGAAAGTGCCAGATCAGCTGAGAGGGGGCTTTTGTGCTTAGGGAATTATAGATATATTCAGGAATAGAGAAAGCAAAAAAGGAAACTGCCCAGGTAAATTTTGGTTTGTAGTAACATTTGCTTCCCCTGTACAAAAAGCTATTTCACCCTATTTTGGGGCTCTCTTACAAACAACTAAGATGTAAATGTCCTACTTGCATGAGATCTTTGTAGAGATAAACAGACATTCCTGACTCTGTTGGTGAGAGTCTGAGTTTTAAAGGGTGACAATGAGTGGCCCAAAAAGACATTATAGATGACCAGCAGATCCCTAAAGGCAAAAAGCAAAAAAGGTGGAATGAAAATCCAACAACAACTGCTGGAGCTGACAAAAAAAAAAAAAAAAAAAAAAATATTGTGAATAAATCAAGTTTGCTTCCACATCTGCCTTTGCTCTTCTCCCCAGGATCCATGTATACCTTTTATTCTTAAAGAACTTTTTTCTAGGTTAACCATCAACAGATCCACGTCTAAAGAATATGCTGTTATTCTTGATCCAAAAAAAAAAAAAAAAGAATTTCATAGCCCTAAATTCTAGCCTCAAAACCCAAACAGTAAAGCACCAGACAATGATAAAAGAAGAGATAATGCCAAGACTGGGGCTCAGGAGGGGCTCAGGAGGCCCCCCCAGGTCTATTCGTGTCCCACCCAGTACCACGGTAGGCACCAGGGTGATTTTGACCATTAATCTTGTCCTATAGGATTGAATAAAGACTCGGTGGGGGAAAGCAGCAATGATAGAAAAGCAAATGATGCCCTAGCTCTATCTATAAATCCAAAGGAGGCAAAGATCTGAAGGTTAAATGTATTAGGATGCTTTTGCTTCCTACAGCCACATAGGAAAAGCACTTTGCTAACTTTTCAGTTACCTGAGCCTTATTTGTTCATTTGTTTTGAGAATAGAATAAATGTGATAAGCTTTTGTTATATGTCATGGAACTAAAGCCAAACTGAACCTCATTACTGTGACATCTTACTTGTACATGCTACTTCATGTTGTCATTATTATTTTTTGATATTACGGGATAATCTCTTCTCATTCCTATGGAAAGTGAGAGTAAAAGCAACTTTAGGAAACATTATTTTTATTGATTCGTTAAATATGATCCATACGAAAATATGGAAACTGCTATGCAAATGCTGATTAAAAATAAAACCTTTAGCCCTCTCTTCTTCCCCCATTGCCACCCTAAATCCATCCCAGTGGCCTAGGTAATATATTTGACACCCAAACTGGGTCATCTTTTTTTTTTTTTAAAGATTTATTTATTTATTTTAGAGAGGTGAGGAGGGGCAGAAGGAGAGGGAGAGAATCTCCAGCAGACGCCCTGCTGAGCGTGAAGCCCCATGAAGGGCCCCATCTCACGATCTCATGACCCTGAAATCATTACCCTTCACAACCCTAAAATCATGACCCCAACAGAAGTCAAGAGTCAGAGGCTCAACTGACTGAGCCACCCAGGCGCCCCACAAACACGGGTCATTTTTAAAATACCCTTTTCTCTGTACAACGAAGTTATTTTCAATAATAATCATGAAATAATACAAATACTTTCTCATATGAAACAAAATTTGTACTTATTGACATAAATGATACAGTTTGCATTTATTCTTTCAGTGTTTTCAGGTTTAAACATGAATGGTCACATAGAATGACAGAATTGAAATAACTAGTTCTGTTTCTTCTTTATAATCTTCCTGTGCTACATATTGATTTCAAATCAACTGTTTAAATGCAGGAATATATACATGAATATATGAAGTAGCACCAGGATGGAGAGGGGATGCTGAACTAAAGGCATATAGCCGAGTCCCCATGTATGGGGGATGAGAGCAACTGTTCAACAAATTCACTTCCATGCACAGTGCAATGTTCATTAAAGAATAAGTAATAAAAAATATCGAAGAGTACCCACACTAATTATTTAGCACTCGAATAAAGGATTTTTTTCAGAGAGGAGTTTTTAGCCTTAATGTTACTTAGAATTGCTGCCATGTGGTGATTTCAACAAAAAAGCAGGCCAACTTTTGGTCAGTTTCATTATTGTTTTTAAATCTCTACAGCCAATTCACCTCATTATTGCCAGCAGGCAGGTGAGCTGCTCCCACTGTGCTAGCCTTGGTAAGCCACTGGCCTGTCCTGTTTAGAAATCTGGAGCCTGTTTAGAAATTCTGGAGCCACTCCCCGGAAAACCAGAGCCCTGGACAGCAGTTGCTGCCCAGAGACTTGTCATGACCGGCTGTGTCTTCACTCTGGCTTCCATACCTCCTCTCTTTCTTCACTCCCATCTTTCTAATGCATGAACATGGAAATGCCTGCTTGGTAGGAAAGTTTAACCTCCCAAACTGCTTGTTTTTGGGGTGAAGGGATAGAAACAACCTTCATCACACCAAGCCAGGTGCGGAGACAAATCTGTAAAGAGGGTCAAAGGATTATGTGGGAGAATCGCTGCTCTAGAAAATAAATGGCTAGAACTGAAATCTGATTAAAGAATATGCTCTTCTTCACCCCAGTAATGACTGGATAAAGTCATTTGAAAGTCTGACAATTTCAAGCAGATAAAAATAGTGCTATATGGGAAGGAGCGAACATTTATTGAGCACCTACGGTGTATGAGCACTCACTATGTATAAGCACCTACTTACTTTATGTCCTTTAATCCTCAATGACGTCACTTCTATTCTATATTATAAATGTTTTCAAGGTTAGAAGAGGGAGTAGACACACAAAGCTAGGGTGAACAGTGTGGGAAAATGAGCTTTTGTTAAGGATTCATTATGTGCTAGGCACTGAGCAACTTGCTTTAAATACATGTGCTCACTTTAAATACATTCGCAAAAAGCCTTGCAAAATACATATTATTATTCTCAGAGAACAGAGGATGAAACTTAGCTCAGAGTTAATGATACTCAAACTCACTTCACCCCACATAAATATAAAGTGAACTAGTAAGATTCAAACCCAAGACTTATCTGTATCCCCCCATAAAACCAGCCTAAGTTACTAGCATATGCCTTTTCCTGTGGAAGTAAGCACTGGCCCAAGGCACTAAAAATAAATCAGGCCAGACCTAATCAAAGTCAAGTTCAGAGTCTGAAATAAATTTAATAAATCCTGTGTCCTGATTATAAGAATTGGTGTCTGTGGGGAAAGTGTGATGTATGCTGGCTGCAGACAAATCCTTTCGCTATCCTAGCCCCGTAAATGAAGTGGAACGAGGCAGGCATGTTTAGAAGAGAAAGAATGATGTTGACAAACTGGCAAGAACTGGTGCAGTTATTACACCCAAGCTTTAGTTTGTGCTCCCCCCTTCCCCCCCCCCCCCAGAGAATCAAGCACAGACTGGAGGATTCCAGTGCAAATAGTTTATATGGGAGGTGACCCAGGACATACTGGCAGCGAAGTGGGCAAGCAGGATAGCAAAGAAGAGGCAGTATTTGAAGAGCCCATTCAGGATTTCTCTAACAGTGGTTGATGTGGTCAATGGGATAGAAAAGACTGGTAAATCCCATGGTTATGTGCTCCTTGTTGTATCTCCTTTCTCATAAAGTGGGTCCATTCATCCAAGGCAATATTACAGGTGATTCCACTGCTCTCAGAAAGCAGTGCTGGATGAGGCATTGTGGAGAGGAAAGAAAAACCTAGAATATGTATGAATTCCTGCCCTCCAGGGTGAGCAAGGCCTCAATGTAATCAACTTGTCACCAAGTGCAATGTGCCCTGTCTTCAAAATCTGAAAGGGCTTATCAAATACTGTGCTTGTGAGTAGTAGCAGGTGCAAGGTGTAACGCCAGACAACTGGACCTCCAAAATTTCACTACATAGCCTTCCTCTTATCTCTGAAGGGTTTATCTTCTATCTTTTACGACCATAAGCATGAATGTTTCTTACCAGGGCATCTGTAGTATTTGCCCCTTCCTGCTTTCCAGGTTGAATTAATAATGTCATCAATATGGTGGATCAGCATGATGTTTGGGGGAATGTCCAGAGGATCAAGTTTCCTTTAGACTGCCCTGTGAAAGAGAGCAGAACAGTTAATGAAACCCCAGGACAAGACCGTCAATGGGTACTCATGTCAATTTTAAGTGAATGCAAGCTTCTGGTTCTCCTTGCTACTGAAATTGAAAGAACTCAATCACCAGATCAGTAGTAGCACTATTTGTTCTACGAGATGGTACATCTGCATGAGTGCAGAGACTGGGATTGATACTTGGTTAAGCTTACAAGTCTTTTGTCACCTACCATGATGTGCCTGTTTTTATCAAGAGTGAGACTGATGAATTAAATAGGGATATAATGAGGCTCCTTTAAGTCTTTAAGGATGACTCTACTCCCTGCCACTTCTCTCAGGGCACAGCTTTGCTTCCGATATCCTCTTTTGGCCTGGAGGAAAGTGGAAGATTCAAAGGCTTCCACTTGGCCTTTCCTATCATTAGAGTTCTTAGCTCACAGATCAGAGAATAAATTTGAGGTTTCTTCTGACTACTAAATATACCAAATTTAGTTTTTCACTCAAGGTGTAGGGAGACGACCCAGGAGGGTCTGTAGACACATTAGACCCACAGTCATACAGACTTGGGCCAGGAATCCATTTATCATCTGACTTCTGTACAACTCCTCCATCCTCTCTCCTGCCCTGCCCCACCAAAAAGATGGTGTTTTAGGTACCCTGGTATAAGTTTCATTCAAATGCTATAACCAGGAGTCCTAAAAGGATTTGAGTACTTCCTTTTACCCCAGTGTTCGGGACCCTTTGAGAAAAAACTGGGGAAACTGTTCCTGATGCCTCCTAAATGTTTCAGAGTTTTTCCTAAAGGAACATAGCCTCCCATTCAATTGGTTTGAGAGCTGGCTAGGTCTGTAAACTGGGCAAAGAGTCAAAATTTTCCATTGCAGGGGCACCTGGGTGGCATAGTCAATAAGCGTCCAACTCTTGGTTTGGGCTCAGGTCGTGATCTCAAGGTTGTGAGATTGAGCCCGGCATCAGGCTCCATGCTCAGTGCAGAATCTGCTTGGGACTCTCTCTCTCTCTCTCCTTCTGCCCCTCCCCCCTCTCTTTCTCTCTCTCTCTCTCTCATAAATAAATCTTTAATTTTTTTCTATTACAGTAGCAAAAATCACCCATGCTTGATCATTTTTGGTTACATTGGTCAAATAGCACTCTCAGTGGCTGCTCATTCATCTTGTTCCTTTGAATACCACATTCTGTTGGCCATTGCTACAGATCCCTGCTGTTCAGAATCCTGGCTGCTATTCCAGCCCTGTTGCCCTTTTCAAAATCCCATCCCCCTTGCCTGTGATGGCAAAGTACAGTTACCTGGCAACTGCTCTTCTGAAATCTTTCCATCTCCTGTGACCCTAGGGAACCCAGTTCCATAGTGGCGTTCCCTATCATCAACATTGGCCAGTGGGATGAGTTGTCAGATTTAGCAAAAAACAAAAAACACATGCAACAGATGCCCAGTTAAATTTGACTTTCAGAAAAACAGTGAATAATTTCTCGGCAAAAGTACACCCAAATATTGCACCCCGTGTTTTCTCTGGCAGCCCTGCCTACAGAAGAGCAGTGAAGTCTTTACTGCTTTAGAAAAAGGAGTGTCCTTGGACCTTCCCAATAGATAGAAGCAGTTGGTGGGATCTCGGGTCTTACATAACATTTGTTCTAGTATTTGTTCCAGCTTTCTGAGCCTTTTGAACCCTCCTTCAATATATTGCCAAGGAAGTTCTGCCATCTTCACCTTATGTATATTTTCCATTGTTTTCTCCGAGCTGGAAAGAGGCATCTCCACCATACAAGTAATCCTTGCCAGGACATTAAATCCTCTGTTGTGGGAGAGTACTCCCATAGCAATAAACTCTCTCTTATCCGGTCTTATATTCCATTCCTCACCACAGTACAGCATCCCCAAGATTCCTTCCCAAACATGTTCTTCTGGTTCATCCTGGGCATTTTAGTTAGATCCTGTGGTTCTTTTAATAAATTTTCTCCCACAGTAGGTCATGCTGTGATGAGGCCCTAGTTTTAGTACAGAAACAGAAAAAAAAAAAGGTGGGGACAGATCTGGAGGAAGATTATATCATCTTGGAAGTCATCTGCCTCTGCATAGTCTTCACACAAGGGAGGGCTCCAGTTTTCTAGCAAGGGGGAATGTGCCGCTTCTCTCAGCATAGAGGGTTCAGGGGACTCTGTGCTGCAAGGTGCTCAAGTGTATCCTCTAAATGTCCCCATCCCTGGTCTCAAGGTCCCAACCATCTTTTACCAGAGTTCTGATTTTACTGTAGAAGGCCATGAATTGAGTTTCTGGGTGATACAACTACTTTCTCTATCAGATCCTGGCTTGATTTTTCGACACAAGCTACCCTCCAATTGCAGGAGATAAAAGATCCCTCGAAACACTGCCAGAAAGACTTCCTAGATTTCTCCAGGCCTTGAGATGATAGGTGTGTGAACTAAAGCTTCCTTCATTATTTCACTTAAACTTAATAATAATCAACTAATGTCATAATCTATAATTATCACTATCCCTTTTTCTCTTAGAGTGTTAGATATTTTATAAGCCAGTTCATCCCCTTGAATTTGTATTTCATGCCACAGGTGGAGTCTTAGTCACGGTGGTGCTATGGCACACCGGAAGTTACTACCCAACTTCTAGTACCAACTGTCTTATTTTGGATTCCTCCAGAAGCAAACCCTGCAACGAACATTAGAGTGCAAGTACTTTATTTAGGAAGTGATATCAGGAACTCTGAGAAGAAATGAAGGAGAGAAAAAAAGGAAGGTAGCCAACAAAGGACGCATTAGCAGACAAGTTACCACCTTGAGCTATATAGCTTCATTTCAGAACTCAGGCCTCAGGGTTACCTACTGAGGGGCTAGGGAGCTGGAATACTGATTCAGCAACCCTCTTCAGTGGTTGATTGGGGGCTGCTCTAGACACAGAGGAAGCCCTAATTCTCCAGCCCTTGTGGTCTGCCCCACTATGAAGCACAGCAGCGATGACAGCAGTTGGGAGTTGGCTCACCATGAAGCAGCGATGCCTGAGGAGAGAGGTGTGGCCAGGAAGTGCATCCTCCATACAGTGTTAACGAATTTTCAAAGACTTGACTTATCCAGTAGATCCTGTTCTGTCTGGAGACTGATGTGTATATATTTTTAATTTAAAAAAAATATTTACTTTTTTGGGGCACCTGGGGGGCTCAGTCATTAATCGTTTGCCTTCGGCTCAGGTCATGATCCCAGGGTCCTGGGATCGAGTCCCAAATCAAGCTCCCTGCTTAGTAGGGAGCCTGCTTCTCCCTCTCCCACTCCCTTTGCTTGTGTTCCCTCACTCACTGTGTGTCTCTCTGTCAAATAAATAAATAAAATCTTTAAAAAATATATTTACATTTTTATACCAAATCTATTCATATGGTTCAAATATAAACATAACAAAATTTAAATGGGGACACAGAAATATCTCCTTTCATTTCTCTCTTCAGACACCTATTTTCTACCTAATCCCTCAGGGGAACCACTGTTACTGGTTTCATAGTTTCAAATATACTCTTCCAGAGATTATATTAAATATAAAAATATATTCTTCCTCCTTCCCCTCTTTGTACATAAATGGTAAAAAAGAAAAGAAAAGAAAGGAAGGAAGGAAGGAAGGAAGGAAGGAAGGAAGGAAGGAAGGAAGGAAGGAAGAAAGAAAGAAAGAAAGAAAGAAAAGAAAGAAAGAAAGAAAGAAAGAAAGAAAGAAAGAAAGAAAGAAAGAAAAAAAGAAAGAAAGAAAGAAAGAAAGAAAGAAAGAAAGAAAAAAAGAAAACCAATATACATTATCCTCTACCATGTTTTTTTTTTACCCAACAACATGGTGGTGATTTTTTCCTATCAGTACATCAGTATATCAGATGCATAGCAATCCAATGTATAGTTAGTGGGACATAATGCATGTAAGGAATTTACTAAAAATGAGCATTCAGTTTTCCATCATTTGTTATTACCAAGATTCTTCTGTGAATAACTTTAAAGACAAGTCTTTTCACATATGTGAAAGTATATCCACATGCGTGACTATCCTATAAAATAAATTTCTAGAAGTAGAACTGGTGTGTCAAAGGCTGGATGCATTTTTAATTTTGATGGCTGTTGCCAAATTGTGCTTCCAAGAGCCTTAATGAACTAGAGCTCTCTAAAATTTGAATGAGTTTCCCATTACTCCTCCTTTCTGTAGGGAAATCTTTAACTTCTCTAAACTGGTGGGACAAGTGAGTTAACACTTCCAGAAAATATCCTTAGTCTGTAAAATACCTGACGACATTTTGAAATTGTCAGTGGCATTTTTTAAGCTAAAGAACTGTCCAAGGCAAAAATTAAAATAATTTAGAAGCTACTGTGCATAAATAATTGGTAAGATACTTGGAAAAAAATCCTATTTTTAGAAGATGAAATATGGAAAAATTTGGCAGCTTTTTCTTAAAAACAAAGGAAGCCCATCTTGGCATCTTTGTTCTGACAGATAATGTAATCGTTTCGTGGGATAAAATCATCTGTGTGACCCTCACATTTTAAACATCAATAATAAATACCTCAATTGGTAACCATTCTGAACAAACCCATTCCTTAATCAGTATCTGAGTCTGAGTTTAACAAGAACAACAAAATCGTTTGCTACTTTGTTGTTGCCAAAGAATTGTTTTCCACAAACTTACACATTCCAGAAGTTTCTCTTTGCGATGCTGTGGACATCATTGTCAGAATCTATCAAAAAGCATGTGGAAAAGGAAACTTTAAACTGCATTTTCTTTGATTTAGACAAGTCACCCTTACTATCCACTTCTGTTGGAAAAAAAATTAATTTCTTACACACTCCTCAGGCTGAAAAGAGAGTCTATAGCATGTACACCAAAATCCTTCTTTTCCACCTGCAAGATTGATTAATCTATAGCATAAAAAATGTAAATCTTTGGGGATCTTGTCACTTTTATGGTCTGTAGCAGATGAATTCAAGCAGCATTTCAATACTGCTTGGGCCTCTGGCCCCAAAATAATATAGCCATGTCACCAGGGGAAAGTCTGTGGGAACCTGCTGTGCTGTAATAGTTTACAGATTCATAAAAAGTATTGATCAAGTTTCCTCTCCTGTAGTTCTAAATAGAGTATTAAAGGATTTTGTCTTCTAGGCTATAGCAGCCCAATAATGCTCAACAGAGCAATGAACAAACACATGAAAATCAAATACAACCAACAAACACAAAAGCATCTGGCTTTGTGTTTAACTCAACTATCATCAAGTTAATGGCGCAGTCATGTAAAGCCTCTCCTTTTAATTAAATAATTAGCCCTTTTCTGATGGACAGCTTTATGCTTGGCCACACTGGCTGTTTGTAGAAAGCAGAGCTAGCAGGCATATCGTGGCAGAATAATTTGTACAGCTTCAGAATGATTTCAAAATCATCTACCCACTTCCTTTTGGGTTATAATCTCCTGTCTGTTTTCCTAAGTTTTCACTGGAGCATTGGGTATTGCAATATTGATATTTCAACCCTCTCCTAATTCTCAGGTTCAAAGATTAGACAACTCTGAAACCATATTTTCTGAAACAGACTTTCAACAGATCCCAGTAAGGTTTAATTTTTTTTTTTTGAATTGTGCCTATGGATTTGTTTCTTTAAGTCATGCAATATAGCTTTTACCATCAACCAAAAGTTCATTTCTAATGTTATTTCTCCTTAGCCAACTGCCCTTTTAGTTTTAGATTTTTCAAAAATTTTTATTGAGATATAATTGACATATAGCATTATATTAATTCAGGTGTGCAACAGACTAATTCATTATATGCAGCTATTGTGAAATGATCAGCACAATAAGTATAGTTAACATCCATCACCATATGTAGTTACAAAAATTTTTCTTGTGATGAAAACTTAATTTACTCTTAGCAACTTTCAAATATACTATACAGTATTATTAATTGTAGTCATCATGCTGTGCATTAGATGGTTTTGTAGCTATTCTGAAGGGTAGTAAAAT
Source organism: Callorhinus ursinus (assembly GCF_003265705.2). Classification (NCBI taxonomy): domain Eukaryota; kingdom Metazoa; phylum Chordata; class Mammalia; order Carnivora; family Otariidae; genus Callorhinus; species Callorhinus ursinus. The sequence continues at coordinate 44,012,318 of NW_027397073.1, forward strand.
ATCCCAATCAGAATGCTAATACTCTCAGCATGCTGTGATGACAATAAATAAATAAGTAAGTAAGTAAGTAAATAAATAAACAACAAACTCTCAGTTACATGAAGGAGATATTTCAGATCAAATACTATTTGTACTCTTGGCAATAGGTAAAAATTCCATAAATAAATTTACAGTGTGTGCTCTTATAAAAATCTAGAAGCCTCTGATCCTTTTCATACAGAAGAAAATATAAAGAGATCAGTCTCCTTGCATACAAAAGCTTAACATCTACTTACAAAGTTGTGTTTCTTATCATGAAAAGAGTCTCAAAGAAGAGGGATGCTTCTATAGTTTCTTTTCTTTAGGAGGAACTGGTGAGTTGAAGAGATCTGAGGTGGGAATTTTCTAGAAAAGGCACATCTTCTTTATGTTTTGTCAGCCAAAGATCTAAAACCTAATTGTTAAAAATGTTATTTGCACTTTTAAAACACTTACTATTCAATGGTAGTTAATGTGTATTTAAATGTTTCTCTAATTAAATTGGGGAAACAAGTAATCTTCACGATTAATGAATTTCTTCAAGAGGTTTTCAACAGAGCAATTGGGCAGTTGGTGACAGCTTGCTTATCTCCCTAGATGAGAGAGATGTTATTTTTCTCCATAGTCATTTTATGGTAGATTAGGTTATGATTCTTATTTTATTGTTGATGAAACCAGGCTCCTTCCTGGGTCCATATGAGGGGATAATTTTCAATGACTTTGAGCTCAGAGACAACATTTTTTCTTCAAGAAATAAATTCTCCATCTAATAATGCACATGTTTTCAATGAAAAATCAATAACACTTCAAGAAATAAATCTTTTATTCTCAGAGACATACTGTGAACTTCAGGTGAACAATGAACAAACATCTTTAACTTTACTAATATAAACAATCACCATGAGGATGCTTAAATGGTACAGATGTAAAATGTGCACATGGGGGCACCTGGGTGGCTCAGTTGTTAAGCATCTGCCTTTGGCTCAGGTCATGATCCCAGGGTCCTGGGATCGAGCCCCACATCAGGCTCCCTGCTCAGCGGGAAACCTGCTCCTCCCTCTCCCACTCCCCCTGCTTGTGTTCCCTCTCTTGCTGTCTCTCTCTGTCAAAAAATAAATAAAATCTTTAAAAAAAATTTTTTTAAATATGCATATGATGTAATCAAATCCAGGAGAAGAATTTTGCTGTTTTGAATAAAATTTTCAGTCATTTCTCTGGAAGGAGCTACACAAATGATTATTCTTGTAAAGATAGTTCATGACTTGTAGTTTGTATACACACTCTACAAGTAGACATATCACATGAACTAAGTTTTTTTCTGTAAAATGAAAAAATTAAGCTAGAGGTTTTCCAAGATTCCTCTAATTCCACACACACCCCCCTTTTAAAGGGATTTGTATCTTTATTTTGGAGTGAAAAGCTTTTGTTTTCCTTTCAGTTTTACTGAGATATAACTGACATACAACCCTGTGTTAGTTTAAGGTGTATAGCATGACTTGACTTACATATATTATGAAAAGATTACTACAATAAAGTTAGTTAAATCCACCATCTTGTATAGATAAAAAAGAAAAGAAATATTTTTTCCTTGTGATGAGAACTCTTAGGATCCATGCTCTTAATATAGTTGTCATGTTGCACATGCCATCCCCAGTACTTTCCTACCTTAGAACTGGAAGTTTATACCTTCTGACCACTTTCCTCCAATTCTTCCACCCCCACTATTAGGATTCTTCTAATTCTGTAACTAGTCCCATTGCAAGAACATTCACTATTACTGCTTTATGATCCAGAGGCCTGTCACTTGGATATCCTAGGGGAGGAGGTGTAACTGTTTCTACTCCCCTTTAGACCTTCCTAGGCAAATTTAACCAGGTATAGGTCAGAGTGCTAGTTCCATCGAGGAATCCGTGGTTCCCCTGGAAATCTGTCAACAGAAGGTTTTGTATTGCCCCATATTTCAGGAAGACATCGGTCCAAAGCACAAACACGTAGAAACTCGGGGCCAGAGAAATACATTCTCAAACCAGGCCTCTGACTTTCTATATCTTTTCCTTGTCCAGCACAAACATTCCTGGAGGGGAAGCTAGGGAGTAAGGCATATAGTTCTTTGATTGTCCATGGCTTCTTTTAAAATGGAATCACTAACATGCCCATCGAGACGTCCAGGACTCCTAGAACATGTCCAAAACCGAAAGGAATGTGGTCTACTGCCTCTAGAAAGGGCTATGAAGTGACCACAGACACTGCTAAAGGCTTAGAAGATACCAACAACCTCTTTCCATCTGCCACTCATTTGCTATTTTCATTTATTCTACCTGCTTGCTTATAATTTCTCTGGCTTAATCATTAGGAGGGTAGTTCCATATTTAGTTACTAATTGTATCAGTCAACTTTCTGAGAAGCATACACCCTTAAGCTTGGGTTAGAAGCCACATCCTTTTCAACGGACTTGGATTTTTCTGGAACTTACTTGCAGATGGAGAGTTACTTTTGCTTCATCCATCACATAAATCACGACCAACATACACAAAGCCACTTATGGGAAATGGGTATCATTCTGTGTGATTGCCCTCAGTGGCTAAAGTGAAAACAAAAAGAGAAACAGTTCATGTGTTTTTTGGGTGATTACTGTGATTTAATAGTAATTTTAATGGAAAGATTAACTTCCTTTTTTTTTCTAGTATATTTTCTTTTTATAATCGACTAAGTCCACACTGCTACAAATAACTTCTACCTGATCTGTAGCTCCTTCTTGTTATATGTCTGAATGAGTCATTCTTTTAATTCTTAGATTGGAAAATAAAGAAAACCCTAAGATTTTGCTTTTAATTTTTTTTCTTTGCATCAGAAAATCAGTGTATGGTAGATACAGCGAATAAGTAATGACAAAATAAAAAACAATACATATATGTGAAAATTAGACCTTAAAATATCTAAGTAAAATTATAAAAATTAGAATATAAAACAAAAATACTAATTTTAGCAGAATTTTGTGATTGTTTATTCTATTTAATAATCATAACAAAATAACACTCTAAGATAAATACATGTATTTAGAATAGCAGAATATACCCCAGTGAGAATAGTGGGGTTTTTTCCAGCATAGAAAATATCTTACTGTCTTCTAAAAGTAGAAAAAAATTCTAATTCAGAGGAGTTGCCCTGGGTAAATTAGAAGAGAAATAGTTAAAAATATTTCCGCTTATATATTCACAGGGTAAAGATCTGTGGAAAGCTGAAGAATGATCAATACCATTCAATGGGTTATCAAAATCCTGGGGCATTTGTCCTGACACTTTATATGCATGCCAGCATTTCTCAGTAGGCAAGCCTGTCAATACACAGATTATAACGAAAAACAAAGAGCGAGCAAGCGAGAATCAAAGCTTAGTTTACCTTATTTGTTCCACTTTCCGGCTTTACTCGAATTTTACTTTCATTGTCTCATTAAATAAATGTCCTTCCTTATTTTTTGCCCACCCTCACCTATTTCATCTGTGTATGATACATGGCACTCCTATGACACATTTTTAAATCCTGCAATCCTGCGTTGAAGTTAACAACAGAGACAGAGAGAGAGACAGAGATTTCCCCCAGATATTACATGGGAATTCCATAAACTATTTCTAAGTATTTGATAAAGGGATAAATCATTTGAAGCAATATATGAAATATTGAGCTAGGTATTTTGTGTTTTGTTTTTGTTTATATATCTTCTTACCTTTAAAATGTTTTTCTTTCTCCAAAACAAAAGGCTTAGTTGAATTGAGGAAATCTATAAGAGAAATAGGAGAAATAAGTTTTTCCTTGGAAATGGTCTCATGACTCCCAATTAATATTAACAGCAGAAAAGAATTTTGCTTCTTAAGGAAACCATGCACTCTTATATTTTTAAGACAGGTGTGGGATTTCTTACTCATCACTCAGAAAAACATGTTTTACTTTTTTGAAGATGTAAAGGTGTTTAATGTAGTATGTCCATGCCAGAATTTGGTAGAATTTAGATATTTCATGATTGCCTACTCTGTGCCATGTTAATTTCAATAATAACTCTCTCTGAGAAAGTCAGCAAAATTCTAATTTTCAGAGTACCAAGCTAAAGTTTCATCTAATTTCTTTCTTTCCATTAGACTATACTGCTTTCCTAAATATGGAAAACTTCAGCATATGCAGAAGAATAGGGCAAAATTTAGTACGTTGCAAACCCAAACTGGGAAAATGCCTCCTTCAGATGCCATTTTGCTAGGAGGATACTTAGATTTCTACCCTCTCCGAGGACCTGTGTCTTAAGTGTAAATGATGGCTGGGCTTCCTGAGATCAAATAGCATTCCCTTGTAAGTGATATCTGCTGGAAATTTTATAAATACATTAAAAGAAATTACTGTTAGAAATTCAGCTCATACTACGGACCATATAATTTACTCTAGCGATATTAACAAAGTATCAGGCCCAGAACTTGGAAGGCAATAGTAAGATGCCCCCAGCACATGGGGATAGGTTGTAAATGTGTATTTGAAGAGATGTGGGAAACAACTTACCTCATATCCATAAGTGTATCTATCATTCATGACTAGGATTAATTGGTAGAAGAGGTTGCTGGAGCTTAATCAATGATATTAATCTATCTAGAAAAAAGACTGAGTCAGTAAAAGAAGGTGGTATACCTAGAATTCAGGGGCAAATTATAGTGGATGAGGGGAGGGGAAGTGAGGAAGTCTAAAAATTTGTATCCAGGTCTTTTAATAACGGCCCAGGAAACAGGGCATTTGATAAAGCCATGCACATGATTCAGGCTATTTGTCAGATGGATGTCTTTGTTACAGCTGGATACATCTATTCTCAGGGCTCAGTATTATGCTAGCCACAGGGAGAGTTAGTATGTAAATAAACCACTTTGCTTCTTTCCATAGTTACTATCAACTCTGAAAATAGCATGAATTACCTTGTACGCTTTACTAGTTTTCTCTTTCACTCTGTCTGGGCAGTTGTATTTCTTGCTGAAAATAAATACAGTTACATTTGAGTTTTTATAAGTGCACTGTCTTACCAACTCAGGATCCACTAAAGAAAATAAAATTCCCGTGGGCAAGCTCAAGACTAGTACAACTATGATGGTCATTTCAATAATGCCATTCTAAAAGGTGCAGTCTGATTTTACATATTTGGTATGTAAAGTATGTAGGGTGTATATATCAACACTGATACTGATTAATAGAGATGAAGATAGAGATAGAGATAGAACTATATTTTCAGACCAACGTTGCTTTTCCTCCCATATGCCCTGTGTGTCTTTGAAGCCATCAGTCTAGAACACAGCCAGCCCATCAGTTCCACACTTCCCTCTCTCCTTCCCTCTATCCCTTCTCATCACCGCCTCCTACTGATCTTCCAGGCACTTGCTGTTGGGCTCGTGGCCTTCCTTTAAACCATGCATTCCAATCGCAGCCTGCCAACATGCTCTTTGGCTAAGAATGTGGCAAAATTGATGATTCAGGCTCAGGGTAAGGTTCAGAGGAACTGTGTTACAAAAATCTAAGCAGAACAAAAATTGGAGGTCATAGATAGAAGTGAGGTGACCTGGCCACCTGATGTAGAGTAAGGAGCCTGCCAGGTCAGAGAAGCCACAGCCTGGGGTTTGCTGGCTTTGGTACTGCTAGGTTACAGAAAAGAGCAAGCCCGCACGTTCTCTGCAGCAGTGAAAGACCGTGTGGACCGGAGTGTTGTAGTTGTGAGCAGGGCAACAGAAAGACAGCAGGATGGGGTGCTCTCCCTCCCATCCTAAGGCTACGTCCTTTTTAAATTGGAAAAAAAAAAGTACAGTCAGAGATTCTCCTGTTCATGTTTTCTCCTCCTCAGTCTCACCCAGACAGCTTCCATTCGGATGCCTGAGTGCAGGCTGAGCTCCTCCCTCCCAGGTTGTGGGGTGAGTCAGGAAGAAGTGGCTCTATTGACCCTTCCCATGTTGAATTAGCATAACACCAAGATCCCAAGTGTCCCATTTTCCCAATTTTTCAAAGGTCACTAAAATACACAATGACAGGGCACCTGGGTGGCTCAGTCAGTTAAGTGGCCGACTCTTGGTTTTGGCTCAGGTGGTGATCTCAGGGTCATTAAGATCAAGCTCCACATCCGGCTCTGCACTCAGTGAGAAGTCTGCTTGGGATTTTTTCTCCCTCTGCCTCTGTTCCTCCCGCTCATGCTCTCTCTCAATCTCTCTCTCTCTCTGATAAATACATCTTTAAAAAATATACAGTGACATTGATGTACCAACTAAACATGCTAAATACTGAGAATTAAATACAAATTCCTTCATCTCAAGCTGGAAACTGCATACATTGCCCACACTGCTATTGTCAGTCATGCCACCTAAAGAACGAGATCATGCAAGTGGTAAATCAACAAATAAATTTTTAAAAGCTTCTGGGATTCGCCTTATTAAAATGCCAGTAAATCTATACCAGTTGTTCAAAATCCCAAAACATGTGAAATACTAATAATTTGGAATCCCCACTCACTTCTAGATTAGGATTCTTTTCTATAGGTATTATCTTAACTCAGTCATATTTTTCACTTTCACTGAGTATTAGGAACGTAATCATATTTTATATGTTTGTCACGGCCAATATCCCTGAGGATCTAGTCAGTCCAAATTGGTTTATTAGCTGCTTGTTATCAAAGTGACATAATTGTTGAACATTCTCAATCACTGAGGTGCTTCAAGGTTGGGTTGTAAAGTGCCATGTCTGAATCATTTCTATCCCTATAGGTTCAAACTACCTCTGTTAATATTTCCTGCTTCAAAACCTGGAACTTCAGGCTGTGCTGCTCTTCACAAAGCATGGTCTACAAAAATGCCCATAGCATTTCCACAAACTGCCCGTGGCATTTAAAGACCTTCTAGACCCCCCCTGAGCTCCTCGAATTTTGGCAGAAAGAGAAACACTGTCCAGGCTCGGTGTTCTCTCCCCATTTTGCTTATTACTTCGACAATCTGTACTCTTTGATCACTTTTCTGATAATAGCACAACTCTCAAAAATACAATTAGTTTGAAGTAATTTGGAATGAAAACGAAAATCAACCACCTTTGCTATTCATCTATTTTACCTTTGGCCATTGGCTGTGCAGCATTTCAATCCATTTGTCCTTGTGGTAAACAGAACTCTAAGACGGCTCACAAGATTCCCAGTCCCTGGTACAGACACACACACACACACACACACACACACACACCATCTCCTAGTAATTCAATGAAACATTAATTGAGGTACTGCTGAAAAAGAGACTTTGCAAATGTAATTAGCTCCAAAATCAGTTGACCTTCAGATAGAGAGATTATCTGGGGGGGCCTGATCTAATCATATGTGCCCTTTAACTAGGAGTCCAGAGGTGACAGAGAGAATTCAGAGAGATGTGAAGTGTGATAAGAATCAAAGTAAAAGAGAGCCTCTAATGCTAACATTGGAGATGGACGGGACCACAAGCAAGGAATGTGCGTGGCCTCTAGGAACTTAAGTGTGGCTCCCACTTGACAACTTTGAAATGGGGATCTTAGTCCTACAAGCACAAGGGACAGAACTCTGCCCATGGAGGTGGACCCTCAGCTCCAGCTGGGAACGCATCCTGGCCTACACCTTCCTATCAGCCTGTGAAACACAGAGCTGAGAACCCAATGATGCCACACTCATACTTCCACCTACAGAACTGCCAGCTAATAAATGGGTGTTGTACTAAGCTGTTAAAATTGTGGTTATTTGTTATGCAGCAACAGAATATTGTTCAACTCGTTCTTGTCTATTGTTCAACAATTTTTTGTCTATCGATATATCATGCAAATTCTACACAGTTTGACTTCCAGTTTACTTTTTAAAGCTAGTGCCAGGAATTTGAATTCAGAATTGAATTCTACACATGGAAAAGGGCAGAAGGGTGAGATGTAAGAAGCATAACTGAGTCCATTTCCCATATAAGGCCTTGTACCCCTTGTAATGATTCCCAAAGACTTCATTTTTAAAGGTAAGAGAAATCACGACCTAGTCTATTCTACAGACATAAACTATCAGACCAATTTTTTCATTTATTATATGTATAAAAGCTTTATCTAAAAGCTTTGGTAAAATTGATTACTTCATCATAGAACTAGTCCATTGGGCCTCTATATTTTGTGTAATTTTAGTGTATACACACACACACACACACACACACATATATATATTTGATAATTTTTAAGTTGTATATTTCCTTTTCTTAAAATATATCGTATGTGGACTATAATTCTACATTGCATGTATATTTGGGGTTATAATTAAACATATAGGAAGTATTCAGTGATATGTTAATTCAGTACATAACATTATTTATTGTTGAAACTATTCAATGAGGAATAGTTTCGATGCCAATGTAGACAAGGGAACGACGATATTATTAAGAATGAAGACAATAATGAGCTAGTACTCCCAGGGTATAGCTATGTAAGACAGAAACGTTCATGCATAAGAGAAAAATGGAAAAAAATAATGTCAAGAAAAATAAATGGTTTTCTCTACTAATGTATGGGAAAAAAATAAACATTACTCACCAGTATTTCATGATAGTAAAAAATAGGAAGAATAATGTCAGGGTCACAACATGTTATTCACTGATTAAACCTCTTTAGGGACTTATGAACACACCAAGATGACCCAGAATAAGCTTGAGAGAGAGAAAATGGGGATGAAAACATGATAACCACCTACAAACATTTGAACATTAAAACTGAAATTGAGCCATATATCATTCCCTGCCAGCTACAACTGAAAGTGATAACAGGAATTTACAAAGGGTCATTTTAACTTAATCTTATCTAAAATTTGTCAGTAGATCATCTATTCTCTTTGGGATTTGAGGAAGATTAATAACTAAATGAGTTAGATTCGCTTTTTAAAAAAAAAAAAAATTATGACCCTACTCAAATTTAAGTGGTTTTTAAAAGTTTTTCCTGCTGTCATATCTAAAACATCTTTAAAAATTTTATTTCCCTAAATACCTTCTTTCTACAAAAAAAATTTTTGATTATCTTTTGGGTTTTTAGTAACTCTTTTTGGACACTTCCGGAATGAGGGCATTTTTTTTCAAGTTACCAAGGTGATAGTGCAAAAACTTAGTAATTTAGTAAATCATATCCCTATGTCCTAAAAAATAAATATTTCTTTGTGCCAAGCACAGTTTTCACTGGCCAAAAAATAATGTAATGTCTTACTCATAGTTCAATGCATATTGGAATGTCTAGAAAATAGATAAAGGAAAACATATTTAGGGGCTAAGGATGATAAAGAACATTTACAAGAATTTTAGATTTGAAAAAAGAGCAATTCTATGGAGACATTTTATTTTATTTATAAGGGTTTCTTTTAATTTTTTTTTAAATTTTATTTTATTATGTTATGTTAGTCATTCATTACATCATTAGTTTTTGACGTAGTGTTCCATGATTCATTGTTTGCGTATAACATCAAATGCCCCATTCAATACATGCCCTCCTTAATACCCATCACTGGGCTAACCCATCCTCCCACCCCCCTCCGCTCTAGAACCCTCAGTTTGTTTCTCAGAGTCCATAGTCTCTCATGGTTTGTCTTCCCCTCCAATTCCCCCCCTTCATTTTTCCCTTCCAACTATCTTCTTTTTTTTTTTTTTAACATATGTTGCATTATTTGCTTCAGAGGTACAGGTCTGTGATTCATCAGTCTTACACAATTCACAGCACTCACCATAGCACATACCCTCCCCAATGTCTGTCACCCAGCCACCCCATCCCTCCCACCCCCCACCACTCCAGCAACCCTCAGTTTGTTCCTGAGATCAAGAATTCTTCATATCAGTGAGATCATATGATACATGTCTTTCTCTGATTGACTTATTTCACTTAGCGTAATACCCTCTAGTTCCATCCATGTCATTGTAAATGGCAAGATTTCAGGGTTTTTTTTGAAAACAAATTGTTTTCCAAATATTCCATTGTGTATATATACCACATCTTCTTTATCCATTCATCTGTTGATGGACATGTAGGCTCTTTCCATAGTTTGGCTATTGTGGACATTGCTGCTATAAACATTGGGGTGCATGTACCCCTTCATATCACTACATTTGTATCTTTGGGGTAAATACCCAGTAATGCAATTGCTGGGTTGCATGGTAGCTCTATTTTCAACTTTTTGAGGAACCTCCATATGGCTTTCCAGAGTGGCTGCACCAGCTTGCATTTCCACCAACAGCGTAGGAGGGTTCCCCTTCTGCAGAGACATTTTAAATTCATTACTAGAATACCACACCCACCACCAGGGGCTGTTGCAAATTATTATTGTTTTAATTATTAAGTTATACGATTTTATTCTTGCTTAAGACTAGCATCATAACATGAATTTGCAAAGTATATAATAGAAATCTATTATCACTAAAGGTATATTATTTTTAAAAGGCAGTTGATGAATTCACACAGCAAATATTTATTTTGGGTAAACTATTGAGCGTTCAGGTTCCAATCACTATAAAGACTACATTAGTCTTCCCATGAACTCTCTAATAATTGATATTTCAGCAATAATAAAAATGCTCAACTGAAATTCTTGAAAGGTTATGACAAGTATAAAGAAGTTCAACTTTGCACTGATAGCAGACCTACGTATATTCTGAAGTTCAGTTTGATACAGCCCTACCTGTGCTGCCGCTGGTAAGTTTCCTGTAGATTATATCTCTTCCTTCTTTCTGCTTTTCCCCCTTCCTAAAGCCAAGGCTTTCATTGGGCCACCCTCACCTCTCACCGAGATGAATGCAACAGCCCCTCACTCACTTCTCCGCCTCTAGCTTTGCGCCTTTTCCACACTGCAGCCCGCATGAGATTCCAAGGTGTTATTCCTTTACTTATGTCCTGATTCTCATCATTGCTTTTAGAATAAAGTTCAGATTCCTTAAAACAACAGATAAGACTCCTGCTAACATTTGCAACTTTATATTACTATATTACCTGTTCTGCAAACATGCCAAGATCTGTCTCACTCCAGGACACTGTCAATATGCTTTCTTATGACAAAAAAAAAAAAAAAATCCCCTTTTTCTCATTCCCCCTGTTTCTTCCTCAGCCCACTTTTCAAATTTGAATTTAATTGGCACTTCTAGAATTTTCCTTGGTTCTTTCTGACAACCGTCCCTTCTAGCATTTCTTACTAAAACAGGACTGCCTCTCATTGTTTTCTTCCAGCAGATGTTCAGTTCCTTCAGACCTTGTACTCTCATATCACTTTCACCAAACATGGTGCCTAGAGCATGGTAGATACCCAATAAATGTTTAACGAGTGGGAAATAGATGATGAAATAAATTAATCAGAGCGGGACTCTGCTTTCTTATCTCTTAAATAACGTGACTGAAGTAGAGATAGATCTATTCTTTTGTAGATAAAGCCTGGCTTTATGATTTCTGTCTAGCTAGACAGGACTTGGGTAGAGTGGCATGCTAAAACTGGGTCCACTGAGGAAAGTTTGATAAGCATCAATTTACAAAGATGTGGGCAGTTTTTAAGAAAATCATCTGGGAACAGTGTAGAAACCCCAGGGCTAGTGGAGGCAATTGAAAGGGCGCAGAGTTAGCACCTGTAGGCCTGGAGAGGAGCAGGGACAGAATGGTTCTAATGGTCCCAGAGCAGGTAGCAGGCTATTGGGGGTGGGATAGCTCCAAGGAGCCCTGAACTTTGGAAGAACAGTTTAGCACCCCCTAGCCAACCTGGAAGAGAGAGAGCCAAGGGAATAAAGTTTTTCTCCCCTCCCACCTTTTGCTCTCTGACCTCCTGCATAGGTATCCCATCAGCAGAACCTCACTGGAGGCCAGAGGACAAGGAGCTCTGCAGATAACATTTGATAAGGTCTGCACTCTGACACAGAGCACGATGAGGAGGGTGATATTTGCATGTGGGGGGAGCAAACAGAAAATATTCACCACCATGATAGAATATACTGAGAGTTGGCAAATAGTAATAATTTTTTTTAAATAATGCACCAGGACAGTGAACTGTTGTGTGGGCAAAATTCTGAGTTAATGGAGAGAAAAACCAGACAGGATCAAGTATTATAATCAGTGACTTTCAACAAAACTAAAATAATCTGATCTCTAATGCAAAAGATAAAATTACTTGGCCTCATATACTCCTTGTCTACCATGTTTATAATTTTCCCATTCCCGATCTAAACACCATATGGTAATGCAATTCCATCACCCTTCAAGTCACTTTCGTTGAAATCACTGCTATGTCCTTATATTTTAGAAAATTGCAAACATTGCAATTACATTATAGGTATCGCAAACTTTAAACTCATAGAGGAAACCAAGGATGTTGAATACGGTAGACTATGGGATTCTGCAAGTCTAGATTGCATGAAAATTGTGAGGTTCAAGACTGAGTGGGGCTCAATGAGGTTCAGTCTGCATAAATAAAAATTTAAATATCTTTCCTTTTAATTTTTAGATTTTTTTACTATCTGTTATGGGCTGAATTGTGTCCCCCTCCAAATTCATATGTTGAAGCCCTAACACCCAGGACCTCAGAAGATGACTGTATTTGGAAATAGGGCCTTTAAAAGGTAATTAAATCAGGGTTGGCCCTCATCTAATATGACTGGTGTCCCTAAAGAAGAGGATCTTGAGACACAGATAGGTACAGAAGGAAGACCATGTGAAGACATAGGGAGAAGACAGCCATTTATAAGCCAAAGAGAAAGGCCTCAGAAGCAATCAACAGCCCTTTGATCTCAGACTTCTAGCCTCCAGAATTGTAAGAAAATAAATATCTGTTGTTTAAGCCACCCAGTCTGTGGTTCTTGGGTATGGCAATACTAACCAACATACCCCCTATCATGTCTCTTACAATTTTAAGCTTATAAATTTCCTACATAACTTTAGGATGTATTTTCTCCCATTAATTATGTTGCCTCTAAGGGTTTTGGACAGCCCAGGATTTTATCACATGATTAAAACAACAGCAAAATAGTGAAAAGGATCCCAAATACCAGGAACACGGCCAGCATTCTCCGGGCAATGAGCTAAGACCTGCTGTTTCTTGTCATCAGAGAGTCTGTGGGATCCACTTCATGGGTTGAAGTTCCAGCTGGGTACTTTTCTTTAACAAATAGTAAAACCAAGCAAGTCCCTGAGATTGCTGTTCTTTCAAGGTGTAAATGTCCAGGGAGGTCTGCAATTCTGGTAGGAATGCCAATGATAAAAATTGAAGAGACCTCCAGAAATCTTCCTGCCAGAGAACACTTTTGCCAAATGAAAGATTCATTCATAATCTTATGCAAAAACCTCACCAGAGTTGATTATAGGACAGATCCTGAATTGCATCATACACTTACAGGATGATTTATAATTCGCCTTAAAAGATGTAAGCTAGAAACTTGCTATATTGTATGTGTGGTTGTATGTGTAACGTGGACATAAGGGTCCTCACATTGAGATAAATAAGCTAATTATCTCGACACACCTACAGGTGGGCCCACATTGAGAACTCTGCTCAAGGAGAAATCATTCTATTTTAAAAGATGTTCCTATCCATGAAACAATAATACAACCTTTGTATTAATTCAAACTATTGTTTATTCACATTTGTTACCGATAAATATAAATCTATGTTTAAAACCCCTCAGTGGCTTCACCCGATAAATATAAATCCATGTTTAAAACCCCTCAGTGGCTTCTCCCTGCACATAAAGAAAGTGTGAATACCTTACCATGTCCCACAGCCGTCCATGAACTGGGCCCTCCTACTTCTTTAGCCTCAGTTCATGATGTCTCACCTGCCACAGTCCATTTGGCTTCCTTTCTATTCCCTAACCACACCCAACTCTCTTTCACCTCAGGGCTTTTGCATGTGCTAATCCTTCTGCCAGGAACACTGTTCCCTTGTCTTTGGGCTCTGTTTCCTCCTAATCTTTAAGGACTCAGCTCAAATAGTATCTCTTTTCCTGAAACTCGGCACCCTCTTTCCCCTATTATCTATCATATAATCCTGGTTGTTTCCTTCATGGAAACTTCCAGTCTTTATGTAGCATATTTGTTTATTTTGTGTGTGTGCTTAGTGCCCTTTTCCTACTAGAGTGTAAACAGCATGGAGGTGGAGATCACATTTTTCTTGTTTTATCCGCTGATCCCCAGAAGCAATTGTAGGCCTGAGGAGGGTGCTTAATAAATATTTGGTAAATAAATGGGGGCGCCTGGGTGGCTCAGTCATTAAGTGTCTGCCTTCGGCTCAGGTCATGATCCCAGGGTCCTGGGATCAAGCCCCGCATCAGGGTCTCTGCTCGGCGGCAAGCCTGCTTCTCCCTCTCCCACTCCCCCTGCTGGTGTTCCCTCTCTCGCTGTGTCTCTCTCTGTCAAATAAATAATTAAAATCTTTAAAAAAATATTTGATAAATAAATGAACAAGAGATGTGATTTTCATATATGCAATATTATATAATCCTTGATGCTGTCAATCTTAGCCCATTTTCCTTAAAATATTTCTCATTTTTAAAAAAATCTTGAAGTTACACCTTAAATAGTGCTAGATTATTTGGTCTTTCCCATGGATCTCATTTTAAGTCTAATTTGATCCTGCCAATAAATAAATCATGCTTGCCTACAGTGTGCCAGGAACTTGATGTGACTGTTGTTTTCATTATCTTTCCATTTCCTATAGTTTCCTGAGATTATGCAGCTCAGAATTGGGCAGAACAACTGGTAAGAATCTTCCTAGGATTAGCCTACCCTCAACAGGTTTCTCTGTAAATTGGAGATAACAATGCCAAACCTCCACACCTCTAATCCTGTTGGTGTTGTAGTTCTGTTTTCATTGACTTACGTTCCTAGCAACAATTTACATGTGTACAGTGGATAAAAGTCATAAATGATGATGCCACATCTTACTTAGTCCTCTACTGTACTTTCCTGCAGAGGAAGAAAGATATGGCAGGAAAGACATGGTTTGAGAACAATCGTTTTTGTCATGCACGTCCAATTTAAATTTTAAAACAAAGTTTAAAAGAGGCCAGTTTAATCCACTAATGTGGCTATCTAAGGTAGGCAATGGTGCCTATAAATATTTGCTAGTTCTTGCCATCTACAGACATGCTTTCTAAATATTTCAGGAAAAATAGAAATCGCAAACACTTGCCTTTTCCTTTCCTTCCCATCTCAATGCGTTTTCATTGTTTGTAAAGATCATTTCTCTGCTGCGCTCCGTTCATCTTGGAAGCTACAGTCATTCATGTGTTCACCACCCATGGTAATTCGTTATGGTTGAAAGTAATACCATAATAAAGCATTTAATATGAAGGGTGATTTAAAAGCTTATTCATAGCTAAGGAGTGCCTGTTAAACATTCAATTCTTATGCTTTAATTCCTGGTATTCACCATATTTACAGTAGTCAAATTGGGACATACTTGTTTCTACATCCTGATGTCAAACCTTTGCTCTCCTTTTTGCTTCTTCATCACACTGAAACACGTTTCACTTTTCTCTCCCATGGAAGTCTCCAGTCAGCTTAACAGCAGGCATGGACAAACTCCTAAGCTGGGAAAGATATTCGCACTTCTAACCCAGAGGTATAGACAGTGTTCAGAAGACAATATACTGGCATTTACTCCTTTGTTTTCAACGATGGTTGAAAAAAAAATAACAGGAGAGTTCTATAGTTTCAGGACATTTGCATAATGTGTAAGTGATTTAGTACTTCATGAGGTGTAGTCAAACGTGTCTGAAAAATGCAGATTGAACATCTATGTGCAGACTCGTTGAACAGTGCCTCCAATCAAAATGAAAATAAAATATAAGAGGCATATCAACTGTGATGTTGTGAAAGCTTCTAAAATTGTCATTCACATTGAGAAATTACATGAAATCAATAACTATGCTACAGATTTACTCTGTGCAGGGAGGATGTTTCAAAATAATATAGGTATTTTGAAATTAAGAAATAAAGTGCTCGGCACAGTGGCTAGAACATGGAACACAAACCAAGAGAAGAGAGAAGAAGATGAAGCTCAAAAGAGATCTCGAGGTAAAAGCGATATCATTATCTTGGAGGTATTTTTAATATTTTACTAATTAAGTCATAAATGCTTAAATCTATGATTCCCCATGAACTTAAATATGATAATTTTTGGAGGGAGTTGGGTAAAGACACATTTCTCCTTGAAAAGTGTGTTCTTGGATGGCAATGTGTGTTAATAAATATATTGAAGGATGGACTTTAGCAAGAGATTGTATCCAGAACTTGTTCACTTTTACCTTAATACCTAAGGTTCAAGTTGCTTTCACAGTTACAAACCAGAAATAGTATCCTTTTTTTCAGTCTTTCAAGTTTTAAATTCCACTGTCATTACCTCTCACAAATACAAAAACAAGAAGGTAAATATCTAATAGGTATTAACTTCTTTCTGTTCCTCTTTTCTAAGAACTGGGAAAGAATTTTTTTAATTCCTTTTTTTAATGAAAGAGGGAAAAAAAGACTTTTGAATAAACCATATAGGCAAATAGTGTTTAGAATAACCTTGCCTTGACATAGATTCAGATGCAAATAACTAACTAGGTAACTTGAGTCTAATGATCCCTGAATTTGTTCTGTTTTTAGCTATTTTGAGTATCAACTTTACAAAGTAATATTTGTAATAGCTTGCTGATATTATATACTAAATTTTATGAGGCTACCAAATCTAAGATTTCTTAAATCTTACACTAATTTTTCATCTTATACATCAGTTTTCAAAAATCATTAATTTACTTTCAGTTTTAAAAAAAAATCCTCCTGGGGCGCCTGGGTGGCTCAGATGGTTGGGCGTCTGCCTTCGGCTCAGGTCATGATCCCAGCTTCCTGGGATCAAGCCCCACATTGGGCTCCTGGCTCAGCGGGGAGCCTGCTTCTCCCTCTCCCTCTGCCTCTCCCCCGTTCATGCTCTCTCTATCTCTGTGTCTCAAATGAATAAATAAAATCTTAAAAAATCAATCAATCAATCAATCAATCCTCCTGTTAACAATACACATTCTGAATGAACACTCAACGAAAAGTCTTCAGAAAGGCTGGAACAGTCACCAGGGTCTGCATCCCTTAGGGCTACAATGATATTAGATTTGGTGAGGTGAATCATATATCACAAATACTCCCAGCGCTGGACAAGGAAATATTTCATTGCATGGGCGGGGTGGATTTAGAATTACTCTCTGCCCTCAAATGCCATATTTTATCTTAGGATATATCATTGACATACTCTCTTGATTTCATCAAATCTCTTAAAAGCTTGCTTGCTTTTTCCATCTCTTTCAAACACACACTTACATGCACACACACATTCACAGACATCTTTGAATAGAAACCATATAAAGAGATTTTGATTTTTCCTTTTCTTTTCTGCCAGCCACTCTTCCCTTTTTTTTCTGTCTGCTTAGCATTTCTAAATTTAATGATATGTGATTCGGATCCACTAGTTACCTTATTAAAAGGGACCACATTTTATTAATTTTTGTATCCAAGGCACCAATATGGAGTGCCCCCACTGACTAGACAGCCATGCTTGGTGAATTAATTAGTAAAATATTTCTCAAGGAAGGCTCCATCACTCAGTCTTTCCTAGATCCTGTTGAAACATACAGTATGGCAGGCCTCTCATCAATTCAGACCATTGCAAATTATTTTTTATTTTCACTTAGGGCCTTGAAGTCATCTGTCAATATCTTGATGACCCATTTCGGAACCTGAACCCACTTCAGAAAATAAAAAATGTGTGTATCCACATATTATTTTAGAGAAAAGTTTTGCTTTTTTTTTTTGTAAGTTATTCACATGAAATTTTGGCTATTTCAATCACCTATCAAAAATCATCAAAGATGCAAAACATCATTTCTTTATACAGGCGTATTTATATTTCCACCTTATTTAAATTTCCAATCTAGGTTTTTCTATACAGAAACATGATATTATAAAGTTTTCATAAAATTTCATTGCTTAAGACTATTTGGAAAGGTTTTGACTTTTGTTAGTTTTTAAAGGAAATTCAGATTTGCTCAGTTTAAGAAATGACATACATAACTTCCCTAGTGACTTTGGTTTTCCTAAAATAACTGCAAGCAGTTCTTATTCAATCAACCAATCAATACATATTTATTGATCTGCTCTATTTACCAAGACTATTAGGTGCTGACTATTCTAATTTATTTGACCTTGAATCATTGCTTTATTTGGGCAGCAGATATATAATAATGATGGCAACACATCTTATTTCTTTTTATTTATTTAGAATTATCTTTCAGTTTCTTTGTTTGACCAACATCTTTTTTTTTTCATATAAAGGTTTTCATTCTTTAGGGATCATAGTTCTTCCTCATTTACTATTAATCCTGTGCTTTTTTCATGTACATTCTCTTTTTTTTATATTTTTCTGAATATTTAATTTGTGCTTTACTTATATATATATATCTGATACTTGATATTTTTAATTTTTAAGAAAATAATCTCTTCTCTAAAAAAATGTTAAAGATAGAGCTCCCAGAACCAAATCCCTTTTCTTTTTTCAACCCATTGCATAATAATTTTAGGCTCCCTCAAATTGCAAGATTTACTCTACTGTAGTAGGAGGTAAATCATTATACTTCCAGACTTCTCAACTGTAAAATTTTAATGCTTTGTCCTTTGCCCTATTTATTCCTGATATGAAAATAGGACACTTTTCTCTTAAATTTCAGAGAGGAGGTTCGACTTTGTAAGATACCCACATTCTGCATCCTGTATATCAACTTCAGATAATCACTACTACATTTCTCTAGTAGGATCTCATTTTTGTTTTGTATTTCTTCTAATGAAAAAAAAAAGCTACACCAGCCTTTTATTTTCTGATCAGAATTTGCTTTGGATGTCACTATGCAGATAAACTGACGTGTGAAGTTGAATAATTATCTGAATGCGTTGATCAAAATAAGTGATCATGACCAGACATGGCAGAAGTTTTGAAGGTAGAAGGGTCCTTAGGGCCTGTCCAGTTCAATGACCTCAAGCACTACAGAAGATAAAACAGAGCCCAGGGAGAGGAGACTTGCCCATCTTCATAGTTTTCAATCCAGTTCTCCAGCACTCTTCTTTTTCACCTCCCTGGCTTAAGGTTTTTAAAAACCGTTTTAAACCTCTTTTTCCTTAATATTTTTTTAATTTTTATTTTTTCTCCCAGAAAAAGTTGGTCCAAGTGTCTTCTATCATCTACTGCATGAGTTCTGCTATTCTTCCCTTCTGGCTTAGTGGGAAAGCTTGTGTTTCCTCACTGTGAATCAACATAAATCATGTTCTTTCATTATTTTTCTTATTTTGCTCCTGCTGTACAGAGTAAGAGCAAGAGAAGTTCCTGTAGCTACTGGGCTATGCTCTATTGACTCATGTGAAAGTATTTCTTTCCAAGTAAACACATCTCTGCTTTCCTTCAGCAAAACAGCTGGAGACAAAAATAAGATGGTTTAAAGGTATTTGCAACCCCATATGACCTTGTATGTTGTGCTTAATGCATTTCTGTGAATTATTATTTTGACCGTTCATTAAGGCAAGTCATCATTGAGAAGCACATGGTTAAAGAAAAGCACAAACTCAAAAATACTAAGAGCTAATCCCATAACAGTGCTGTGTTCACACCTTAAAGTAGCTTTTTTGTACATATAGATAGCAGGAAAATATCCTTCCTTACTCTTTTCCTACCCTGCTACCCTTTTTTTCCCTACACACATTTTTCATAAAATATGAGCAGCTTGCTGGGCTCATCCTTCATACTATTAGTTGCATTTTTAAAGTCAAGTTTGACTGCATTTCTTATGCTTAGCCCAGTAATATCAGCCCTGTGATGGTGAAGCCTTCCTTCCACAAAAGCACTCATGATTTGATGCAGGAACTCCTTTTATGACTATAATTGTTACTAACCTACACATTAAATGATCAATGATCCAGAAGCTTCATACTTGCCCAGAAACAGTCAATAGTTAAACATTTCAAGGAATTCACAGAACTAAACAAAATTAATAGACTAGAGAATTTAGAAACATGCTGTGAACCAATGTTTCAGAAATAATTCACTATGTAAAAATTAAATTAGTTTAACTACAAAATTTTAAAAAAGGCAGTATTTTCATTTAACCATATAACTCCCAATTAAATGTCATGAGAAGATGCATCTTACCCTGATGCGTGGTATGCACTTTTCAGGTGATTCTTTGAACCTTTACTCATCAACCTTGGATATTAACAAAACTCAATTTTCTTAGTCATTAAAAATATTTTTAACGGCTTTGGACAGAGGATGAAGAGTAGAAGACAGTTCATACTTCTAAGTGTTTGATTTGGTATGATGGTAGATGAATGAAATAGATGCTTATCCAACAGCAGGCTGGCAATGCCTAGCAGCACATCAATCGAGCAAATTCAATCAGAGGTTGACCTGATCATGCCCAGTTTCCCCCACTGGCTACAAAAACTTTATGAATTTAAAAAAACAGAGTTATAATGATATTCTTGCTCAACTCCTTTATTCTGCGAAGGAGAAGGCACAGGTCACAGAAGTTGTATGACTTTCAGCAGCCAAGACGCAGAGTCCAGCTCTTTCTTCACTGCTCTATCTAATAATGGTTACAACTCCAAGATTTCATAGAATGTGGAATGACACCCCTAGGACCAAACTGAAAGCGACTAAGTTAAATTGGTTAATTCATTCAACAGCACTCATCAACCGCCTACCAGTCAAATACAGCTCAGGGACACCACCTTGTTTCTTTGAAAGTCCAACTGCAAGGAAAGAGGTTCATTCTAGTGGTGAGTAAGAACCTTCACTGCATGGAGGACAGACATAATCTGAGCTCAATATTAATAACAAACTAGCAGACATATACATTAAAAATAAAACTCTCATAACAGAAGAATCAGGCTCTGTTTCAAAGAGAGTGGCATTGGGCAAGCAACTCCTATTATAGTATTTCCTCAGTGAACCAAAGTTCCCTTCCAGCCACCCTCCCCATGTTACATGTTATTTCTAAGCCACCGGCAAGAATGAGACCTACTGAAAGTGCAGAAACTGGGTAACAGCTCAGTTTGAAAAATATATACATTCTAACGTAGCAGTGGGGTAGGTTTAGCCACTTACTACTTTTTTGAAACGTTTTTCTTTAGTTCATAAAAATTGCCTAAACCGCTGCCCAGTCAAGGGTTTTGTTCATTTTATTTGCTCTAGTTCAGTCAAATTGTTGCTAGCATGTTTGGAATGAAGCAAAAGAAATTCTAAGACTTTGGAGTCAATGTTGGCGATAACCTACTAACCTACTGACTAATCCTGCGGGTGTTTCTAGAACACCGGGGAAAGGAATCTGAGACGGGGCAGAGGTGAAGAGGGGAAGGGGAATTAGGAAAGGGCGAGGATAATTACTTCCTAAACCAAGACCGGGTGGTACTCGAGCCTCGGCCGCACCGGGGCCGGGAGGCAGCGCGAGAGGCCGGCGGGGGACAAGCCTGAAAGTCCGGGGATGAAGAGGGCGACGGCGGCGGCGGCGGCGGAGCGGCGGGCGGCGGGCGGCGGGGCGGGCGGCGCGCGGCAGGGGAGATAAAAGCGGGAGGCGGAGCCGCCGGGGCGGGCGGGGGCGCGGCGGCCGCGGCGGGAACGGAGCGCGAGCCGGAGCGGGCTCCGAGTCGAGGCGGCGCCGCAGCCTGCCGGGCGGACTGGCGAGGGCGAGCGCCGGGCTCCGCGCTGCCCCTGCTCCCCGCGCGCTGCCCCTGCTCCCCGCGCGCCGCGCCCGCTCCTGCGCACCCGACGGCCCGCGGCGGGGAGGAGTCCACCGAGTTTGCCCCGGAGCGCCGCGAAGTTTGCCGCGAAGCTCCGCTCCCGAAAAGGGGGACCAGCCGGCGGCCGCTGGCGAGGTGAGCACAGGGGCTGGGGGCGGGGGGGGGGGGGGGGGGGGGGGGCCGGGATTGCGGGGAGCGCTGAGCAGCCGCGGTAGAGGGGTCTGCGGGGGCGGGGAAGTGCATCCTCACCTTTTCAGGTACTTCGCCTCGGTCGACGGAGGGAGGCATCTTTCGTTTCCTCCTGACCCCGTCTTTCCCTCGCCCCTCACCCTCCGCCCATATTTGAACCCACTTCCGTTCACTCTACTGGACCTGCTCGGAGGGGACGGGGCGCAGGAGGAGGACGCGCGCCTGAACTTCACTACCTGTGCTGGGTTCCCGGGCCCGGCGGGGCGCCCGGGACTCCAGGATTCCGGTGCCAGCCCCCACTTGGCGCAAGCGGGGGTTGGCAGGACGACACCACAAGGCACAGTATTGAGTTTCGGATGCGGGTGTATCCGGTCCTCCGGCATGTTTGGCAGAAAGATGAGCATCTCTGCAGCGGTGCCTCTTTTGCATCGGCCTCAAACTCCGGGACCTTGCTAAAGCTCTGGCGAAGGCTGCGGACAATATAGGAGGGAAGTTGGGAGACTCGGAGCCTGGGCGGGGGGGGGGGGATCAGGCCTCCGCGAAGGGGTTGGGAGGCGTGATGTGGGGAGGAAAATTGAAGCGGGTTGGGGAGAGTAGGAACGGCGTGATTGTTTGGTTGCTGCTGTTACTTTCGCACGCTTACCCGCTCCCCTTCTGCCCCGTTTGAACATCCTATCAGCATATTTCTGTTAGAGGGCTAAAAGGTGTTCTGTTTGATGCCTGTCGGGAGTTATTTCCAACTAAGTTCACAGGTGCGAAGCCTGAGCCGCTGCTCCTCCTTGCTCCTCTCCGTGCGGTCCACCCCCAACTTCCCTCCCACAGGCAAACTGTTCCTGAATCGTTCCCAGGGTTATGAAAGGGATGGCAAGTAAATAGTACAGTTTGTGTTTGGGTTCGTGTGACTTTTCCCCCATTATGTTATCAGAACCAAATCAAAACACTGGAGATGTTTAATAAGACTCCCCTGCAGCAATTTTTACAGTAATTAAGAGTATTATTTACAGTGTTTATTTTTCAGCGCTTTAACTCCAAACATTGCATCAGTCTTTCTCTATGAAGCTCTATCTGCGCTGTCACTTTGCCACTGGGTTTAAAGGACAAGGGCTTCTTTTGGACTCACATATACACACCAAAAGACAGTGTGACAATATTCAATATTTATCTGTCTTCTTGATTCAGTGGTCTGGCACCTGCCAATTCCAGTACATAATCGTAACACCATATGCCTGTCTACCAAACTGAGGATAAGGAGAATGTTAACTGTTTTTCATGTGCAGGACTACCCTGGACTACCAGATTTTATTATTGCTTTAGGGGTTTTTAAGAGCTTCAGTCAAAGTGAATCAAATGTACAGAACACAATTACAATTCTACCCAGTGCATTCAAAAGGAATACAATTCCTGGACCCATAACTAGTTGACTAGTTATTGAAGAAAAATTAAAATCCTCTCATCACACAGAAAACATTTTGATTGAATATAGTCAATAAGAAATAGCACACATTGAATGCCCTGAGAAAGCAAGAAGAATTTTCCTTGTGCCTCATTTGAGTTTTGTCTCCTTTATTACAGTAGCATCCTCCAGAAAATGAGCACCTTGCTGATACATGTTGGTATGTACTGACTAAGCACCATATTTTTTAATACAGAGGCTTGGTGACAGTCCAAAAACATAAATGTTTTAAATCATTACCAACCATCTGTTCTCTCCCACTCACTTAAAGCACAGTCTTTTATTTCCACAGGTATCAAAACATACATCCTCATTTCATACATTTCCATGAATATCCCGATAGCTGCAGTGATATCTGAGATTGACCCAAGTTTGGTAACTGTTATGTTTGGCTTCTTACACTATAAGCTCCTCTCCTTTTATTTTCAATGAAAGAAGAAATCAAAAAAGTTTAAAGCCTTTGGCCAAAGCTGGTGTGTATACTCCAGTGAAATCTGATTGCTTTTTTTTTCCTCTCCACCTTTTTGTTACCAAACAGAAGCTGAGAATTAGTACAGCTGCAGGCTCCTCCTGATGACATTCTTTCCCTTTCTTCCTGGTCACAAGGGTAAAATTTGGTGCTCCGAAGCAGTGCATTAAACAGCCTCGTGACTCCAGAAAATTAGTGTGGTTCCAGAAGGATATAACTTCTTCCCAGGAAGAATTTACAAAATGGGAGGCTAACTTAATATTCCAAACCCCGGATGAAGTAGACTGAAGACTTTGTTTCCCACGCAGATGTTGGCTGTCGATATTGCATAGGATATGAGTAACATGCCTAGGTAGTATTCTTTATGTTTGTGTTTGGGTTGGACAAGTCTGTATGTAATCAACAGATAGATTCACACCCTTCATTTTGTTTATGTCATCATTAGAGCAATATTTGGGATTTTGAGTCTCCCTCTCCTTCCCCAATCCCAGAAAGCTTTCACATTTAGGGATGTTTGCTGTAGCTACAACTGCAATGCTAGGACGTTTGTCTCACTCAAAATTAAGTTGCATAATAAATACATTGTTCCTTCAGTGCAGCGAGAACACTGGGAAATTCTTTTTACTCAAATCCAGGTGTAATGTTCCAAAACACTTTCCTATTTTTGAGGAAAAAGATATTGGCAATCTAGCCCACACTTTGCAAATAATTGATACGTACTAGGTGAATATCAAGAACCAAAGAAAGGTGAGGTTTCTGCCTTCTGACCTGGTACACTGCACTATACTGCTTTTGCTTTGAAAGCTTAAGATTCTCCTTAGTTACTACCAGGATAACACTGAAGGGAATGAGCCCAAACTATAGACAATTTTGAAAGTTAAGTTGCCTTGAAAAATATGGTCTAATTTAAACCTTTGGAAATACATAAGGATGTGTTAGATCTTATTTTTCTGTATACTAAAAATGAATTATTGAGGGGAAACAGTTTCACTATGTATAGTAAGCCCTCTGAATTATTCATGTTAATGAGAAGAATAGAGGCAAAGATAATCCAAAATCATGGTTATTTAAAAAGTCATTTGTTTTTGTCTTTGGAACATATTACATGTTTGGTTTAGAAAAGATTTTCATTGTTGGGGGCAAGTTGCCTTTCTAATTATTTTGTTTTGTTTAGGTTAATTTTTAAATGAGCTTCTATACCTCACACACCAAAACCTATTTATAGGGAGGTGATACAGATGGGCAACCTGCCCAGAAACGAGCTGGGTGATGGAAATAAGCAAAGCTGGTATGGGAACTTTGCAGTGGAATATATGTCATTCACAGAAACATAATCAAGACTCGATTGTATACCTACTTAATGAATATGTTTTAAGAATTATACATGTTCCTGGAAAAAATAAAAGTCCTACAATCAAAATTTGAGAAATTCAATCCCACTTCACATGCAAGAGAGGTGATTAATATGTTTTTTTTTTTTTAATGATAGTGGACTACTTCTGAAAACCAAACAGGAATATTCTGATTGATAAATCTTACTAAACCGAATCTGTAAGCATGAGGTTTTACTAAAGCATACACATGTGTATGTGTTAAGGTGATAATCCTCAGCCTTCCCTAGGTACTTTCTAAAGAAGAAACAGCAAGACGCCACCAGAATAAGGGGTCTGGTCCATTTGACCTCTGTACCTATGCTCCAAATCAAAGTACATTGCATTGAAGAGACGCTCTCAAGTATCTATTGTTACTGTGGACCTGGTTAGAGAAAATAGTTGAAGTTCAGCAAGACTGGCAATTTAACAGATTTCTATTGTGTTTTTCAAAAGCTCTAGGGCAAAATTGGTTGTGGATGAAATAGTTACTTGAACAAGAAGTTGATTCACACCATAGTGCAGGCCGTTAAACACCTCGTTTGTAGTCACCGTTCAGTTGTATATACATTTTGTTGAATTTTTAGTTCTGTGGACTATTAGAAAACCTCTGTGGGCAAGGTTAGAGGTGCCAAAAATATATGATTGGAAAAGCAGATAAGATCACTTTTATTTCAAGAATTCAAAGCAAAAAAGTAAAACTGTAACTTTTACAGCAGTGAGCAGAAAGGTAATAAAGTAGATGTCCCCTTCAGAGGGGTGACTATGTTCTCATAATAAATGTGCTCACTCCTGCAAGTAGAGGGGTACCTCTTTTTTGAGGAAACAGTTTTTTAAAATTTTTTATAGGGCATGGCATTTGGCATTTTTTTTAAAGGCTCGAGTCCTTAGACTATTTTAAAAGAAATATTGTGGTTGGAAATATAATTGAGGCCCACAGGATATATTTTATGCACACTTGTTAAAGCAGTTTCTTCTGATCAGTGCCTAAATCTTAGAATCAAAATTATGCATTTTGTTATAGAGATGGAAAGGACCTTTAAAGTAATTTATTTCAATGCCCTCCTTACAGTTAAGGAAATGGGGACCCACAGTGATCACTGTGAGCTGCTAAAGGTCACACTGGAAGTTAGTGGCGGAGCAGAAACTAGAAACCTGATCTCCTGACTCACTCAGCTCCCCTATAGGAAGCTGGGGGCTTAGGCAGGGGAGTTAACTCTTTCTGGCCATCACGGTATCAACGCCCCACGATAATCACAAAATGGAATGGTACAGGGGTAGATGCAGAAGGCTTGTGATTTTTCTGTCTTCTGTCATCCACTGGGTGGTCACCATGGACCAAACCGTGGTTCTCAACCCTCTTAGTCTCTCTCTCTCTCTTTTTTTTTTTAAACAGCAAATATTTTGTGTTTCCCCCTTCATATCCTGAAATGTGATTCATCAGTAACTTAGTTACCGAATCTATCTGTAATGGAAAGGAGCAGTAAAATAAAAGTAATTTGTAATTAATAACTATACTGATATCTGGGGATGACTTCACTGGAGCACATATCATAGAAGCAGAAGCTTGCTTAAATATATAATGAATAAAACATCAGAAAATGTTCTCTACAAGAAGTACAGGAAAATGAAGGAACAGGATAGACTAAAAGCATGTTAGGATAATTACAAACCAGACTTATTTGTATGAGATAAAGAAGAATATAATGGGAATCGTTCCAGGGAAAATATGCCAAGTCAAATTATAGACTGTCAGAGTGGAGAAAACGTGGAAGTGTGATATTTTGCAAATGAGAGAGTAAATACTATTAATATACTATCACCAAAATTCCAAACCTATTTTATGGAACATTTTCATGCTGTTCCTAGTGTGAACTCTATTTCAAGGGGTTCTGCAGGTTACCCACCATATCATCAATAATAGCAGATAAAATACTTCTAAAATGAAAATTATTTAGTGCTGATATTGCCTCTACTATTGTAGTCTATCAATTCTAGAGTTAGGAGACAGACCACATGGAATGATTATTCACCCCGGTGACCTTAATTGTCAGTCTCAGGATTTCAGTGGAAATTCTTATGAAACGCTTAATTGCAATTATGTACCAGATTCTATAGGTTGATGTCCACTCTAAATTTAGTTCATCGGGACATTGCATGTTGTATGGGGTATTTGGGGAAATTCTTCATTAAATAGGACTGCTCTTCCACACTAAAAGCCAACCACACTCCCCTGTCCCAATAACTAACAAACCAGAGTGTAGCCAACCCCCCCCCCAAATACTCTCTAGGGGCGGTGTGACCCTGAGGAGAGTCATAGGACTAGATAAATAAGAGTTTTATGATGGCGTAGATTATTCTTCATGCCCCTAACTCATCTATCCTTATTTTTTTGAGTAGGACTGTCCTGCTTGTGCACTGGTCTCCTGCCTTCAGTGGGCTAGGAGTACAGACTCTCTGACCATCAAACTCAAGCTCATGTTCTGATATTTTTCTGTCACTGGCACCTTTATAAAAGTTTACTTCTTCTGGTCCTCATTTCTCTTAGAAATCCCTCTTTACTGGGTGACTATGAGTGTTGACAAACTAATATGCAAGCTGGCTAGTATTTTAGTTCTCCCAGGCCTTAACCTTGTTTAGATGCATGTCTCCAAAAAGCACTGAAGGCTTTCATAGAGACAGAGACAACACATACACTCACCCATATGTATGTGTGTATATGCATATGTTATATGTATGTACATCCGTGTTCACACATAATTTCAGGCACTGAAAAAACAGGAAAGGAGGTATTATTTGAGATTGTATTTTGAATGTCCTTGAAACATGTTTATGCAAACAAAGAACTGCACTGGTTCAGTATTGGAAGTTGCACCATAAAATAGTGCTGTGAAGTATGCTCACAAAAGAGGCAAAAATGTGTCACCAATGCAATAAAGTGTTGTAGTAGAATTTTTTTGGTATTGCTTAAAATAAATGCATCCTGTGCTAGCATATAGGAGTTGGGCCGGGAGGGAAGGTATAGACAACTGTGGTGTCTGTCTTAGTAGTCTGGGTACTGTTGACACACTAGAAGCACTCCAGCATCTCTTCTCTTTGCAAAATAGAGAGTATTTGCAGAGAGATTAGAGGGTTTTGAGGATTACCTGTATATGCAACACACGGGAGAACATGGGACCCTAGTAACGAGGGAATTGAGAGGGAAACTCAAAAATTTTCACTTCTACTGTTTGGACTAGCAGACCATAACGTAAGATCTGCTCTTGAAAATTAAGAGTTAGGTGAGATGTCATTTCAGTATTAGCTACAGCAAGTATCTTGAACTTATCAAATTGTAAGTAATAATTGTTTTTTTTTTTCTTAGACTACTTTCCACTCCAGGTCCATTTTAGATGTCTTTTATAACATTGTATATCTTAGTCTTTTTAAAGAAGGAGACTTTTTAATGTAAACTCCTAACAGTTAAGATAAAAGTCACAGGGTGTGTGTGTGGGCAGGGAGAGAGAATAGCCAATTGTTTTGAGATAACCACAAAATTCTCTACATAGGAGGGCATGGTTTACCCAATTATGAGAGATGGTTTTTCCTACAAAGGGGATGCAGCAATTGTACAGAACACAATTTGATCTATGATTGTTTTGGTATATATTGTTCATTCTTACTGGAAGCTTCTCAGTCAGTTGAATGGCCCAATGCTCAACCTCAGACTGACCCCTAACTCTTTGGTCTACTTTTGTTACGATTTCTAATAAGAGTGTAGTGGTGCAGTGGGAATTGAGAGAAGATGAAATTGAGGGTGGTGGATTGTGGAGGTGATAAGGAAAATAAGGAGTTTCTTTCATTTGAGAACACAAAGATCTGTGTAGGCAGTGAAATTTTATTGGAAATCTGCCTTTTCTTGTTATGCTTTTTACTCTTGTATGGAATAAGGCAAAGATTGTGAAAGCAAAGACTTCTTCCCTCTTTGCGCTGTTAACTCCACCATACAACAGAAAAACCTTTTTTTTTTTTTTTTGCTGGAATAAACAGATATGACTTCTTCCAGTTACTAGCCTCATTGTGCCCCTTTTTACTTCAACACTACCCTAAACTGAAATCTAACACACTAAAGAATGTAGTTAAGAAAAGGAAAAATACACCCAGTCAGTGTAGTGAAAGAAATTTCAGAAGCCTCTAGAAATAAGACAATTTTGTCAATTCAAATGAAGAATGTAATATTTGCTTTTCCATTACTTTCAGAAGCAAGAAGCTCAAGGCTCACTTAGTTTTGTAGTCATTTTTATTGTTTTCTTTTTTATCACAGGAGTTCGAACTGTGGCCTGTTGTTACAGGTTACCTGAAGCAAATATAGTCTGTGAAGATTTACATAAAATGATGTCATTGATTACTTTAAAAAAGAAATACCAAAATTGAAATGCAGGCACGATTTTTTAGAAGCATATCTCTAAATAAATTTGATTTTTCCCACAGCCTTCTTTGAACAGATTAGAGTGAGGGTAATTTATTCTCCCCCCCAAATCAGTTTTCTGAATGTATTAAAAGATGCTTATGTGTGAGTGACATTATTGGACTAAAAGCAGTGACCATTAACATTATTTGACTTTCTAATATTTGCACTCTGATTTTCAGTTAGGAACTTTTACCGTTAGAGAATGAGACTCCATTACTGTGACAGGGTTGGCAGTCAGTTGGATGCACTGGGATGGTCTTACTGGTTATCTGTGGCCAGAACTCACGTTGTACTGGTTGTTAAATATTTTAGGTATTAATCCTATACTTACATTATCACTTTTGTGACTTGCTAAAAAAATCTAGCAAAGTCATATTTTCAGATTTTGCCATTCAGGGAATTATAACAGCGTTTTGAATGGAAATGGATTTGCAAATTTCTGAACTCCCAAGTAGGAGAGATTGTTTATCTAGTACCTTGGAACTTCGGTTCACCTTGAATTTTCCCAGCATACATACACTGAGTATTATCCAATTAGAAATTTCTTGAAATTATTGGCATGTATTTTATATAGAGCACTCTATAAAACATATTTACAGCTCAAGAAGTCCCTCTAAGTTCCCCACTTATAGATCCAGCTATGTATTTGGCATTTCTTCTCTGTCTTAAAGAAACATCAGATGAGACATGTCAAAGTCAAACTTGTGACCTCTGCACATCTCACCTGAACCTCCAGTATTCCTCAGCTCCAGATAAAATCTAGATTTTATCCTTGACATTCCCTCTCCTTCACCCCATATCAGAACCTTCACTGAGTCGTTGATTGGGTGAAGTGTATTATAAATCGTACACCTGAAACTAATATAATGCTGTATGTCAATTACACTTCAATAATACATTTTTTTAAGTGTATTACAAATCTGCCTTGGGCCATCACCCGAGTCTAAGCTTTCACCCTCTGCTATGTAGAAAACCTCAGGGGCTTCATCACTGGTCTCCTGGCATCCGATATTGCTTTCCTACTATTCCATGCACCAGTACAAATGTAATTATCACTCCTTTAACTACACACATCACTTCCATGGGTTACCATTGCTTGGTAGAGCCCAAAGCTGTGCATCTGATTTTTTGAAACCCAGCAATATTGGGCTCCCTCCAGTCTCATCTCTTTGATGTTCCTACTCTTTCCTTCTGCTTCAGCTGGCTGGCTTTCTTCTAGTAGCTCTGACTTGCCATGCTCCCTGCCATCCCCACACCCATGAATACACATACCCAAACACTGCCTAGGTAACTCTTAGTTAGTGCTTCAAATACTAACCCAAATGTCATTTCCTCAAATGAGCCATTTCTTCCCCATAGACTGAGCCAAATCTCCTTGTAATACATATACACATATATGTTTGTATGCATAAATGTATCCATATTTATGTATTGATATCCCTCACCCCAGATAGTTGCAAATTCACATTTATTTGGGTAATTATTTAATCAGCCACTAAGGTAGAGATCTGTCTAGTTTTGATGGTCTTTATATTCCTCGAAAATATTGCAGTGCCCTCTCATAGTGGGAGTGTAAGAAGTATTGATTAAATAAGTGCTGACTGATCATCGGTATCTTTAACCCTGCATGTGTGCCCGCACACATATGTACTACACACCAACATCCAGTCACACCCACCCTCACATTCTAGTGAAAATACATAAATAAAAACTTGCAAGCTTTGAAGCCCCACGTTTTTGCTTTCTTTGTGATCTCCCCAAATACCACACTCCTCTTTCTTCAATTTCTGTGCCTATCAGTGATTCATTCAGAGGTGACTTGTGCAGTGTTACATTTGCTTAGAAAGTATGGCTGGTCTATGGAATTTCTTACCTTCCCCCCCAAAAAAGGGTTCAAGCATTCCTTTACAATTATTTCCTCTGACATGTGAAATCTCTTGAAAATTACATGAATTTTAAAAGGCTTCACCCTATAAGAGTTTTATGCTGTGCCGTTTGTGGATATTTTGGCATTAGACAGTGATCTAAGACTGTACCATTTTAGAGAAAAGAAAAAGAAAATCTTTTTGAGGTTACCTGTCCATATGGCCCATGTGTGGAGATACATGAGATGAAGGAGGACAAAAATTAAAATAAGAATAAATATGTGCAAATGAAAGGGTAACATAAAAGCCTAGGTTTTAAATTAAAAGTTCATATTTTTAAGCATTGCACAGAGGCTTCAAGCTATGCCTAAAATAGTTAAGGAAGAGACCGTCCATACTTGGCACTTACTGCGTTTAGATACTGTTTTAATATTTGTGCCTAAATTCCAGTTGCTGTATTAAAATTGAGTTGAGTTACTTTCCTTTTTATTTAAAGCCTTCTTGCTTTGACTAGTTTAGGGGAGAATCTGTTAAGCCTCAAACCCTTTGTGCCAGAAAATAAGGAATTGTTCAAAACTAATGGAGACACATCAGAAGGACATAAGAGCCAGATTTAAGGGACTCCTACTTCAAGGCCCAATTTGGGATCATTTGAACATAAAAAGTAGTAATGTATGTAATGGATTAGAGCACATTGAATATGAAAAGAATCATGAGTGTATAGTGTGTGTGTAGTGTGCAGATGGTGATGGGCAGAAGGAAAAGCTCTGTTTTGCTAAAGAATACAAGCTAATAAGTTAAAAAATGATGGAACTACAAAGTCACCTTTTTGCAACACTATTACAAGAGTAATCAAAGGATACTCCAGCACTAGGTGAATGGTTTTTGGAGATATGATATTCATGCTATCTCTAAATGGCATCTCACAGATTGCTTATTAACTAGAAGAGGGGAAGATACCTTTCCAGGAAGAAATCTGGCAGATACCAGCTTCACCAAGTAATCACGCTTGACATCACCACGAGTGGGACAAATTGACATCATGTACCTTTTGATATGGTACACACATGAAGTAGGACACGTAATCACCTGTGAAGTTATAATGCCAAAAATATTTCACCTGCACCTAATCATAAGGAAGCAATCTGACAACTTCAAATTGGCGGATATTCTTCAGTATAATCAACCTGGACACTTCAAAAATGTCAGTGTCACACACACACGCAAAAGTCCTAGAAAGCTGTTCAGGATTAAAGGAGACTGGGAGACATGACAACTAACTGCAATGCATCCTTCTTGATTAGATTCTGAATGGGAGGAAGCGATAAAGGCTAATATTGGGACAATTGGAGGAATGTGAATTTGGACTGTAGATCATAGAATAATATAACATCCATGGTACATTTCCTAAGTGTGATAAGCATATTGGAGTCATGTAGGAGAATGTCTTTTGGGGGGAAGGATGTATTTTGGAAGTAGTTACAGGTGAAATCTCATGATCTCTGCAGCTTCCTTTGAGGTGGTTGAGCAAAATTATTGTTTTAAAAGTGCTGGAAAGAGAGAGAACCAAATGTGGCAAATGTTAACAATTGTTAAAGTAATGATTGTATGGTAGTCATTATATTACTGCTACTTTTCTGCAGGTTAGATGTTTTTCAAAATAAAAATTGGGTAAAATATTCTGTGATTCTAAGCCAACTATGCAACAGATGAGATCGTTATCATATTGTATGGACATGAGCTAGCATGTTTGAAAGTTGTTCAGGCCATTAGTAAAGTGTCCTCTCTGAAGTATCCCAATATCTTCATTCAGCATTCTGCAATATTCTGTAAGTTACATTTAAACACTTAAGGAGAGCTATCCTTAAAAGACTATCTTTTAGACAATATAGGAGACAACTTACCTTATGGTGCTTGCCTATTAAACAATTACAGTACTGATGGTTTTCACTATAAGATGCACAACATAACAGACTGCAGTATGCAGTGTAGAATAGATCTGACCAGGGCCCCAGTAAAATTTAGGGTCCAGTGTGATTCTCAACTGTACATTGTCTGGAAGGTGGGCAAGAACCGTTAGTGCTTATGTATTAGACGTAGGTACCTAACTCGCAGTACCATCCATTTACAACTCTCAAATAATAAAGCTCCCTGTTTAATCGGTAAAGTGAGGGCTGATTCTATATGAAGCACAAAGTAAAAGAGGTTAAATTAAAAATACTTACAAAATTTGTAATAAATTATCTCTTCAGAAAAAAAATCGACTTTAACTATTTAAAATATTTCTTCTACCATTAAAGTGTATGATACAATATTTGGATTCAGGTCCCTGTGGGAATACTTTGCTTGGTCCTAAGATAACATTTAGGGCTGCTTAGGAGATGGACCTTTCACATAACCAGACCAAGGGGTGTGGTGCTTCTTGATATACAATAATAATACTAAATAAAAGAACTTCTAGAACTTCTTATATCTTAAGACACAACAAACCGAAGATACAAATATTAAGAGTTCTTTCCCCTTATATTTCATAAGATAGTTTATGAGTTATTATAAATTATAACAAGAGAAGATTAGAGTTTCTGAAAAATCTGAAAGAACCGGTCTCTTGATACTACCAGCATATGCTTTGAGGCTAAAAGTCACAATAATAGGAACTCCCCACCAGAAAAAGTTATGATTCATCTTCAGCTTATATTTAGACAAATATTGATAATCTGCTTGAACTTGGCATTCTTTTAATAAGGGGTAAACAGTAACAAGTTATTATGGGGAGGGAGTTGGTTCTTTAAAAGTCTTGATTATCTTCAGATAAAGGAAATAATAGCTTTTGTACCACTGTCCCTCTCTCCCCCACTCCAAACTACTTATATAACTTACATTTATATTAGTCTTAAGACAGTGGATAGCCACACCACTGATAAGACTTGAGAGAATGGGTGAAATTGAATTTTGTGATCTTACTAAACTGTTAATATATTTTTATTTCATATTTTTCTAAAAAGTTCCAAGACCATGAACAACATAAGTTAAAAGTTGTTAGAATTTATAACAATAGGGAAAGCAGACTTCCTTATAGAATTTGGCATTAAAAGAGAACAGCTATGCGAACAATTTGTGTAGGTAATTATTAGCTGGAAGCTATTTGTACTCCAAGTTTATAAAATATACACATATAATAATAAGACTTTGCCCAAATAGAACCTTTTGATAATAAATCCATGTAAAAGATTGTGCCTTGGGGAATAATTCTAGATGTTATAAGTATATTTGAATTCTCTACACACAGAATGCAGAACTCTAGACCAAGTATGTAACTATTTTTCATTCATGGTATTTAATAGGTCATTTTACCTAAAGTCTCAGAAAGGATAAATAAAACAAACAATGGAAAATAGTGTTGTTGTTCTATTTTTACCTTTATTCAAAACATTGCAATCATAAAAGAAATAGCAAAAGAGAACTGTGAAACCTTTCTCCAGAAGTGAACTAAACTATACTCAAAATCATAGTTATCAGAAATAAATAAATACCTAATCATTACCTGAGAAATCTCCCTGTCAGTGCATGCTGAAATTACTGATTAACTGTTTTTTGCTTTTGTGGCATCCACTCGGTTGCTTTGAAAAAGTACTTTAGTAGTAAAATAAAATATAGCAGAAGAATCTCTTTATGAACCCTGTACATTTATAACACTTCATGAAACTGTGCACCGCCCCCCCAAGTCAATTTTACTATATGGTAACAAAATAAAAATAAAGTGAAGAATCCTTCCAATTCCCTTTCCTCATTTTAGATTTTTGTTACATTTTCTTATTATGTCAAATTTTATATTTTCATATTTAAGTGAAAGCAGTGCTCAAAACAGTCCTTTCATTACTGTTTCCCTTTCTGAGTTATTTTGATTTATTTTGTGCTTTGCTAGATTTTATTAACAAGGGGGAGTTTATTTTAGGAGGGCTCCTGTGAATTTGTACTTACTGAATTTTTGCTTGCCTGATGATTATCCCTCTCCCTGCACCACCACCCCATCCTGCCCCCTTGCCTGGCACCTATGTCTCTAGTCCATAAGCCATTTTTCCATTTCTTTTCCATTCTTGATGGGGGCCAACGATGTGGAATGTCAGGAGCTGGTGTAGTGGGGCAGTCTGCAGCCCCACGGTCTTGTCTAGAACATGCTGTCTCACCCACCTTGTTGCATTTGCTCTCAGGTTTAATTCAAGCCTCTAATTCTGTGTTATGACGTAGTAGTCATGGCTTCCCTTAAACTTCCCCCCACAGTACCCTCAGCTGGGAGATATTCCAGAGCTAATAAAAATAGTAGATGGGTATGGTATTTTCTCCAGTCCTGCATCCCCAGTCATTCTGAGATTCAATAGGGAAGTATCCACATTCCCTATAGTCTACTATAAATCTCACTGTCCCAATCTAAGGTTTGATGGACAGTCTTTTGGAACCATGATATTATGTTTAGGAAAATATATATCCAGCTCAAGGTTTGAGAGTATATGTGCAATTCTCACCCTCCTCTCTGTTTCCTCTCTAGATTTTTTTTAGATTTTATTTATTTATTTGACACACACACACACACACACACATACAGAGACTCAGAGAGAGAGAGCACAAGCAGGTGGATCGGCAGACAGAGAGAGAGGGAGAAGGAGGCTTCCCGCTGAGCAAGGAGCCTGATACGGGACTTGATCCCAGGACCCTGGGATCATGACCTGAGCTGAAGGCAGACGCTTAACCAACTGAACTACCCAGGCATCCCTTGGTTGCTTCCAGTCTTGTCAATTATGAATAAAACTCTTTAAACATCCATGGGCAGGTTTTTATGTAGACATAAGTTTTCAGTTCCTTTAGGTAAATACCAAGGGGCATGATTACTGGATTCTATGGTAACAGTATGTTTAGTTTTCTAAGAAACTTCCAAACTGCCTTCTCAAGTAACTACTATTTTGTATTCTCACCAGTAATGAATGAGAATTCCTGTTGCTCCACATCCTCATCAGCAGTTGGTGTTGTCAGTGTTCTGGATTTTGGCCTTTCTGATAGGTGGTATCTCATTGTTGTCTTAGTTTGCATTTCTCTGATGACATATAATATGGAGCAACTTTTCATATGTTTATTTGCCATTGTGTATCTTCTTTGTGAGGTGTCTAAGTTCTTTGGTCCATTACTCCCTTATCATTGAGTTTTAAGAGTTCTTTGTATGTTTTTGGTATTAGTCCTTTATCAGATATATCTTTTGCAAATATTTTATTATAGTCTGTGACTTATCTTTTCATTTTCATGATGATGTTTACAGAGCAAACTTTTTTAACTTTAATGAAGTCCAGCTTATTAATTCTATCCTTCATGAACCATGTCTTTGGTGTTGGATATAAAAAGTCAACATCATACCCAAGGTCTCCCTAGATTTTCTCAAGTTATCTTCTAAGGGTTTTATGGTTTTGTTTTACATTTAAGTCTGTGATCCATTTTAGGCTGATTTTTTTGAGCGGTGTAAGTTCTCTGTCTAGATTCATTTTTTTTTTTTTGCATTTGGATATCCAGTTAATACAACAAAATTTGTTAAAAAACAAAACAAAACAACGCTATCTTTGTTTTATTGTATTTGCTCTTTTGTGGAGGATCAGTTTACTGTATTTATGGGGGTCTGTTTCTGGGCATTCTATTCTGTTCCACTGACTTATTTTCCTATTCTTTCACCAATACCATGCTGTCTTGATTATTGTAGCTTTACATCAAGTCTTGAATGTCACAGTCCCTCAACTTTATTCTTCCTCTTCAACATTGTGTTGACTGTTTGAGTCTTTTGCCTCTCATATAAACTTTAGAATCAGTTTGTTGATATCCAAAAAAAACTCACTGGGATTTTGATTGGGATTGCGTTGAATCCATAGATCAAGTTGTGAACATCTGACATCTTGACAATATTGAGTTTTCCTGTCCATGAACATAGAATATCACTCCATGTCTTTAGTGCTTTGATTTCTTTCATCAGAATTTTGTAGTTTCCTTAATATAGATCATGCACGTATTTTGTTATATTTATACCTAAGTATTTAATTTGGGTGGGTTACTAATGTAAATTGGCATTGTGTTTTTAATTTCAAATTCCACTTGTTCCTTGCTGGTATATAGTAAAGTGATTGACTTTTGTATATTTTGTGTATAAACTGTATCTTACAATCTTACTATCATCATTTATTAGTTCCAGGAGGTTTTTTTGTTGACTTTTCTACGTAGATGGTTATGTCACCTGCGAACAAAGACAGTTTTATGTCTCCTTACCAATCTGTATACCTTTTATTCCCTTTTTTCATCTTGCCACATTAACCAGGATTTCCAGTATGATGTTGAAAAGCAGTGGTGAGAGGAGACATCCTTGCCTTATTCCTGATCTTAGTAGGAAAGCTTTGAGTGTCTCATTATTAAGTATAATATTGGCCGAAGGGTTTTTATAGCTATTTTTTTAATCAAGTTGAGGAAGTTCTCAATTTCTACTTTATTGAGAGTTTTTATCATGAATTGGAGTTAGAGTTTCTCAAAAGCTTTTTTTGCATCTATTGATATTCTTGTGTGATTTTCCTTTTTTAGCCTGTTGATGTGATGGGTTACATTAATTGATTTTCGAATGTTGAACCAGCCTTGCGTATGTGGGATAAATCCTATTTGGTCATTGTGTATAATTATTTTTATACAATGTTGGATTTGATTTGGTAATACTTTGTTGAGGATTTTTGCATCTATGTTCATAAGAGGTATTGATCTATAATTTTCTTTTCTTGTAATGTCTTTCTTTTGTTTTGGTATTAGGGTCATGCTGACCTTATAGACCAAGTTAGAGATTATTCTCTCTGCCTCTATCTTCTGACAGAAAATATAAAGAATTGGTATAATTTCTTCCTTTAGTGTTTGGTAGAATTCACCAGTGAACCCAAGTTCTGGTGCTTTCTGTTTTGGAAGGTTATTAACTAGTAATTCAGTTTCATTAATGGATGTAGGCCTATTCAGATTGTCTGTTTCTTTTTGTGTGAATTTTGGCAGATTCTGTCTTTCAAAGAATTGATCCACTTCATATAGTTTATCAAATTTGTGGACATAGAGTTGTTCATAACATTTCTTTATTATGCCTTTAATTTCCATGGGATATGTACTGATGTTCTCTCTTTTATTTCTGATATTAGCAATATGTTTCCTCTGTCTTTTTTTCTTAATTAGTCTGACTGGACACGTTGATTTTTTTTATCTTTTCAAAGACCTGGCTTGTGGTTTTGTTGATTTTTTTTCTATTGATTTTTCTATTTTTTCTATTGATTTCCGGTTTTAAATTTCATTGATTTCTGTTCTAATTTTTATTATATCTTTTCTTCTACTTACTCTGGAATTAACATGCTCTTCTTTTTCTAATTTCCTAAGTTAGGAGCTTAGATGATTTATTGTAGATAATATATGCATTCAGGGCTATAGGTCTCTCTCTAAGCACTGATACTGTGTGGCATACCACAAATTTTGATAAGTTGTATTTTTCATTTTCATTTAGTTCAAAATATTTTTAGATTTCTCTTGCAATTTCTTCTTTGACCCATGTGTTATTTAGAGGTGTGTTGTTCAATCTCCAAGTACTTTGGAATTTTCCAGCCATCTTTCTGTTATTGATTTCTGATTTAATTCCATTGTGATATGAGAACAGACATTATTGATTTCTATTCTTTTAAAAATTTTAATGCCTGTTTTATGTCCCAGAATGTGGTTTATCTTGGTAAATGTTCCATGTACACTTGAGAATAATGTATATTTTGCTATTGTTGGATGAAGTAGTACAATCCATTATATCCAGTTGACTGATCATATTATTGAGTAAAACTGTACCTTCACTGATCTTTTTTTGCCTGCTGGATCTGTTCATTTCTTTTTTTTTTAAGATTTTATTTATTTATTTGAGAGAGACAGTGAGAGAGAGAAAGCATGAGTGGGGAAGTAGGGTAGAGGGAGAGGGAGAAACAGACTCCGAAACAGAATCAGACTGGGAGCCTGATGCAGGGCTTGATCCTTGGATCCTGGGATCATGACCAGAGCTGAAAGCAAATGCTTAGCTGACTGAGCCACCCAGGTGCCCCTGGATCTTTTCATTTCTGATAGAGGTTTGTTGAAGTCTCCAGCTATAATAGTGGATTTATCTGTTTTTCCTTGCAGTTCTATCAATCTTTGCCTCACATAGTTTGATGCTCTCTTATTATACTCTCGTGTTAAGGATTGTTATATCTTCTTGGAGAATTGACTCCCTTACTATTATATTATGCCCCTCTTTATCTCTGATATCTTTCCTTGTTGTGAAGTCAGGAGCAACTTAACTGGATCCTCTGCTCAGAATATCACAAGGCTATAATCAAGTTCTTGGCTGGGCTGCGTTCTCATCGGAAGCCCAGGGTTGTCTTCTAAGCTTATTGAGCTTATGGACAGAGTTCACTTATTACAGCTATAGGACTGAGACCCTCAGTTCCTAAAGGCCATCCCTCTGCATAAGAAGTTCATAGCTAGCTTTTTGCTTTTTCAAAGCCAGTAGAAGAGCATCTCTAGCTCCAAGGAAGTCCTGGACCCACTTTTAAAGGGATCACCTGATTAAGTCATACCTACTCAAGATACTCTCCATTTTATTTTATCTTTTTTGTTGTATGCAACATGATGATTTGATAAATATACACTCTGAAATGATGACCACAGTCAGGTTAATTATCATATCTATAGCCTCACATAGCTACCTTTTTGTGTGTATGTATGGTAAGAATGCCTAAGATCTACTCTCTTAGCAATTTTCAAGTACACAATATAGTGTTATTACCTATAGTCACTGTGCTATACATTACAAACCCCAGAACTTATTTATCTTATAGCTGAAGACTTATACTCTTTGACCAGTAACTCCCTAGTTTCCTAACTTCCCAGCCTCTGGTAACCACCTTCCTATTCTGTTTCTATGAGTTCTTTTTTTGTTGTTGTTTTTTGGCTTTTGGGTTTTTTTAGATCCCCTACATAAATGAGACCATATAGTTAATAACACTATATTGTGTTACCTTGCCCATGCTTTTAGCATTTCTCACACTTTGTAATCATATATTTAATTTGTTTTAACTTGTTTTCTTGCTTTTTCCCAATTTACTTTTGTGTCCCAGTACCTAAACAATGTCTGTCAAATAATAGATTCTCAAAATACATTTGATAAATGACTAAAATGTTGCTATTATCATCAATATGGGCTACAGTAGTTCTGAAGCTATATGAGAGAAGTTAACCTTGAATTGCTCATGTATGGGATAGAGATCAGAAAGGAAGAAAGTTTCAGGATAGTTGTCATAAAAAGAAAAAACAAATTGATGTATGTACGGATGAGCATGGAGTGCTCAGGAATCAGTATATTAAAGAGGAGGCTTTCTGTTGGGGGGCAGCAGGAAATTAAGTTGCAGAGGTATAGTGACCACCTTATGAAGAGCCTAAAAGGCAGACGGAAGAGTTTTCTTTTACATCAAACAACAACAATAACAAAAACAAAAAAAAATCTAATGACTTTTTAAGCAAAGGAAAATTATGTAATAAGCAATACTTAAGAAAGACTGATGAAGCAATATTTATTTGTGTTGAATTGAAGAGATTATCTAGAGATAAGTTATCTACCCAGGAGTTTTTTTGTTCATTTATTCAACACATCTTTATATTCCACTCTCTATGTCTAAGGCACTGTGTTTGGCATGGGGGTTGCCATGAACATCACTTCAAAAATGAGTCCTAAAGAACAAACAAGGACTAGCTTGAGGTTAGCAGAGGGTCTGAAAAAGAAAGGAGAGAATGTTCGTATGCCCATGGGCAAAAATGAATGCAGTTAGTTCTTAAGAATTTGAATAATGGGGGGGCGGAGCAAGATGGCGGAGGAGTAGGAGACCTGGATTTCGTCTGGTCTCAGGAATTCAGCTGAATAGGGATCAAACTGTTCTGAACACCTACGAACTCAACAGGGGATTGAGGATAAGAAGAGTAACAACACTCTGAACAGAGAAGCGACTGCTTACTGGAAGGTAGGACGTGCGGAGAA
This sequence comes from Callorhinus ursinus, assembly GCF_003265705.2. Classification (NCBI taxonomy): domain Eukaryota; kingdom Metazoa; phylum Chordata; class Mammalia; order Carnivora; family Otariidae; genus Callorhinus; species Callorhinus ursinus. The sequence goes on from NW_027397073.1 coordinate 44,054,029, forward strand.
GTGAATCTGAGGCGATAATCGGGAGGATAGACGGCGGGGGAGGGGGCCTCCCTCGGCCGCTTCTGGCAAGTGACAGAGCCGCGGAGCACAAAATCGGACCTTTTAGAAGTCGGCTCCGCTGAGGGACGTCACTCCAGTGGCTAAGCGGGGGGTGGAACCCTTGCGGGACACTGTGGACTCAGGACCTCGGGGTCACAGAAAGACCGGGGGTGCCTGAGTGCGGCAGAGCTCCCAGGTATCGGAGCAGGGAAGCCGGCTGCAGAGACGGAGCCGAGGTGCGGGCTCTCAGCTCGGGGTGGCCATAAACTGTGATCCGCAGCCCAGTCGGGCCACGGCTCCTCCAGCAGGGACCCAACAAGCGGCAGAGCTGGGGAGACTCCCCTTCCTTCCCCGGGAGGAGCGGCGCGGGATCGCACCGCAGGGATCTGCTGGGTTTGGGGACTCCACACGGGGTCGGGTGCCGGAGATAGAAACGCTCAGTCACAGGCCGGGTGAGCACGGAGTGCGGCCGGAGACCGGGGACACGGGAGTGACTGCTTTTCTCTGGGGGCGCACTGAGGAGCGGGGCCCTGAGTTCTCGGCTCCTCCGGGCGGAGATTGGGAGGCCACCATTTTCACCCTGGTCCTCCAAGGCTGTACCGAGAGCTTGCAGGGAACAAAAGCTCCTGAGAGCAAACCTGAGCAGCTTGCGTAGCCCGGACTCACAAGGGCAGGGCAATTCTGCCTCCGGCAAAGACATTTGGGAACCACGGCAACAGGACCCTCCCACAGAAGATCAGCACGAACAGCCAGCAAGCCAAGACCAAGTTTACCGATCAAGGAGAACGGGAGAACTCCAGCACTAGGGGAATACTGCACATAGAATTCATGGCTTTTTTTACCATAATTCATTAGTTTTTCAAAGTTAATTTTTTTAACTGTTTTTTTTTTAATTTTTCTTTTTCCCTTTTTCAAACAACATCTTATCAATCTCTTTTTAAAAAAAACATTTTCTATTTTTCATTTTTAGAGTCATATTTTTATCCCTTCATAGTAGTTACCCTTATTTTTAGCATATATATATATAAGTTGTTCTCTCTTTAAAATTTTGAGATACAATTTCTTCTAACAGATCAAAATATACCATAAATCACTAGTGTATGGCTTTGTTCTATTCTCCTGCCTGATCACATTCTCTCCCTTTTTTTTTTCTTTTTTTCTTTTTTCTTTTTCTTTTTAAATCTTCTTTCTTTTTAAAACAACTTCTTATCAATTCCTTTTATAAAATCTTTTATAATTTTTATCTTTACAGTCATCTGCCATCCCTTCATTGTATCAACCCTTATTTTGTACAGATATAAGTCTTTCTTCCTTTAAAATTTTAGCAGGCACTTTCTTCTAACAGACCAAAATATGCCCAAAAGCTATTGTGTGACACCGATCTATGCACTAGCCTGATCATATTTGATCATATTCTGGTTTTTTTTGTTTTGTTCTGTTTTTGTTTGTTTTTATCTTTTTCTTTTTCCTTTCATTTTCTCTTCTTTCTTTCCCTTTCTTGTCCCCTGGTTTCAGGTCTTTTCTGATTTGTATAGAGTATATTTCCTGGAGACGTTGTTAACCTGTTAGCATTCTGTTCTCTCATTCATCTGTTCTCCTCTGGACAAAATGACAAGATGAAAAAAATCACCTCAGCAAAAAGAACAAGAGGTAGTACCGTCTGCCAGGGACCTACTCAATACGGGCATTAGTACGATGGCGGACCTACAGTTCAGAATCATGATTTTAAAGATACTAGCTGGGCTTGAAAAAAGTGTGAAGTTATTAGAGAAACTCTTTCTGGAGAAATAAAAGAACTAAAATCTAACCAAGTTGAAATCAGAAAGGCTATTAATGAGGGGCAATCAAAAATGGGGGCACTAACTGCTAGGATAAATGAGGCAGAAGAGAGAATCAACGATATAGAAGACCAAATGAGGGAAAATAAAGAGGCTGAGAAAAAGAGAGATAAACAACTACAGGATCATGAGGGCAGAATTTGAGAGATAAGCGATACGATAAGACCAAACAACATTAGAATAATTGGGATCCCAGAAGAAGAAAGAGAGAGAGGGGCAGAAGGTATATTGGAGCAATAATAGCAGAGAACTTCCCTAATGTGGGGAAGGAAACAGGCATCAAAATCCAGGAGGCACAGAGAACCCCTCTCAAAATCAATAAAAATAGGTCAACACCCCGACATCTAATAGTAAAACTTACGAGTCTCAGAGACAAAGAGAAAATCCTGAAAGCAGCTCGGGAGAAGAGATATGTAACCTACAATGGTAGAAACATTAGATTGGCAACAGACCTATCCACAGAGACCTGGCAGGCCAGAAAGGACCGGCATGATATCTTCAGAGCACTAAACGAGAAAAATATGCAGCCAAGAATACTATATCCAGCTAGGCTATCATTGAAAATAGAAGGAGAGGTAAAAAGCTTCCAGGACAAACAAAAACTAAAGGAATTTGCAAACAAAAACCAGCCCTACAAGAAATATTGAAAGAGGTCCTCTAAGCAAAAAGAGAGCCTAAAAGCAGCATAGATCAGAAAGCAACACAGACAATATACAGTAACAGTCACCTTACAGGCAATACAATGGCACTAAATTCATACCTTTCAATAGTTACCCTGAATGTAAATGGGCTCAATGCCCCAATCAAAAGACACAGGCTATCGGATTGGATTAAAAAACAAGACCCATCAATATGATGTCTGCAAGAGACCCATTTTAGACCCAAAGACACCCCCAGATTGAAAGTGAGGGGGTGGAAAACGATTTACCATGCTAATGGACACCAAAAGAAAGCTGGGGTGGCAATCCTTATATGAGACAATTTAGATTTTAAAACAAAGACTGTAATAACAGATGAAGAAGGACACTATATCCTACTTAAAGGGTGTATCCAACAAGAAGATCTAACAGTTGTAAATATCTATACCCTAACGTGGGAGCAGCCAATTATATAAGGCAATTAATAACAAAAGCAAAGAAACACATTGACAACAATACAATAATAGTGGGGGACGTTAACACCCCCCTAACTGAAATGGACAGATCATCTAAGCAAAAGATCAACAAGGAAATAAAGACTTTAAATGAAACACTGGACCAAATGGACTTCACAGACATATTCAGAACATTCCATCCCAAAGCAACAGAATACACATTCTTCTCTAGTGCCCATGGAACATTCTCCAGAATTGATCACATCCTAGGTCACAAATCAGGTCTCAACCGGTACCAAAAGATTGGGATTATTCCCTGCATATTTTCAGACCACAATGCTTTGAAACTAGAACTCAATCACAAGAGGAAAGTAGGAAAGAACTCAAATACATGGAGGCTAAAGAGCATCCTACTAAAGAATGAATGGGTCAACTAGGAAATTAAAGAAGAATTAAAAAAATTCATGGAAACCAATGAACATGAAAACACAACTGTTCAAAATCTTTGGGGTACAGCAAAGGCAGTCCTAAGAGGAAAGTATATAGCAATACAAGCCTTTCTCAAGAAACAAGAAAGGTCTCAAATACACAACTGAACCCTACACCTAAAGGAGCTGGAGAAAGAACAGCAAATAAAGCCTAAACCCAGAAGAAGAAGAGAAATAATAAAGATCAGAGCAGAAATCAATGAAATGGAAACCAAAAGAACAGTAGAACAGATCAACAAAACTAGGAGCTGGTTCTTTGAAAGAATTAACAAGATTGATAAACCCCTGGCCAGACTTATCAAAAAGAAAAGCGAAATGACCCAAATCAACAAAATCATGAATGAAAGAGGAGAGATCACAACGAACACCAAAGAAATACAAACAATAATAAGAAAATATTATGAGCAACTCTATGCCAGCAAATGAGATAACCTGGAAGAAACGGGTGCATTCCTAGAGATGTATCAACTACCAAAATTGAACCAGGAAGAAATAGAAAACCTGAACAGACCTATAACCACGACGGAAATTGAAGCAGTATTCAAAAATCTCCCAACAAACAAAAGCCCAGGGCCAGATGGCTTCCCAGGGGAATTCTATCAGACATTTAAAGAATTAATACCTATTCTCCTGAAACTGTTCCAAAAAATAGAAATGGAAGGAAAACTTCCAAACTCATTTTATGAGGCCAGCATTACCTTGATCCCAAAACCAGACAAAGACCCCATCAAAAAGGAGAATTACAGACCAATATCCTTGATGAACATGGATGCAAAAATTCTCACCAAAATACTAGCCAATAGGATCCAACAGTACATTAAAAGGATTATTCACCATGACCAAGTGGGATTTATCCCTGGGCTGCAAGACTGGTTCAACATCTGCAAATCAATCAACGTGATACAATACATTAACAAAAGAAAGAACAAGAATCATATCCTCTCAATAGATGCAGAAAAAGCATTTGACAAAGTACAGCATCCTTTCTTGATCAAAACTCTTCAGAGTATAGGGATAGAGGGTACATACCTCAATATCATAAAAGCCATCTATGAAAAACCTACA
>NW_027397073.1:44063551-44130394 GCF_003265705.2 Callorhinus ursinus
TTGGAGTGGTGGGGGGTGGGAGGGATGGGGTGGCTGGGTGATAGACATTGGGGAGGGTATGTGCCATGGTGAGCACTGTGAATTGTACAAGACTGATGAATCATGGATCTGTACTTCTGAAACAAATAATGCAATATATGTTAAGGAAAAAAAAAGAAGAAGATAGCAGGAGGGGAAGAATGAAGGGGAGTAAGTCGGGGGGGGAGACGAACCGTGAGAGATGATGGACTCTGAAAAACAAACTGAGGGTTCTAGAGGGGAGGGGGGGTGGGGGGATGGGTTAACCTGGTGATGGGTATTAAAGAGGGCACATTCTGCGTGGAGCATTGGGTGTTATGCACAAACAATGAATCATGGAACACTACATCAAAAACTAATGATGTAATGTATGGTGATTAACGTAACAATAAAAAATTATTTAAAAAATAATGAAATAAAATAAAAAAATAAAGCGGGTTTCTTGTATACAACATAAAAAAAAAGAATTTAAATAATTTATCCTACCTTAAGAGTAAAGTTTGAGATCAAGGTATGAGTGATAAAATTAAGGAAGTAATCAATAGCTACATCAGAAAGGGCCTTGATTGTCATCATAAGAAATTTGGAACAGTTAAGAAGTGTGAGAAATGGTAGAATATATAATGGAATATCCAGTAGACATTTAAAAATGTGAGAGCAGAATAGAAAGCAGAATATTAGAACCGGAACATGGGTTACCTTTCATCTTTACAGGAATTAGATCATTTCATGGGGGACTGAACAGAGAAAAGAAAGTCGAACTCCTGGAAAGAAAGAAAAAAAAGAGGAAATGGGTGAGATTGTTAAATGTTGAACAAGCAACGATCATCATAGGAGCCAGAGATGTGAGACTTTTCAGAATGGTCAACAGGTCAATGGTATGAAATGATCAGGAATGCAGAGGACATATTTTGCAATAGCAAGAAGGAAATAACTTGTAGCCATATAAAGGAAGTTCTCTGTAGTTGCCTGGATGACCAATTGACAGATAATCATAGTATTTCAGTTTTGATGTCTACTTTTATAAGTTCCTAAGATGTGGGTAAATGAGGTAAAAGTATCTGCCCGTGTTAGAAAGAGGATATTTTGTTAAGACAAATAGCCCCTTATATTTTACTTAGGTTTTCAGTTTACTTAGCTTTGACTTTCAGTAACTTTTGGTAATAAAAAAGTAAATGAGCTCATTTTGAGCAAATTTTAGTAAGTCTCACAATTTTGCCATCATTGTATTTGAGGGGTACACTTAAGTTTAGTGGAAAGAATGTAACTTGGAGGCAGACAAACTAAATTTGGATTCTGGTTCTGCCTATTATGAATCATGTGAACTTCTATATTTTGGTATTTACTTCCTTGTCTCTAAACAATATCTGCATTCTAGAACTTAATATTTTAGTTTTAGGCTTTATTCATCGACTTTCCACCATGATAGAGAAATCTTTCCTAGTCCTTTTTCCCTCCTCATTTTACCACACGTATTGGTCCTTGACCTCCCAATCCTCCTATTCTCTCAATGTAGTGATAGCATTTTGTTTACATACATATTCACTCATTCTTTATCATGGCCATGGATATGTTTTCCACACCTAGCCATGCAGCTCAATCTAATTTTTTCCTTTCCTACATTTTCTTTTCTCCCTGTAGTTAATAGTGTCTTGCTCTTTCATTTGCTTAATGTTCTAAGTTTTTATCACTGATTTGGTCAAAGTCTTCATTATTGTGTAAGTATCCTCTCTAGCTGTTCTGACAAATCAGCTAGTCTACTAGTTTTATCTTTCTAAAAAGTTTCTCCCAAGCCTCTGTTCTGCTCTAGTTTGAACTGCTTACCCTCTACACCTGTTACACAGTTTTCATCCTTTCACTACTAACCAGAAACTTCTCTCATGTCATCTCTCTCCTTTTCTGGACCTACAGTTTTCTGTATCGCATTTCTTTTTCTTATCTTTCTCCCTTGCTTCATCAGTTCCTCCTGTAGTTTCTGGAGAGGTAAACTTTTTTGAGAACTTGTCTGAAAATATTTGTTCTATCCACACCTTTGATTGAGACTTTGATAGAATTTGGTAGCATTAGAGGATTCTAAGTGAAAATGATTTTCCTTGAGAATTTTGAAGCCATTCTTATTCCATTGCTTTATTTTGGATTCTGGTGTTGCTGTCAACAAATCTGTCATTCTGATTCTTGATCGCCTGGATGTGATCCATTTGTTTGTCTGACAACACATGGAATCTTCTTTATTTCTAGTGTTCTGAAATGTCAGTATGATCTCCCTTGATATGTTTATTTCATATCCATTGTGCTCAGGTACTCAGAGATCCCTGTAAGTCTGTAAATTCATGTCCTTCAGTTCCCTGAAATTTTCTTGAATTATATCACTAATGGTCCCTTCCTTTCGTTTTCTCAGTTCTCTCTGTCTGGAACTCCTTTTTCAGATGTTGAATCTCTTAGATGAATCATATTTCCTGGCTTTTTTTTTTTCCTGTCCAATTTTCCATCTTTTTGTCCTTTTACTCTGCCTTCTGAGAAGGCATCCTAACCTATCTTCTAACCTATAGGTTGGGATTTCATTTTGTTCTATTTTTCATTTGCAAGAGTTTCTTTTCTTTTTATTAAATACAGAGTCCTGTCCTGCTTTGATGGAACTAATATGTTTTTTTCTCTCTAAAGATATAAAAGAGTTCGTTTGAATTTGTTGTCATTGTTTAGTTAGTTTTGCTTTGTTTTTTTCCCCTGTTCTCTACCTTGCTTCTTTTCCGGTTATCCATTACCTTCCGTCTTGCTTTTCCTCTTCTGGAGAACATAGTGCACCTTTCCTAGGTTTGATAGCACATGGCATCTTATTTCTTGTTGGTATCTATGAAAACACATTGACCTCAGCATTTATGGTTTTTTAAGTTAGCTATCCCTCCTCTTTCTGCATTTCGTTTTTTAAAAATTTATTTTTTTCTCTGTCTTGTAATCATCTCCTCTTTCCTTATTTATATCTTTGTACATATTTTTCCCCTTAGTTTCTTTGCTTTTATTGTAGAGGAGTTTGAAGAGGGAATACATGAGTCCAGTCTGCCCCTATTTAAGTTGTAATCCTCTTCCTTGATTAATTAACTAAATTAATTAAAATCAACCAGTACAATAATAGCATTAAAAGCGGCACTAATTATTCATAATTTTGTACTGTCCTTGAGGTTTCATAATGTTTTTTTATGTGTTTTGTTGTATTTCCTGCTTTTCAATGAAATGCTAATTTTCAGTTATATATAATTCCTGCTTTGCTTTGTTGGCATCATTTCAGGCTTCCCAATGTATCTGTACTTATTTCAATAACTACCTTAGGCAGTCACTTTGATATTGTAATATGAGCACTATTTTTGTGGCATGTTCTTTGAAAATGCCTTAAGAGCCTACTATATGATTTTTGTCAGTAGATATTTTTGCAGATTTATTTTCCTTTTTTAAAGAAAGATTTGTAGATTAGCACCTCTGCTGTTTTTGTTCATGTTATTTCTCTATTAAATGGTTGCAGGCTAAGCACAGATGGGCTAGAATGTGAAACAAGAGGAGAGAGAGGGAGCACATAGGAGAATTTAATAAATATTTGCATGAGATTGCTTGGAGCTAGCCATGAGTTCTTGGCTTACAAACTTTACTGTCTGTAAGGAACAAAACATACTCCTTTTAGAAATACATATATTTCTAGTGTTTTACAGAGCTTTATGTTAACCATAGAATTTCCTATTTTAAGGTAACAATATTATCCTTTCTATAAGAGACATTATACAAAAGCAACACACCAGATGTCCAGATAACATATAATGAAGGAAAAAAAATCAATCTTCCAAATAGATATTGACTGTCTAGCTAATTAATCATTAACAGAAATAACTACCCAGTATACGTGACGTAAAGAAGCAGGATAATCTATAAATAAATATAATGCCTTTACAAGGATTTTATTGTTACTGTGATAAGCAGAAGGAGGGGATTTAGAAAATAATGTAATATACAGGTGATGACATGGTGATATATAAAAGATATTTTGTCTAAATGGTAACCAGTTAATAGTATTTATCTATCTTTTTTGTCTTACCATAAAAATATTTGCTTGAAAATACATCTGTGGGTGCCTGGGTGGTGCATTCAGTTAAGTGTCCCTCCAACTCTTGGTTTTGGCTCAGGTCTTGATCTCAGGGTCCTGAGATTGAGCCCCGCATGGGGCTCTGCGCTCAACAAGAGTCTGCTTGTCCTTCTCCCTCCTCCAGTGCCTCTCCCCTCTCAAATAAATAAATACATCTTTAAAAAGAGAGAAAATATATCTAGACAATTTGTTAAATATAGAGCAATGCCAAACTTTGTCTGAATTATTTATTACAAGAATTTTTGCACTAGAAGTAGTCTTAAATATTTGACCTTAGTTAAGTACAAATATTGCTATTTTAATGTAAAAACTAACATTTCAAAACCAGTTTAATCTATTCCATTTTATGTTGTAGCTAACATACTAATTGGGACTACTGCTTACTCATAAGAAGTAAATGTAAAGATCAAAATGCCTTCTTAATGTTTTATTGCCTCTTGCCTCTTAAACGCTGCCAGGTTTTGTTTGCTGCTTTTTTTTTTTTTTTTTGAGGTTTTTGGAAGTAGATATGTCACTAGGAAGCTTTTATTTTTTTTTAAGATTTTATTTATTCATGAGAGACAGAGCGAGAGAGAGAAGCAGAGGGAGAAGCAGGCTCCCCGCTGAGCAGGGAGCCCAATGCGGGACTCGATCCCAGGACCCTGGGATCATGACCTGAGCCGAAGGCAGACGCTTAACCATCTGAGCCACCCAGGCGCCCACTAGGAAGCTTTTAAAATTCTCTCTTTCCTTCCCCCCTTTTTGTCTGTCTCTCCTGCATTATCCTATTTTGGGATTATATCACTTTTCCAATCATAATGACCCACCAAACTCACTAGATTATGTACTTCCTGTATACATTGGACTGTCTCCCTGAAAAGCAACTGCCTCTATGAGTCAACATGAAAAACTCATGTCTTGCTGCCACTGAAACAGAAGGAAAAAAAAATTTAAATTAGCATATATGGCTTATTTACATAATACCCAAAGTACTTCGTTATTATTTAAGGGTGTTTGTTATTCGTTATTATTCAAGAATATACTTATGAATAACATTTGTATGTATAACAACTATCCTTCCCTACTGTGCACTCAAGTCCATATACTTGTTCTTTTCTGATATTTCAAACTAATGGTTGGAATAGTAAATTCTCATCTTGCAATTCCTCTCTTCAAAATCCTTTGGTCCTTTTTGATCTCTCAGTAATTTCCACATTGACCAAATCATCTTTTCTGGTCTCATCTGGTCCTTTTGGGAAGGACCATATTTTATAGTTAATTCTTATTCCTACTCTTTCTTAAACTCTTTCCTTATGTGTATTTATTAAATGAATATTTTATTTGCTGCCTACCATATAATAATATTCTGCCTTGGTTTTGTAATTGTACATTCTTTATGACATTTCGTATTTCCCAATCCTTTCCTTTGAATTTTTTTAGAAGGTCTTTCTATTCCACTTTTATTTGGACCAAAGGAAACCCCTAAGGCTCTAACCTATAACCTGTTTTATTCTCCCATTTTATCTGTGGATGCACTCAAGTTTAGCTATTATTTTTATAGTACAAATCCTCATAACACTATCCATCCATTCAATCATGCTCAGATTATTGTATCTACTTCTGAGCCCTGCATTTAAAGAAAAGCATTAACAAACTCAGATGTGTCTGGAGGAGGATGCTTAAGTTGATTGAATGCTCCTAAACCCCATCCTGTAAGGAATGGCTGAAGGAATTGTGTATATTTATTGTTTATCCTGAGTAAAAAAGGTTAGGCAGGATAATTGTTTTCAATAATTGGAAAATCTGTCATGTAAAGGAGAACAGATTTGTTATGAGTTGTTCTAGAAGGCTCTACCAGAACCAACTTGTGCAAGTTATGAGGAGATAGGTTCAAATATTCTCTGATGAAGATCAGAGATTAAACTTTACACATTTTGGCTTTGCATACAGTGTCTGGCATGGAGCTTTACTTGTATTTGAACCTAGTGGATGTTTATTGATTGGATTGAATTGGCTGGAATTGAAAGAATAAACCTCTCTAACAGCAAAAACAGACTGCTTTTTAAAGTAAAAATACCCAATCTTTCAACAAATATTTATCGATTAACTACAGCACATGTGTCCCTGTTCTAGGCATGTAGAAGGTAAAGGTATTAACATCTTAATATTGTGGAGCATTTCTATGAGTCAAGCATTCTTCTAAATATTTTACATGTATTATTTCACAGCAAGTTCATATGGTAGATATTTTTACTATCCCCAGTTTAGATGTGGGGTAACTGAGGCACACAAAGGTTACATAATAAGCTATGTCACAGAACTAGGAAATCCTCAAACTGTGATTTGCACCCAGGCATTCAGGCTCCAGAATCTTCATACTTAATTACAATATGCTACATAGTAACATAGCATGTATGTTATATAGTATATCGTTTGTATGTAATACAAAGTAACTACATAATTAACTTACACTATAATAAACTGCCTCTAGTAATGAAAGACAAGAGGATGTTCATAAACAAAAAGACAGAGGATTTTTGGAATGAAATATAATCTAGTCCAATCCCTGCCTGGGGATTTCCTGGCCAATGGCTGTCCTTATTCCTTCTGATGCCTATGGTCTTTCTTACCAGTCCAGTCTTCACACTGAGTGATCTTCCCAGAGTGCAAACCTGGTCATCCCACTCCCTTCAGACCTGTCTTTGGTTCTTCCCTATCCACAGGACAAGTGTGATCACCGTGGTTGACATCAAGGCCCTCTGTGGTGTGTCTCCACCTGCACCTCTCACCTCCTCTCTCACTGAACTCTGCATCAGACTGTGTGGTTATGGAAGCTTGTCCTGCAGATTTCTCGTCTGGGAAGATAAAGAGGGTTATTATGAGAGTTAAATTAAATAATCAGTATAAAATGTTTGGAATAGTCCTAGAATATAATAGCTGCTCAGTGAATGTTAGTACTTTTATTTCCACTTATTTCTGAGCATCCTGTAAAAATTGCTACACTCAAAATATAGCTTATTACTTAGTTTTCTTGCTGTACTTAGACTTGCTTTGTAATAGATTGAAAAATAAAGGAAATTATTGGCTCTCCTAATTTACAAATTCAGAGGTCAAGTGAGTGCCGTCAGGATCCAGTCGGAGCTTTTCTGTTTTCTTTATGGTACCTGCTTTGCCTTCCTTTGTGCTGCCTTGTTCTTCGGGCTGGCTTTCATAGGGGCAGCCAGAAGGCTTCCAGCAACAGTATTTATTCACATTCATGGGGAGAAAAAATATCACTTCCCATGACCATCCAACCAGAGCTCTAGGCTTTGTTCTGTTTAGTTCACCCCTGACACAATCACTGGGGCCAGGCAAAGCTGGGTTACCTGGGGTAGTGGGTTGAATGGTGACCCCAACAAGATATGTCTGCATCCTAACTCCCAGAACCTGCAACCTTATGTGGAAAAAGGGTCTTTGCTGATGTAACTCAATTAAGGATCTCAAGATAGACTCACTCTGGCTTATCTGGGCGGGTCCTAAATCCAGTGACAAGTATCCTTATAAAAGACACACAGGAGAAGGCTATGTGAAATTGGAAACAGATTGGAGCCCCCCGAAGCCAGGAGAAGCAAGGAGGAATTCTCCCTAGAGCCTCCAGGTGGAGTATGGCCCTGACTATGCCTTGATTTGGGACTTCTGGCTTCCAGCACTGTGTGTGAGAGAATAAATTTCTGTTGTGTTAAGCCACCAAGTTTGTAGTCATTTGTTACAGCAGCCCCAGGAAACCAATATACCAGGCCATTCTTGTGACCTGTTTTGACTAGGACTGTTTTGACTAGGAATATAGGATTAATTTCCTGTTAGGATTACACTATCTCGGGCCCATGGCTGGAGCTGGAGGCGAGGACTATCCGTTCGAAACCGTGTGGCTTCTAGACAGAGAACCAGAATGGACATTAGGGAGGCACCTCAGCACCCACTTTATTCTTTAATTCCACTTCTTACCTGTCACCTCCCCATTTCTGTTGCTTATACCACGGCTGACCCAGTTGTGGACCGGAAACTGTTAGGTAGCACTTCTTAGGTTACGTTATTAACTGCTCTCATCACTAACACTCAGTCATTCCATCAGACTTGCTAACTCCCTCACCTTATCCGACGTAATCCCCTGCCGATGACATTGTCCCCGACAGGCCCACTGAAACTGCCATGTTCTCTTAACACCATGGCCAAATCCCAGGACTCCAAAGAAGGTTTCCAGGCCTTCCTCTGTCTTCCTAGGTCCCTTTAATAAAGTAGAATTTGGCTCTCTCTGTGTTACTTAACGTGATCCTGATGACTCCTGACTGGCATGTAAATACATGCTACAAATTCCTGTGACAATGCTTAAACAAATGTAAACGACAACATTTTTGTGTTCTCTGCATTTAACACCTTAGAATGGGGCACAAGCAAACATGAGGGATGAGATGAACAATTCATTTAAGAATAATCTCTATAAGGAGTTTTATCCCCCTTTAATACACATGGTTGTATTAAATAAATGTTTGCAAGGGCTTTTGCTTTTAGTCTCCTATAGTCTATAAAGATAGACTATTGTTGCTTAAAAACAGACAAACAACTCTACACTGAACACTAGGATGTAAAATGGGAGTTTAAAACTTCTTCTAAAACAAAGAATATAAGGGCAAAGCCTTGTCTTGTTAAAAACTTAAATTATAATTAAATTTTAATTACAACAGCTCAAAGTAGAAGGTACCTGTTAAATAACGCAACATATTTTAAGAAAAAAGGAAAAGAAGAAGATAACAGGAGAGGAAGAAAAGGGGAGTATGTCAGAGGGGGAGACGAACCATGAGAGATGATGGACTCTGAAAAACAAACTGAGGGTTCTAGAGGGTAGGGAGGTGGGGGGATGGGTTAGCCTGGTGATGGGTATTGAGGAGGGCACGTTCTGCATGGAGCACTGGGTGTTATGAACAAACAATGAATCATGGAACACTGCATCAAAAACTGATGATGTAATATATGGTGATTAACATAACAATAAAAAAATTAAAAAAAAAAGAACTATAGGCAAACAACAACAACAAAAAAAAGAAGGTACCTGTTAAATAAATTATACAGGAAATCAAAGTAACTAAATACATAAGGAAGCACCTATAAATTAGTGTCTAGTAAAGGAATATGTTTCTGTGTTCTGTATGACAAAACAGAACAAAAAATTAAACAATTGAGCTATCACCTAAATAGACCAGAAAACACTATACTTGAGAAACCATGCGAAAAGCATTTGAAAGGATCAGTATTATTCCACCTATTCATAGCAATTTCACAAACTGTCTCCTTTTATTTTTTTTTAAAGATTTTATTTATTTGAGAGAGAATGAGAGATAGCACGAGAGGGAAGAGGGTCAGAGGGAGAAGCAGACTCCCCGCCAAGCAAGGAGCCCGATGCAGGACTCGATCCCGGGACTCCAGGACCATGACCTGAGCCGAAGGCAGTCGCTTAACCAACTGAGCCACCCAGGCGCCCAAACTGTCTCCTTTTAAAATGTTACTTTAGTAAAGTGTTGTACTGTATTAGTTTTCTTTGTGGCTAAAACAGATCTTAGCAAATTTAGTGGTTTAAATAGCACAAATGTATGATCTTGCAGTCCTGTGTTTGGAAGTGTGACACAGACTAAAGTCAAGGTGTGAACAGGTCCCCATTCCTTTCTGTAGTCTCCAGGTAGGATCCATTTTCTTTCTTGTCTTTTTGAGGCCACCTGCATTCCTTGGCTCATGGTTCTCTTCCTCCACCTCCACCGTCTCCAAAGCTAACAAAGGCTGGTTGCGTTCTTCTCACATCACATCACTGACTTCCTCTGCTGCTCCCCTCTTACACTTTAAGGACCCTTGTGATTACACTGGGCCCACCCAGGTAATCCAGATTAATCTCCCTAAATTAAGATCAGTGGATTAGCAAAGCCTTCATTCCATCTGCATGAATTCCCCATTGCCATGTAAGGTAATATATTCACAGGCCCTGATGATGAGGAGGTGCCTCTTTGGTTGGGGGAGCATTATTCTGCCTTCCACATGTACTATCCTCAAGCTCCTGGGCTTGATAAATTGTTCTGTGGTTATGTAAAATGTTATCGTTGGAGGAAGTTGAGTAAAGGGTACACAGGGACTCTATCTTTGCAACTTTTATGTGAGTCTAAAATTAATTTCAAAAACGATAGCTTTAAAATTTTTTTAAGGATTGAGTGAAAGCATACAGAAATAGCTTATAGAATTTCAAAAATGGCACAATAACAAAGTGGATTAAAACAGTTATTTAACTTCTTAAAATAGTAAAAACATTAAGTAATAAATATAAATAAAGGTCACATTTCTCATTCAATTAAGAGTAATTCAGTCAAGATTTACAGTATTATGGTTTTCAACACATTTTACAATAACTAAATAAGATGGGTACTATCTACATTTTTTCCTTTAAGTAAAACACTGTCCATAATTGACTAAATATCTTTTGACTACATATCACAATTTAATTTCATTATGGTTGATAAGACAATAAATTTTTTGAGTTTATAGGCCCACAATACCCATCAAATAAAAACTTAATTTCCTTAAACCAGATTACCAAAATGCTTTATAATTTTATACTGTATTTGGACTTTTCCAAAAGATCACATATTCTGTTTGACTTAATGTTTTCTAAAGCTGTCAGATATATAGTGCAGATTTCATTGTCCCATTTTTACAGATAAAATTACTTCTGAAAACTTTACATGGGGATTTCTGGTCAAGAGAAGGAAGTATGTTTATGTTTTAGTATCCTAGTCTGTTCCCCAGACAGGACAATGGAAGATAAAATTTAAAAAAAGAAGAAGAAGAAAAATACAAAACCAGATTCAAAATCAGGAACAGAAGTAAACAAGCAAAACTGGTGAAATAGGCAGAAATTATGAGTCTGTGAGGCTTTGAGTGTGGAAGCTACTGGACTATCTGGGAGTTTAGCTCCCATATGGGAGCTGGTAGCTAGGCTCATTGACTCCTTTACAACAGCCCCACTATCACCCTAGGTCAAAAACACCAAGCCCACAATGGTGACCCTTAGCTCTGGGTAGGAGTCTGAGGTATAATTTGGAGGCAACTGCAAAATTACTTGATAAGGAAGCAATGGCACAGAGAGATAGAAGATGGGGAAAGTGAGAAAAAGGAAAATAAAAATTTAAAAACTATTCCATCCGAAATGAGCTTACTCATAAGAATTCCAGGATCATGAATAAATCTAATGCTAAGAGATTTACAAGCAAAATTACAAGCAAAATTTAGGGGTTTTTTTGTGCAGTCTGAGAAAAACTTTAAAATACCTTAAAAATATTCAAAGAGTAAAGGATGGCTTCTTTTTTTTAAAGATTTTATTTATTTGAGAGACAGAGCAAGAGCTAGAGAGCCCAAGCAGGGGAGAAGGAGAAGCAGGCTTCCTGCAGAGCAGGAACACCACCCCCCCCCTGCCCGACCCAGGCTCGATCCCAGGACCCTGGGATCATGACCTGAGCCGAAGGTAGACGTTTAACCGACTGAGCCACCCAGGTGCCCCTAAAGGATAGTTTCTAATAAAAGTGTATAAAACTTTCTGATATGTATGATTTACCCAACACCACCAAGCAGCTCTCCAGTTCTCCATGACCACTGACCAGGCATCACATAAATTTAACTCAGTTCTAACACCATCCATCTGGAGATAGCATCAGATCCTACAGGTTAAGGGCTTAGTCCTACAAGACTTCCCCCTCTTGCTGCTCACCTCCCCCCTCACTTCAGGTGTCAGTCCCAAGTTCAGGTTCTCACCTGTGCTTCTGATCAACTGGCTATAGATTGGAGGTTCCCACAGCCCCTTCCTCAGTTTCCGTTAATTTGCCAGAGAGGCTCATAGAACTCAGAGAAACATTTTACTTACTAGATTACTCGTTTATTATAAAAGAGTTTTATAAAGGACATAGATGAAGAGCCAGATGAAGTACATAAGGCAAGGAAGTGTCCCAAGCTCAGGAACTTTTGTCCCCACAGAACTGGAGTGTGTCATATTCATATGGATGCATTCTGGTTCACCAACCTAAAAGCTCTCTGAACCTGTTGTTTTGGGTTTTATGGAGGCTTCTAATATTACATAAGAGTGATTGATTAGATTATTGGCCACTGGTGACTGATTCAACCTCCAGCATCTTGCCTCTCCCCAGAGGTCAAGGGTTGAGACCTGAAAGTCCCAACTCTCCATCAAGGTTAGTTCCCTTGGCAACCAGCACCCACCCTTACTTGATCTAAGGGCTTTGCAAAAGTCACCTTGTCAACATAACAAAAGACACCTTTATCACTTTTTTTTTTAAAGATTTTATTTATTTATTTGACAGAGAGAAACACAGCGAGAGAGGGAACACGAGCAGAGGGAGTGGGAGAGGGAGAAGCAGGCTTCCCGCGGAGCAGGGAGCCCGATGCGGGGCTCGATCCCAGGACCCTGGGATCATGACCTGAGCCGAAGGCAGACGCTTAACGACTGAGCCACCCAGGGGCCCCAACACCTTTATCACTTATCTCTGAGGAAATGTTAAGGGTTTTAGGAGCTCTGTGTGAGAAACAGGGGGGAAGACCCAATATATATTTTCTATTACAAATAACAATATCACAAACGCGAAAAGCAGAGGAAAAATGTAACCAAACTCGAGAGGTTTGCCACTTGGGGTGCACCAAATTGAACACAATCCAAAGAAATGTTGAAAGCAAAGAACCTTTTGTTGTTTGTTAGGAGTGTGGAGACAGAGAGATTGCTTTCAAAGCACCCTCTCTCCATGGGGTTAGTGCAGGAAGCTGTTATGCAGTGTATTTAGGGGACAGAGGAAGCTTACACAAACACTTCAGTTCAGTTGCGCATGCCTAGCATGTCAATGTGCTGGTGCCTACATCGTGTGTTCAAAAAATGGCAGAAAACTTGTCCATCGCAGGAGATCTTCATATTACAGTGAGCTAACGGTAACTTCAGGACAACTCGAGGGAGCTTCTGCACAGGTCCTCAGCTCTAGTCCAGCTCAAGCGAGCTCATTTTTTTTAAAGATTTATGTGTTTATTATTTGAGAGAGAGAGAGCACAGGCATGCAGAGAGGAGGGGCAGAGGCAGAGGGAGAGGGAGAGAGAGGATCTCAAGCAGACTCCCCGCTGAATACAGAGCCCTATGCAGGGCAGGTTCCACCCCACGACCCTGAGATCAAGACCCTGAGCCGAAATCAAGAGGCAGATGCTCAATTGACTGAGCCACCCAGGCACCCCTCAAACTGGCTCATTTAGTAAGGGGCTACCAGTGTCAACACCTACTTGGGCATCTCCTTGGTTGGAACTGTTGGTTCTGCAAAACAAAACACATTCCTTCCCTGCTTTTGTCCCTTCTTCTCGCTTCTGCTGATAGCTTTCAGCCCTCTTATTTGCATCCTAGCTACCAAAATGAAATAAGAACAAATGGATATGGAGAAAGAGAAATTGGGATACTATAAAAGTATACAGTGTTGGAAAGAATACAAAAATTGCTCAGAAAAATTAACCCAGATTACAGTTTAGAAAGAAAAAGAATGGTTAGTAATTTTCAGAGTGCTGAGAGAAAATAATTTTTAACCTCAATTCACATTTAACCATACCATCATTCCAGAATGAGGGCAAAAATAAGATAAGTTTGTACATACAAAATCAAAGATAATTTAACTCTCAGATATTCACTAGAAGAAATATTTAAGGCTGTAGTTCAACAAGAAAGAAAGTGAACTAAGAAGGTGTAGCACTCAAAAATTAACACTGAACACAGAAATTGATACCAGCAACTTTACTTAATAATTAATAATAAATATTTCTTTTAAATAATTGAATTTAAACAGAAAATCTCAAACATGGTCAGGATGAGGAAATAATTCAGTGTCTGTTTAAAGCATGCTGAAGTTCCTGTGAAAACTATAAACTATTAGAAAAATTCATAGCTAAGAAAGTTTTACTTTTTAATTTAAAGTACTGCTTAACTAACAAAACCTATGGATTCAAAGAAAGTAGAAAGGAACAGAGACAATTAGATAACTTTAGGAAAACTCTAAGTCTAACACAAGGAGGATAAAAAACATTTTAAAAAAAGACAAAATCAATTTAAATTACAAGATATTTAGAACT
Organism: Callorhinus ursinus; assembly: GCF_003265705.2. Taxonomy (NCBI): domain Eukaryota; kingdom Metazoa; phylum Chordata; class Mammalia; order Carnivora; family Otariidae; genus Callorhinus; species Callorhinus ursinus. Next base: position 44,077,848 of record NW_027397073.1, read on the forward strand.
GAATGACAATGAAAATACTACACATAAAAAGGCAATTTGCCGCTAAAGTGGTTTTGGAGGAAATTCGTGGCCTTATATAAGTGTTTTATAAAAAAGAAAAATCTAAAGTACATGAACTAATTTTCAATTAAAAGACTGAAAAAAAACAATGGATATCCCTAAAGAAATGAAGTAGAATGAAGAAGGAAATAAAGATAGAAGAGATCAGTGAAATAGAGAACAAACGAACCAAAAAAAAAAAGAGAGAGAGGAATTGCCATATACTTTTAAATAAAACAGACAAATCTCTAGCAAGAATGATCAAAGAAAAGAGAAAAGGCACAAATACATAATATTAGGAAAGGAGAGGTCTTTAAAATCATAAAATCCCATGAACAACTCTATGCCAGTACATTTGGAAACCAAAAGGAAATGATAGTTGTGTGGGCAATGTAATTTTCTAAAGCTGACTCAAAAAAGTAGAATGAATAAACAAATAACCATTAACAAAATTAAACCAGTAATCAGATTCATTTTCCATCCCTCCGAGATAGACCCAGATGTTTGTACAAACATATGACATTGGGCCAATAGAACAGAATAATATCTAGAAGCAGTAGCAAACATATATAAGAATTGGAAATATAACAAAATCAGCATTAAAAAAATCAGTAGTGAAATGATAACCTCAAAAGAGTTGGACAAATGGTATCCATATGGAATGGATGCCTTACAATGTACACAAAAATAAATTCCAGGTGGATTCACCTACTAAATATGAAGAGTAAAACTTTGTAACTTTTGAAAGGAAATGCAGGAGAATAATTTTAATATTTGAGGATAAGGAATATTATCTTGAAAAATTCATAAAGAACACAAACTTGATTATCTCCCATCTCTACCATGCCCTAGCCTGCTTTGTGATTTGGGAGGCTCACCAGAATGTGCTGCATAAAAAGTCTCCCTGGTTTTTGGGGTTTGGGGGCTTTTTTAGATTCCATGTATGACTGAGGTCATACAGTATTTGTCCCTCTCTGTCTGACTTCTTTCACTTAGCATAATGCCCTCGAGTTTCATCCATGTTTTCCCAAATGACAAGATCTCCTCAGGCTTTTAACAGGGTTTGCCACACAGGAGTCACTGACATAGTCCTAAGGGCAGAAAGAAATTGAGGATGGGAAAGTGATGTTTCTGGTTCGCTCAACACCCCAATACAGCATATTGTCTGTTTCCCTGTGCAATAAATGACAGCTCTCGTCAGCCAGCCCTCTCCTCCCAGCCCCTCCAAGAATAGCTCTCTACTTCCTGTCTTCACTTCTAGGAGTGGTTGCTCTTCCTCACTCTTGGGAACCACTCTATCCTTTATTGGTTTCCCAGAACCCTGATCAGTCTTTGGAAATTGCCCCATTACTAACCTCTCCACAATTTCATGCGCTTGAGTATACCCTGTGCTTTCTTTCAAGACTCTAGCTGATATATCAAGAAGGAAAAAATGACAAAATTTTATTTAAAACTTCATAATAAGACAACCACACCACCAGCAAGGGAAGGGAGTGGGGGAGGACGGGAGGCAAGAAAAAGTCAAACAGGAGGATTTTTGTAATGTCTGTAACTGACAGAGAATCGCCATCTCAAGTGCAAAAGGAGCTACACATCAATAAGAAAAATGGGGAAGACATACAAACAGGAAATTCATAGAGGAGGTAAGCAGAATAAGATAAAGCAAAACAAAATAAAACCCCGGGGGATTATAAATTTTCAGTCCCTACACCACCTGTGAGCCTCCTCACGTCTTCTGGCTTCCTGGGCAGCTGTGGGGGGAGAGATGGCTGGGAGATGGGCACTGGAGACAATCAGGGCAGAGTGCTCTTTTCAGGCTCATCTGGGAATGACAGCAATAGGGCAGTCACTGGAGGGGTTACAGAGGACGTCACTGGGGGATGAGGTTCGGGATAAGATCCAGGCTGGCATGGTATTGATGGAATTGAGTTTCACAGTAGTCTGGAAGAGATTGAGGCAAAGAATTATGGGTGAGGACAGATGGTAGTAAACTTGGTGAGGGCAGGTGGAAGATTGAAGAAGTTCATCCCTGATGGTCTCTTACTTGCTCAGAATATGAGGAAAAGATAGAGACTGGCAAGGACTGCTGAGGTCCCACTAAGGTAGAGGGTAAGGACGGATGATCTCCTGACTCTGGGGTTCTTCTACACAAAACTGGTCTATGCCAATTTGTTCCAAACCGTCCTTTCTACATTTCATAACTCCCTCCCTAAAATCGTAGACTTCTGCCCAACTGGACAACCCCTAATTTCCTCTTGGTTTCAGCTCAGGCCATGATCTCAGGGTTGTGAGACTGAGCCCTGTGTAAGTGTGAGATTCTCTCTTTCCCTCTGGCCCTCCCCTCCACTGGTGCACTCTCTCTCTCCAGATAAATAAATAAATCTTTAAAAAAATTTTTTAAAATAAAAAAATAAATTGCCCCCATCTAATAATTAGCACACTAAAGTCCTAAAATTCTTCTATTGGAAACCAGGGTTATTTAAAATAATTTGTTGAGTTTTATTGAGATTTAACTAACATACAGCACTGTGTAAGTTTAAGATGCACAGCACCTTAAGAATAATAAGAATAGGGGCACCTGGGTGGCTCAGTCGGTTAAGTACCTGCCTTCAGCCAAGCTCATGATCTCAGGGTGCTGGGATCGAGCCCCGGGAGCCCCGCATCGGGCTCCCTGCTCCACGGGGAGCCTGCTTCTCCCTCTCCCTCTGCCTGCCGCTCCCCAGTTTGTGCATGCATGCTCGCTCTCTCTGTCAAATAAATAAAATCTTTTTTAAAAAGAATAATAAGAATATGCTGAGTAATATTCTTTATCCATTCATCCATCAGTGGACAGAGGTTATTTCCATGTCTTGACTATTGTAATAACACTACTATGAACGTGGGGGTGCAGATGTCTCTTTGACAAAGTTTTTTCATTTACCCAGAAGTGGAATTGCGGGATCATAGGGTAGTTCTGTTTTTAATTGTTTGAGGAGCCTCCATGCAGTTTTCCTTAAGCGGCTGCGCCAGTTTACTGTCCGACCAACAGTGTGGACAGATTCCTTGTCTCCCCATCCAGGCCTGCATTTGTTATTTCTTGTCTTTTTAATGGTGGTCATTCTAACAGGCTTGACGTGATATCTCATTGTGGTTTCGATTTGCTTTTCCCTGAGGATTAATGATGTTGAACATCTTGAATGATTTTAAAGCGTTGGAAAAGAGATAATGTAGTGAAACAATCGTTTTTACGTATCTTTTTGTGTTAGTTTGGGATAAATTAATAGGATATGCAAATAAAATAAATATGTATTTTTTTCTAACAAAGCCACATAGATTCCTCTTTCAGGATTTTAATAGTCCATATTTCTCCATTTGGAAGTTAGGACTAAGGATTTACAAGTACAACTAGAAAATTAGTTACTTTGCCTGTATTTTGTTATTGGAGCTCCAAATTCAGTTCAGTACAATGCACACTGTTGAGTACTGGTTAGGTTCAAGGTACTGTGTTTACGACTGGGGAGAGGAAGGAGTTGAATGCAATACAGGAAGCCTCTGACCGTGGAAATGTATAATGCTTGTACATAAAATAGCGTTATTCCAAGTAATTTCAATCTCCAGTAGTCTGCACTTTTCCTGCAGGCGTAGAGGTAGATGTATGATCTCCAAATAGGTGTGTTTTCCCATCACAACTGACCTTCAGGTTTGCTTAAAGCAATACTGCCCGCCCCCCTCCTGCCTCACCTTTGTTTAATGAGAGCCATTTCCTAATGCCAACGTTGGGTTAATGGACTGAGATGGGAGAAAATCAAACGTATCTCTTCGTTTTACACCAGATTGCCTTTCTGCCTTGTGGCTTTAATCACTCAATCCTACTCACATCTGCCATAATAACAATTATGGCTTTTCTCCTGACTTCTTACCCAGGAGGATATGTCAGAGTAAAGCAACATCTCCCGAAGAAAGGAAGGGCAAATTCTTCATCTCTTTCCAGCATCGTAGGTAATAATTTTCCTCTGCAAACCCTCAAGGAGTCTCTCTTTTGGCTTTTCACATCTACTATTCCCACAGGTTCGTGGCTCTGTTCTGATTTATGCGTTTTCTTCTATCCCCTTTCTTCTGAGATAAGTTTTAATTATGTAGACAGATTGTAAAAATCTCTTTCTTCTTGTAAACAGCTATTTTGCTGTTAGTACTGGATTTTGTTTAACTGGTTTCTCCTAACTGAATCTTCTTGTGCACCCAGGAATTATATCTGTTCGTTGTTTAACTGCAGCATCAAGACAAGAGAAAGCTGGCTTCTCGTAGTTTCCCTTGAGGGACCCAATCTTGGAACACCTCAGACTGCAGCTCTCCCTCAGGAACTGTTCTTTGTTGCATATGTTTGAAAAGCCCATAAGATTTTAGCTTTGAATCAATATAAGAGTAAAGCACCACCCATCAAATAGCAGTATGATGATACTTTCAGTTCTACTTATTTAAAAACTTACTCTACTAGCAAAATAAAGAAAATGCTTGAGATGCTCAGAAGCCCTCATGAAAAACTGTGACCCCTTCCTCAGGTGACTCAGACAAGTGGATTCTAACAAACTCCTCAGGTAATTCTCATAATCACTGCTCTTCCTCTGGCCCCTTCTGGGTAATAATTAAAATATAAAGAAAAAAATGTATTTATATCATGACTTTTTTTGTCCTGCATACACACTTTTAACTATTTGTTGGATTTGTTTTTTTTTTTTTAAGATTTTGTTTATTTGAGAGAGAAAGCACAAGTGGGTAGAGAGGCAGAGGGAGAGGGAGAAGCAGACTCTCTGCTGAGCAGGGAGCCCAATGTGGGATTCATCTCAGCACCCTGGGATCATGACCTGAGACGAAGGCAGATGCTCAACTGACTGAGTCACTCAGGGGCCCTCATCAAACGCCTTTTAAAAAGGCTAAATCAATATTCTCCCAGAAGTTCTTGAGGCATATTTGGAGAAAAAAGAGAGATCATTTTTAGACACAGCAGTGCATGTGATGTCCTCACAGTGAGAAAACTTTCAGCTCATCCAAAAAGGAGGCGTGGTCTGTGGCCAAAGAACAGAGTCAAGGTCTTTGGCCAGTGTTAGATGAAAGCCATGACCTTGGCCTCATTAGCTGGACTATGTGAGCTCACCATGCAGGTGACTGCGTATTTGCGTGGCAGTTCATGGGAAGCAGGGCTTCTTAACTTGGGTTCCAGTGACAATAGCTAATCATCCTGCTCTTTATGCAAGATTTTGTGTGTGTTTATATTTGTCTAAGAGGGTTTGCATTTTCATTAGATTCTCAAAGGTGGATGTGACTTACAAAAAGTAAAAGGGTAAGATTACACTAGATGAGATTGTTCTAAAACAGCGTCATTTCAATATTTCTTTAAACCTTTCATTACGGAGGTAGATTTCTGTAATCTGAGGTCGATTTCTGTACTCCCATGTTCTTACGGGAGAAGCCCTTTAAATCTGACCTTTTAATATTTATCCTTTTGTGCACTGGAGGGATTTTAAATGTACCCTTTCAGTTGGAGAAATTATTACTTTTACATGAGAGGGAAATGATAGATTGAACCCTCCATTTTTATATATTTTTCAGTCAGGAAGTGATTTTCCCCCTTTATTCTATAAACATGTTTTTCAAAACTCCTTCAACAATCTACTCTGATAGTCTTCTTTCCCCCTCACAATCATTTTAAGGTAAACCGAACCTGCTTTACTCTTTCTAGCATAGAGTGGCTTAAGTCTGGCAAAACTGCACCTAATTAATTGTGAGGGTGTTACTTATTAATGGTAGGATAATATATTCTTAAGTTTATGACAGAAAATTTCCATTCTAGGGACAATTTCCTACAGTCCCTTCTGTCTTCAGAGTGTTCCAGTTCACCTACGTCTTCACTAGCGTTGATATGCTGCCTATTTATGTTGTATTGGGAAAGAAATGTCATCAGCAAGGTACAATGTGGATTTTTTAAAAATTCTAGGTTGCTTCATGGAAGGAGTGCTTAATAGAACAAGACAGGACCAAAGCTCTACGGAAAAACAAATCATGTGGTCTTCAGAAATGAGGAGAAAGGCAGCCATCTGAAATGGTCATGAACCCCAAACAAGTCTTCCTCTCGGTGCTCATTTTTGGAGTAGCAGGGCTGCTCCTCTTCATGTATTTGCAAGTCTGGATTGAAGAACAACATACAGGTAACAATTCTTTTTTTCTATTTTACTTGTAATGGTCATTTTCAATGAAACAAGCTGTAGTGTTTTCAGAACTATAGAATGTCACAGTATTTCCAACAACAACAAAAAATAGACACAAACTATAATTCCCAGCTCCTAAAAGAAAGGGTGATTATGAAGTTGTGGTGGGCGTTTGTTCTGTGGACGGGACAACACTTGGAATTTTTATTATATCAGTGGGGAAACAGTGTGGCCCATTAGCCCAGCAAGGACTGCTTGTTAGAGAATTTGTCTACTCAAATGTGTAGCATCTGTCCTACCTCTGATATGCATTGGGCACAAGTCTAAAAGGAACTAAATATACAACTAAATATCTCCTTTAATTCCTTTTCAATTTTTGTGTCAGTACTCAAAATTGGCATGGAAATTCTATAATGCCTTTATTATGAAGCAAGAGTACACAAACCTTGTCTGTAAAAGATTAGATAAAAAATATTTTAGGTTTTGTAGGCCATACCATTTCTATCACAGCTACTCAACCCTGCCAACGTATCACATGAACAGCCATAGATTATATGTAAACAAACAGACCTGGCTGTGTTCTAATAAAACTTTATTTACAAAAACAAATATTGGGCTGGATTTGGTCCACAAGCAGTAGTTTGCCAATTCCTTCTATACTCGTACTTACATCATTCTAGTTTGCCATTGCCATACATTGGAAACACTCAATTACTGTTAAAATGGATTATGTTTATAATGATTAAAGGAAATGTCTTAGAACATTACAGAAATATATACATATATGTGTTGTGAAAATCAGTTGTTTTCCATGAGTAGAAATAACCAATGGCTTATGACTCTTAAGGAAAATAAAGTAAAAACAGAAGAACAATTTCTTAATTCCTTCCAATTGTGGCCTATTTTTAAATCACTCTAGATATTAAACCCTATTCTGAGGGGCGCCTGGGTGACTCAGTCAGTTAAGCCTCCGACTCTTGATTTCGGCTCAGGTCATGATCTCAGGGTCGTGGGATCAAGCCCCGCATCAGGCTCCTTGCTCAGTATGGAATCTGCATGTCCCTCTCCCTCTGCTCCTCCCCTGCTCTCTCTCTCTCTTAGATAAATAAATAAAATCTTTAAAGAAACTACTCTGAAAGATAATTCAATACTGAGTCACAAATACGATAATTTTTCAAGTTGTTTCCGTTTCTAAATCCCTTCCTTGGATTAGCCTCATATACACCTTGGATTTATTTAACTTATATAGTAACTCCTGTGAAAAGAATTTGCATATAACTATTTTCTAGAGGATATGTAACATTGTCAAAACTTATTCTTAATTCCCATTATAAGTTACATGAACTGTAATATTTTCTAAGTTTGCTATATTACTATAGTAATTTATCATAACATAATATTTCATGAAACCATCTATAATAAAGTATAGAGGTTGATTTCTCTTGCAGTGGAGATCTTGTCACATAGTAAGCTCTCGGTAGGTGTTTGTTGAATGAGTGATAAAAAGGTGAATAAATAGATTGAAAATCATTGCAGACTATAGACTGGAATGCAGCAAAAGGGGAAGAATCAGAGATCTCATCATTGGGTCGTTTGCTAATTCCATAGCCTCCTAACAAGGTTCACAAGGGAAGTATCACAACGGGGTTCCAATCTATAAAAGGAAATATATTCATATATATAGAACTCTGGGAGAAATGTTATGGTGTGATATTCTAAATTTATAGATGAGAAAGCTGAGGCTTGGGTAGGCAAGGAACTTATCATCGACCTCACCTGTGCAGGTCTAGGTGTAGAAGGAAGGCTCTGGTTGTGTTTGTGCAAAGTCCATGGTATAGTATCAGTCTGGATACTGACTTGTAAACCTAAGCTATTCACAAGTTCATAGATGTGTAACCTCTTCTGCAAGTTGGATTCTTAATTGAGTTCCTAATTTTTCCAAGTTGGGAAATTATTTTCCCCAGTTACAATGGGCTTGTACTATAATAATATACTATAACTTAAATTGTATTTGTAATTTGCTAGTACTTTCTCTGATTCTCTGTATGTCTTAAATGAATTGTATAATATTTCACAATCTACTCATGATAGTGAGTGTAAATGTTAGAACCAACATTCCTTTAGATAACTATCTTACTGAAGAAACATTTTATTATTTTTCTTATTTTTAAATAAGACTTCCATCTGGACTTCTGCCTTATCCCAGGCTAGTGCCCTGGGTTGTAATTCTCTAGTTTTCCAGGTAGACCAGTACAGGTGTACTTTTTATATGTGTTTTAGATAACATCGGAAGCATCAGTCATTTTTACAGGAAATTTCTCTTTAAAGCAGAAAATATCTGAATGTGTGCTTTGATGTTAAGTTAAAAATGAAAATTTTGTCTTTTGGACATTTTAGAACTATCACTCAAAGAACTGTGGAAGATGACTTTATTTTGGTTCCTGAGACCCTCTGTAAATAGAGCAGATTTTTTTTTAAAGATTTTATTATTTATTTATTTATTTATTTGAGAGAGAGAGAATGAGAGATAGAGCGCACAAGAGGGAAGAGGGTCAGAGGGAGAAGCAGACTCCCTGCTGAGCAGGGAGCCCGATGTGGGACTCGATCCCAGGACTCCAGGATCATGACCTGAGCCGAAGGCAGTCGCTTAACCAACTGAGCCACCCAGTCACCCAATAGAGCAGATTTTAAAACTCTGAATGATTTTTGATCTCATATACATTTCAGTTGTGTGTGGAACTCTTAGGTTCTTTTCATACCCTGTATTTGAGACCTTTAAAATCTAATAAGATCTGGGCTATTTTCTAAGAAGACTTTCTAGTTTTCCTGGGTTCTTCTGTTAAAATAAAATGGTTTAGAGTTACAAAGATATCTTAAATATGCTCTGATATGCTAGTAAAGATTATGAATAGACAAAGTTTTTGGAGGTGAAGAGGAAAAATATGTGACAAAGAAAGTAAAATCTATCCAGTTATACAACAGAGAGTTCTATAATAACACCCATTTTGCAATACCACACCAATTAAATTATGCATTTCTTTATGCTAATGTGGATGTATTATTGTGAATTTTATTTTATAAATCTTTCCCCTAAGTTGTTAAGAATGCAAGTTTCATATTCAAAAGAATCTTGGAAAATCTCGGATCTACTTGTTAGCTGTGTGACCCTGGGCAAGTCACTTAGCCTCTCTGTGCTGCAATTTCCTCATCTGTAAAATGGGGATTACAATGTTTTCCATGTAGGGTGGTAGGGAGGATTAAAGGAGACTTAGCATGATGCCTGGCAAGTAGTAGGGAACAATGAATGTGAACTTTTATTCTTATTCTGGAAATGATGCAGAACATCTGAGGACTAGCTTTTTTGGAGTTATCAAAACTAAGACTCAACCACAATTCAGGAGAACAATCTTAAGCTTGGGCCTTGCGTGATTTAAAAAAAAAAAAAAGGCTCAGTACCAACTCCAGTTAAAACAGTTAGGACAGTCTAACTGGCACAGAGCCAGCGTGTTGCACAGTGTAGGAATTGGAAGGAGGATGATCCAGTTGAGTGCAGAGAGGAGAGTTGGTGTCCAAAAGGATCTCTGGTCTAGGCAGGGTGCCTCCAAGGTCAGGGTATCCGTTCATTCAGTAGCATTTTCTAAAGACTTAACGATCATAGGTGCCACACTGGTGAATACCCAGATATAGTAGGGAACCAGCTAGAATCCCCGTTCTCAAGGCAACTCAGGTCTCATGGACTGTAAGGGAGAAAATGGCCTTGAGTTCAGGCCAAGGTGCCGGTACAAAAGGACAGTCCATTGTGACAGAAGAGACGGGCCCTCCAGGATGCTGCACAATAATGAGTTGGGACCAGAAGGGCCCAATCGGTTGTCAGTGATGGCATTGCTGAGCTGATGGTAGAAGCGTTGGGCATGGTGTGTGTTGCCGGGGCGGGGTGGAGGGGGCAGGGTTCGCAGGCACAGAGCACCAGAACAGAACAGATACATCTACCGGAAAGATGCGCTAATGGCAAAGGCCAGTTCAGGATAAATCACAAGAATGGGTCACTTTTCCCCAGCGACTGTTGAAATTTGCAATTTGGTGCCGTCTTCCTACAGGTAGAGGGTTAGTGTTAAAGAGAACAAATACCAAAAGGTGTGATACATAGGTGTTTGCTATGTGCAGTAAGACGTGGTGAGGACCCTATCCTAATAGGGTCAGAATCTCAGCTTTAGAAAAGAATGTATAGATCATCTTGTACACCATCTAATTTTTTAAAAGTATAAATCAATTATATCACTCTCTTGTTTAAAATGTTTCAGTTATATCTCATTCTTTTCAACAAAAATTTCTCCCTGGGATGCACAGAGCTGTGTGGGATGTAGTTCTGCCTGCCTCCACTGCCTCACCCTCCCTTCTCTCAAAGTGCTTCCCAGCGTCACCCCTGGTCTCTCAGCAAACCAAACCCTTTGCTGGCTCAGAGCTCTCAACTCTCACTGTTTCAGAAGCTGGGATGTTCTTCTCCCAACTCTCACCTGTCCCACCTTAGCTCAGATGTCACCTGCTTTGATCAAAGCAGCCAGTCAGCCAAGCGCCTCCACAGCCAATCAAGTCAGCACCCCCATCTTACTCATTTCCATCACCAAAATGTTCCTAATCAGCAACCGCCTCGTGTTAGTATTTGTTCTCATGTTTATTGTCTGCATCGGGTGCTGTTTTACAAGTTCTATGAAAACAGGGACCTTGCCTGTCTCACCTACCTTGGTGTGGTAGGAGCATGGAGCACACATGTGGTAGGTGCTCAATAGTATTGGTGTATGGGCAGGTACATAATGCTTCCTTTGGTTTTTCAGCATCCAGCCAAATGACTACATAGACTGTGTTTGAATATTTCTGGGGGCAAAGAATCCACTACTCCTCCAGGCATCCACTCATCTTTATAGCCATCTCCTTGGAAAGTTCCATATCTTAAGCCAGAACTTGCCTCCCTAAATTATGCTTACCTGTTCTAGCTGTGTCCCTGTGAGTACTGGCTCACCCTTCTTCCACAGCATGGCCAGATCATTTTCATGGCATATGAAACCCCAGTTTTTTTAACCATTTTTGTGAGAAGATGATCCAGGTCCCTCTCCTCTGAACCATTAACAATTACTCTGTATCTCTTTTAAAATATGATGTACGTTATTCTTGTATGAAACCTGTGTTAGAAATGTACACCTCTAATAAAATCCCCTGTTATGTAGTGAAGTTATATACACATATTTTAAATATGCCAACTAGTGAAAATCAAACAGATCCCACTGAATAACTTATGTTACTACTTTTCTTGAGATTTTCCAGGATCAAATTTAGTCTCATCTGTTCCAACTAAAATTGTTCCCTGGATTTACCCGACACTGTAAAAATCTATCTAAACAACTTCTGAGCATTTTTATTCAGGACCAGGGTTTTAAATAAATCTATTTAAACTAAAAAGAAAACAAAACAGTTCACTTTTTTCTCCCAATCCCTCCTCCCCCAACCTTTGGCAACTACCAGTCTATTCTCTGTATCTGTGAGCTTGAGTTTTTCTTAATTTTTTTTTTTTTAGATTCCACATGTAAGAGAGATCATACAGGATTAGCCTTTCTCTGTCTGACTTATTTCATTTGCTTAATACCTTCAAAGTCCATCCATATTGCAAATGGCAAGATTTCATTATTTTTTATTGCTAAGTAATATTCTTTATTCATTCATTGATGGACACTTAGGTTATTTCCATATCTTGGCTACTGTAAGTAATGCTACAGTGGACATAGGGGTACATGTAACTTTTTGAAGCAATGTTTTTATTTTCTTTAGATAAATACTCAGAAGTGGAATTGCTGAATCATATAGTAATTCTATTTTTAATTTTTTGAGGAACCTTAATACTGCTTTCCATAGTGGCTGTACCAATTCATTTTCCCACTAATAGTGAACAAGTGCTCCCTTTCCTCCACATCCTTGCCAACACTTGTTATTTCTACTTTTTGATAAATAGCCATTCTAACAGGTGTGAGGTGATATCTCACTGTGGTTTTGATTTGCATTTCCCTGAGGATTAAAGATGTAGAACATCTTTTCATATGTCTGTTGGCCATCTCTATGTCTTTGGAAAACTGTCTATTCAGATCTTCCAGTTTTTTAATCGGATTGTTTGGGGGTTTTTTGCTATTGAATTGAGTTCTTTTTTTTTTTTAAGATTTTATTCATTTATTTGAGAGAGAGAGAGAGGACATGAGCAGGAGGGAGGGGCAGAGGGAGAGGGAGAAGCAGACTCCCCACTGAGCAGGGAGCCCGATGTGGGACTCGATCCCACCCCCCTGGGATCATGACCTGAGTCGAAGTCAGACGGCTTAACCGACCGAGCCACCCAGGCACCCGAATTGTTTGAGTTCTTTTCATTTTGTTGATGGTTTCCTTTTCTGTGCAGACGGTTTTTAGTTTGATGCAGTCCCACTTGTTTATTTTTCTTTTGTTGCTTTTGCTTTTGGTGTTAGATTTTAAACATCATCCAAGACATATGTCAGGGAGCTTACTACCCTACATTTCCTTCTAGTTTTATAGTTTCGGGTCTCATTTTTAGGTCTTTAATCCATTTTGAGTCAATTTTTGTGTTTGGTGTAAGGTAGTAGTCCAGTTTCATTCTTTTGCATGAGGCTGTCCAGTTTTCCCAACACCATTTGTTGAAGAGACTGTCTTTTTCCATTGTATATTCTTGTCTCCTTTTGTCGTAAATTAGCCATATAAACGTGGGTTTATTTCTGGGCTCTCTATTCTGTTCCATTGAGCTTTAATTACTTTAGCTTTGTAATATATTTTGAAATCAGGGAGCATGATGCCTCCAGCTTTGTTTTTCTTTATCAAGATGGCTTTGCCAAGACTAATAATTTGTTGGTTGTTTTATTGATAGTATTTTCACATGATTACCTTAAACAGAAACTTGTTTGACTTTTCTTTCATACCTCTAAGTAGACATTTTTTCCTGATTTCTACTAGTTTCTTTCTGATTTACACTAAATAAGTAGTGATATCTGAATTTAGTTTAAGGTTCAACATTAGCATCTAAGCTAAGAATTATCATAGCTAACATGGGAAAGACTCATATAGCTATAAACCCACCTTCCCGGAACTGATTGTCACCAATCCAGGCTCTTGTAGGACCGATACCCAACATACTTAGCCTGAAAGTATGTTCTTTTGGTCAGTTGATGTAGACTTCCTGTAGACCAGGGTTCTATTCAGATCCTACATGCTATTATCAATGGCAGCATAGCCGAAACAAATAGCTACTTTTAATATTTTCTTCTGCTAGTGTTAGACCCAGGTTTTGTTTTAACCCTCATACGAGTGTGTGAGGGTGAAACGTAGTAGCTACAAGCTTCTGAGTTGAGGCAAAGTAAAGCCACCTTATTGCTTTTTCTCAGACAATTGCTTCAGAAACTCATAAGCAAACTGGCATCGTTCTTTGGTATTTCTAAGGAGATTTCATCTTGCTTTTTTTTTCAAACTAAGTATATTTTGTGGCATATGAAGTTTTGCAACTAGACTGGATTGACATAATTCTTTTCTCTGGAGTCTCTCTGATGAGAAAGTATGTTCTTTTCCTACAGAATCAAGCTGTTCATCCTGATTGTGATGTTGCTGTATTGAAATTGTATTTTCTCCCAGGGGATCTTTGTATACCCGAGCTGAAGCCAAGCCACTTAAAACATGGAAGGACTTTCTCTTTACAGTCAATCACATACTCAGCAAAATAGAATTGTTTTCTTAAAAAAAAAAAAAATCACTCATTGATTTACTTCCTCCACTTTTGATGAGGATGGCAACCATTTTTTAAAAAGATTTATTTATTTATTTGAGAGAGAGAAAGAGAGGGCCGTGGGGAGGGGCAGAGGGAGAGGGGGAAGAAGAGAGACTCCCAAAGAGACTCCACGTGGAGCAGGGAGCCTGACACAGGCCTCGATCTCACTACTCTGAGATCACGACGTGAGCCAAACCAAGAGCTGGATGCTTAACAAATTGCACCACCCAGGTGCCCCTGCAGCCATTTTTTTTTTTTTAATCAAATGAGCACCTGCTGTGTCTGCTCATCTCTGAATGCCACTGTATCCTGTCTTCTTTTATGTGATCTTTGCCCATCTCAGGGCCTTTGCGTTAACTGTTCTGTCTTCCTTGGCTGTTTCATTGCTGGCTTTCCTTATCATTCAGGGTATAGTTTAAATATCACCTTCTCTCAACATCTTATGTAAAATAGATACCCTCTGGTGTTTTCTCTTCCAGCACCTGTTTTTATTATTTCCTAATTTGACCTCATGGCACTTATTCCAATCTCGAGTCATGCTTTATGTTTACATATGGCCCACTTCTCTCAGTAAAGTCTAAGCCTCTCAAGGGCAGGGAGCTTCTGTGTTGGTTGCCAGTGTATCTCCACCCTTCTCCCCAACTTCCACGTCCTGACTTCAATCCTCACTTCACTATGTACCCCCAGTGCCCCCCAAATTCAGGGTTATTCTTATTCACCCAGCCACCTGTAACTTGCTTCGCCCAAGGGATTTCGCCTGGCCTTTCTGCTCCAGCCTTCTGAGTCTGCTGTGTTCCTGGGTGCTTTTGCCTCGTACCCCAGAAGCCATACTGCTAGAAATGAAGGAGTAATAGTTGTCAAAGTTGCTTAAAATTTTCTGAAATTGAGTAACATTCAGCAGCCAAGCTTTGCTACAGGGTCAATCCAATCAACAGAGATTTTTAAAAATCTAGTAGTAAGTTAAATACATTTGTTTCCAAACATGTTTTCAGCACAGGTAAACAGTAATGCTCTTGCTTCAGCTCAGCAGTCACCCTTCTTCAGAGTGCTGTCCTCTACCGCCACTTCTTTTGGGGGGCTCATTTCCTCTCCTACATTGACAGGCGCCTGGCCAGTACAAGGCCCATATTTGTAGTATTACAGTGGACACTTCATTTGGTCCATTGACAGGCGCCTGGCCAGTACGAGGCCCATCTTTTGTAGTATACCACACATGGTGGTGACAACAAATGACTAGTCCAAGGAATGGGTGGCCGATGCAAGTTTAACCAATGATTCCCTTTCTTGGGATTTTGGTTTTCAATACCAGGAGAATGGGCACGAGTGCCTAACCTGTATGGTACAAAACTCAGAAGCACATGTGGCTGTTTCCTACCATGCGGGCCAGAAGAGCTGACGATACTAGGCTGGAGCGAGAAGAAAAGCAGTCAGGAGGAGAAGAACAGAGCTGTGGACAGAGCCTCAGCAAGTGTTTTTGTTGCTGGACCAGCTTATTCCAAGATTCAACCCTGCTGCTGCCTCATACTCCAGGGGGCTTGTAGGGGCAGAAAACTTTTTCCCTTCTTCCCTTCTCAGTTCTTTGGCTGGCCTAATAATTATATCGACATAAAACAGATTAACAGGAGAAAAAAAGTGAATTTCATATGTATTAGAGCCCCATAAAAATATGAGACTCAAAGAAATGACCAAAGAAGAAGGCAGCTTTTTTCTGTTCCAGTTCATTCTTTGTTGTGGTTGTTCTTTTAAATTCAGTTTAGTTAACCCATAGCGTATTATTAGTTTCAAAGGTAGAATTTAGTGATTCATCAGTTGCATATAACCCCCAGTGCTCATTCCATCAAGTGCCCTCCTTCGTGCCCGTCACCCAGTGACCCCATCCCACCACTCCTCCTGCCCTCCAGCAACCCTCAGGTTGTTTCCTAGAGTTCAGCATCTCTTACGTTTTGCTTCCCTCTCTATTTTCGTCTTACTTTATTTTTCCTTCCATTCCCCTATGTTCATGTTTTTTTCTTTTTGTTTTGTTTTAAGATTTTTTTTATTTTTTGACAGGGAGAGACACAGCGAGAGAGGGAACACAAGCAGGGGGAGTGGGAGAGGGAGAAGCAGGCTTCCCGCGGGGCAGGGAGCCCGATGCGGGGCTCGATCCCAGGACCCTGGGATCATGACCTGAGCCGAAGGCAGATGCCTAATGACTGAGCCACTCAGGCGCCCCTGTTCATCTGTTTTGTTTCTTAAATTCTACATATGAGTGAGATCATATGATAATTGTCTTTCTCTGATTAACTTACTTCACTTAGCATAATATCCTCTAGTTCCATGCATGTCATTGGGAATGGCAAGATTTCATTCTTTTTGATGGCTGAGTAATATTCCTCCGTGTGTGTGTGTGTGTGTGTGTGTGTGTGTGTGTGTGTGTGTGTACTCCCACATCAAGAAGGCAGTTTTTATAACTTTTAGACAAACAATAAATACATGAGGAATTGATAAGACACAGGGGTTTGGGCTTGGGGTAGTAAGTTGGTAAAGATGTAACAAGGTTTGTTTATATGGTCTTTTCAGCACTAAATTCCCTAACTCTGGTGGTAAGAATGCCTTCTAACCTCCTGGTACAGGGAGGGTACCTTTCACGTGGGAGTTATATTTCCTGATTTCAGGGAAACAAAGGAGGGTACCTTCCTGCACCAGCTGTTTCTTCCTCTCTTTTATTTTTTTAAATTGTAGTATAGCTGACTTACAATGTTATATTAGTCCCAGGTGTACAAAAATAGTGATTTGACAATTCTGTAGCAACAGCTGCTTCTTAAGTAAGTTTAATTCAAAGTAGTCAATATGCCAAAGTGGCATATTTGGGGTAACATACTCTGAACCCCTGTAGTCTCAAATTGGGTTTCTGTCACCTGTAGCTCAAACAGTCCTAACAAATACACTCTGGCTCATATCTTCTTCTTTCCCACCCTCCGTAAGTTGCCATCTTTCTCAAAGCAGGATTACTGAAAGGAGCCTTCATGAGGCTCCTTTATACCATGGACCACAAGATGCTGCCTAGTTCACTGCTATGCCCTAGTGTCTAGCATGGTGCCTGGCACATAGTAGGTGCTCAGCAAGTCCTTGCTGAATGAGTCAACCCACACCAAGAACCAAGCTCAGCTAAACTTGGAAGACAAATGAGGCTGGCACTTAACTTTGGATTTTTCAGAAGTTACAGTGTTTGGTTTAGCGGGGATTTTCTCCAGGATATCCTGGAATGTCTTCCTTGAGGTTAGGAATGTGTTACTTGGAGAGGCTTATTTTTCCTTCTGCCATGGTTTGTTTTTAACAAAGGCTGGATCATCATTTGGCAGACATGTTGTTGGGAAAAGTCAAAACCTAAGTGAGGAATTGCAGAAGATAAGACTTTTTAAGGTCCCTTATGGTGTTAAGTCCCCTGGGGCTGTCATTTTAGGTCTGAGGAAGAACCTAAGAAACAAAGCCAGTTTCAGGAGCTGTCCATTTTGGGGTTAGTAGTCTGTAGTGGCAAGCACCGAGCTCTCACTACTCACTTCTAGCCTGTTTCGTGGTTTTGAACAGGTTAATTCATCTCTCCAGATTATGGGTTTTTTTCTGTCTCTGATTTCCACACCTTGTTCCTTGCATCATTCTAAAGTTGATGTTTATCATGACATTCCTCTGCATGTCTCTATAATTTTAACATATGTATCCCTTGGTCATGTTTTTAGCTTATCTATAAAGGGTGTCTATCTGTATATACCCTTGGGCAACATGCTTCTTCATTCAACATTAGGTTTTTAAGATTTATTTATATTAACATATTGCACCTCTATTGCACCTCTTTCGTTAATCCAGCTACCTTATATAATATTTCATCATGTGAATATGCTGTAATTGATTTATCCATTCCCCAGTTGGGGTGCATAAAAGTTGTTTCTAATTTTTTGCTATCACACAACTTCCTACTAAGAACGTTCTTGTATGGTATCTTTGTCCACATGTTGGAGAGTTTTCTATAAGGGCTCAAATTGCATATTATCCAAAATAACATCCCCTTCAAGATTCTGATTCCATATTGTATCTTCTCTTCTCCTCACACAAATGAAAATTGGGACCTCTTAAAATACCACAAATGTTAAATGATAAATCTTAGTAAAATGGATACAGAAATACTTATTTGGAAACACAGATTTCCATTTAGAATTATGGATGGAAAGATACAAATAGAGAGCACAGAACCTGCTCTCACAATGCTTCTTGCTTATTGGTATGCCAACAGAGTAGTTAACAGTTCATTGAGAATCAATTAAAATAATTACTAGGTCATTAGTGTGGACTTTGAGTGTGAGTGTAAAGACCTACTCACTAAATAATTCACGGCGATAGGCAGGTTAACTCCTGTTAGTATTGATTTGGTATGTAATACCACCCAGTCCGAAATCTCTCATTTTCCTAATAAAAATAAACTCAACTGCTAAAGTGTCATCTAATCGCAGCCTTCTTTCATAAAGGAGCAACTCAAAGGCTTAAATTTGTATCACCAATAATAACAAAATGGCTCTAAAACATGCTTCCTGATAACTGCGTATTTTCCATGCAATGCTCTTCTCCCCTTTCCCTTCTGATGTTTTCCTCCTGCTTTCCCCTTGAGATGAGATTCCCCCTGCCTTCCTCTTTCTTCCTGTGCCTCTTGGACTCAAGAATACTTTTGAATTACTGATTTGTTTCCTAGAGTGTCTTGAACATAGCCATTCCAAAATCCAGTCGAGAAGTCTAGCAACCAGATGCCTCACCAGGAGCAAGGATATGGTTTCTGTTCTCCAACTGAAAAAATCTGCCATCACAGAGAAGACCTTTAGTGCTGTAACAGCCCCAGACTTCAAAAGAAATTTCACAGTGCAGAACCAATGTCTTTGGAAGCAATGTATTCTACATTTCTTTTCATCACAGGTTGAAGAGGTAGAAAATTCAAAGAGTAAACAGGGATTATTTCTAAATAGAATTTAGTTTTCATTATGTGTTCTCTCTTGTTTCCCTGAGTCACAGATTGCCAAAAGTTATACTGAATTGTATATAGGAGATTGAAAGTAACTATGTGCTAATCAAACAGAATTAATCACTAGTCTCCCCTTTACTATTCTCCAGCTTTTACCTCCATCTCTCGTGGAGTGAGTCAGCCTAGGGTGTAAACATTGGCTTTCATCTCCCCAGACTGGAGGCCCACTGGGAGGGTCAGGACCACAGTGCCTGAAACATAGGAGACCCCAGTTAAGACATCAGTGGAAAGAATTGGGATAGAGATTCCAGAGACAGAACAGCTGACAGTTTATGCATGACTCATAGTGTATCAATCATGGGTGTCATCATAACCTTCGGGATCTGTTTGTGAACTTCGTGGCTCTAGATATTTCATTTTGCCTCTTCTGAAGAATTAAACAACTTTTGAGTGATTATTCACGTGATACAGTCACAGAGGGATATATGTATAACCCCCAAATCATTTAATGAATGATTATCATATTAATGGAACGGTATCTTCCCAATAGAATAGCTATATGCACTCGCCAGGCCCCCCAACTTTTCTAGGCCCAGAGTGTTGGGGGAAAATGTGCTTTTCATGGAGTCCCATAATGAAATTGGAATATTCTTGTGGGAGTGTTTTGCTCAGGTCATGAGGAAGCCTCATCAACTCCCTGTTCACGAAAGATTACATTTCATGGTGTCATTCCTCAAGATCAGTCTGGCTGTCTGTTTTTATCTCTGGCAACTACAGACTGTAATAGAAAATTACATGAGACAGTTTGGTACAGGATAAATGGATGGGCTCTTAATGTTGCCTGCCTCCTCTGTGCCTCTTGAGGTTTTTCTGTCCGATTTTCCAGAGAGACAGTTTCTGAAATGCTATTCTCTTCAGCCCTCCAAGCATGTCATCTCTCCGATGTCTCTCTGCCAGTCGCCCCTCCTCCTACTTCACAGAAAAGAGATAGCATCAGAGGAAACTCTCAGAGCTTCCTGCTAACAGTAGTGCTACAGAAGTGGGCTTCTCTACTTCCACCCCATCTCTGGCTCTTCTCTTAGCTTCTTCCTACTTCCTCCTCCTCCTCCATCTTTCCCCTGCTCCTACTTCCTCCTCCTCCTCCATCTTTCTTCTCCTCATCATCCCACTCATGTTCTGTCTCCCAAGGCATCTGCTTCTGCAGTGATCTTGCCCATCCTCTATATATTCTCTTTTTCCATGTCTTCATCACTTTCTCCAGCACTTCCTTATATCTGTATTTGTACATGGTTCAGTCTCACGCGTCTAAAATACACAAGTCAAATATCTGATCTTTCAACCACTGTTTCCCTCTTCCACTAATCTACTTCCTCCCCTTTAACATGTTAAAAGAATTTTGTGTAATCACCATCCCCACTTGATTACTCTCTCCTCGCCCTCCCCTTGCTGCAGTCTGCCCCCATCAACCGCTGGTCCCAGTAACCTGCTGCTATAACATCCACTAAATCTTGCCCAGTCCTCCTCATCTTGGCTCTCTGTGGCATTAGACACCAGGGGCCCTCAAATGCCACTTCCCTTGACGTCCACGAGGACAGACTCTTCGAGTTTTCCTGCTCTCTGGCTGCATCCTTAATTCCCTCTTCAGACTACTGCTACAAAGCCGAACTCTTCATTTTTCTCCGAAGTCTGTCCCGTTTCACTATTGAGGCAGTTGCCCCACCAAAAGACCTCGCTGCCATTTGGGATGCCTCCAGTTTCCTTGTTCCTCCTCCTGGGTGAAAGCTCTTCTGGGCCCTTCAGCGTCTCCTGGGACAAACCTAACCTCCATAATTTGGCTGTCAAGGCTCTTTGTGATATGACCCCTCCTTAACTCTCTAGACTCACGTCTGCACGTGTTGCATTTATTCTCTAGCTGTGTTACATTCCTTCCTGCTTCTTGAACTGGCCATCAGGTGTGTCACACCATCCTCAAACCACTAGGCCACGAGATCTATGGGGGTGGCACTAGCAACCCCTTTCACTGTTGCGTCCCCCATGTGTCTCGCAGGTGCTTCCTTTGGCCATGATAGGTAGGATTTCACCAACTCGATTGGAAAATATTGAGTTAGGGATTTTGGAGAAGAAATACCGGCATATGTCTTCTCTGTCAGGTGCAAATACATCAGTCCCTCAACTTGCACAACCATGAAAATGAAGTTTTCCTTCAGTGCCTATGAGAATCCACCATATGATGTCATGGAAGGAAAAGCCCATGATTGTACTCCGTCGTGATGCCATGCTTCTGCAAAACTTTATCATGCATCATTTTAGTGATAATGTAGTCAAATTTTAGTATAATTTAATTTTATGGCTTTTCTCTGTAATAAATTTTAATTTACACGTTAGTTATTAAACTTCTCTTACTTAGTGCCCTCACTTGTCTTATTTTCTCAATTTTACCCTTCTGAAATTTCTTTGTTTTCCAGAACACTCACTTGGGCAGTCCATCTGTGTGGCACACAGCACAAAATTGTTATCCACAGGGGGCGCCTGGGTGGCTCAGTCGGTTGGGCATCCGACTCTTGATCTCAGCTCACAACATGATCTCAGGGTCGTGGAATCGAGCCCCAAGTTGGGATCCGTGCTCAGCGCGGAGTCTTGCTTCTCTGCCTCTGCCCCTCCCCCACAAATAAATAAATAAATCTTTTTAAAGAGTTATTATCCCCAGTATCAGTGATTTTTAAAAAGCCAATAAAGAAGACTGTGGGAGCAGAGTTGACATCCGTGACACTGACAGCTATCATATCTGGACCCTTTCCATTTGTTTGGACCCCATCTCAGAGAAAGAACAAAATGATCCTGTGCAGATGCCATTTTCTTCTTTTCAAATGACATTTAGCTGGGGTGTGGGTGGCTGCTGGCTACATAGTTAGCTAAGAATCTTGATGGAGAGAGAATTTACCTCATTAATTTTTCAAAAACTGAGAAGGCCAGAAATCGACATCAAAAATGGTTCAGATGTATTCAGAAAGGAAGTGATGGAGAGGCTAAACCTCCAGCTTTCAGTGCTGTGGCCGTGCACTGCGCACAGCACTCGTGGAAATGCCTGAATGTGCTCTTAATGAAAACATCACAATGATAAATGTAGAATTCTAGGACGCTTACCATATACCACGTGGGTAAAGTAACAATTAATAGTTGTTTGCAGATGGAAAAGAACAGACATACATATTTATATATTGCATGGTCCTAGGGACAGCTTTCACATTATTTTAATAACCAATTTATCATGAATTATTAGTTCCTATAAATTAGGCTCACACAATTGTGCATTTTTTGTAATGTGAAATATACTTAAAAATACGAATGATTTTTATCATAAAATTTTCGCAGGGGTTTCTCCGTGACCACCGCATAATAATTAGCTAAGACATAGTTAGTGACACTAAGAAAAATTCTCAGTTTAAAAAAATCTTCAGATGCACAAAGCCAAAGAGTATCTAGTAGTAGGAGAAAAGCATAGCAGCCAGCTTTCATGCACTCAATAAACCAATGTAGGTTTTACTAAGCCTTCTTTTAAGTTTGCTCAGGAGAGGGACAAATCCATAAAGCAGTCAGCCTGCTTGTGATCATGCTGCCAGAAATACACTGTAAACAATGAAATTGCCTCCGAATTTTGGACTCAGAATTTTATGATTGACATTAAGGGTCAGTGCCTGCATTTTAGATCCATCCCCAGAAGCAATTCAATAATCAACAGAAATCAGAAGTCCATTCACTGAACCACTGGCAGAAAATTAGGTAGAGACTCCCAGTTTGCTTTGGATCAAAGGTATGTCCAATAACTTACAGCTAAGGAAAAAGACATAACTGCAGCCTGAAATCCCGTATTCAAAAAGTGAGATGCTGTGTTTTTGGAAGGGCTTTGAAGAGTGATGAGCAATCTAGAATGGATGAGAAAATGGTGATGTAATTAAATGGAAAATGGGTCGTAATGGAAAAATCTAATAGGTTTTAATTCTATTTCTCGTCCTTCTGACATATTTTACATCAGCTTGATTGAGCTTGTAATAGCAGGTGTGCATTTGAAAAAAAAATCCGAACAAATTCAAATTATACTATGGCAATACCCATTGAAATTTAAATAGCATAAGTCTTTCTTAGTTCACAGCAACAGGTAGGCAGCTTTTCTCCCCTGTATCTCTTGCATTTAAATTTCATGCTCTCTGTTTACAACTGGCGGGAGTCAGGTTATCCTTGATTTCTGCCAGGATACCAAGTTAACTTGGCTGATGTTGGATTCCAGAAAGCAAAGAGCCTTCTTCCCTCAAGCAACTTCTGATTAAGAAGAAAATGAGATCTCAGGTGTATTTTTAGCATCTGGAATTCCTAAATATTCATTTATTCAGTTCTGACTTTGGGGACCCTTTGGATTGTTATATTTTTTGTGTGCACTAGTAGATGAATCATTAGATTGACTTCAAACTGTGTTGCCATTCCTTCCAGAAGGCTCCCTTGTAAGGCTCATATAACTTCATAAAGGCATACATCTCTCCGCATTTGTACTCGCTGAATATTCATGTGAGTCACTGATGGCCAAGGGCTCCAGAGAGGAGAGAGGATGCCTGAGAGCAGGGTTTGTGGTTAGTGACATGATATTTCACCTGCCTGGCCCAGTGTGAAACGCACAGATCCTAGGGGTGTGGTCATGGTGGTGGCTTTGCAAAGAGTAACCTTGTTGCCCGACTCTGGCTATTTTGTCAGATCCTAACAGACCACGTTCTTGATGTCAGTGCATAAAAATGGTGTCTTCTATTGCCACAATATTTATGTCTGCTTTGGAGCAAGCTGCTCACCAGCCATCTTGAGAACTAATAGGGTGTCCTGGGGAAATGAGTAAATCATCCCTTGTTTTTGACATTTCTCCCCATTACCCCTTAGCCCTCCCCCAGACTTCTCCTTTCTTTTTGCTATGTTTCTGTAGAATTTAACTAAACTCAGGACATGATAGTCTCTGTTTTTGCAGTATGGTGGACTATCTTTTTTCTACAAAGGTAATTTCTATTTTAAAAAGCTCACATAATTCCAAAAGATTCGCTTGGGTGCAACTGCATACTACAGCCTTTTACCCAGGTGACTGTGCCTTAGGGAAAAGGAAATAACCAGACTTTGGGGGGATTACAGGACACTGGCCCTGAATTAACATTAATTTCAGGAGACTTAAAACATCATTGTCAGAGCAGGGGGTTGGGTGATGAAGGACGTTTGTAGCTCAGGTCCGTGTCACAGTGTGGGTCATCCCTAGCTCATCCTGTGATTATATCCCTGATTCCAGGCTGCATGATGGGAACAGACATCAGTGACTCACATGAATATTCAGCGAGTGGCAGAATTTCCATGTCGGGGATGCTGTGAGAAATAGGACTCAGGAAAGAACTTTACCCAAAAACTGTATGTTATTTCCTAACCGATATATATTTTGGAGAGGAAAATAATTATTGACGACCACCAAGGGAACTCACACTGAGTAGCTTGTGGCCTTGACCAAGGCCTGAGGTCAACCTCGATGTGCCACCCGACCTAAAACATAAGGAAGTTACACTGTTGTTCGAGTTGCCTTTCAGCCCTAAAATGCTGATATTTTGATTCACTTACAACTCATTTCTTTCAGCATTTTTTTCCTTGAGTAGTCAAACTAGAGATGTATTGGGTTCATATCTATTTCCAAATCACCAAATAAAGTTATTCTCTAACCAAATAAAGATGGCCTTGGCACGCCTGCCCATTTTCAGTGATCGATTGTGCAATAGACGCTGATAGTTTCCTATACTCTTTGGTTTCCACGTGCATCAAATTCGCCTTTCCCCCTTCTTCTTGAAGGCTCACCTCTTCATTGTGGAGTTCTTGCTGGCTTGACATGAAAAATGTGCATTCGTAAGTCTAATGGATAATTACATCAAGGAGGGAGGGAAATGATATAAATTTCAAATTCCGAATAATTACCTAAGTCTTAACTATAACTAGCCATAGCATAATTACTTTTATTCCCCTTCAACTATTTTTTATCAGCATATACCAGGCTGATTTTTCATTAACTTTTTATGCTGTTTGTAATTCTATTCCAGTTTGTATTCAGCCTTGCAATAGAGCTTTGAATAGAGTTCCACTCACAATAGAGCACAGTATTGTATAGCTTTAATATAAGACAAAGGCTCTTATTGAAGTGGTAGGAACAGCATTTTTATTAAGGTTGGTTCAGTGAATGGAAGGGACAAGCCCACTCCCATCTGCAATCGTATCTCGGCAGTAGTAAAATTTCTGAGCAGCTTGGGATGGCAGATCAATTTTTAAACATAAACATTACAATACATTTATCTGATTCATTCATTTTCAGCATGTTGAAACATTTACTCTTCAATAATGATAACACACGGAGGGCCAACACAGTGGCGATCCCCCCCGTACCTCTTACTTCTCTGGGCTGTTAGAGAGAGATAATCTTCAGCTCTCTCCCCAAACACAACTTCACAGCACCCTGCAATAAGCCATAATGACTACAAACATGTCAGAAAAACACCCAAAAGCATTGTGTAGAACCTTGGGTTTTAAGTAACAGAAATCTATCTCCATGGAAATTAAACCAATAGATAAATAGATAGATAGCTTCAACAAGAGACTTTCTTAGCCTAACCCAGCCGCTAGGAAGGCCACAGTGGTTTCAGAAATGGCTACATCCAGAGTTGCAGCAGCGTCCTCATTGGGACTCTCTCCACCTCGGTCTTCCTCGCTCAAGCAGCTTTGGTCTGCACAGCGCCATTCTCGGTGGGCTCCCAAATCTGATGGCAAAGATACCCAAGGGAAATTCCAGGCTCTTACCATCCTCATTGAGAGCAGTTGCAAAGATGGGACCCTTTCTCCCCTGATGCTCCTGTCAGTTACTGAAAATGGACTCTGACCCATCCTGCTGGGGTCTTCTACTAACCCACGTACCAGTTTATTTATGAAAATAAATATCCCGACTGCCCAGCCTGTTTCAGACCTTCCCGCGTCTCAGCCTCATGTCAGCGAAGGGGGTGGGCAGCATGGAGGCTGTTTGCAGAAGAAGCCATGAAGTCGGGTTTTAAAACTGTAGCTGACATTCATGATGCCACATCCAGCTCTGCAGTGGTGGGTCGCCCAGCTCTTAAAGGAACTCACCAAGTGACCTCAGAAATCACAACCAGAGATGACTCCGTGGGAGTCTTCCTACCTCTAGGACAACCCTGAGTTTCTAAAGTCCCTAGAACCATTATTTCCTTCAGTGACCTTTTCCTAGTCAGACATGTTATATGAAGTCAGCATTGTTTACCTCCTTTTGTACTCATGACAACCCCATACGATAGGTACCATTACGATTCTCATTTTACAGTGGAGAAAACTGAGTCACAGAGGGGGTAAGCAACCTGCCCATGGACACACAGCTGGAAGTGGAGCAGGGTTTCCCACCCGTTCCAGATCACCTGAGAAGCTTTGCTAAAAATGTGGCTCCCCTGAGTCTCACACTGGGACATCCTAATTCAGTAGTTGTGAAATCGGTTGGGGGACCTTACAGTTTATAAGATGGCCAAATTGATTCTGATGAGTAACCAGGCTCAAGAGCCCCCTGATCTTAAGACAAAGAAGAAGAATGGCAAAGGGCCAGAGGGTTTTAGTTACAGGATAAGCAATAGTAAAGAACAAGAAAAAAGTAATTTATTTGATATCATTTGTGACAACCTGTTCTAGCAGGAAAAGAGCATTCTGGGAAGAGGTTGGTGGTAACATACCCGCTTTCTCCTCCAATTACTGCTTTCTTTACCTGTATCCAAAATTTAATCTTAATATAAGCAACTGTTTCCTCTATCAGCCATAGTGAAAAAACATGTTTTCTCTTTGGCTAACAATTATTTTTGTAATGTGAAATGCAAAACCCCAGGGTGATTCTAAATGCTTTTTCTTCTGCTTAGAATAGTCTTGCCCATCCCCTCACCTAACTCCTACTTATGCTTCAGTTCTCAGGTTCAGTATCACCACGGCTAGGAGGCCTTCCTTGACCTACCCATCTCTATTAGGTTCCCTGGATATAATCTCTACAGGCACCTTGTCCCAGTTATCGTAATTAGCAAATGCTAATTTCCTTGTGTGACCATTTGATAGTCTGGCACTGACCTCCCACACTAAACTATAAATTAGTGACTATATTTGATTATTTAGTGCTATGTTCTCAGCATGCCATCCTGGGCCTGACCCATATTAAATATTTGATAATTCTCTGTTGAGTGAATGAATAGGTAGCCTCCTTTAAGAAGTCACTGATAACCTGAAGAAGTCTTTAAGAAGACACCTCCCCTTAATGGAATTTCTCAAAAAAGCAAGAAGTCGGGGTGCCTGGGTGTCTCAGGCGGTTAAGCATCTGCCTTTGACTGAGGTCATGATCTCAGGGTCCTAGGATCGAGTCCCACGTTGGGCTCCCTGCTCAGCGCGAGTCTACTTCTCCCTCTCCCTCTGCCTCTGTGATCTCTCTCTCTCTCTCTCTCTCTGTCTCTCTCGAATAAATAAAATCTTTCAAAAAAAAAGTGAAGAAGGGCTGGGAGAAACTTAGAAAGGGCTTAGAGAACAAGCAGCAGAAGCAGGTAACAAGGTAATTATCACCTGCAATCCAAGTGTCGGCGTAAGCAAACAGCCATATATAGCTAAGGGCCCACAGGAAAAGGGCAAGTCATCAGGTCATTCACTAGAGAAATAAGAGCTAATTCCCGTAAGGTTGGATCTAATGTTCTTGGGAGTACTTTGTTGTTGTTGCTTTTTTTCACAAAATTTTAGAACTAAAAAAGAGTTTTAATAACACTTATCCAGTAGTCCCCACATCGAGGTCCCCATATTCCAGATGCTTAGAATCCTGGGAGCTTGTAGACTATGTTCAAAATTTCCGGAAGACCAATGAAGTTTCTCTTTCTCTATAATGTGGCTGACAGACTTACCAGAAAAACAGAAGTCCTTTGCATCTCTTCCAGTCAGATGACCTCCTGAGGTTATGCGTGCTCCTTATTGATTAAAATGAGAAAGTGAATATAGTTGGTTTGGTGGTTCAGTCACTGAGAAATACTGAGTCCAAGAGGAGACAAAATGGGGTTTGGTGATTTGCTCCAGAGGCAACTCTCGTCAGCCTTATATCCAGTCTGTGATTTTTTTAAGAACTCCTGAAAATGTTTAAGTGCTGAAAGACATAGTTTTGGGTGTGTATATAGGTATATATATTTATTTTTAGATATAAATATTTACATATAAATATATATAAATGGAAACAGCTAAATCAAAATTAATGCACATTTGCATAAATGCATATAAATCGTAACTCTTAATGAACTTCATTGATTACTGACCAGAAATCATTAACATTTTCATTAGACCTGAAAACTAATGATTTTAGGATGGGTAGGGTGGGAATAGAAAGGCCAGTAGAAATAGTGGCTATTCTGAGGAATAGTGGACAAGGCAGTGGGAGTCCTCTGGAGGAACTGAGGGCCCTTTCAGTGGCTATGTGAAGAAAGCCAGCAAAGTGGTCTGGGAGGCAGAGATGGTGTCCCAAGACCATGGCAACTGGGGTCTAGGGTACACAGGTGAGCATGGCCTCAGAGGCCTTGGTAGGAATTGTAGGCTGCATTCCCCAGAGCCAACTACAGATCTATAGGTTGTTGGTATTATTTTGCTTTCTGTTTATTAAAACTCTTTCTAAAGTATTTTCATAAGTATTCTTACCTGGAAAGAGTTTTTAAGTCTGGCTTTGAAGTCCTACAGCCTGGGTTCAGATCTCACTTGGTCTGCGGAGTTCACACTCCCTGCTGTTGAGCTCTCTGAGCCTCTGTTTTCTTATCCATAAAATGGACTATTAATAATTTTTTCCAGGGCTGATGTAAACATATTAAATAATGTCAGAGTAACTTAGCACAAGGCCTGATGTAGGGCAGATAAAGTTCTCCCAATCCTAAATATCCAGGTAATTTAAAAATAGCATAGATTTTTCATATATCATTTGGGTATGTTCCTCATCCTTTGGTCATGAAATGTTTGGTGAAAAGTGAAGTCTGATATCCAGGTTAGAAAGGAAGAAAAGCATCTCTATTTATAGATAACATGTTCAGTATTGGAAATCCACAAAAAAACTATGAGAATTAATAAGTGAGTGAGGCAAGGTTGTAAGATACAATCAACATACCAAAATAACTTGTATTCCTATACATACAGTGAGTAATCTGAAATGCAATTAAGAATTACATTTGTAGGAGCGCCTCGGTGGCTCAGTCAGTTAAGCATTGGCCTTCGGCTCAGGTCATGATCCCAGAGTCCTGGGATAGAGCCCTGAGTCAGGCTCCCCACTCAGCAGGGAGTCTGCTTCTCCCTCAGCCTCTCCCCTGCTCATTCTCTCTCTTTCTCTCCCCAATAAATAAATAAAATCTTTTTTAAAAAAGAATCACATATATGGTAGCACTAAAAAGAATCAGATATATAATTAGAGATATATTTAATAAAAGAAATGCAAAACTTTGACAACAAGCTATTATTTAAAGAATGACTTAGCAATTTACCTGTCCTACAAGAGATGTGGGAGAGGTCTTATTAGTAGACCCCTAGATCCATTCTACCCCAGATGATTACTGGAAATCGAACTTGAACTTGAATCAGAACCCCTGAAGAGCTTGTTAGAGCATGGACTGGGGTCCCAACCCGAGTTTCAGATTTCACAGGTCTTAGGTGTGGCCTGAGAATTGGCATTTCTAACAAATCCCCAGGTGATGCTCGTACGGCTCGCCCATAATTGCACTTTGAGAACCACTGGTCTACGGTAACCATTGCCCTAGTTGTTCATGGGTGACAGAATGACCATATGATCTAAATATAAGCCCCCGCAACATGAAGGGATATCTGCTGAAAAACACGACATACCTAATTTGGGAATGAACAGTGCCCCCCTCCCCGCTGTTCCCCATCTTTTTTCCTCTGGGACATTCTGTTTCTGGATGTGCAGCCTGGAAACGGCAGTGGCCGTCTTGTGACCATCTGTGCCCGCAAAGGAATGTGCCTCCTCCTGACTCGAAGGCTGGCCAGAGCAGGGAACTGGAAGAAGTCTGGACCCATGATGACAAGTGGCTCCGAGGGTACCCAGCCTAGGACCTGAGTTTCTAATTAGGCGAGAAAAATAAGTATCTTTATTGTTTTGGCCAGTTTGAGTTGGAAATTCCTGTTTGTTCTAACGCCAAGTATCCTAATTAACACAGAAATGTCAGAGAACCTGAAACCTATAAGGGAATGGAAAGATCGTAGGTAGAAAAACAAACCCATCACGTACAAAGGAGGAAATGTCAGACCCACAGTGTCAAGCAACAGGAAACAGTAGAACCCCCATAACTAAGTGAGAGAAAGCAATGAGGTGAAGGCCAGTAGCAAACTACCAAAACAAAACTTTTTTTTTTTTTAGGTGGCAGAAATGAAACAATCCAAAGCAAAAAACTCAGCTATAAAACTCTAGTGAGGAACTCTACGTTGAACATTTACCCCTTTGCAGTAGGATTTATTTTAATGTGTTCAAACCCTGAGGCAAAAGCTTTGTCTTCCTCCATCTGCCTTCCCAGACCAGCCATGTTATAAATTACTCGACTCTGCTTATCCCTAAATAAAGAAAATTAGACTTCCCCATTTCTCTGCTCAGCTGGGAGCTTCCCCTCCCGCTAATGGATAAGACATGGAGGCCTAACTTCTCTCAAAGGTGCCAAGGGCTCAGAGGCTGACTGTCCTGAACCCTCCCTGATTATGAAGAGAAACGTCAAATTGTCAAGCTCACCTAGGTAACCAGGGCACAGCCTTGAGGTTAAAAACAAGAGTTGTCAGAATCAATTTTGAATTCACCAGGAGCCACCGTCAGACAAATGAAGTGGCGATGATGAACTGATTTGGATAGAAAGTGATGGAAGTCAGGCAGCTGGTGTCAGCCCCAATTAGAGTATGGCACCAAAGGAGCTCAGGGGCACTCACGGCCACGTGCTCCCTTGGAATAAACAGGCTGTCACAGCTACACTGGGGCCAAACAATTAGCCACATCACAGATCTCAGTTGGATGAGTCAAAGGGTTTGCGTACGCTTCAGCTGTGGTCACATGCCCGTTTCTGTCTACGTTCAAGACAGCCGGTGTATCACTCGGCATTTCACTGTCTAAACCCAAGGCAAAAATGAGCAACTTCTCAGCACAATTTAGAATAACCCAGCTCCTTGAGACTATGAACGAATGGGTAAAATGGGGACAGCAAATCCCAGGAACCAATGGTCTGTGTCCCATGGGTTTGTAGGAGAAAAGGAAGTAGTGGTGCCTTGATTAAGGACATACTTAATGAGATCCAGCTCCCAGGTGGCCACAGGCCATCCCAAGTGCGGGCATGGAGTCTTGATATTGCAGTGTTACCTGCTTTCGCATGCTCTGTTTATTTGCTACATAAATCTTGGTGTGTAGTGGGATTTTCTAGAAACACTACTGGCATCTAATTTTGAATGCAACTCAAGACTTCTGACCTCCTTGTCTTCCAGTTATCCCTCACTGCCTTGAGAATTATCATGATATTTTGGTGTGGCTATGAATGCATGACATCATTGTCCTATGTAGTGAGGACTGTGAGTAGAAAAGTAGGGTGATCCTTATATAAAAACAACAAAGAAAAATTTTTAGATACTTTAGTTTAAAAATTTCTGGGAAAAATAAAGTCTCTGCCCCCTAGGCTCTGATAAAGACCAGAATTGAAAACAGAGAAAGATTCATGTACCCCAATATGAAGTTTATCTGAGGCATGATTATTGCTAATTGAAGTGCATTAAGTATAATATTTTTATGTTACATCATGTTTGTAATTAACAGTGATTTTCTGTTTCGTGGAATAAGACATGATTATAGGGCATAATTTTTTCAACACCTCCTATGATTCCTTGCTCTCTTTCAACTCCTCCCAAATTACTCAGGTATTTCTCGGTAAACAGTGAAATAATATTACCTTGAAAAAGAAAAGTATTCTTTGGAACAGAAAAACGCATATTGCTACTTAAATGCATTTTTTTCTTTTCATTTTTCCTTTCCCTCATCTGTCCTCCAGTATCTGTAAATCTGTAAATGTGCAATCCAAACCTTCAATCTCTTAAAGGCACTGTCTGTATTTATCATAGAAAACCCTCTGTCAAAATGAAACATCATTTAATGTTATCCACATATAATTTAAATACTTACCCACACTAGGAAAGGCTCATTTGCTTATTTTATAATATATCTGTTTGCATCATGTTATATTCAGAAGTCATAAAGAACTATGACTTAACTGATGAT
Source organism: Callorhinus ursinus (assembly GCF_003265705.2). NCBI lineage: Eukaryota > Metazoa > Chordata > Mammalia > Carnivora > Otariidae > Callorhinus > Callorhinus ursinus. Next base: position 44,110,214 of record NW_027397073.1, read on the forward strand.
AAAAAAAAAACCCTGAAACCAGGGAATTCTGAGTTGTGGCACTCAAGACACCATCGGAGAGCAGGAGCATGTATTTAGAAGTAGCTCCAGAGCACCTGGGTGGCTCAGTTGGTTAAAGGGCTGCCTTCAGCTCAGGTCACGATCCTGGGGTCCTGGGATCGAGCCCCGCATCAGGTTCCTTGCTCCTTGGGGAGACTGCTTCTCCCTCTCCCTCTGCCTGCCACTCCCCCTGTTTGTGTGCTCTCTGTCTATCTATCTATCTATCTATCTATCTATCTATCTATCTCTCTGTCAAATAAATAAATGAAATCTTTTTTTTTCTTTTTTTTTAAAGATTTTTTTTTATTTATTTGAGAGAGCGAGAATGAGAGAGAGAGAGCACATGAGAGGGGGGAGGGTCAGAGGGAGAAGCAGACTCCCTGCTGAGCAGGGAGCCCGATGCGGGACTCGATCCCGGGACTCCACGATCATGACCTGAGCCGAAGGCAGACTCTTAACTGACTGAGCCACCCAGGCGCCCTAAATAAATGAAATCTTTAAAAAAAAAAAAAGTAGCTCCAGCCACAGCTGTGAGGGAAAATCCAAACAGCCAGGTGAACCATGATTACAAGAGAATCATACAGACCTAATAAGAAATAATGGGTGGATTTTCCAGAAAACAAAGGAGACTCTGGGAACAGGTAATAGGTAGGTGTCTAGATGGGTAGATGGTTGACATCAGGAGATTGCAGAAAGAACTGCAATCCAAAACCCTCTGCCTTTCCTTCCAAAAGGTCTTTCCCACCCATGTAAACCCTCTTTATCATTTAATGCCAGTTCTAAGCCATACCAGCCACCAGCTGTCTAAAATACAAAATATTTGTCTTCAAAGAGACACCCGTCCACTCAGCCACATACATAAAATACACTAACAAAGTCCAAGGATTATTATTTTCCTTTACAATTATGAGGAAGATCTAGGTTAATTTGAAAAAGGTCACTATATAAAAATAGGGTATCGAACAGGTAGACAAATTTGTCAGCTCCCTTAGATAGTTGATAAATTGCCTATCACAGAATTTATCAAAATTTAAAATTAAAATTTTCATATTATATCGTTGCAGTTTTTTGGCATAGACCTTGCATGGTAAAAGGTTGTGTTATGTTATGAAAATAAGCGATGCTTTAATTTCAGCTTTATCCCTACATTTTTTACCATTAGCTAGAAACTAAACTATAAATATTCAATAAACTGCCATTCAGCATAGTTGAAAATAAATTACTATATATGCAAGATTTAGGAGGCCAGTTTTATTATACAAGTCATAAACATATTTTCCTCGGGTCATATGCAAAGTCTTAAGGAATAAGAAACTGTTGCTAAGACAGCAATTACAACAAAATGGGAACAAATTGGTTAAGCTAGTAGGCGAATTTATCCAAATCCAATAATAGCACTAACAAAACGAGAGGGCTAGTTTTCAAATGGAGCTGATCATTAAGATGGGAGACTAAGAAGAATGATCCTCAGTTAATGATTCTGTTCAAAGCTTAGGCTCAGCTGATTTTACACTTAGTGTGGGACTGTCGCTGTTTCCTCAGAGGCCAACAAAACCAGTTGAAAAAATACACAATTCAGTCGGTCAATACTTTGGGTGATGATGTCAACCAATTATTAAGAATAATGTGTGACTGTGTTTCCTGGCTGTTTATGCATTGATTAATCTTTCAGGAACCTATTTGAATTTCTATCCATGAAAGCTGAAATTTTCCTCCAGACATTCAATTTTTGTTGTTGTCTCATGAGTAAAACAGCATGCTTCTACTGAAGTAAAATATAAAATGTACAAAGTGAGTTGGAATGCTAAAATTTGCAGATATATTTTTGATAACTTGTATCTGTTAATGTTTTGTAATTTTCCTACGTTTGAAAAATGTGTTATCTTTAGTACCTTAAAATCTCATTCTGACTTTAAATTGTGCACTCTGACTAGCACATGAAATTTGGAAATACACGTGAAATTACCTGTGTGAGGGTACAGGGCTAAATAACACTTCTGGTGCAAATAATCAGACTTTTAGGAGTTTCTGTAACTGCATGCACCATGCCACATAGACCCGGTTTTGTATAACATAATATTCAGAAGAGTAGCCAAAGAAATTAAAATAGAACTTAAGTATTGAATTAAAAAACATGACAGGTGCTAATGCATTGGAACATAAAGAATAACACGGAGGACCACTGGGGAAGGGAGGGAAGACTGAATGGTAGGAAATCAGAGAGGGAGACAAGCCATGAGAGACTCTGGACTCCAGGAAACAAACTGAGGGTTACAGAAGGGAGGGGGTTGGGGGATGGGGTAACCGGGTGTTAGGTATTAAGAAGGGCACGTGTGGTGATGAGCACTGGGTGTTACACACAGCTAATGAATCGTTGAGCACTACATCAAAAACTAACGATGCACTATATGTTGGCTAACTGAGCATAATAAAAAAGAAATTCCTTTCCTCACTCCCTTATCTTCCCTCTTCTCTTCTACCTTGTGGCTCCTTTAGTTTCTCATGCACCAAACCTCCACAGCTTTCTCCCGATAGACAACATGCATAACCTGTCTGCCTGTCACCTTCCTTTTGCTTCTTTATTATGAGGCTCTCCATCTCTTCTCCAGGTTCTAAATCACACAGAGTCCTCAAATTGGTCTGGCAAAGACAGAACTCTTCTTAGAGACAAAGCAAAGGGAAGAAACTAATCACTTTCTTCCTTCCTCCCTTTCTCTCTCTTCCTTCCTTCCTTCCTTCCTTCCTTTCTTTCTTTTTCTTTCTTTCTTTCTTTCTTTCTTTCTTTCTTTCTTTCTTTCTTTCTTTCTTTCTTTCTTTCTTTCTTTCTTTCTTCTTTCTTTCTTTCAAGTAGAGTGAGTGTTTTCAGGAGAGGGAGAGGAAAAAAGACCTTGAAAAACTCAGAATTAATCAATTTTGTCTTTGTGATACAAAGTTTGGTGGGTTGAGAGAAGTGGAAACCCATGTTTATTTTCAGTCATCAATTATTTTTTTTCTTTAAAACATTCATTTATTTTACCAAGGCATCAAATGGTCTCCTTTTCAGATATTATTAGCAAAGAAAGGAAAAAAAGAAGAAAAAGCAAGGAAGAAGGGAAGAAAAGAGAAGCGAGGGAACCTTGAAAACTAGAGTTAGTTAAACCTCATTCCCACAAATTAGTGGAAGGTGACAGTGTCCATGCTTAAAAAGACAAGCAATTGCTTCTTTTATTCATTTAATAACTATCTCTTTAGTGCCTAATGTGCGTCAGGCACTGAATAGGTATGCTGCTTCCTAACATTCAAATGTTAGACAAATTTCATTTTTCTTCAAGGAAACAAAAGAGAAAGCATAGAAAAGAAGGATGTGTAAGATAATCTCTGGAATATGATTATTTGTCCTAATAGGGTTATTCTGCCCCTTGCTTCACCCTATGTCACAAAATTTGATTTGAAAGATTATGGAGAGTGCATGTCCTGACAGTACCATCCATCATCTTTTAAAGTTTAAATAATCCAAATCAACAGTTTTGCCAAAGACGCTGCTTATTTCGTAGAGATGAGCCACCTGAGTCAGTAACCGGTATAGTGTTCAAGACTGTCTTAATGGCATATTCCAAGAATCCCCTCTTACATGCTGAGTTAATACTTCCCAATAGGATCTCTTGCCTGAACAAAATTTTACTTTAATAATAGCTTAAGGAAAGGGTCTTCATTAAGGCTGATGTGTTACTACACAGAAAATAAAAGGAACAACTTCTGACATACATAAATTTCTACCCATGACAAGCAGGCAATGAGGTTAACAGAACATGGGAAATTTTGCATCAGACACACAATCCCTTACTCAGATGCCATGAAGAAGCATGGCAATGCCCTGCCTACATATCCCAATATATTCAGTACAATGTCTGCGTCCAAAAGATCACCTTGGAAGGACATGGAATTTAATTATATTACATGTAATGAAGCTTTTTTGTTGGGTACCCAGTGCACTGCCTGGCTCCTGGTAGGTACGCAATGTATAGTGGTTGTGATGGGTGGTACAGTGGTAAGGTAGTACTTATTAGCTTTGGAAAATATTAATAGTTATTCAAAGTCTGTTTAAAAAATTTTAATGCCATGTTATATTGTTTAATGAACATTTCACATAATATGCACTCAAAGTTTTTTTTTCTTTTTTTTAAAAGATTTTATTTATTTATTTGACAGAGAGAGAGAGAGAGAGAACACAAGCAGGGTGAGCAGCAGGCAGAGGGAGAAGCAGGCTCCCTGCTGAGCAGGGAGCCCGATGTGGGACTCGATCCCAGGACTCTGGGATCATGACCTGAGCCGAAGGCAGACGCCCAACTGACTGAGCCACCCAGGCGCCCCACACTCAGTTTCTTAAAATAAATTGAATTGTCATCCCCTTGCATCAGGTAGTATCCATTAGTAAAGTATCAGTAAATCCTAGAAATCAAGTAATATTCATAGAACTCAGGGCCTCTGGCTTCTTTGTACTCATTACACTAGTATTTATAAACAGCAATTATAAACAGTGAGAACAAGAAAAACATTAATTCTGGTCATGTGGTTGGTTGTTACAATTAATCAATTGCCTTGAAGGCTATTAATGATCAGGAGTTGATGAATTAAAGAAATCTCTGGTAATACAAAAGGCCACTTAGCTTAACTCACCAAAAGCATCTATATGTTCCCATGTAAGGAGTCCAAGATTTTTCAACAGCTTTTTATGAACTCATAAATGATTGTCCAAGAAGTTGTTAATTATTAACTGCACAAGATTCTATATTTTGTCAAGAAAGAATGCCACATACTTATAGAACAAACCACTGTTTAGAATGGAGGAAAATTGACAATATCATCTCACATCCCTTTTATGGTTGAGAGTAGTCAATTTCCAGTAATCTGTGCCACTGGACAGAAGTACACTGAATCCCCAAATAGGAAAAATTACAGCCTTCTTCCTCAAGCTTTAATCATCACAACACCTTCATAAATTTTGCCATAGCGAGGTATGATCTGTACTGTAAATTACTAATACTAGTTCCGAAGTTGATTTAAAAGATGCTTACTTAGATTCACCTCAAACTAAGATATCCATAAATGAGTACAAAAATTTTCATATCTCCTATCTATTCAAATAAAACTTAGTCATCTGTATATCTCTTAACATTGTCTTGAGGACCAAACTTTGGGAAACACTGACCATGCTCCACGGCCTCATAGATAGACACAGGTGCACCAGCTATACTGTTGGAAAAATTCTTCAGTTCATGTGGGTGTTGCATAAGCTCAGTTACAACTCAACATCTCTGCCTTTCAGTAGTTTTCTTAAATTTCCCTCATGAAGCCACCTGTGATTTCCAGTGGATTCTAATTTAATCAATAAATAATTATGACCAACTGTGGTCATATAGGACCAACTGTATAGTAGGGTTTCTAAACACAGTGATACCTGATTACTAAATATTTGGAAATTCGGAGCTATTTTGATTTGACATGAAGACTAAGAGTATTTTGTACCCTCCATCTAAAAATATCCATACCTAATATAAGTTTGCAATAATACATTGGAATATATAGTTTCTCAGAAAGGTAATTCAAAGCCTTTGCAATCACAGTGAGAACCCTTGGGAATCCTGATAGCAGAGGTGTCATTTACAGTGATGATTCCCCATGTGACAGAAGCCCACCTATTGAAGAAGAGGGTGTTTAAAGCCAGAAGGATAATTTATGTTTTACCTCTGTGGACATGTTAGCTTCACTCTCTGGTATTCAAAAGTAATGATTCATGTAACATTAGGTAGTTTCTTGAATTTTCAGTACAGATTCCCCATTTCTCTGAACAACTTAATTGTGTTTTAGCTCTTTCTCCCAAATATTATAACTAGAAATATTTTTTTAAGTCACAAATTTTGTAGGGTGGGTTACATCTTACATGCTGATGTGTTTTGGATTTAAAAATCATTTAGAGATTACTGTTTTCTAATTACTTGAAAGCAAAGAAAATCAATTATATTTGGCTTTTCAGGGATTTAGGTTTCTGCATTAATAAATCACCAGAGATTAAGGCATGTAGAACAAGAGTTTATCTGTGTCTGGGAACCAAGTTTTCCTATAGTTCTCCTGACAAGTGTGCAAACTATTCTTAAAAGAGGAGAATTAAAGCAAGCAGTGTACTTCACAGATAAGAAAATATATCTGACTTGGCTGATAAAGGTTGTTAGCAGCAATCTCCTCTGTACCAACCAGTGGGAGATGCTAAAATCAATTAGGATGAATCCTGAACTACAGCAAGGATTTGGGTGTATTGGTTGCTGTTAAAACCTCGTAACTCAGAGATCTGAATGGCATGTCATGGTTTCTTATTATTCATCTTATCTGAAATTATTTAACATCTAAAATTGTGGGAAAGATATATGAGGCCCCCATATTGATTTCCTTATCATGTCATGGTTTCACATTTGTTGCCCATTGAAATAGACACCAGGCATTCCACTCAGGACTGAACTCTGTTCAACTTATTTTTAGTTGAAAGACTGTTCTCTGGGCATTCATGTCAGACTTGAGGATCATGAGGAAATTTACAATGTGCATGGCTTTTCCTTCAGAGTAGCTCTTGTTTCCTGTGAATATGTAGTACACATTCAAAAACTCCTGTCCCATTAATTATCCAATGCTTATCAATGCCAGGAAAGCAGGATTTGCACATTTCATATGTCCCTTAAAGTTGTGAGTGAGTAAACATTATGTTAAAGGGAATCCACCCCCCAAAATATTTTATTAACCTCTATATGTTAATGTAGCAGATAGATTGCAGATGGTGAAAATAGAAAACCTGGGTTTTAGTTGTGCTGTAAAAATTGTACAAATCACTGTATCTTACTAGGGTACAATTATCTCATCTTTAAAAAGAAAGCAACATGGCATTTGGAGATAATCATGGGGTTTTCAAAAAATATTTTATTTATTTATTTGACAGAGAGAGAGAGCACAAGCAGGGGGAACAGGGAGGGAGAGGGAGAAGCAGGCTCCCCGCTGAGCAGAGAGCCCAACTCTGGGCTCAATCCCAGGGCCCTGGGATCATAACCCAAGCCGAAAGCAGATGCTTAACCAACTGAGCCACCCAGGCACCCCTCATGGGTTTTAAATCAGAAAACAGAGGTGTGAATCCTATCTTAGACACTGGCTAGCTGTGTGACCTTTGGTAAGCCACCTAGCCTCTCTAAACCTCATTTTCCTTATCTATAAATTTGGAGTTGTAGCTTGGACTTCATCGGGTTACCATGAAGGTTAACTGAAATTTCAAAGTTCCAAGTATTGTATCTGGCCTATAGTATGAGCATAAGACTTGATAGATCCCTCCTGCCTAATCCTTCTTCTTTAACGTCCCGGATTCCGTATCTGTTGTATTTAAAATGAAACGTCGTCCGGCGCCTGGGTGGCTTCAGTTAGTTGAGCATCTGACTCTTGATTTCTGTTCAGGTCAGGGTCTCATGGGTTATGGGATCAAGCCCCACGTCAGGCTCCCAGCTCAGCGGGGAGTCTGCTTTTCTACTTCTCCCTCTCCCTCTGCCCCTCTGTGCACTCCCTTTCTCTCCCTCTGTAAAATAAGTAAATCTTTAAAAATAAAAATAAAATAAAATGTCATCGATAATTTCCATTGCTAACTGTCCATTAAATTTACACACTGATACTTAAAAATAACTAAAAAGAAGAGATTGCTAAACCTACTTAACAATTTCATGACGGAAACTGAGAACTCAGTCATAGGCATTTTGGTGATGTCACTTTAATGTTACCATGTGGCAGACAAGGCTTCTAAATTGTCCTAATGTCAGTATTTATTATGAGTCTTGGCATATAACAAAAGTTTTTATTTAGTATATATATGACACAAACACAAGTGAGAGTACTTTCTTTGAATTAGATTTTTCTATTTTATTTAACAAACAATCGGTAATTTTGTCCTCTGCTCCACACCCGCACAGTGAATGTGACGAGATGTTTCAGTTCTGTCAAGTGGTCTGTTTTTGATAATTATGACCCCTCCAGGTTCATTCTGTCTACTAGAGCAAATAAGAATTTGGCACTCTGAGAAATAAGTCAATCAGAGAAAGACATGTATCATATGACCTCACTGATATGAGGAATTCTTAATCTCAGGAAACAAACTGAGGGTTGCTGGAGTGGTGGGGGGTGGGAGGGACGGGGTGGCTGGGTGATAGACATCGGGGAGGGTATGTGCTATGGTGAGCGCTGTGAATTGTGTAAGACTTGAATCACAGATCTATACTTCTGAAACAAATAATGCAACATATGTTAAGAAAAAAGAAAAAGAAGAAGAAGATAGCAGGAGGGGAAGAATGAAGGGGAGTAAGTCGGAGGGGGAGATGAACCATGAGAGACAATGGACTCTGAGAAACAAACTGAGGGTTCTAGAGGGGAGGGGGGTGGGGGGATGGGTTAGCCTGGTGCTGGGTATTAAAGAGGGCATGTTCTGCGTGGAGCACTGGGTGTTATGCACAAACAATGAATCATGGAACACTACATCCAAAACTAATGATGTAATGTATGGTGATTAACATAACAATAAAAATTTAAAAAAAAAGAATTTGGCACTCTGTGTGTGTGTATGTGTATGTGTGTTTGGTTCCCTGTATATATTTGTGGAAAGCATACAAATAAAAGTGCAAAAGAATTAGTTTCTATAACATCTTTCAATTCTCCCAGTATGACAATAAATCCCATTTTGTGTGTTGAACCTAAAATCTACATGCTCCAATAGAAGCTCCTTTACCTTTGATTCTAACTTAAGATGAAGATAAAGAGTAAGGGCGTCAGCCTTTTCATGTTTGAAGAGCATTATTTAATCATGTCACAGCCTCTTTTGTCAAAAAGAGAAAAGAGAAAAAGGAGAAAAGGCTCTTCATTAACAGTTATGAGAAATGCTGGTGTAAGTGTTACAAAGAGCATAAAGTTAGAAACTATGGACACTTAAGCCAACTATTAATGGAAATGCTTTAATGCCAAATAAACTGATGAGACTTTATTACAAACAGTGGTTAAGGAGCAAGCCTCTTCTCATATCAGTGCACATAAGTTCTCCAGAGCCAACTGGTGCAGCTACCGGCCCATTGTCCTACGCGTTGCGCAGGAAGATTCTAAACCAGTACCATGTCTGTGAGACCTTGCCTTGGCAGCTCCTCTGTAGCGTGTTCCTAAACCTGTGCATCTCAGAGAGGGCATTAAGTTCCCTAGCAACTTGCATAGATAGCCCCCTTCTATTCCTAAGGGAAGTTTCCCTGCATATGGACATTTTTTAGGTGTTAGTAGCTGGAAATGCAGTACAGATGGTTGTAACTCAGTATATTAGCAACATGGGAAATCACATGGGTAAGGGACAAAGGTGGAAATTATGGGTAAATGTAACTTGAATGTAAAGAAGATATTTCTCAGTAGTCTGTGTCCATTAGCTTTACTCAGTAGACCTTCCTTTCCAAACTCGGCATTGCTAGTATGGTTCTCCTATGGCCAAATGTAAATTCCCTCCTGCTTTCATTTTACCTTGGAGTCCAAAACGGTATACACAGTCATCTGCAAAATCCTGGGTCTCATATATTCTGAGATGATGGGGGAATTATCACTATTATAAAGTGAGAGCCTATAAGATAATATTATACTTAAAGGACACAAGTAAGTTTCTAAAACCTTCCCAAGTCTTTGAAAATGAGGACTTGTCCTTTTGAAGAGTCACCAAGTAGGAGGAATTGAAGAAGTGAAAAACCTCTAACATGATTGTCCTGTTATACTGGAAATTGTCAAGCGATTGTTCATTAACACAAAGATCACTTTAGGCACTGTCTGGGATCAGGGGTATTGGTAGGCTGCCATTTCTCTCTGCAGGGTCTCCTCCCCCAAATGCCATCCCTAGGGGACTGGTGTATACTTAGATTCCTTGGGAAGATAGATGCTTGTAAAGTTATCTGCTTAGTAGTTATTAACTAATAAGATTATTAGATATTCACGGCTTAATCCCAAAAGTCATTATGGAATAATGTCCCTAACAGTTTAGTGGGGTCTTAAAGGTGGGGTGTTCAAGGGGAGGGCAGGCATGTGTGAAGATATAGTCCCTATGAGTTGTAGTTCTGCACATTTAAATAATTATAAATTTGCAAAGCAGTATCTACTAAGAGTATTGAAGTGAAATATGCTTAATACACTTTCCTTATGGAAGAAGACACTCAGCAAATATGAAGAATGAATGATTGGATGATTTGCTGCAGCCAGCTGTTGGAAAGACCACCCAAAAGGGCAACAGTACTCAACAAAAGGGCAAAGAGACTCAATTAGAAAGGTGATTTTTCCAGTGTTTCTGCTAATGTTGGGTCCAGATGAACACTGAAAATGACAGATACTGACAGCAGACATGACAAGACAGAAACAAGCTTCCTGACACCTTTTTGAGGTGTTTTTTTTCTCCTTCTCCTACTAGCCCATGCTGACATTTCTGATGTCAATAAACATAAATTTTTAGAACAGCTTCTGAGGAAGAGAATAGAGGCCAATCCAAGAAAGCTAACTTTCAGATATCCCAGCAAAAGAGCCATACAGTAGAAAGCATAGAGGCCTCTCACTCTCTTTCTAGACTTACTTTCAAGACAATGTAACACACGCTTCAATTCCTGCCTCATGTATCTATCCATAAAAGTCATCCTGCTATCCATGAGTCATTGTTTAAGAATCTGCTTTCTCTTCCATTCAAAATTGTTAGAGAGTTTAAGAGACCAACTCATTTAAGAGACCCCATGTTCTCGTTAAGCAAGAATATCTGGGTCTCATGTTCTAACACCTTCCCTTACTTTATAGAGGCCCTTGTAGAAACTGATTAGAATCCTACCTTATTCATTGAGTATTTATTAAGACTTTGACTCTTTGAGATTGTATACTCTTTATCCAATTTTAGGCTTCTTCAGAGCTTACCATCAGGAAGTAAGTCAGCAATTATTTTATGGGTTTCTTTTTAAAGTAATCTCCACCTTCACTAAAAACACAACATTTCAGAATGCAGTTTAGTTAAATATAAAGCACACCAGCTTTAGAATCTGTTAGGCTGGGTTCGTATCCCAGTTCTGCTACTTAATAGCTCTAAAACCCTGGGCAATTATTTAATCATTTTAATCCTCAGTTTCCTTATATGTTAGAAAACTCTTTTGATTACTGTTAGGATCGAATGAGATGATACTTAATAAAGCGTGAAGCATAAAGAAAACACTCAATAAGAGATGCCATTATTCTTAGATTTGGGGGGATAGTTTTAGGGAATTCCAAGTCAATTTGCTAAAAACCATTTTCCTCAAGCCAATTGGCAAGGGTCAATTAACCAAATTTTCAGTCAAAGAAAAATTAATTCAAACTGTTATATAGATCTTTCAAACAGGTCCAAGATGGATTGGAGCAGTCAGAGGTAGGAGTTGAGGCAGGAATAAGAGGTGAGGAGATACAAGAGCAGAGGGGGCGTGGGGACCTACAAGAATACCAGAGGCAGAAGTTCCAGAAATCCAAGGCATCTCAATTTTGAAACATGCCAAATGGATATTAGCTAAAACCAACTGATAAGCCAGTGGGAAAGGAGGTAGAAAAGATGTGGTGAAACTAACACTTGGGGAAAAATTAGCAAATCTGTCACTTGACAAATTGATTTTTGGTGAATTGGCCTTGTGTAGTCAGGCAAATTGGCCTTCTTCTCTTTGAGGCCTGTTTTTTAACAAGTAGAGAAAAATTAACATTTTTAATTTTTCTTATAAAAATACACATTCAGAAGCAATCAAATCATGAGTTAACATATATACATCAACTTTGAAATACAAAAATAAATGTTCACCCCACAAAAGTTTTCATGTGCTCGGATATTCTTCAGAATGCACCTTAAACAACTCATGACAAAATCAATTACAGTTGATGCTAAATTTTAATCAAGTATAACAAGCTGTTAGCAATTCTGGATGTGAGGATAAATGGTAAATAGAGCACTGCATTACTTCTTTTCCAATATCTACCTAAGTGAGCTTAATACTGAGCTAAATGGGAGTTGATGAGTACATAGACCCATCATTCGTCAGAGTAAATTTAGCACCTTTTCTTATAGCTAACTTGTCATACTAGTCCTCTGTTTCTTTATGGTGTCTTCATTTGGGTTGCAAATAAGCAACACAACACCATATTATTTAATAACCCTTCTAACACTGGAGCCAACACACCTACCAATGAAGCATGGTGTTGTCTCACCCTGAAAAATACCCATTTTCTAAAAGATGTGTGAAAATCTCCTGGCTCCTACAGGGATTTAAACCTAACAAATTGCACACAGCACACAAAATAAGCATTTAGAGAACATTTTCTAGAGCTTGAGTGCCTTTTCAACTGGACATATCAAAGCCTAAGTGTGTTCCTCTCACGCTGTCATCTTGCTCCCTGAGGCAGAAAGATGCCCGAGGTTGTCTTTTCTCTGTGTATTGACAAAACTTCAAGTAAATGACAGTGGGAACCAGCTGTGAAAAGCTTTTGAAACTTTTGCCCAAAAGTTTTACTTAGAAATTGGCTTGCCTTAAAAAATTAATCCCAGTTCCCGAGTAGTATAATTCACCCATTAATTTTATTTTCCGGTTTTATTGTCTTTCACAGTATTGAGGCAAGGCAAGTATCACATTGAGGGTGAGAGAATCAGCTAAGAAGGCTAATGTACCAGCTGGATGGTCATTGCCATGGAACATGCTTGGAAAGATGGATGTATGGTTATAAAGGAGTGTGCATTTACTTGGGTATTGTAGAAACACAGGTCTGCACACTATGTTTTTCCATACAATATTTTCCTTTATGTAAATCAGTGCTAAATCTGAGAATTATCTGATAGTAGAAGAACTTATTGAAATTAATAAATTGTCATTTCTTTCTTGTTTAAATATAAAATGTGAACATTTTGATGAATTTTTAAAATATCCATTGTGACCCGACTAAAACGCATATTTGCGTTAACCTAAATAATTTCAAATATGCAGACATCCTTTGTCTTGATTCATTTGAAATCGTATTCTATGAGATGTGTTTGTACTTAACATATTTTGGGGGATCCACTTTTAAGGTAAACTTGGTCAAACTTCCGTTAGAGCTACATTTCTAGTAACTTAAGTACCAGTTACCCACAGTGGGGAGAACTGGGTCAGACTGACTAATAAACATGTCACAGGTGACTTTGGGATTAAATCTCATCTTGGGACAGAAAGATCCCATTTATATTGTTAATTAAGTGCAGGGTTTGTCCTTTACTTGAACCTTTGAGAAGTATCATGTAGCAGGAAATTTCAGTTGAACAGCATGCTGACGATTTTCATGCAGACAGAGAATTAACACAGGATGTGCTTTTAGCCCCTGATCTGTGCACGGTGTCTTTCAGCAAGTTGATAACATTTTTTCATTCCAGGACCTTAAGCAAACCTAGGGGAAACTGGATGTAATATTAAGCAAATAATTACTGGGGTGCCTGGTGGCTCAACCGGTTAGGTATCCAACTCTTGGTTTCAGCTTAGGTCATGATCTCAGGGTCTTGAGATCAAGCCCCCATCAGGCTTCATGCTTAGCAGGGAGTCTGCTTGAGATTCTCTCTCCTCTTCCTCTGCCCCTCACCACCACTTGCACACACACACTCTTTCTCTCTAAAATAAATAAATAAACAAATTCTTAAAAAATAAAGAAAAGAAATATCACATCTGAATCTCATTAATTTGTTACTGTATTGATTAATATACTAAGTGTGAAAAGCTAAGTTCAGCACCTGGGAGACACAATGATGAAAAGATAAAGCCCCTGCCCTCAGAAAGCGTACCCTCTAGGACAGTGGGGAAGACAAATGCTATCCCTAAATAACAGTAATGTAAAGTAGATATACTACTCTGTGCCATCTGCAGGCTTAGAGAAGGAAAAAAATGACTTGTTCTCCTGTGGTCAGAGAAACAGTCCTCTGAGAAAAATTGCTCTTTCTTCTGATGTGGATTTGATTCTTTAAAGAGTCCTTTCAGTTGATTCCTTCTGAATATATTCACCAACATTCTGTCCCTGATTATTTTCTCTTTTTTTCTTTTTGACAGTCTTTCCCTTCAAGCCATGCCTACAGCTCATCCTATCACTCCTAAGGAAACTAACTCTAAATGGTACCCTGATTTTCTCCTAAATTCCACCTCTCTATTTCCTGCTCATTTCAGTCAGTTGTCTTAAACTCTTCAGATTCATGAAACCAAAAATGAATTCATCATCCCTCTGCACCAAACCTAATACTCCCCATCTGTATGCATTATTCCTGTTATAACCATGACCATCTTGCTGGTCACCCAAGCATCAAAGTGGAGCTCCATCCTCTCTAGGTCTTTCTCCCCACTTTCTCCCCCACAACATCTTATCATCAGTTAGGTGCAAAAGCCCTCTTTCCCCCAGCTTCCAGTATGTGGTTTACTGCCCCACTCTACATGACATCCTTAGGGCCCAACCTCAGATAGTCAGGCATCATGCTCGCTAGGAATTCTTAATCTCAGGAACAAACTGAGGGTTGCTGGAGTGGTCGGGGGTGGGAGGGATGGGGTGGCTGGGTGATAGACATTGGGGAGGGTATGTGCTACGGTGAGCGCTGTGAATTGTGTAAGACTGTTGAATCACAGATCTGTACTTCTGAAACAACGCAACATATTTTAAGAAAAAAGAAAAAGAAGAAGATAGCAGGAGAGGAAGAATGAAGGGGAGTAAGTCAGAGGGGGAGACGAACCAGGAGAGATGATGGACTCTGAAAAACAAACTGAGGTTTCTGGAGGGGAGGAGGGCGGGGGGATGGGTTAGCCCGGTGATGGGTATTGAGGAGGGCACATACTGCATGGAGCACTGGGTGTTATGAACAAACAATGAATCATGGAACAGTACACCAAAAGAAATTATGTAATATATGGTGATTAACATAACAATAAAAATTAAAAAAAACAAAAAAAATAGAAACTTCAGGAACACTCAAAAAAAAAAAAATAATGTGACAAGAGTACCATCTCCACTTAGGGCATCAAGGAACATGTCCCCAGAAAACTGACTCTTGAATTTTAAAGGATGAGTAGCAGTTAACCAAGCACAAGAGGAGGAAATGGCATTTCCAGGTGGGGGACAAATAGGGACAAAGGCATACATTACCTGTGGATCTGTGCAGATGGAGGATTTTCAGTTAGTGACCTATCCCTTCCTTCTTTGAACTTCCATAGGACTTGAAAGCTACTCTTCCCTGTTGAATGGTGATTGTAGTATTTGTCAGATCCTGCCTAGATAACAGATTTTAAGGGTAGAGACCATGTCTCAATTGTCTTTGAACTCACAATAACACTTGGACCCAGTTTACTCTTGTGGTAGGCTAAATAATAGCCTCAAAGATGCCCATATGAAACCCCCAGAACTGGTGATTATGTTACATGGCAGAAGAAATTGCAGATGTGGTTAAATTAAGGACCTTGAGATGGGGAGATTATTCTGGACTATCCAGATGGGCCCTGGATAATCACAAAGATCTTCCTAAGAGGGAGGCAGGAGGGTCAGAGTCAGAAGAGATATGGGGACAGAAACAGAAGTCAGAGCAATATGATTTCTGACTGTGAAGATGAAGGAGGTTTTGTGAGTCAAGGAATGTGGGCACGTTCTAGAAACTAAAAAGCCAGGCATGGATTCTCTCTGAGAATCCCCCAGAAGCAGTGCAACTCTGCCTCCACATTTTAGACCTCAGAACTATAAGATAATACATTTGTGTTGTTTTAAACCACTGAGTTTGGAATAGTATGTTACAGGAGCAATAGAAAACTAATATAATATTTAATATTTATAAATGACATATAGATTCACGACATGATTTTTAATATTTTCTTCTATATTAACATGACAGTTGTAGAGTCATTTTTTAAATCTTTATAGAGGGAATCCAAAATGTAACAGCCACTAGACTTTGGTCATTTGATAAAATAAAACAGATAGGAAATTTTCATCATATAAGTTTTAGGCATCAGAGAGGATTTAAAAAGGAAACTGACAAGAAATTCCAGATATTGTGATAAAGCACTTTCTCCATATAATGATATCCTTTATTTTGGAAGGCAATTCCAAGCAAAATTTTTGGGGTGTCATTATCAGAAAATCTGAGTTTTTACTAAAATTCCTACAAAATATCATTCTACATTTATCTTTAGCCAGCTCTATAATTTAGAGTACAAAGACAATATTTTGTGTGCCTTGCAAGCCTCTCAGTGTTTCCAAAGAAGAAAATCTATAATCCGTTGTGCTAGGTGTTGGTAGACAATGACATTGGATGAAATGTGGTGTAGAGTGCAAACATTCAGTACTAGGTATCTAGGAGGGTCCTCAGAGGACACCCACAGGCATCGCCACTAGCAGGTGGTAGAAACAAGTACATGGGGGACCTCAAACCTATTCAGGACATCAGTCTAGGAACTGAGCCACCCAGAATTTTAACCTTTAATGTCCTGTGCTGATGCAAGATTTACAAATATAGTCAGACCTCATTATTTGTGGATTCTGGGTTTGCAGATTTGCTTACTTGCAAAAAATTATAACCCCCAAATCAATACTCGTGGCACTTTGACAGTCATATATGGGCGTGCACGGAGTGGCAAATGTATGTCACCCAATGCATGTGTTTTCAGCTGAGGTCAAAGAAGGCCATGCTCTGCTTTTGGGTTTCAGCTCTCCTAGGGAGATGACCAGAGGATGGAAACAGTAGGGGCCAGCAGTGATGAGTGCAGGAGGCTTGGCTCTGGGGCCAGTTGGATGAGGTTTGAGTCCCAACTCTGGCACCTGTTATGGAGTGGCCATAAGTAAGTCACTCAACACTTCTGAACCTTGATTTTTCTTTTGTAAAATAAAGAAAAGTGGAATCCACCAGAATGAATTATTTTTAGGATTTAAGAGTATAATCTATGTGAGATATATGTACACACACACACACACACACACACACACACACACACACACACACTTCCCCTAGGAGCAGTGTTCAGTGTTTGTTAATTGAGTGTTTGTGGTGACTTTATGGAACATAACTACCACAAATAATGAGAATCAACTGTACATTTCCATGTGAATTATTTTAAAGAGTGGCTGGAGCTGGGCATGCTGCCACTTAGAAGATGTCTGTAACAAACCTCAGCTGGAGATACATGGGCTGAGCTCATTATGAGTTAGTGATATAGGCCAGCCATATACCACGCTCTAGGATCCTGTTTCTCACTTGTAGACACAACAATGGACACAATCATGAATCCCTTATATCATGTCATATATTTTTTCTGTCTTTATATGAGCAAGATACGTTATTTGCTTATTTATTTTAGCAAGTTACCTATTTTCCTACAGTATGACTTTCCAAAGGTGTAGGTTAAAAATATACAGAGTTCATAGAGATGTAATCACTTTATCACTCCCCACTTTCCCCAAAGAAGTCTATCTCTTTGTGGCAATAAAAATATCTACACCAAGCCTTCCTCCCCCCACACAACATTTATCTGTTATGAAATAGAATTTTTGTTTTCAAGACTCATTCAACAAGGATTTATTAGGCACTGTGCTGAGTGCTATGGAAGATTTAGATAGAGCAGTCATATTTCCTTCTCACCAAAGCATTTATACCATCGGGGGGGGATGGAATAAGTGAATATACAAAGAAGAATAAGAAAAGCATATGGTTAAATAGATGCAGGTATGTTGTACATTTATATATTTATATATATATATATATATAAGTCTATATCTATATATTTCGTCTATATATATATATTTAGTCGCCAACTTAAAGCCTTCCAAGAGAATTTGAAGAGTCTGCCAATCAGAATTTTAGCCACTTGGAATTTTCATTGATTTTCTTTTATGTTCTGACCAAAATTGTAATTACTTTGCTCCCTTCTATCAATATGATTGATTCTAAATACAAGTAAAGAAGAAGAAAAAAAGCACCACTAGCACCAACTATTAAGAGAAGTTTTTTAAAGTTTCCATACAGAGTCAATAAACCCTAGCTTGGTGGATTAAATGAACCATGTGAAGCTATAAATTCAGAATTTTATGCACCTTTTAAGAACATGGTATAAAAACATAGATGGACTGCCTCTTCTAGTAAAGTGAGAATTTCCTGGTCAATGTTTGCAATTATGGTATGTATTAAAGCCAGGAGACTCCATTTGACAAATCACCTCTCTGAAGAGCTAAATGTGTGGTTAAATGATTGGTTATCCTCCCCATTCACCTCCTTTCCGCTCATTGGGCATGTAGCTCTTGTCTCCTTTTCCTATTGTATGGAGAAAATATGGAACAACTCCTGTACTAAGTTTTCTATCAGACACCTTATTGGCCTGGTTGTGGTTGGAGGAGTGATGCACAGGACTCAAAGCTTACACAAAGGATTCATATCCTCAATATAATTACATTTGCAAGACTCCAAGGTTATGTGGGGTGAAAGCAAGAGTCCCTGGTGTTAACTGCAGGCAAGAAGTCTATTCTGGGCTTCTTCGGGTACAATACAAACAAAAATCTAACTGACTTTAACAAGGAGTTGGTACAGGGCCACAGATGTGGAGGCTGTGCATGTTCATTCTGAACTTTTTGGCATTCGGCTCTTAGTTGCCACACCAACCCACAGCTATCCCAGGGTTCACTTCCTGGTAAGGTACCGAAGTGTTCTAAGCATCCCAGAGAGGTCCCCTTTTGCAAATCCTTTTTAAATGGAACCTTGAAACCTCAAAAAAGCTGAATCTACTAAAGTGAGCCAATGTTACACACACACACACACACACACACACACACACACACACACACACACATATAAGCATTCATTAAAAACAAGTTGTCCCTTTAGGGCGCCTGGGTGGCTCAGATGGTTGAGCGTCTGCCTTCAGCTCAGGTCATGATCCCGGGGTCCTGGGATCAAGTCCCGCATCGGGCTCTCTGCTCCTTGGGAGCCTGCTTCTCCCTCTGCTTCTCTCTCTCTCTCTCTCCCTCTCTCTCTCTCCCTCTGTCTCTCATGAATAAATAAATTAAAAAAAAAGATATGAAAACAAGTTGTTCCTTTAAATTAAATTAAATTAAATTAAATTAAATTAAATTAAATAAGACAGTTACTGCTCCTGCTTCTGGAATGTCCCACATCACAAAGAATCTCAAATTTTTAATTATGTCATTTAACAATTAAATCCTCAGGAATTTAATCCTTTTCAAATAGAGCCTATTGTCTTGAAATTGCACATTCAGATAAGGGAGCCCAGAGTCCTTTTACCAAAGTATTTCATGATTGTTGAGAAATGTCAGATTTAATAATTTATCGCCTGGATACCGCATGCTTTGAAGCTGAGGACATGGTAACAGTGGTAATGACATGGTAAATTACGTTACCATGGCATGGCAGCCTCCAGTGGCTCCTCAGGTTTCATCTCTGTGGACTTCACATCTTTATCAGCACCTGGGTCAAAGAGGCATGGTGTTTGCCCATGTGTTAACATTGTTTGATCTTTTGGAATTTAATAGTTTGCTCCCTGGATTCAAGCATCCATGACAATCTTGTAGGTATAAGAAATCCCTAAAAATGGCAGACCTTTGAATATTTAAGTGTTTGGTAATTAATTTTAGTCATTCTTACTCTGCACATTGAGAAGAATGTTTTCCATTGTAATAGGAGACACAAGAAGTTTTGCCCTTGTGGGAGTATGGATGTGGAAGAGATACTTCGCTATAAGTAATTGACACCTAGTAAGTGAGATCTGTAAGTTTTGTTAAAAACAAAAAAGCATTCCCAGTATTGGCTAATTTTACATGTTGTCACGGTCCAGTGATCTAAGTTGACATGAATTTTACCTACAAAAGGATAAGTGAAGTAAATTTGTAACTTCAGACCATTTGGAGTCAGATGAAATGTATTTTCCCAACATTGAATCAGAGGCCAAGTGAGAATGAATGATACCTTTAGATAAGACCAGTTGGCAGCCCAGAGTTTGTTTTATCCTTCCTTCTTTGATATCCTTCTGGAAATAAGGATTTCTGTGTGTGTGTGTGTGTGTGTGTGTGTGTGTGTGTGTGTGTGTGTGT